>NW_026575051.1:0-600000 GCF_905146905.1 Nyctereutes procyonoides
CTTATGGCTGTGAGAACATAGCAGCATTGTAAATCAGGACGTTCCGTGAATAGCACTCTACTTCACCTGGAGACACAACCAGTGAAGCCTGCAGCTTATCCCTTGCATCCCATGAGCGTCTGACAAACATGTGTAGTGAGGACTTTAGAAATTCCATCTGATGGCCGAGTGGATCCGTGAAGTACTGGGTGTGAGCTCACTCTCAGAAGCATGTCCTTTGAACACTGCGTTCAAATACCTTATCATGTATGGAACTCAATATGTAGCCCCAATCTATGACAGGAATTCCTCAGAAATCGCTGTATTGAGCTCGGGGAGACTATTCTTTTGGGTCTGCATCTTCCACTTACCTCTCACTACACTTCTGTCACCCATCGAACCTAGGCCTGTTAGGAGCGAAGCGTACTTGCAGGCAGTATGTGAGAGGTACAGGCCGTAAGTTCAACTCTCAGAAATGTGTATGCCTTGCCAGCAGATGTTTGCTTGCCACTCATTTATGGGAGTTAACACCTAGCAGGACTCTAATTGAACAGGGCTTTTGGAAATCCCTGTATGAAGTCAGATACAGGTGAGTACAGGCCTGACACTTCCACATGCTTTTCACACAACCTCTTCCAGCACCTCACTTAAGGATGATAGGAGCTAAGTCTACAGGCAGTCACGATGCGGGAGGGTCCCGCCCTGAGCTCAGCTCTCACAAGGAAGCATGGCTAGAAGCCAGCTTTCAACTAGCTGCGTTTTTATGACTGTGGTGTCCTTCTAACCTAACCTATACTTGGTCACTCCAGTCCCCGTCTGGGCCTCAGCTGGACTTGGTGCCTCTGGTCCTTAGTTTGGCCTCACCTGGACCTGGTGACTGTGTTCCCACCTGGGCCTCAACTGGTCTTATGACTTTTGTCCCCACCTGGGTCTCACCCAGACCAGGTGACTGAGTTCCACCTGGGCCTTACCTGGACCTGGTTAATCTGGTCCCCTCCTGGGTATCACCTGGACCTGGTGACTCTGGTCCTCACCTGTACCTCACCTGGACCTGGTGACTCTTGTACCCACGGGGGCATCATGGGGAAATGTTTAGTCTGTTTCCCAACCGAGGCTCTGGAACATTTAACTTTGGTCCTCACCTGGGCCTCACCTGGACCTAGTGACTCTGGTTCCCACATGAACCTCACCTGGACCTGGTGTCCCTGCTGTTCTTGTAGCCTCACCTGTACCTGGTGACTCCAGGCCCCCTGCCCCCAGGCCTCACCTGGATTTGGTGATTCTGGTCCTCAACTTGGTTTCACCTGGACCTGGTGACTCTGGTCCCCACCTTGGCCTCACCCAGACCTGCTGACTCTGGTTCCCACCTCGGTCTCACCTGTACCTGGTGATCTGGTTCTCACATGGACCACACCTAGACCTGGTGACTGTGCTGTCCTTCTAGACTCACCTTTAACTGGTAACTCTGGTCTCCACCTGGGCCTCCCCTGTACCTGGTGATACTGGTCCGCACCTGGGCCTCACCTGGACGTGGTGACTCTCATCCCCACCTGGGCCTCATGTGTACCTGGTAACTCTGGTCCTCACCTGGGCTTCCCCTGGATCTGGTGACTCTGGTCCCCACCTGGACCTCTCCTGGACCTGGTGACTCTCTTTCCAACATGGACCTCACCTGGATCTGGTGACTCTGGTCCTCAGTTTGGCCTCATCTGGACCTGGTGACTCTCGTCCCCACTTTGACCTATCTCAGACCTGGTGAATCTTGTCCCCACCTAGGCCTCACTTAGACCTGGCGACTCTTGTCCCCAGCTATGCCTCAATTTGACCTGATGAATCTGGTCCTCACGTGGGCCTCACATGGACCTGGGACTCAGCTGGATATAGTGGCTCTGATTCCCACATGGGGCTCACCTGATACTGGTGACTGTGGTCTTCTTCTATGCCTCACCAGGACCTGGTGATTCTAATCCCCATCTGGGTCTTGCATGGCCCTAGTGACTCTGGTCCTCACCTAGCCATCATTGGGACCTGGATACGCTATTCCACACCTGGGCCTCAGTTTGACCGGGGACCTCTGGTCCCACTCTGGGCCTCAAACTAAACTGGTTACTCTGGTCCCCCTCTGGGCCTCACCCTTACCTGGTGACTCTGGTCCTGCCCCCCACCCCCGGGCTTCACTTGGACCTGGTGAATATGGTCCTTACCTGGTCCTCACCTGGACCTGGTGACTCTGGTCACCACCTGGGTCTCACCTGGACTTGGTGAATCTTGTTGCCACCTGGACCTTGTGACTGTGGTCCCCACCTGGACCTCACCTGGATCTGGTGGCTCTGGTTCCCATATGGGGCTCTCCTGGACCTGGTTCCTGTGGTCTCCTTCTGGCCTCACCTGGAACAAAATGACTCTGATCCATATTTGGGCCTCACCTGGACCTGGTGACTCTGGTCCTTACCTGGGCATCATTGGGACCTGGTTACTCTCTTCTACACCTGGGCCTCACCTGGACCAGGTGACTGGTTCCCACATGGACCTCACCTGGACCTGGTGAATCTGGTCCTCACATGAGCATCATGGGACCTGGTTACTCAGTTCCACATCGGGGCCTCACCTGGACCTAGTGATTCTCGTCCCCCTCTGGGCCTCACCCTGACATGGTGACTCTGGTCCCCACCTGGATATCACCTGAACCAGGTGACTCTGGTCCCCCGCTGGGCCTCACGTGGAGCTGAGGACTCTGGTCTTCAACTGGGCATCAACTGGACCTGGTGAATCTACTCCTCACTTGGGCCTCGTCTGGACCTTGTGACTCTGGTCCCACATGGGCATCATTGGGACATGGTTACTCTGTACCCCACCTGGGACTCACCTGGATGTAATAACTTTGATCCACACTTTGGCCTCACCTGGCCCTGATGATTCTGGGCCCCACCTGGGTCTCACCTGGACCTGGTGACTCTCGTTCCCACATGAACCACACCTGGACCTGGTGACTCTGGTGTCCTTCTAGCCTCACATTTACCTGGTGACTCCGGTCCCCACCAGGGCCTCAACTGGATCTGGTGACTCTGGCCTGCAGGTTGGCCTCACCTGGACCTGGTGAGTGTGGTTGCCACCTGGGCCTCACCCGTACCTGGTGACTCAGGTCCCCACGTGGGCCTCACTTGGACCTGGTGAATCTGGTCCTTACTTGGTCCTCACCTGGACCTGGTGACTCTGGTCCCCATCTGGGCCTCACCTAGTCCTGGTGACTTTGGTCCCCACCTGGGCCTCACCTGGACCTGATTGCTGTGGACCCCTTCTTGGCCTCACCTGGATCTGGTGACTCTGATCCTATCTGGGCCTCACCCAGACCTGGTGACTCTGGTACTCACCTGGGCATCATTGGGATCTGGTTACTCTGTTCCACACCTGAGCCTCACCTGGACATGATGACTCTGGAACCCCTCTGGGCCTCACCCTGACCTGGTGACTCTGGTCCCCATCTGGATGTCACATGGACCAGGTGATTCTGGTACCCCTCTAGGCCTCAACCAGACCTGGTGACTCTGGTCCTCAACTGGGCCTCACCTGGACCTAGTTTCTTATTTCTTCCTTTTTCATCTTTGCAATGTTATCTATTTCTGAAAATGATCTATTTCTTCCAGGTTCTAGGTTGTTGGCATATAATTTTTCATAATGTTCTCTTATAATCGTTTGTATTTCTCTAGTGTTGGTTGTTTTTGTTTTCTAGTGTTGGTTCTTATTTCTCTTTTCTCATTTGTGATTTTATTTGGGTCCTTTCTCATCTTTTTATCTTTTATCTTTTTTAAAGATTTTATTTATTTATTATTTATTCATGAGAGACACAGAGAGGCAGAGGTATAGGCAGAGGGAAAATGAGGCTCCATGCGGGGAGCCTGATGTGGGACTTGATCCCCAGGGACCCCGGGATCATGACCTGAGCCAAAGCAGATGCTCAACCACTGAGGCACCCAGGTGCCTTGCTGATTCTATTCCTTTGCTGGTTATGGGTCTGTTCACATCTTCTATTTCTTCCTATTTCAGATTTGCTCGTTTGCACATTTCTAGGGATTTGTCCATTTCTTCCAGGTCTCCCAGTTTGTTAGCATATAATCTTTCATAGTATTCCTTTATAATTGTCTTATTTTTGTGGTGTTGATTGTGATCTCTCTTCTCTCATTTGTGATTTCATTTATTTAGGTATTTTCTCTTTTCTCATTGATGAGGCTGGCTAGGGCTTGATCCATTTCATTAATTATTTTGAAAAACCAGCTCTTAGTTTCGTTATTCCATTCTCCTGTTTTGTTGTTTCTGTATTGTTTATTTCTGCTCTCATCTTTATTTTTTCCCTTCTTCTGTAGGCTTTAGGCTTTGTTTGCTATTCCTTTTCCAGCTCCTTTAGGTGTAGGGTTAGGTTGTGTATTGGAGACTTCTTGTTTCTTGAGGTAGGCCTGTACTGCTATGTACTTCCCTCTTAGGACTCCCTTTGCTACATCCCCGAGGTTTGGAGCAACATGTTTTCATTTTCATTTGTTTTAAACTTCCTCTTTAATTGCCTGGTTTCTCCGTTGTTTCTCTAGGAGGATGTTCATAATCTCCACGTATTTTTGGTCTGTCCAAATTTTTTCTTGCTGTGGACTTTGAGTTTCATAACGTCGTGGTCCGAAAATGTACAGGGTATGATGTCAACCTTCTTGTACCCGTTGTACTTATTGAGGGCTGATTTGTGGCCCATGATATGATCTGTTCTGGAGAATGTCCCACGTGCACTTGAAAGGAATGTTTATTGTGCTTTAGGATGAAATGTTCTGACTATATCTGTTGCGTCCCTGTGGTCCAGTGTGTCAAGGCTATTGTTCCCCTGTTGATTTTCTGCATAGACGATCAGTCCATTGCCATAAGTGGGTGTTAATATCCCGTGTCATTGCATTTTTTTTTATTTATTTATGATAGTCAGAGAGAGAGAGAGAGAGAGAGACAGAGACATAGGCAGAGGGAGAAGCAGGCTCCATGCACCGGGAGCCTGACGTGGGATTCGATCCTGGGTCTCCAGGATCCCGCCCTGGGCCAAAGGCAGGCGCCAAACCGCTGCGCCACCCAGGGATCCCTATTTTTTTTAAATTTTTATTTATTTATGATAGTCACACACAGAGAGAGAGAGAGACAGAGACAGAGACACAGAGACAGAGACACAGAGACAGAGACACAGGCAGAGGGAGAAGCAGGCTCCATGCACCGGGAGCCCGACGTGGGATTCGATCCCGGGTCTCCAGGATCGCGCCCAGGGCCAAAGGGAGACGCCAAACCCCTGCGCCACCCAGGGATCCCCCGTGTCATTGTATTATTATCAGTGAGTTCCTGTACGTTTGTTGTTAATTGGTTTCTATATTTAGGTACTCCCATGTTGGCAGCATAAATATTTAGTTGTTTGATCTTGATAGAGAGTCTTTTTAATTATGAAATAATGCCCTTCTTCATCTCTTCTTACAGTATTTGTTCTTTCTTTTTTTAAATTTAACTCTTTTATTTATTTATTCTTGAGAGATACACAGAGAAGCAGAGGCAGAAACATAGACAGAGGTAGAGGCAGGCTCCCCAAACGGAGGGCAATGTGGGTCTCGATCCTGGGATCCCAGGATCACACCCTGAGCCGAAGGCAGATGCTCAACCACTGAGACACCAGGTGTCCTCCAGGGTTTGGTTTCAAATCTAGTTTGTCTGATATAAGTACGGGTCCTTCAGCTTTCTTTTGATGTCCATTAGCATGATAGATGGTTTTCCATCCCCTTTCAATATGCTGGTGTCTATAAGTCTAAGGTGATCATGTTGTAGGCAGCATACAGATAGATCTTGTTTTTTTAATAATGATTTTATTTATGAGAGAGTGAGACACACATACACACACAGAGAGAGAGAGGCAGAAAATTAGGCAGAGAGAGAAACAGGCTCCCCACCAGGAGCCCAATATGGGACTCGATCCCAGACTCCAGGATCACACCCTGAGTCAAAGGCAGAGGCTCCACCCCTGAGCCACCCAGGCATCCCGGATCATGTTTTTTAAGCCACTCTGATACCCTATATCTTTTGATTGGAGCATTCAGTGTATCAGCATTCAGAGTGATTATTGAAAGATATGAACTTAGTGCCTTTGTGTTACTTGTAGAGTTGGTGTTTCTGGTGACGTTCTCTGGTCCTTTCTAGTCTTTGTTGCTTTTGGTCTCTTTTTTCCCCCACTAGAAGAGTCCCTCTTAAAATTCCTTACTGGACTGGTTTAGTGGTCATGAACTCCTTTATTTTTTGCCTGTCTGGGAAACTCTTTATCTCTCCTTCTATGCTGAATGACACCCTTGGTGAAGAAAGAATTCTTACAAATTGAACTCCAATTAAAAAAAAAATTAAAAACATAAAATAAATTTCTGCTATTATGATGGAGGAAAATGGTATTTTATGTTCAGAAATTTTTAATTTCTTCCTAGGGAGATTAAATAAATTGTGATGATTATTCTTTAAAAAACAAAAGAAAGAATTCTTGGCTGCATACTTTTCCCATTCAGCATATTGAATATTTCCTTCCACTTCCTTGTGGCTTGACAGGTTTGTGGACAGATCTGCTGCAAACTGATTCATCCTCCCTTGTAGGTTAAGGACTACCCCCCACCCCCAAGCCCCAAGTCCACTGCTTTCAGGATTCTTGTCTGTGTATTTTGTGAGTTTGACTCTTCTTTTTTTTTAATTTTTATTTATTTATGATAGTCACACACACACAGAGAGAGAGAGAGAGAGAGAGAGAGAATGGCAGAGACACAGGCAGAGGGAGAAGCAGGCTCCATGCACCGGGAGCCCGACGTGGGACTCGATCCCGGGTCTGCAGGATCACGCCCTGGGCCAAAGGCAGGCGCCAAACTGATGCACCACCCAGGGATCCCCTGTGACTTTGACTCTGATGTGCCTGGGTGATGGTCAGCTTCTGTTGAATTTATTGGGAGTTCTCTGTCTCTCGATTTCAGTGTCTGTGTCCTTCCTCAGGTTATAGAAGTTTACATAATTCGTTCAAATAAAACTTCTTCCCCCTTTTCTCTCTCTTCATCTTCTGAGTCTCCTGTGATATGAATGTTATTGTTTTAATAAATGGCTGAGTTCCCTCAGTCTGCCTCTGTGGTCCATAACCTTTCTTGTTTTTAAGGCTTCCACTTTGGACTGCATCTCAGTTACAGCATTTTTAACGTTGGCCTGACTAGATTTTAGTTCTTTTATTTCTACAGTAAGGGATTCTCTAGTTTTCTTCTGTGCTCTTTTTCCAGCCCTGCTGCTATCTTTATAATCATTGTTTTAAACGGTAGTTAGACATCATATATGTGTATTGATGAACTTCCTGGCCGTGAGTACTACCTCATGCTATTGTATGGAGGTGAATTTCTCCATCTCATTATGTTTTCCAGAAAAGAAAGAAGGAAGAAAAAGAAAAACCAAGAAAAAGAATAACAACTGCCCTCCCCCAAAAAACAGCAAATTATTTTGGCCTGCTTGTTCAAAGATTCTTTTTCTTTTTTTTTTTTTTTAATTATTTATTTATTTATTTATTTATGACAGTCACAGAGAGAGAGAGAGAGGCAGAGACACAGGCAGAGGGAGAAGCAGGCTCCATGCACCGGGAGCCCGACATGGGATTCGATCCCGGGTCTCCCGGATCGCGCCCTGGGCCAAAGGCAGGCGCCAAACCGCTGCGCCACCCAGGGATCCCCTGTTCAAAGATTCTAAATCCCAAAATAAGAAACACAATTAAAGTACCATGAAAGTATAAATAAGAAATATATAAGGTACATACATAAAAATTAAAAGAAAGTAATTAATAAAAAAGAATCGAAGAAAATAAATGAAAATAAAGCACAAAGTACAAAGGAAGCTAGACCCCACTTTCCAGGCAGAGCTGAAGCTCTGCAGCCTCTGTGGTCCAACCACTCGGTGGCAGCTGTGCGGGGTCTGGGGATGGGCCTGGGCGCTGATTGTCAGGTGCACATCTGCTTGCGGGGTCGGGGGGGGGGGTGGTCGTCAGCGCCTCTGGCCTCCAGCGGGTCGCGCTGTGCTGCTCCCTGAAACTCGTCGCTGATGGGCGGGATGCGGGTGGGGACGCTGGGTCCTCTGGCTCTGGGGCTGAGCATCCCGCCCCCCCCCCAGTCTGCAGGGGCCTCCACAGAAGAGCCCCCAAGCCCCCGGGTCTCCGCCGCTTCTCTCAGAACCCTGCGTTCACTCTGCCTGCGTCTGAGCTTCTTTTGGTTTGGTTTTTTTATCTCAGACTGTTGTGCCCAAGATTGTGAATCCGAGAAACCACCGAGAAGCCGACACCGATGCAAACACAGGAGGGTTGATTTACAAGATTGAGCTCGTGTCCAAGTATACCTGACACAGCGGGCAGGGACTTGGACCCCGAGGTGGCTTTTAGCTTAGTTTTAAGGGCTGGTCTCGGGGTCCTCCAGAAGGGCTGGAGCAATTCCTCAAGTTCTGTTTACATTTTGATATGGGGCCTTCAAGGGCATTGAGCTCCATTCTTATTCTAATAGGGGCTTCCTGCCCTTTGGCCTGGGCTCAGTTCTTATGCTAATGTGGGACTATCTAGGACATTAAGCTGTAAACTTTTGTTTATTTGCCGTAACTGAAGTAATGTAAATTTCAGCTCTTCTTCTCAAGGGCGTGGGATGGCTGGACCCGTGCTAAGGTTGAACTTAATGTGGAAATGTCTTAATTTTCTGGGCCTCCACCCATCCCGTCCCATCCTATCTAGCTCCTTCCCCCTTCCCCGGAGCTCCTAAGAGAGCAATTGCAAATGACCTCAGCATGGCAGCAAGTGTTGGGGGACAGGCCCAGGGATTTGGGATCAGGAGGACCTGGAGCGCTGGCGTCCTGGCTGTGCAGCGGGATTCGATGCTGCAGACTCTCATTCCCTAAGGCTATCTTGACAACTGACTTTGTACATAGAAAAGCTCTCCTTTGTCTTTAAAAGATGAAGAGCGAGTCAAAGCGTTTTTTCTCTGCCCATCTGATTGCTCAGATTCCAATCTCAGACGTATTTCCTGTTCATAAGGATAATTTAGTATCCGTAGTACTATGGTTAAAATATTCTGACACAAGTAATTCAGAGGGATGAGGGTTTCTCATCTCTTTCTTCACAACTCAGTCCAGTCACTCATCAGGAAACGCATCTTTATGGATTTGGAAAGAACTGAGAGACATTATTACCAATGGTCCTATTATTATGTTAAGGATTCTTCCCTGAGATCCCAAGAAGGCAATTTTTCCTCCGGCTTGAGGAGGCCTCTTGGAGTGAGGTTAGAATCAGAAATTGTGTGTTTGGGTTTCAGATAATGGAACTGGTTAGCTAAGTAAACACGGACAGGCGCTTAGGTTCTTTTTGCATCTCAATTCCCTTAAAAGCTATAGAATAATTTCTAAACGCCTCATTGGACTGTTGTAGGATCTCTTTATTGCGAATATAAGTTAACAGTCATTCATATGGCACATATTGTGTGCCAAGAATTGTGTCATGCTTCACTTAAAAGAACTCATGGGATCCTCCAACAACCCTGTGGGCAGATACTGTTATCTTGATGGGCCAACTAAAGGAGAGGAAGAAAACATCTTGTCCAAGGTCAAACAGCTAGTTAAGTGGATTGGAACTCAGGAAGCCTGGCTCCAGGCTGTTATGGCCACCACAAAATATTTATTAAGTACTTATTAATGTCCTAGGTATTGTACAAATAAAGTCCAACTCTTTACTCATCAGAGCTCTACGGCACAGGCATTATTACTGTCACAGTTTTGCAGAGAAAGAAGTAGGTTCAGAGCCTAAGCTCAAGGGACTTGCCCAGAGCCCTACAATTCAGAGGCAGAAACCTTCCATTTCCTCATAATATTCTCCTTCCACCACTTACCTTCTCCTTTCTCTAAGTCTTAATATAAATGTTGCTTCTTCTGGTCATCTTCTCTGAGGCCCCAGTTAGACTAAGCCTTCTTATATATGTTCTTGTAGTAAGCTGTATATTTACCTTTATATTGGCTACTATAATCTTGTTTAGTTGTCTTTCTGTCACTTTTGGTTAGTATCCGTCTCTCCCACCAGCATGGCCTGGAGGGAGATAGGGACTGCATCTATGTCTGGTTAACTTGGTATTCCTAGCACCTTGCACACAGTAGGTATGCACCAAATACTTAATAAAGTAATGGATCCCTAACCTTCTTGAGTTGATGTTGGTAAACATTAGAACATGAAATGGACAAAGATAAGAATGAAATTGCTGAATGAAACGATAAAAAGCAATTTTATCCATTCACCCATTCAGTATTTTATCAGGTGCCTACTGTGTGCCATTTCTGAGCGAAGGAAAACGATACGTGATTCCATTAGGGTATCATAATAGCAACTTAAAACTTGGCCTTCTAAGGCATTTGCTATAGTTGAAAGCTCTAACTAAAAGGCTCAGCGATTAGGAAGGAACTCAACAAAATCAAAATGAAGTATCATCTGGGCAGTAATCTCCCAGTAAATTTGGTTTAATAAAAATTTCACATGAATCATTTTTTAACTGACACTGAAGCACTGTGAACCTTTGGAAGACAAATGTCAAGGAAATAAATGTTATGCATTGCTAATTTTAAATGCACTTGCAATATGGTGTCTAATATAAAAGAAGTATTTTTATCTGATTCTTGCTATTTATTATCCTTTCCTGCTTTTAAGGTTGAGGAGGCATTATACCTGTTCATAAGTGTTTTTCTTTCCTTCTGATATAAAATTCTTACTTTGTTCCCATCGAAGGAACTCTTTAAGAATAAGGCAAAAATTAATTAAACTATACTTAAAATGTCTTCACACTTGGAGCCTGATTCATTTAAGTCAATTTTCAAAATAAATCTTATTGATTAGAAAAAAATTACATAGCTTTATGGGGAAATTGAGAAGATAGTACAGATAATTCTCATGCACTCCCACTCAATTTCTCCAATTATCGATATCTTATATTAGTACGGTACAAATATCAGCTAATGAATCAATATTAAAATATTCGCTTTAACCAAAGACCATAGTTTATCCAGATTTCCTTAGTTTTTGCTAAGTTACCATCCCTCACATCACATTACACTTGTCCTCATGTTTTCTTAGGCTCCTCTGGATTGTGACAGTCTTTCAGCCTTTCCTTGTTGTTGTTGAACTGGAACACTTTGAGAAGTAAGAGTATTTTGTAAAATTTCCCTCAGTTGGGACATGTCTGTCGTTTATCTCACGATCGAACTGTGATTGTGGATTATATATAGAGATATACTGCCATTTTTATTATATCATATAAAGGATCGATACTATCAATTTGATTTATCAGGGATCCCTGGGTGGCGCAGCGGTTTGGCGCCAGCCTTTGGCCCAGGGCGCGATCCTGGAGACCCAGGATAGAGTCCCACGTCGGGCTCCCGGTGCATGGAGCCTGCCTCTCCCTCTGCCTGTGTCTCTGCCTCTCTCTCTCTCTCTCTCTCTCTCTCTCTATCATAAATAAATAAATAAAAAATTAAAAAAATATATGATTTATCAGTCTTGGTATCGATCTGATCATCTTGCTGAGGTAGTGTTTGTCAGCTTTCTCCATAGTAAAGTGATTCTTTATCATTATTATTATAATTATTATTATTATTTTACCTTTCTCATAATATATTTTGTAGAAGGAAGTTACTATGTGTATTCCACACATAGTGTGGGAAGATATGCTCATCAACTTGAGGGTGGAATGTCTGCACAAATTGTTTGAAATTCTTCTACATGGGAGATTTCTCTTTCTTCTGTGTTTGTTTGTTGGTCAGTTTCTTTTTCAAAGATGTTATTTATTTATTTGTGAGAGAGAGGAGAGAAAAAGCATGAGCGAGAGGGGCAGAGGGAGATGGAGAAGCAGGTTCCCTGCTGAACAGGGAGCCTACCTTGGGACCTGGATCATGATCTGAGCCTAAGGCAGAAGCTTAACTGACTGAGCCACCCAGGTGCCCCTCTTTCTTTCTTTTACAATTTTTAATATTAGTATAGATTCATGCATATTTATTTTACGCTTTGGGTTATAATCCAACAGTACTCATTTTGTTGCTTATACTGTCTCCGCTCTGGCCACAGGAGCTCTTTCAGTTGACACCTAGAGACACAGACAGAGGGAGAAGCAGGCTCCATGTGGGGAGCCTGACGTGGGACTCGATCCTGGGTCTCCAGCATCACACACCGGGCTGAAGGCAGCACCAAAACGCTGAGCCACCGGGGCTGCCCTGCAGTATTCTTGTTAAAAATATATTTTATTTATTTATTCATGAGAGAGAGAGAGAGAGAGGCAGGGACACAGGCAGAGGGAGAGGCAGGCTCCATGCAGGGAGCCCGACGTTGGACTCCATCCTGGGTCTCCAGGATCTCGCCCTGGGCAGAAGGCAGTGCTAAACCGCTGAGCCACCCAGGCTGCCCTTTTTCAAGTCTTCTTAAAACACACAATGCGACTTCTTTCTGGCAAAGTTTTATGTGAGTTGGTGTACCTATCAATTAAAAGCTGTAGGGTATGGATCCCAGACTGCTCCTAATGTGCATGTTCAGAGCCCTTCCAATTCCTCCAAGTGCAGCCTGGAAACCACCGAGCTGGTCTGAGGCCACATCCACAGCTGTGGGAACAAAGTGCCAGAGGCAGTCACGATTTACTGGATCAGAAACCCAGTTCTCTCCTGAAGCATCTGAGTCAGGGAATTAGTGTTTCTCAGGGCAGGGTGAAAAAACCTTACAGGATCAGGATTTCTCTCATCCTGAGAAAAATGCTTAGTGTTTTTTTGTCTGTTTCTTTTTTCTCACGTCGTTTGGCTATTCTCTTGTCACATTGCCCTACTTCCTTTGGTAATTAGTTTTGGAAAGAAATCACTCACATAATGAAAATGATCTAGAAACGCAGGTTAAAAATATTTTCTAGCCAGTGTGGATATGTGTGATTCACAGTTGCTTGAAGCCTACAGAAATTTGTTTGCACAAATTAATAACAACTTTTAATAAACAGACTTTACTGTTCACTGCTAAAAATATTCCTGTCAGAGGGGCAAGACAGCCGAAGGGCAGGGTACCCAAGTCACCTGTCCCCACCAAATGACCTAGCTAACTTTCAGATGATCCTGAAAACCTATGAATTCGGCCTGGGATTTAAAGAGAGAACAGCTGGAATGCTACAGTGAGAAGAGTTTGCATTTCTCTCAAGGTGGTTCCCACCTGGGCCTCACTTGCACCTGGTGACTGTGGTTCCCACCTGGGCCTCACCCAGACCTGGTGACTCTAGTCCCCCAACTGGGCCTCACCTGAGCCCAGTTCCCATCTGGGCATCATGTGGATCTGGCTACTGTAGTCCCCACCTTGGCTTCACCTGGACCTGGTGACTGTGGTCTCCACCCTCACCTCACCTGGACCTGGTGAGGTGGACCTGGACCTCAGCTACCAATGACTAGGATCCAGGATGGACCCTTAGTTGCTACTGACACCAGGACCATCGCCAGGGTCTCACTTGTTCCTGGTGACTATGGTCCTTGTCTGGGCTGACCCGACTCATCCTTGGCTCTGATCCTCTCCTGGGCCTCCCCTGCTCTTGCAGGTATGGTCTCCCCTGTCGTGGGTGTGTATTGTCTATGGTCCCTTCTGAGCCTCACCTGATGGTACTGGGCCACGATATTGGCCCTTTGCCAGGCCAGTAGGTTCTCCGAGTCCTCCTGCATGGTGCTGCAATCCAAACACATCCAAGAATGACGGCGCATGAAAACTTTCCGAGGACACATGCGTCCGGGTGCTCCCCGTGGGCAGGTCCCCCTCCATCTGACTGGAGCCGGAGACAACCCCATAGCCCTGAGGGGCACAGGCTGGGCTGGAACATCACACACGGGCCCGCACTGCCTGTCTGTCGCTCGCCCCCCTACAGTCCACCTTCCCAGCCACTGTCCCAGGACAAGCCCTCACGCTGGGATCACAGAGCACTCCCACCCGGGTATCAGGAGCACATGGGCAGGGGACCCAGGAGGCTCTGGCGAACTGCGGACCTGATGCTCGGGGTAATGTCTCCCAGCCCGGGGTGGATCAAAGGTTTCTCTTAGATTCCACAAGCACAACGACCAAGGGGAGAAAGCAAGGCCTGGACTTCATCAAAATTAAAACCTGATGCCAGGGATCCCTGGGTGGCGCAGTGGTTTGGTGCCTGCCTTTGGCCCAGGGCGCGATCCTGGAGACCCGGGATCGAATCCCACGTCGGGCTCCCGGTGCATGGAGCCTGCTTCTCCCTCTGCCTGTGTTTCTGCCTCTCTCTCTCTGTGTGTGTGTGTGTGTGTGTGACTATCATAAATAAATAAAGAAAAAAAAAACCTGATGCCAGCAAGAGTGGGACCAAACTCCCCACCCTGAGGGCAAGGATGCGTGAATAGCCTGAGGGTGGTCTGGGGGGAGCACGAGGGACTCCGCATTCCAGTGTGTGAAGAGCAAGCCTGCTCACAGGCCAGGGAGACCCAGCAGGCCCTGACCATCCTCCCCTCACCACAGGGTGGGCCGGGGGGGGGTGTCATCCCTGTCGGGGTCCATGCATCTAGGACGGGCTGGAAAGGTCCTGTATTGGGACTCCCTGCATAGCACAGGCCTTACAGGGGAGCAGGGGTCCCGGGGGAGCTGCCGAACTCCGACTGCAGCCTCCTTCCCTGGACAGGGCCTTAGGGGGCCGCCCTCACCCCGTGGGGCTGTGGAAGGGCTGCAGGAGCTGCTCACGGTCATCTCATTGGGGTCGGGGTGTTTTGGACCCCAGCCCGGGAGGCCAGCGCCCCCACCCGGACCCACAGGCCCCAGAGTGGCCCGCGGGGAGCAGGCATCAGGGGCCACTCACCTGTGACCTGTCGCTGTGTGAGCGCCTCCTCTTTATGCACCGGGTACTGGGGAGAGTGGGAGAGTTGGGGAACTGGGGAGAGTGGGAGAGTTGGGGTACTGGGGAGAGAGGGAGTACTGGGGAGAGTGGGGGTACTGGGGAGAGAGGGGGTACTGAGGAGAGTGGGAGTACTGAGCTACTGGGGAGATGGGGAGAGTTGGGTCGCTGTGAGCCAGATCCGGAGCCCGAGTGCTTCCGAAGGTCTGCAGATGCACAGTGAGCGCTGGGCAGGGGTGGAACCCGGGAGCGGCACAGTTCTGCCCACAGTGGGGTCCCGCATCATCACTGTGGGTAGGCGGGGTCCAATCAGCACTTAGCCCTTCACCCTGAAGTCCGAGGGTCCTGGGGCAGCGTCCTGTCCCCACTTCAGGCTGGTAGGGGATGCAGGCACCCTTCCACATCCTCAGTTCACATCCTCAGGCCCTGCAGGCCTCCCACCATTCTAGGCAGACTGGGGGTCACAGACGTCCCCCGGACCCCCAGAGTTCACAGCATGGGGTTGCACTTAAGAACATTAGAGGGGCCCCTGGGTGGTTCAGTCGGTTCCACGTCGACTCTTTAGTTTGGTTCAGGTCAGGATCTCGAGGTTGTGGCATGGAACCTCGCGTGGGGCTCAGGCTCCGTTGGGTGAGGAGTCCGCTCCAGGTTCCCCCTCTCCCTCCGCCCCTCCCCACTGCACCCTCTCTCAAGTAAATCTTCTAAAAATTAACATGAAGACACGTGAGCATCTTTATCCCCTCTGCAGAGGGGATATGGCTTAAGGCGCTGCCCCACCCTAGTCAAGCAGCAGGGCACACCCTAATCGGAAATCGGCTCAAAACAATGTAACCCTGCTTTGTGCAGCCAAAACTGCGAGCCAATTCTGACCACAGTACTAGGCCAGCTCAAGTGGATGCTAGAGGCTAAGGTGTAATTCAATCGGCCACCTGCGTGTGGACCGACATGACTGTGCAACTTTCTGCATATCCCATGGGCCACTGGCCCCTATAAAGCTGCTTCGCCTCTTAGTCTCGGGGTCCAAGTCTCTGCTCCACTGTGTTGGGTGCACTTGGACCCAAGCCCGAGCTTCTAAATAAACCCTCGTGTGTTTGCATCGGTGTCGGCTCCTCGGTGCTTTCTCCGATTCGCAATCTTGGGCACAACACAAGGGCCTGCTGTCCTGACATCCCTTCCAGGGCCACGGTGGCCGCTCCGCAGGCCCTCCGTGCCCCAGGCACACAGGCACGGAGATGCCGGGAGGGGAGGAAGGGCCCCGGAACGCGGCCTGCCCCGGCCCCCTGGACAGAGGGAGCACAGACCTCCCAGGTCGCTTTGCACAGACCGTGGTGACCTGAGGCTCCTCGGCTGTCACCCTGTCCCAGGCCCTCCTGGCCGGCGGGGCACAGGCTGAGTCCCAGTAAAGTCTGTAGGGTCCTGACCCTGGCGTCTGGCCGCCCCTGGAAGGCACGTGGGGATGTCAGCTGTGTGTGCCTTGCGGCGCCCCTGCAAGGGCTGGTTGGGGCCTGGGTGGTGCCCCCTCCTCCTCTCTGGGGGTGTCTCCACGCACCATGCACAGAGTTCTGGGAGACACAGAAACGGGCTGGCTGCGCATATTCGCACCACAACACTTTATTGACTTTCTACAGCAAAAGGGCTCAAAGCCCAGGGTGTGCGCCTTCCCGTGGGGAGGGAGACCCTTCTGTCCTTGAGGGGAGGGCAAGAATCACACGGGGTGGGGGGGCGGGTGCTGGAGTCCCCCACCTGGGAGCATGTGTGGACTCCGCGTGGGGGCGTGTGTCCTGAGGTTTCATCCTGAGAGACGGTTCTGAGGACAGCAGAGCTGACCTGGACCTGCAGCTCATGGGCTCCTGCGCTGGGTCCCCGCAGGGCAGCCGGACCCCGGCCTCAGGCCCCCAGGGGCCGCAGCACCTGGAGGAGCCTGCCTCCTGGTGTGGGTGCGGGTGTGGCCCACCGGCCTACCCCTGCTCTCCCCACCCTGGGGTGTGCCGGGATCCCCAGGGCTGCCCTAGGTCAGAGACCTGGATCTGTGGGGCCCACCCAGGTCCCAGGAGGCCACGTCCAGCTGTGAGAGGGCTCGGTCAGCCCCGGCGCCAGAATCCAGGCCTGGCCAGGGCCATGGGGGGCTGGATCCCATTAGCCTTTGTGTTGGGCCTGCGGGGGGGCTCAAATCACCCCAGCCCCCACAGAGCCCGGGGCCAGGCCAGCCCAGGTCCCTCTGGGTTAGGCACTGGTGTCCTGTGCAGGGTGTGCCGCCCTCCAGGAGGGACAGTGGGAGGAGGCAGGGCACAGTGTGTCCTCTGCTCCACCCACCTGCACCCACCCTGTCGGAGGCTCCCTGCCTCCCCTCCTCCCTGCAACCCCTGCGTACTCTATGGGACACCCGTGCTTCTGATGGGAGCAGGGTATCCAGAGAACCCCGGGGAGGCTGAGCATGTCCCACGGGGGGCAGCTGCACCGGGTCCTTGCTGGGGGCCTATGGTGTGGGGGTGGATGGTGTGGTGGCAGGGGTATGACGTGGTGGAGTGTGGGGGATCATGTAGGGGGGATGGTGTTGGGGTATAGTGTGGGTGGGGATTGTGTGGGGCCCTGTGGGTGTGAGGGGGATGGTGTAAAGGGGATGCCATGGGGGATGATGATGTAGGGGGACGGTGTGGGGGTGGGGAATGAGGGGGATGGCGTGGGGGGCCTGCGGACGCAAGGCATCCCCTTTCTCTAAGATGCCCACTGAGACGTCTACAGATAAATGCAACCCCAGTCTGGGGTTTGCTGTGACACCTGCCCCTGGGGCCCCGTGTGGTCAGTGCAGGGCCCTGGCTGGACCGGGGGCATTATCTGGGGGTCATCATACTATGTATGTTTACAAATTGCCAATCGTCTCAAATAAAATGCATAGAATTTAGAAATATATAAAGCACCGAAGGTGGGTGTCACCCTGACCCGTCCAACCATCATCGGATCAATGTGTGTCGTGCTCCAGCCTCGGTCATGCCGCCTGGCCCCCGGGTCCCCTTACTGCCCCCACCCCAGCCCCCTGCTTCTCAGGGGGCCGTCCCTCACCTCTTTTGGGGTTCAGCTGACATGGAAACCCCTGGAGGCCCCATCCTAGTGGCCTCATCATTCCCGAGGCTCGGGGCTTGGGGCACGGGGGTCATCGCCAGAACCCTACCATGCAGTGGTGTGTTGTTGGAGCTGTTGCTCCCCCTGGCCTCTGCAGCCGCGTGTTCCCTACCCAGAAGCCCCCAGGGCTCCGAACCCCCCTGGCCCAGCAGCCTCACCCGACCCCATAGCAGCTCAAAACATGGTGTGGCTGCCTCCTTGGGTCCTGTCCTGTCCTATCTAGCTCCCTTCCCTGGAGCTAAGAACTCTGAAGAGAGCAATTGCAAATGACCTCATGCCTTGGGGGACAGGCCCAGGGATTTGGGAACAGAAAAACCTGGAGCGCGGGCGTCCTGGCCGTGCAGCGGGATTCGATGCTGCAGACTCTCATTCCCTAAGGCTATCTTGACAACTGACTTTGTACATAGAAAAGCTCTCCTTTGCCTTTAAAAGACCAAGAGCCAGTCAAACCGTTCTTTGTCTGCCCATCTGATTGCTCAGATTCCAATCTGAGGCGTATTTCCTGTTAATAAGGATAATTTACTATCCGTAGTACTATGGTTGAAATATTCTGACAGAAGTAATTCAGAGGAGTGACGGTTTCTCATCTCTTTCTTCACAGCTCAGTCACTCATCAGGAAATGCATCTTTATGGATTTGGAAAGAACTGAGAGACATTATTTCCAATGGTCCTATTATTATGTGAAGGATTCTTCCCTGAGATTCTTCCCCTGTTTCAACTGACCCTGAAACACTGTGAACTCTTTGGAAGACAATAGTCAAGGGAATAAATGTTATGCATTGCTAATTTTATTTTATTTTATTTTATTTTATTTATTTTATTTTATTTTATTATTTTATTATTTTATTTCTTTTAAAGATTTCGGTTTTTTTTAAATTTTTATTTATTCATGATAGTCATACAGAGAGAGAGAGAGAGAGGCAGAGACACAGGCAGAGGGAGAAGCAGGCTCCATGCAGGAAGCCCTATGTGGGACTCGATCCAGGTCTCCAGGATCACACCCCGGGCTGCAGGTGGCGCTAAACCGCTGTGCCACCAGGGCTACCTTTTTTTTTTTTTTTTAAAGATTTATTTAGTATCCTAAGTTATTTGAAAAGGAGTAGTAAGATAGATAAGGAGTTCAGAATTGAGAAAAATATTAAAATCATTTGAGGAAAGTAAAGGTGTTGATCACAGAAGTGGGTTTCTTGCAATTTACTCACTTATAGCTTGTATATTCTGAACAGAAAAAAAGAAAGGGAAGGATCCCCATGTGCTTGAGGTCATCAATTTCATCTGTAAAAAGGAAATAATACCGCCTGTCCCACAGCACTGTTGTGAGGACTAGAAGTGATGGCTGTGGATGTAAAGAGTTGCTAGGTCCAGTCACCATAAAATGTAAAAACAACACATTAATATAGCTACTAACATGGCTGCAATATACTTTTTATTTTATTTATTTATTTATTCATTCATTCATTCATTCATTCATTCATTCATTTGGGAGAGAGAGAGAGAGGCAGAGGGAGAAGCACGCTCCATACAACGGGAGCCCGATGTTGGATTCGATTCTGGGTATCCAGGATCGCGCCCTGGGCCAAAGGCAGGTGCCAAACCACTGTGCCACCCTGGGATCCCCCATTTTTAACTTCTCGAGGACACTCCACACTGTTTTCCACAGTGGTTGCACCTGTTCACATGCCCACCAGGAGTGTAAGGGGGCTCCCCCTTCTCCATAGCCTCACCAACACCTGTTGTTTCCTGTGTTGTTAATTTTAGCCATTCTGCCGGCTGTCAGGTGACATCTCATTGTGGTTTTGGTTGACATTTCCCTGATGATGGGTGACACTGAGTGTCTTTCCGTGTGTCTGGCGGCCATCTGGATGTCTCGTCAGAGACAAAGTCCATTCATGTCTTCTGCCCATCTGCAGTTGGTTAATTTGTGTTTCGAATGCTGAGATTTATATTTGCTTAATGTATTTTGGATACTAACTCTTTTTTTTATTTTTTTATTTTTTTGGATACTCTTTATTGGATGTGTTGTTTACAAATATCTCCTCTCATTTTGTATGTTGCCTTTGAGCTTTGGTTGTTTCCTTCACTTTGTGGAAGCTTTTCAATTTGATGAAATCCCAAGAGTATTTTTGCTTTTGTTTCCCTCGCCTCAGAGGCATATCTAGAAAGAAGATCCAATGGCCAATGTCAAAGACGTTGCTGCCTATCATTTCTTCTTTTTATGGTTTCAGGTCTCACGTTTAGGTCTTTCACCCATTTTGAATTTATTTTTTATATACATGGTGTAAGAAAGTGGTCCAGTTTCATTCTTCTGCATGTGGCCGCCTGGTTTTCCCAACACCATTTGTTCTTATCCTGGGGTCAGGGTTAGGGTTTGTTGAAAAGACTCTCTTTGTGCCATTGCATATTCCTTCCTGCCTTGTTGTCGTTTAATGGATCATAGAGTTCCAGGTTTGTATCTTGTTTCGGCTTTCCATTCTGTTCTATTGATCTAAGCGTCTCCTGTTGGGAGTTTCCTGATTGCTGATTTCACCAGGACCTGGTGATTCTGATCCCCATCTGGGCCTTGCATGGCCCTAGTGACTCTGGTCCTCACCTAGGCATCATTGGGACCTGGACACTCTATTCCACACCTGGGCCTCACTTTGACCAGGGACCTCTGGTCTCACTCTGGGCCTCAAACTAAACTGGTTACTCTGGTCTCCCTCTGGGCCTCACCCTTACCTGGTGACTCTGGTCCCCCCCCCCCCGGGCTTCACTTGGACCTGGTGTATCTGGTCCTTACCTGGTCCTCACCTGGACCTGGTGACTCCGGTCACCACCTGGGTCTCACCTGGACTTGGTGAATCTTGTTGCCACCTGGGCCTCACCTGGACCTTGTGACTGCGGTCCCCACCTGGACCTCACCTGGATCTGGTGGCTCTGGTTCCCATATGGGGCTCTCCTGGACCTGGTTCCTGTGGTCTCCTTCTGGCCTCACCTGGAACAAAACGACTCTGATCCATATTTGGGCCTCACCTGGACCTGGTGACTCTGGTCCTTACCTGGGCATCATTGGGACCTGGTTACTCTCTTCTACACCTGGACCTCACCTGGACCTGGTGACTCTGGTCTTCCTCTGGACCTCACCCTGACATGGTGACTCTGGTCCCCACCTGGATATCACCTGGACCAGGTGACTCTGGTCCCCCACTGGGCCTCACCCGGAGGGAGGACTCTGGTCCTCAACTGGGCGTCAACTGGACCTGGTGAATCTACTCCTCACTTGGGCCTCTTCTGGACCTTGTGACTCTGGTCCCACCTGGGCATCATTGGGACATGGTTGGCACATGGACCTTGTGACTCTGTTCCCCACCTGGGACTCACCTGGACCTGTTAACTTTGATCCACTCTTTGGCCTCACCTGGCCCTGATGACTCTGGGCCCCACCTGGGCCTCAATCTGGACCTGGTGACTCTCGTTCCCACATGAACCACACCTGGACCTGGTGACTGTGGTGTCCTTGTAGCCTCACATTTACCTGGTGACTCTAGTCTCCACCAGGGCCTCACCTGGATCTGGTGACTCTGGCATGCAGTTTGGCCTCACCTGGACCTGGTGAGTGTGGTTGCCACCTGGGCCTCACCCGTACCTGGTGACTCAGGTCCCCACGTGGGCCTCACTTGGACCTGGTGTCTCTGGTCACCCCCTGGGCCTCACCTGGATCTGGTGACTCTGATCCTATCTGGGCCTCACCCAGACCTGGTGACTTTGATCCCCACCTGGGCCTCACCTGGACCTGATTGCTGTGGACTCCTTCTTGGCCTCACCTGGAACTGGTGACTCTGATCCTCTCTGGGCCTCACCCAGACCTGGTGACTCTGGTCCTCACCTGGGCATCATTGGGACCTGGTTACTCTGTTCCACACCTGAGCCTCACCTGGACATGATGACTCTGGAACCCCTCTGGGCCTCACCCTGACCTGGTGACTCTGGTCCCCATCTGGATGTCACCTGGACCAGGTGATTCTGGTACCCCTCTAGGCCTCAACCAGACCTGGTGACTCTGGTCCTCAACTGGGCCTCACCTGGACCTAGTGAATATGCTCCCCACCTGGGCCTCATCTGGACCTGGTGACTCTGGTCCCTACCTGGGCATCATCGGGACATGGTTACTCTATTCCCCACTGGGACTCACCTGGACCTGGCCACTCTGGTCCTCACTTTGGTCTCTTCTGTACCAGGTGACTCTGGCCCCACCTGGGCCTCACCTGGAACTGGTGACTCTGATCCTCAGCATGGCCTCACCTGACCTGGTGACTGTGGTTCCCACCGGGACCTCACCTGGACCTCATGTCTCTGGTCCCCATCCGGGCCTCACCTGGACCTGGTGTCTCTGGTACCCACCTGGGTAGCATCAGGACATGGTTACACTGTTCCCTAACAGGGACCCACCTGGACCTGTTAACTCTGATCTTCACCTGGGCCACACCTGGACATGGTGACACTGGTTCCCACCTGGGTCTCACCTGCACCTGGTGAGTCTGATCCCCACCTGGGCCTCACCTGTAACTGGTGGCTCTCGTTCCCACGTGGACTTCATGTGGACCTGGTGGCTGTAGTGTTTCTAGCTTCTCATGTACCTGGTGACTGTGGTCCCCACCAGGGCCTCACCTGGACCTGGTGAGTGTGGTTGCCACCTGCACCTCACCTGGACCTGGTGATTCTTGTCCCCACCGGAGCCTCACCCATACCTGGTGACTTAGGTCCCCACGTGGACCTCACTTGGACCTGGTGAATCTGGTCCTTGCCTGGTCCTCACCCGGACCTGGTGACTCTGATCACCATCTGTGCCACACCTGGCCCCGGTGACTCTGGTCCCCACCTGGGCCTCACCTGAGTCTTACCGCGACCTGGTGACTCTCGTCCTCAGCTTGGCCTCACCTGGATCTGGTAACTGGTCCCCACCTGGGCCTCACCTGGACCTGGTGTCTCTGGTACCTATCTAGGCATCATCAGGACAGGGTTTCTCTGTTCCCCACCTGGGACACACCTGGATCTGTTAACTTTGGTCCTCACCTGTACCTGGTGACTCTGGTTCCCACATGGACATCACCTGGACCTTGTGTCTCTCGTTTCCTTCTAGGCTCATCTGTACCTGGTGACTCCGGTCCCCACCTGGGCCTCACCTGGAGCTGGTGACTCTGGTCCTCTGCTTGGCCTTAGCTGGACCTGGTGACTGTGTTCCCCACCTGTGCCTCACCTGGATCTGGTGACTGTGTTCCCCACCTGGGCCTCACCCGGACCTGGTGAATCTGTTTCCCACCTGGGCACACCTGGACCTGGTGACTCTGGTCCCGTCCCGGGCCTCATCTGGATCTGGTTTCTGTGGTCCCCACATGGGCCTCACCTGGATCTGTTGGCTCTAGTTCCCACATCAGGTTCACCTGGACATGGTGTTGGACCCTGGCTCACGGGTGCCAACGTGGCCCGGTGGACGCCCCAGAGACCCAGACCCCAGACAGGCAGATGCAATTAGCAAGAGGGTTTATTGAACGTTTGCGCAAACAGGCTCTCCGCCTCCGAGGAGGAAAAGAGCCCCGATTAGCAATTACAGGTATCTTTTAAAAGGCAAAAGGAAAGAAACTGCCTAAAGACAAAAGAACCGCGGGAGTCTCATGGCTTCCAGGTTGATTTCGGGGAGGGTCAACATGAACCTATTCAGGGACATTCCAATCAGGGTGTGTGGGGGGAAACGGTTTTCTTATTGTAAACAGAATGCTTTTAGTTGCTAAAATTTCAGGAAGAAGACTGGATGGGCCGCCCCTGGGTTAGGGCTGGCCCTACTTACAAGGGGGGAGGTTTCTTCAATGGTGACTGCGGTCCCCTTCTTGGCCTCACCTGAACCTGGTGACTCTGATCACCATCTGGGCCACACCTTGACTCGGTCGCTCTGGTCCTCACCTGGGTGTCATTGGGACCTGGTTAATCTGTTCCACACCTGGGCCTCACCTGGATCAGGGGATTCTGGTCCCCTTCTGGGCTGCTCCTTGACCTGGTGACTCTGGTCCCCTCCTGGGCCTCACCTGGACCGGGTGACTCAGGTTTGCACATGGACCTCACCTGGAGCTGGTACCTGTTGTGTCCTTCTGGCCTCACCTGGACATGGTGACTCTGGTCCCCATCTGGGCCTCACCTGGCCCCGGTGACACTGGTCCTCAGCTTGGCCTCACCTTGACCTGGTGAGTGTGGTTGCCACCTGGGTCTCACCCGGCCCCGGTGACTCAGGTCCCCACCGAGGCCTCACCCCTACCTGGTGAATCTGGTCCTTACCCGTTCCTTACCCAGACCTGGTGACTCTGGTCACCACCTGGGCCTCACCTGGTCTTGGTGAATCTGGTCCCCACCTGGGCTTCACCTGGACCTGGTGACTGTGGTCCCCACCTGGGCCTCAAATGGACCTGGTGGCTCTGGTTCCCACATGGGGCTCACCTGGACCTGGGTCCTGTGGTCTCCTTCTAGGCCTCACCTGGATCTGGTGACTCTGATCCTCATCTGGGCCTCACCTGGACCTGGTGACTCTGGTGCCTCAGCTGGACCTGTTGTGCCTCAGCTGGACCTGTTGACTGTGTTCCTCAGTTTTGCCTCACCCGGACCTGGAGACTGTGTCCCCACCTGGGCCTCACCCAGACCTTGTGACTTTGGTCCCCACCAGGGCCTTACCTGGAGTTGGTGAATCTGGTCCCCACCTGGGATTCACCTGGACCTGGTGAATCTGGTTGCCACCTGGGCCTCACCTGGACCTGGTCTTTTTGGTCCCCAGCTGAGCCTCATCTGGTCCTGGTGGCTCTGGGTCCCACATGGGGCTCACCTGTACCCGGTGACTGTGGTCCTCACGTGGTCCTCACCCAGACCTGGTGACTGGTATGTGAGGAGTCTGCTCCAGATTCTCCCTCTTCCTCCACCCCTCCCCACTGCACCCTCTCGCAAGTAAATCTTCTGAAAATTCACATCAAGACATGTGAGCATCTTTATCCCCTCTTCAGAGGTGACTTCATATGTGTAATGACCATTTTAATGCCTTTCATGGACCCACCATGAGTCCCATCAGAAACCCCTTTTCTTTGATATTATTGAAGTACAGTCAACACACAATGTTACAGTAGTTTCAGGTCTAGAACTTAGTGATTTGACAATTCTGTGCATACTCAGATCTCCCCACGAGAAGTGTCATCACCATCTGTCCCTATACAAAGTTGTCACAATAGTACTGACTCTGTCGCCTAGGCTGTACTTTCTAAATATCTGTGACTTATTTATTTGAGAACCAGATGCTTATAGCTCTTAATATTCTTCATCTATTTTGCCCATCTCCCACCTGCGTCCCCTCTGGCTATCAGTCACCATGATCCATCACATTAACAAGAGAAAGGACTTGGGGAAGCCCGGGGTGGGGGTGGGGGGCTCAGCGGTTCAGCGCCCGCCTTTGGCCCAGGGCGTGATCCTGGATTCCTAGGATTGAGGATTGAGTCCCAGGTCAGGTTCCCTACAGGGAGCCTGCTTCTCCCTCTGTCTATGTCTATGTCTCTGACTGTGTCTCTGCCTCTCTCTCTCTCTCTCTCTCTTGCTCTCTGTCTCTCATGGGTAAATAAATAAAATCTTAAAAACAAAAACAAGGGATCCCTGGGTGGCGCAGCGGTTTGGCGCTTGCCTTTGGCCCAGGGCGCGATCCTGGAGACCCGGGATCGAATCCCACGTCGGGCTCCCGGTGCATGGAGCCTGCTTCTCCCTCTGCCTGTGTCTCTGCCTCTCTCTCTCTCACTGAGTGACTATCATAAATAAAAAAAAAATTAAAAAAAAAAAACAAAAACAAGAGAAAGGACAAAGGCATACGATCCTCTCAAGAGTTGCAGAAAAAGCATTTGACAAAATACAGCATAAAAAGCATAGTAGTGGGGGGGATCCCTGGGTGGCGCAGCGGTTTGGCGCCTGCCTTTGGCCCAGGGCGCTGTCCTGGAGACCCGGGATCGAATCCCACGTCGGGTTCCGGTGCATGGAGCCTGCTTCTCTCTCTGCCTGTGTCTCTGCGTCTTCTCTCTCTGACTATCATAAATAAATAAAGAAAAGAAAATTAAAAAAAAAAAAAGTTTGGTCCACATTTCATTTCGCGTCCTGTGGGCTCCAAATCATTGTCCTTAAGTATTTCTGAGGAAGCCAGGTGTTGGGCTCCCTTTTAGTGAGACGTTTCCGAAGCTCACAGGCCTCAGCTGGAGCCTGGAAAGAGGCAGGTGCGGCCCCGGGGGCGGGGACGCCGCCTCCTGCACGGCCTCCTGCAGTGCCTAAGCTTCCCGTAGGGGGCGCCCGACCCCAGGCCCCGCCCAAGGAGCGCGTATGCGCAGTAAGCCTCTTCCGCGACACTAACAGGAGCCCGCCAGTGCTTGGGAGGCCTGAGGAGGACGTGGGGTCGCGTCCACGCCGATGATCCGCGGCCTCCTCAGGACCCGCGGTGAGGCTTCAGGAGGACATTGGGCTGTGTTCACGCTGTCAGAAGATCTCCTCAGGACCCGCGGTGAGGCTTCAGGAAGATGTGGGCAAGCATCCACGCCGACAGCAGCCCTGGGACTCCTCCGGACCCGCGGGGAGGCTTCAGGGAGATGTGGCGCCGCGTCCACTCTGGCAGGAGCTCTCGGGCTCCTCAGGACCCAAGCTGAGGCTTCTGGAAGATGGGGGCCGCATCCACGGTGACAGGAGTCCCGACCTCCTCAGAACCCGCGGTGAGGCTTCGGGAGGATGTGGGGCCACGTCCACACTGACAGGACGCTGACCTCCTCAGGACCCCCGGTGTAGACTTCGGGAAATATGGGGATGTGTCCATGCGGACAGAAGACCCCAGCCTTGTCAGGGCCCGTGGTGAGGACTAAGAAAGATGTGGGGACCGCATCCACACTGACAGGTCTCCGGCCTCCTCAGGACCCACTCTGAAGTTTTGGGAAGATTTGGGGCCACGTCCATGCTGACAGGAGCCCCCAGCCTCCTCAGGTCTTATGGTGAGGCTTGAGGAAAATGTGGGGCCACGTCAACACTGACAGGACCCCCGTCCTCCTCAGGACCTGCACTTGGCTTTGGGACATATGGGGCTGCGTCTATGCTGACAGGAGCCCACAGCCTCCTCAGGACCCGCAGTGAGTTTTCAGGGGGACGTGGGGCCATGTACAGGCTGACTGGAGCCCCCGGCCTCCTGAGGACCTGCTGTGAGGCTTCCAGAGGATGTGAGGCATAGTCCACAGTGACAGGAGCCCCGTCGTCCTCAGGACCTGCTGACTATGACTCAGGAACACATGGGGCCGCGTCCGCACTCACAGGAGCCCGGCTTCCTCAGGACCCCCTGGAGGACTCTGGAGGCGCCGTTGGGGGCCACGTCCACATCAGAGGGGACTACGCAGAACCACAGGGTAAGTGAATGGGTAGAATGAATGGTAGGGTTAGGGGAGGGGAGGGAGTCGGTGGTTAGGGTTAGGTGAGATGTTAGGGGTTCGTGATTATGCTTATGGTTACAGATTAGAGGTTAGGGTGAGGGATAAGGGTAAGGGTCAGTGGTTAGGAGTTAGGATGGGGGTTAGGGATTAGGGAACGGGGTTAGGGTTAGGGTTAGGGTTAGGGACAGGATTTAGAGTTAGGGTTAGGGTTTAGGCTTTAGGGATTAGGGCAGGAGGTTAGGAGTTGGGGTTAGGGTTATGGTTAGAGTTAGGGTTGGGCTCAGGTTTCCAGTTAGGTTTAGGGGTTAGGGTGTGAGGGTTAGGGTTAAATTTAGGGCTAGGTTAGATTTAAGGTAGGGGTCAGGTTTAAGGGTTTACAATAGGTTTAGGAGTCAGGGTCAGGGTTGGCAGGAAGGTTCAGTGAATGTGTTTCGGTCTTGGGGTTTGTGTTTGGTTTTCGATTAGTGATAGGTCTTGTTTAAGGGTTAGGTTAACATTAGGCTTAAGTGTAGGGTTAGGGTTATGTCCGTGTACGGTTAGAGTTTGGGTCTTGGCATGTGCATGCACTGGGACTCCTAGAATCTTCAGCAGTTTAGTTTTATGCACTCTATTTAGGTTTTGGATTCAAAGATAGCCTGACTCCACCAAGTCAGTGGCCTCCCCAGAGAATCGAAATCCAGCCTTCTGCTGGGGTCAGAATAGACACGGCAGGCTTCCCCTGAGCTGAGCCAAGGAGGGGATTTGTGGCTCTAAATACTCTTTATTTGGATTTTCAGTTGCCTTTTTCTTTGTATCTCTAGTGCGCACATGTTTCTTCAATACTACCAATTATCATTTTAAAGTTTTACTTGAATTCCTGTTTGTAAACACAGCGTGATATAGTTTTAGATTTACCACATAGTGATTCAACCCTTGGATACAACGCCTGGTACTGGTCACAGGTGCCCTCCACTATCCCCATCCCTGATTTCCCATCCCCCCCCCTTCCTCTGGTATTTATTCGTTTATTCTCTGTGGTTAAGAGTGTGTTTCTTGGTTTGCTTCTCTCATCCACCCCCTCCGCCCCTTTGCCAGTTTGTTTGGTTTCTTAAAATTCACACGTGAATGCAATTGTATGGTATTTGGTATCTGTCTGACTGAGTTCATTTAGCATAAGTCCTTTCCACTTCTCCCACGTCATTGTAAATGGCTTCATTTCATCCCTTCTGATGACCGAGTGATGTTGTAGTGTGTATATTTACCACATACCACATCGTCTCTGCCCATTCATCTGTCGATGGACATCTGGGCTGTATCCACAGTTTGGCTGTAGTTGATAACGCTGCTGCAAACACTGGGCTGAGTGTCCCTCTTCGAATCTACTAAACTACTTTTGTATCCTCGGGGTAAATACCTAGCTGTGCAATTTTGGAATCGTAGGGTAGCTCTATTTTTAACTTCTCGAGGACCCTCCACACTGTTTTCCACAGTGGCTGCACCTGTTCACATGCCCACCAGGAGCGTAAGGGGGCTCCCCTTCTCCATAGCCTCACCAACACGTGTTGTTTCCTGTGTTGTTAATTTTAGCCATTCTGACGGCTGTCAGGTGACATCTCACTGCGGTTTTGGTTTGCATTTCCCTGATGATGGGTGACGCTGAGTGTCTTTCCGTGTGTCTGGCGGCCATCTGGATGTCTCGTCAGAGACAAAGTCCATTCATGTCTTCTGCCCATCTGCAGTTGGATAATTTGTGTTTCGGATGCTGACATTTATATTTACTTTATATATTTTGGATACTAACTCTTTATTGGATGTGTTGTTTACAAATATCTCCTCTCATTTTGTATGTTGCCTTTGAGCTTCGGTTGTTTCCTTCACTTTGCAGACGCTTTTCAATTTGATGAAGTCCCAAGAGTATTTTTGCTTTCGTTTCCCTCGCCTCAGAGGCATATCTAGAAAGAAGATCCAATGGCCAATGTCAAAGACGTTGCTGCCTATCATTTCTTCTTTTTATGGTTTCAGGTCTCACATTTAGGTCTTTCACCCATTTCGAATTTATTTTTTATATACATGGTGTAAGAAAGTGGTCCAGTTTCATTCTTCTGCATGTGGCCGCCTGGTTTTCCCAACACCATTTGTTCTTATCCTGGGGTGAGGGTTAGGGTTTGTTGAGGAGACTGTCTTTTTGCCATTGGATATTCTTTCCTGCTCTGTTGAAGATTAATCGATCGTAGAGTTATAGGTTTGTATCTTGTTTCTGCTTTCCATTCTGTTCTATTGATCTAAGCATCTCCTGTTGGGAGATTTTTGATTGCTGATTCAATTTCTTTGCTGGTTATCTGTCTGTTCAAGTTTCTTATTTCTTCCTTTTTCATTTTTGCTATGTTATGTATTTCTAGGAATTGATCTATTTCTTCCAGTTTCTAGGTTGCTGGCATATAATTTTTCATAATGTTCTCTTATAATCGTTTGTATTTCCCTAGTGTTGGTTGTTTTTTTTTTTTTTTTTGTAGTGTTGGTTCTTATTTCTTTTCTCATTTGTGATTTTATTTGGGTCCTTTCTCATCTTTTTATCTTTAAGATTTTATTTATTTATTCATGAGAGACACAGAGAGGCAGAGGTATAGGCAGAGGGAAAATGAGGCTCCATTCGGGGAGCCTGATGTGGGACTTGATCTCCAGGGACCCCGGGATCATGACGCGAGCCAAAGCAGATGCTCAACGACTGAGGCACCCAGATGCCTTGCTGATTCTATTCCTTTGCTAGTTATGGGTCTGTTCACATTTTCTATTTCTTCCTATTTCGGTTTTGCTCGTTTGCACATTTCTAGGGATTTGTCCATTTCTTCCAGGTCTACCAGTTTGTTAGCATATAATCTTTCATAGTATTCCCTTATAATTGTCTCATTTTTGTGGTGTTGATTGTGATCTCTCTTCTCTCATTTGTGATTTTATTTATTTAGGTCTTTTCTCTTTTCTCGTTGATGAGACTGGCTAGGGCTTGATCCATTTTATTAATTATTTTGAAGAACCAGCTCTTAGGTTCATTATTCCATTCTACTGTTTTGTTGTTTCTGTATTTTTTATTTCTGCTCTCATTTTTATTTTTTCCCTTCTTCTGTAGGCTTTGTTTGCTATTCCTTTTCCAGCTCCTTTAGGTGTAGGGTTAGGTTGTGTATTGGAGACTTCTTGTTTCTTGAGGTAGGCCTGTACTGCTATGTATTTCCCTCTTAGGACTGCCTTTGCTACATCCCAGAGGTTTGGAGAAACATGTTTTCATTTTCATTTGTTTTAAATTTCCTCTTTAATTGCCTGGTTAATCCATTGATTCTCTAGTAGGATGTTCATAATCTCCACGTATTTTTGGTCTGTCCAAATTTTTTCTTGCTGTGGACTTTGAGTTTCATAACGTCGTGGTCCGAAAATGTACAGGGTATGATATCAACCTTCTTGTACCTGTTGTACCTATTGAGGGCTGATTTGTGGCCCATGATATGATCTGTTCTGGAGAATGTCCCACGTGCACTTGAAAGGAATGTTTATTGTGCTTTAGGATGAATTGTTCTGACTATATCTGTTGAGTCCCTGTGGTCCAGTGTGTCAAGGCTATTGTTCCCCTGTTGATTTTCTGCATAGACGATCAGTCCATTGCCATAAGTGGGTGTTAATATCCCGTGTCATTGTATTTTTTTTATTTATTTATGATAGTCACAGAGAGAGAGAGAGAGAGAGAGAGGCAGAGACAAAGGCAGAGGGAGAAGCAGGCTCCATGCACTGGGAGCCTGACGTGGGATTCGATCCTGGGTCTCCAGGATCCCGCCCTGGGCCAAATGCAGGCGCCAAACCGCTGCGCCACCCAGGGATCCCTATTTTTTTTAAATTTTTATTTATTTATGATAGTCACACAGAGAGAGAGAGAGAGAGACAGAGACAGAGACACAGAGACAGAGACACAGGCAGAGGGAGAAGCAGGCTCCATGCACCGGGAGCCCGATGTGGGATTCGATTACGGGTCTCCAGGATCGCGCCCTGGGCCAAAGGGAGGCGCCAAACCCCTGCGCCACCCAGGGATCCCCCGTGTCATTGTATTATTATCAGTGAGTTCCTGTACGTTTGTTGTTAATTGGTTTCTATATTTAGGTACTCCCATGTTGGCAGCATAAATATTTAGTTGTTTGATCTTGATAGAGAGTCTTTTTAATTATGAAATAATGCCCTTCTTCATCTCTTCTTACAGTATTTGTTCTTTCTTTTTTTAAATTTAACTCTTTTATTTATTTATTCTTGAGAGATACACAGAGAAGCAGAGGCAGAAACATAGACAGAGGTAGAGGCAGGCTCCCCAAACGGAGGGCAATGTGGGACTCGATCCTGGGATCCCAGGATCACACCCTGAGCCGAAGGCAGATGCTCAACCACTGAGACACCAGGTGTCCTCCAGGGTTTGGTTTCAAATCTAGTTTGTCTGATATAAGTACGGGTCCTTCAGCTTTCTTTTGATGTCCATTAGCATGATAGATGGTTTTCCATCCCCTTTCAATATGCTGGTGTCTATAAGTCTAAGGTGATCATGTTGTAGGCAGCATACAGATAGATCTTGTTTTTTTAATAACGATTTTATTTATGAGAGAGTGAGACACACACAGAGAGAGGAGAGAGAGAGAGAGAGAGAGAGGCAGAAAATTAGGCAGAGAGAGAAACAGGCTCCCCACCAGGAGCCCAATATGGGACTCGATCCCAGACTCCAGGATCACACCCTGAGTCAAAGGCAGAGGCTCCACCCCTGAGCCACCCAGGCATCCCGGATCATGTTTTTTAAGCCACTCTGATACCCTATATCTTTTGATTGGAGCATTCAGTGTATCAGCATTCAGAGTGATTATTGAAAGATATGAACTTAGTGCCTTTGTGTTACTTGTAGAGTTGGTGTTTCTGGTGACGTTCTCTGGTCCTTTCTAGTCTTTGTTGCTTTTGGTCTCTTTTTTTTCCCCCACTAGAAGAGTCCCTCTTAAAATTCCTTACTGTACTGGTTTAGTGGTCATGAACTCCTTTATTTTTTGCCTGTCTGGGAAACTCTTTATCTCTCCTTCTATGCTGAATGACACCCTTGGTGAAGAAAGAATTCTTACAAATTGAACTCCAATTAAAAAATAAATAAAAACATAAAATAAATTTCTGCTATTATGATGGGGGAAAATGGCATTTTATGTTCAGAAATTTTTAATTTCTTCCTAGGGAGATTAAATAAATTGTGATGATTATTCTTAAAAAAACAAAAGAAAGAATTCTTGGCTGCATACTTTTCCCATTCAGCATATTGAATATTTCCTTCCACTTCCTTGTGGCTTGACAAGTTTGTGGACAGATCTGCTGCAAACTGATTCATCCTCCCTTGTAGGTTAAGGACTACCCCCACCCCCAAGCCCCAACTCCAGTGCTTTTAGGATTCTTGTCTGTGTATTTTGTGAGTTTGACTCTTCTTTTTTTTTAATTTTTATTTATTTATGATAGTCACACACACACATACACACACAGAGAGAGAGAATGGCAGAGACACAGGCAGAGGGAGAAGCAGGCTCCATGCACCGGGAGCCCGACGTGGGACTCGATCCCGGGTCTGCAGGATCACGCCCTGGGCCAAAGGCAGGCGCCAAACCGATGCACCACCCAGGGATCCCCTGTGACTTTGACTCTGATGTGCCTGGGTGATGGTCAGCTTCTGTTGAATTTATTGGGAGTTCTCTGTCTCTCGATTTCAGTGTCTGTGTCCTTCCTCAGGTTATAGAAGTTTACATAATTCGTTCAAATAAAACTTCTTCCCCTTTTCTCTCTCTTCATCTTCTGAGTCTCCTGTGATATGAATGTTATTGTTTTAATAAATGGCTGAGTTCCCTCAGTCTGCCTCTGTGGTCCATAACCTTTCTTGTTTTTAAGGCTTCCACTTTGGACTGCATCTCAGTTACAGCATTTTTAACGTTGGCCTGACTAGATTTTAGTTCTTTTATTTCTACAGTAAGGGATTCTCTAGTTTTCTTCTGTGCTCTTTTTCCAGCCCTGCTGCTATCTTTATAATCATTGTTTTAAACGGTAGTTAGACATCATATATGTGTATTGATGAACTTCCTGGCCGTGAGTACTACCTCATGTTATTGTATGGAGGTGAATTTCTCCATCTCATTATGTTTTCCAGAAAAGAAAGAAGGAAGAAAAAGAAAAACCAAGAAAAAGAATAACAACTGCCCTCCCCCAAAAAACAGCAAATTATTTTGGCCTGCTTGTTCAAAGATTCTAAATCCCAAAATAAGAAACACAATTAAAGTACCATGAAAGTAAAAATAAGAAATATATAAGGTACATACATAAAAATTAAAAGAAAGTAATTAATAAAAAAGAATCGAAGAAAATAAATGAAAATAAAGCACAAAGTACAAAGGAAGCTAGACCCCACTTTCCAGGCAGAGCTGAAGCTCTGCAGCCTCTGTGGTCCAACCACTCGGTGGCAGCGAGTGGTCTGTGCGGGGTCTGGGGATGGGCCTGGGCGCTGATTGTCAGGTGTACATCTGCTTGCGGGGTCAGAGGCGCGGTGGGCGTCAGCGCCTCTGGCCTCCAGCGGGTGGCGCTGTGCTGCTCCCTGAAACTCGTCGCTGATGGGCGGGATGCGGGTGGGGACGCTGGGTCCTCTGGCTCTGGGGCTGAGAACCCCCGCCCCCAGTCTGCAGGGGCCTCCGCAGAAGAGCCCCCAAGCCCCCGGGTCTCCGCCGCTTCTCTCAGAACCCTGCGTTCACTCTGCCTGCGTCTGAGCTTCTTTTGGTTTTGTTTTTTTATCTCAGACTGTTGTGCCCAAGATTGTGAATCCGAGAAACCACCGAGAAGCCGACACCGATGCAAACACAGGAGGGTTGATTTACAAGGTTGAGCTCGTGTCCAAGTATACCTGGCACAGCGGGCAGGGACTTGGACCCCGAGGTGGCTTTTAGCTTAGTTTTAAGGGCTGGTCTCGGGGTCCTCCAGAAGGGCTGGAGCAATTCCTCAAGTTCTGTTTACATTTTGATATGGGGCCTTCGAGGGCATTGAGCTCCATTCTTATTCTAATAGGGGCTTCCTGCCCTTGGCCTGGGCTCAATTCTTATGCTAATGTGGGACTTTCTAGGACGTTAAGCTGTAAACTTTTGTTTATTTGCCGTAACTGAAGTAATGTAAATTTCAGCTCTTCTTCTCAAGGGCGTGGGATGGCTGGACCCGTGCTAAGGTTGAACTTAAAGTGGAAATGTCTTAATTTTCTGGGCCTCCACCCATCCCGTCCCATCCTATCTAGCTCCTTCCCCCTTCCCCGGAGCTCCTAAGAGAGCAATTGCAAATGACCTCAGCATGGCAGCAAGTGTTGGGGGACAGGCCCAGGGATTTTGGATCAGGAGGACCTGGAGCGCTGGCGTCCTGGCTGTGCAGCGGGATTCGATGCTGCAGACTCTCATTCCCTAAGGCTATCTTGACAACTGACTTTGTACATAGAAAAGCTCTCCTTTGTCTTTAAAAGATGAAGAGCGAGTCAAAGCGTTTTTTCTCTGCCCATCTGATTGCTCAGATTCCAATCTCAGACGTATTTCCTGTTCATAAGGATAATTTAGTATCCGTAGTACTATGGTTAAAATATTCTGACACAAGTAATTCAGAGGGATGAGGGTTTGTCATCTCTTTCTTCACAACTCAGTCCAGTCACTCATCAGGAAACGCATCTTTATGGATTTGGAAAGAACTGAGAGACATTATTACCAATGGTCCTATTATTATGTTAAGGATTCTTCCCTGAGATCCCAAGAAGGCAATTTTTCCTCCGGCTTGAGGAGGCCTCTTGGAGTGAGGTTAGAATCAGAAATTGTGTGTTTGGGTTTCAGATAATGGAACTGGTTAGCTAAGTAAACACGGACAGGCGCTTAGGTTCTTTTTGAATCTCAGTTCCCTTAAAAGCTATAGAATAATTTCTAAACGCCTCATTGGACTGTTGTAGGATCTCTTTATTGCGAATATAAGTTAACAGTCATTCATATGGCACATATTGTGTGCCCAGAATTGTGTCATGCTTCACATAAAAGAAGTCATGGGATCCTCCAACAACCCTGTGGGCAGATACTGTTATCTTGATGGGCCAACTAAAGGAGAGGAAGAAAACATCTTGTCCAAGGTCAAACAGCTAGTTAAGTGGATTGGAACTCAGGAAGCCTGGCTCCAGGCTGTTATGGCCACCACAAAATATTTATTAAGTACTTATTAATGTCCTAGGTATTGTACAAATAAAGTCCAACTCTTTACTCATCAGAGCTCTACGGCACAGGCATTATTAACTGTCACAGTTTTGCAGAGAAAGAAGTAGGTTCAGAGCCTAAGCTCAAGGGACTTGCCCAGAACCAGAAACCTTCCATTTCCTCATAATATTCTCCTTCCACCACTTACCTTCTCCTTTCTCTAAGTCTTAATATAAATGTTGCTTCTTCTGGTCATCTTCTCTGAGGCCCCAGTTAGACTAAGCCTTCTTATATATGTACTTGTAGTAAGCTGTATATTTACCTTTATATTGGCTACTATAATCTTGTTTAGTTGTCTTTCTGTCACTTTTGGTTAGTATCCGTCTCTCCCACCAGCATGGCCTGGAGGGAGATAGGGACTGCATCTATGTCTGGTTAACTTGGTATTCCTAGCACCTTGCACACAGTAGGTATGCACCAAATACTTAATAAAGTAATGGATCCCTAACCTTCTTGAGTTGATGTTGATAAACATTAGAACATGAAATGGACAAAGATAAGAATGAAATTGCTGAATGAAACGATAAAAAGCAATTTTATCCATTCACCCATTCAGTATTTTATCAGGTGCCTACTGTGTGCCATTTCTGAGCGAAGGAAAACGATACGTGATTCCATTAGGGTATCATAATAGCAACTTAAAACTTGGCCTTCTAAGGCATTTGCTATAGTTGAAAGCTCTAACTAAAAGGCTCAGCGATTAGGAAGGAACTCAACAAAATCAAAATGAAGTATCATCTGGGCAGTAATCTCCCAGTAAATTTGGTTTAATAAAAATTTCACATGAATCATTTTTTAACTGACACTGAAGCACTGTGAACCTTTGGAAGACAAATGTCAAGGAAATAAATGTTATGCATTGCTAATTTTAAATGCACTTGCAATATGGTGTCTAATATAAAAGAAGTATTTTTATCTGATTCTTGCTATTTATTATCCTTTCCTGCTTTTAAGGTTGAGGAGGCATTATACCTGTTCATAAGTGTTTTTCTTTCCTTCTGATATAAAATTCTTACTTTGTTCCCATCGAAGGAACTCTTTAAGAATAAGGCAAAAATTAATTAAACTATACTTAAAATGTCTTCACACTTGGAGCCTGATTCATTTAAGTCAATTTTCAAAATAAATCTTATTGATTAGAAAAAAATTACATAGCTTTATGGGGAAATTGAGAAGATAGTACAGATAATTCTCATGCACTCCCACTCAATTTCTCCAATTATCGATATCTTATATTAGTACGGTACAAATATCAGCTAATGAATCAATATTAAAATATTCGCTTTAACCAAAGACCATAGTTTATCCAGATTTCCTTAGTTTTTGCTAAGTTTCCATCCCTCACATCACATTACACTTGTCCTCATGTTTTCTTAGGCTCCTCTGGATTGTGACAGTCTTTCAGCCTTTCCTTGTTGTTGTTGAACTGGAACACTTTGAGAAGTAAGAGTATTTTGTAAAATTTCCTCAGTTGGGACATGTCTGTCGTTTATCTCACGATCGAACTGTGATTGTGGATTATATATGGAGATATACTGCCATTTTTATTATATCATATAAAGGATCGATACTATCAATATGATTTATCAGGGATCCCTGGGTGGCGCAGCGGTTTGGCGCCTGCCTTTGGCCCAGGGCGCGATCCTGGAGACCCGGGATCGAATCCCACGTCGGGCTCCCGGTGCATGGAGCCTGCTTCTCCCTCTGCCTGTGTCTCTGCCTCTCTCTCTCTCTCTCTCTCTCTCTGTGAGTATCATAAATAAACAAACAAACAAATAAATAAATAAATAAATAAATAAATAAATAAATAAAAAATATATGATTTATCAGTCTTGGTATCGACCTGATCATCTTGCTGAGGTAGTGTTTGTCAGCTTTCTCCATAGTAAAGTGATTCTTTATCATTATTGTTATTATTATTATTTTACCTTTCTCATAATATATTTTGTAGAAGGAAGTTACTATGTGTATTCCACACTTAAGTGTGGGAAGATATGCTCATCAACTTGAGGGTGGAATGTCTGCACAAATTGTTTGAAATTCTTCTACATGGGAGATTTCTCTTTCTTCTGTGTTTGTTTGTTGGTTTGTTTCTTTTTCAAAGATGCTATTTATTTATTTGTGAGAGAGAGGAGAGAAAAAGCATGAGCGAGAGGGGCAGAGGAAGATGGAGAAGCAGGTTCCCTGCTGAACAGGGAGCGACCTGGATCATGATCTGAGCCTAAGGCAGAAGCTTAACTGACTGAGCCACCCAGGTGCCCCTCTTTCTTTCTTTTACAATTTTTAATATTAGTATAGATTCATGCATATTTATTTTACGCTTTGGGTTATAATCCAACAGTACTCATTTTGTTGCTTGTACTGTCTCCGCTCTGGCCACAGGAGCTCTTTCAGTTGACACCTATGTCCCTTTAACATATTTCCATCAGTATGGAGTCTTTTGTCTGTTCATAAAATTTTGAAAGACAAAAAAAATTTTTTTTGAAAGACAAACTTTATGCAAATCTCATTTTTGATTGGCACTTTGTTTCTGTCCCCATCCCTAACTTGCTCCTTCCCTCTCTCTTCACTGTTTCATTTCTTTCTTTATTATGATCTGAAAACAGGAAAGGACATAGGATTTCAAATTTTGCTATTTTAAGGTAAATCAATTCTCCTTGGTGCCTAGCCAGTTGCTCTCAAATGTTAGTGTGCAAGAGAATAACCTGGAGGGCTTGTTAATATGGCCAGCCAACATTTTATTTTTTTTTTTAGGTTAAAGGAAGGGGCAGGTTAGGATTCCACATGTTAACCGGTACCTTCGGAAAATAATAATGGAGTTCTTTGAGGGCTTTGCTTTGAAAAGCAGCGAGCATGAGGGCAGATGGCTGTTCTGATACACATATTTATTATTTCTAGTGGCTTGGACCCATATACCCACCGCTTGTGATAAAAAGAGATATAGATTTGGGGATTTTCTATCGCCATCGGAGAGAACCCTAAAATACTCAGGATCTATGCTCAGAGTTAGTTTTATATTTTAGCAGTTGAGTATATATAAGATCCCCCGTCTTTTTGTGCTCAGTATAGAGTGTTTAGGACCCCACAGCAGCATTTTAGGTCTGAGAGGGAACTGAGGGATCATCAGCTCCGGTCCTCTCTTCTGGGGCACAGGAAAGAAACTGAGAGTTCCGGAGGATTGGATCGTCCAAGTTCACATGCTTACCGGTGGTGGAGCTAGGTCTGAAAAAGGTCTTCCTAGAGATTGTTGCATCAAGACGGACACCACTGAACATAACTAGTTTAGGTAGGCTTTTGTGAAATAGACAATTTTGGGTTACTCTTTCTGCTTTTATACTTTCATATAAAGGTACGACTGCATCTAGGTTTCAGGATTACCCCTTCTGTTCGTTATAAGAGTAGATGATGTAAATATCAGTGTTTGCCATGTGAAATTCTCTGTTTAACTATTTTTAAATTGAGTTTTAAAAATATTAAAACCGGCACTTCGTTCTCGGCTTGGACAAACTTAATCTGAGTAAGGTTGGCTTCTATGACAATATAGGCAATGAGATATAGAAGCAAGAAGACTTGGATAGTGAAAGGGTAGGCAAGGTCTCACGGCTGAGGTTTTTTTCGGTGAATACCTGTGTTTAATCAATTCATCAGGCAATATTCTGATGACGCACATGGAGACCTAATTCGAGTCCCTTTTAGGGTGCTTCATGAAATGTAACTAGCTGGCAGAAGAAAGACTACTCTGGTTGAATGTTTTATTGAGCTAAAGCGACACTAATTCTAGATGAGCCTGAAGCTGTGACGTTAACGTTTTGTGGTCGTTTAAAGAACTCTGGACCAGAATCGAGTCTTGGCTTTGCCCCTTGCCACCCGTGTGACCCTGAGCAGTGTGCATTACTACTCTCGTCTTCTCAGTTTCCTTATCTGTTAGTTGAGGGGATCGGTTTCCATACCGTTCGTTAACTCTTTGTTTTTAATGACAATCACGGATTTGTCATTATTGGAGCATCACTAATAAATATCACAAAAAGTGAATTCATTTCTCTTTCTCCCTCTCCCTCGTTTTTTGCATTTTTCCATTCTGGAACTTTGATTTGCTTTTCAGAATACTTATTTATTTGAACTGGGAAAGAGTTTCAGGTCATTTTCCATTCACATCCGTAACTTCTTTATGATCTTCTGAAGGCCATTTCATAAATGAATTGCTGAGGACGGCTGAGCCGTCCAGTACCTTTATTCAATTTCAATTTAAATTAAAAAAAATTTTTATTTAAATTCAATTTGTCAACATGTAGTATAATACCCAGTGCTCATCACATCACATGCCCTCCTTAATGCCCGTCCCCCGGTCACACTATCCTCCCACCCACCTCCCCTTCCACAATCCTTTGTTTCCTCGAGTTAGGAGTCTCTCATAGTTTACCTTCTGTGAGACCCAGGAAGTTTAACAAAAATCCCCTACCCCGGACAAGGAGAGCAGGACTGATTCCATTTTGTGTTACACCTGCCACCTCCTGTTTGACCCCCACATAACCTGCTTATGGCTTAAGGCGCTGCCCCACCCTAGTCAAGCCGCTGGGCACACCCTAATCGGAAATCAGCTCATAACCATGTAACCCTGCTTTGTGCCCACGAAAATTGCACGCCAATTCTGACCAAAGTAATAGGCCAGCTGAAACGGATACTATAGGGTGAGATGTAATTCAATCGGCCACCTGCGTGTGGACCGACATGACTGTGCAACTTTCTGCGTATCCTATGGACCACTGGCCCCTATAAAGCTGCTACGCCTCTCAGTCTCAGGGTCCAAGTCCCTTCTCCGCTGTGTCGGGTGCACTTGGACCCAAGCTCGAGCTTGTGAATAAACCGTCGTGTGTTTGCATCGGTGTCGGCTCCTCGGTGGTTTCTCGGATTCGCAATCTTGGGGACAACACTGCCTCTCTCAATTTTCTCCACTCAGTTTCTTTCGTCTCCCTTATGATCCTCTTCACTCTTTCTTACATTCGACATCAGAGTGAAACCGTATGATAATTCTTTCTCTCCGTGGCTTATTTTATTCAGCGTAATACCCTCCATTTCCACGTCCATGAAAATGGTAGGTATTCATCCTTGCAGATGGCTAAATAATAATACGTTGTATATATAGACCACATCCTCTCTATCCATTCATGCGTTGAAGGACATCAAGGCTCCTTCCACAGTTTGGCTATTAACATTGCCGTTGTGAACATTGGGGTGCAAGTGTCCAGTCATTTCACTACATGTGTGTCTTTGGGGTGAAAACCCAGTAGTGCAATTGATGGGTTGTAGTATAACTCCATTTCCAGCTTTTTGAGGACGTCTACACCGTTTTCCAGAGTGGCTGCACCAGTTCACATTCCCACCAACAATGCAAGAGTGTTCCACTTTCTCCACATCCTCTTCCACATTTGTTGTTTCCCGTCTTGTTAATTTCCCCCTTTCTCACTGGTGTGAGGTGGTATCTCATTGTGGTTTCGACGTCTATCTCCCTGACGAAAAGTGACGTGGAGCATTTTTTCATGTGCTTGCTCGCTCTGTGTAGGTCTTCTTTGGAGAAACGGCTGGTACCTTTCAGTTGGAGAAGAGATGGCATCTCAAGGGGTGTTATTTCCTGTCATGGCCACATACCAGAAGGCTCTTGAGTATGTGTGTGTGCGTCTGCCTGTGCTTGTGAGGAGAGGTCGTTGGATAGAAATTGAAAGCAGATCCTCTCCATATTTATAGGTCTATATCTATTTCTCTCTTTCTGCACACATGTATTTCTAACCATTTTTTCTCTATCTCTATAGGGAGATCTATATATGGACATATAGAGATTAGATATAGAAATATTTATTTTGCATATATAATATAAATATATAGTTCTGTTTATAGATAATAATTATTATATTATCAGTAATACATTTGATAATAAATCTATGAAGTGGAATCATGATTTATGTTTATATGTTTGTTTATATAAAGATCTATTTATGTTCCAGGGTTAGGGTACGTGTTAGGGTACATATAGGGTACATGTTAGGGTACGGGTTCGGGTTCGGGTTCGGGGTGGGTACGGGTTCGGGTACGGGTTAGGGTACGGGTTAGGGTTTGGGTTAGGGTTCGGGAACGGGTACGGGTTCGGGTTAGGGGTTCGGGTACGGGTTCGTGTTAGGGGTTCGGGTACGGGTTCGGGTTCGGGGTTCGTGTTCGGGTTCGGGTTAGGGTTCGGGTTCGTGTTCGGGTTAGGGTTAGGGTTCGTGTTAGGGTTCGTGTTAGGGTTCGTGTTCGGGTTCGTGTTCGGGTTAGGGTTCGGGTTAGGGTTCGGGTTCGTGTTCGGGTTAGGGTTCGGGTTCGGGTTCGGGTTAGGGTTCGGGTTCGGGTTAGGGTTCGGGTTAGGGTTCGGGTTCGGGTTCGGGTTCGGGTTCAGGGTTCAGGGTTCAGGGTTCAGGGTTCGGGTTCGGGTTCAGGGTTCAGGGTTCAGGGTTCGGGTTAGGGTTAGGGTACGGGTTAGGGATACGGTTAGGGTGAGGGTACGGGTTAGGGTACGGTTTAGGGTTAGGGAACGGGTACGGTTTAAGTTTAGCGTACTGGAATGGGTTAGAGTATGGGTTAGGATTAGGGTACGGGTTTGGGTAGGGTTTGGGTATGAGTTAGGGTTAGGGTTAGGATAAGGGTAGGACTAGAGTTAGGGTACGGTTTAGGGTTAGGGTTAGGGGTTAGGGTTAGGGTACAGTTAGTGGTAGGGTTAGAGTACGGGTTAGGGTTAGGTTTAGGGTTAGGGTCGGGTTAGGGTGAGGTTACGGGTTAGGGTTAGGGTTAGGGTTAGGCTATAGGTTAGGGTTAGGGTAAGGGCACGGTTTAGGGTACGGGTCAGGGTCAGGGTACTGGTTAGGGTTAGTGTAGGATAAGAGGGTAGGGTTTCGGTACGGGTTAGGGTTAGGGTGAATGTTAGGGTATGGGTTAGGGTTAGGCTTAGGGAACGGGTGGGTTAGAGTCAGGGTTAGGGTTAGAGTTAGGATACGGGTTACAGTTATGGTTAGGGGTAGGGTTAGGATACAGGTTAGGGTTAGGGTATGGGTTAGGGTGAGGAATGGGTCAGGGTTAGGGTTTGGGTACGGGTACGGTTTAGGGTTAGGGGTAGGGGTAGTGTTAGGATACGGGTTAGGGTTAGGTTTAGGGTTAGTGTACAGGTTATGTTTAGGGTACAGGTTAGGGTTAGTGTTTGGGTACGGGTTAGGGTACGTTTTAGGGTTAGGTTTAGCATTAGGGTTAGGGTATGGGTTACGGTTAGGATACGGGTTAGGGTTAGAGTTAGGGTACGGTTTACGGTTAGGGATAGGGTTAGGGTTAGGGTAAGGTTACGGGTTAGGGTTAGTGTTAGGGTTAGGGTATGGGTTAGGGTTAGGGTACGGGTTAGGGTTAGGGTTAGGGTTATGGAACGGTTTAGGGTTAGGGTTAGGGTACGGGTTAGGGTTAGGGTTAGAGTTAGGGTTGTGGTACGGGTTAGGTTTAGCATATGGGTTAGGGTTTGGGTACGGGTTAGGGTTAGGGTTAGGATACGGGTTAGGGTTAGAGTTTGGGTACGGTTTAGGGTTAGGGTTAGGGGTCAGGGTTAGAATTAGGGTTTGAGTTAGGGTTAGGTTTAGGGAACGGGTAAGCATTAGGGTTAGGGTTAGGGTACGGGTTAGTGTTTGGGTTAGGATTAGGATACGGGCTAGGGATAGGGTTAGGATTAGGGTACGGGTTAGGGTTAGGGTTAGGGTACGTGTAAGGATTAGGGTTAGGGTACGGGGTCAGGGTTAGAATTAGGGTTTGAGTTAGGGTTAGATTAAGGGAACGGGTAAGCATTAGGGTTAGGGTTAGGGTACGGGTACAGGTTAGGTTTAGGGTTAGGGTACGGGTTAGTGTTAGGGTTAGGATTAGGATACGGGCTAGGGATAGGGTTAGGATTAGGGTACGGGTTAGGGTTAGGGTTAGGGTACGTGGAAGGATTAGGGTTAGGGTACGGGTTAGGGTTAGGATTATGGTAGGGTTAGGGTACGGGTTAGGGTTAGGGTTAGGATAAGGGTTAGGGTTAGGGTACGGTTTAGTGTTAGGTTTAGGGGTTAGGGTTAGGGTTTGGTTTCGGGTTAGGGTTAGGGTTAGTTTTAGGGTTAGGGTTGGGGTACGGTTTAGGGTTAGGGTTAGGATTAGTGTTACGGTATGGGTTAGGGTTAGGGTTCGGGTTAGGGTAACTTTACGGTTTAGGATCAGGGTTAGGGTTAGGGTACGGGTTAGGGTTAGGTTTATGGTTATGGTACGGTTTAGGGTTAGGGTTTGGGTACGGGTTAGGGTTAGGGTTAGGATTATGATTATGATTATGGTACGGGTTCAGTTTAGCATATGGGTTAGGGTTCGGGATAGGGTTAGGGTTAGGGTTAGGACATGGGTTAGGGTTAGTGTATGGGTTAGGGTTAGGGTAAGTTTACGGGTTAGGGTTAGGGTTAGGGTGTGGGTTACGGTTAGGGTTAGAGTTTGGGTACGGGTTAGGGTTAGGTTTAGTGTTAGGGTACGGGTTAGTGTTAGTGATAGGATACGGGTTAGGGTTAGAGTTAGGTACGGTTTAGGGTTAGGGTTAGGGGTTAGGGTTAGGGTACGGGTTAGGGTTAGGGTTAGGATTAAGATCCGGTTAGGGTTAGGGTTAGGGTTAGGATTAGGGTAGGGTAAGGGTTAGGGTTAGGGTTAGGGTACGGGTAAGGATTAGCGTTAGGGTTAGGGTTAGGGTACGGGTTAGGGTTAGGGTTAGAGTTAGGTTTAGGGTTAGGTTTAGTGTTAGGGTTAGGGATTGGGTTAGGTTGAGGTCACGGGTTAGGGTAAGGGCACGGGTTAGAGTACGGGTTAAGGTTAGGGTATGGGTTAGAGATAGGGTACGAGTTAGGGTTTGGGTATGTTTTATCGTTCGGGTGTATGTTAGGTATGGGTTCATGTTAGAGTTAGGGAATGGGTTAGGTTTTGGGTTAGGGTTAGGGTTAGTGTTAGGGTACGGGTTAGGTTTAGGGTTAACAGGTTTAGGGTATGAGTTAGGGTTAGGGTACGGGTTAGGCTTAGAGTTTAGGTACGGGTTAGGTTTAGGGTTAGGGTAAGTGTTAGGGTTAGGGTTAGGGTGCGGTTTAGGGTTATGGTTAGGTTTAGGGTTAGGATACGGGTTAGGGTTAGAGTTAGGGTATGGTTTAGGGTTGGGGTAGGGCTTAGGGTTAGGGTACGGTTTAGGCCTGGGGTACGGGTACGGTTAGGGTTAGGGTACGGTTTAGGTTTAGGGTTAGGTTTATGGTTAGGGTATGGGATAGGGTTAGTGTACGGATTAGTGTTAGGCTATGGTTGCGGGTTAGGGTTAGGGTTAGGGTACGGGTAAGAATTAGGGTGGGTTAGGGTCAGGGTAAGGATTAGGGTTAGGTTTAGGGTACAGTTTAGGGTTAGAGTTAGGTTTAGGGTACGGTTTAGGGTTAGGGTTAGGGATTGGGTTAGGTTAAGGTTATGGGTTAGGGTAAGGGCACGGGTTAGAGTACGGGTTAAGGTTAGCGTATGGGTTAGGGATAGAGTTAGGGTAAGAGTTAGGGTTAGGATTTGGGTATGGGTTAGTGTTAGGGTTAGGGAATGGGTTACGTTTTGGGTTAGGGTTAGGGTTAGTGTTAGGGTATGGGTTAGGTTTAGGGTTAGGGTTAGGGTACGAGTTAGGGTTAGGGTACGGGTTAGGGTTAGGGTTTGGTTAGGGTTAGGGTACAGGTTAGGGTACGGTTTAGGATTATGGTTAGGGTTAGGTTTTGGGTTTGGATACGGGTTAGGGTGAGAGTTAGGGTACGGTTTAGGGTCAGGTATAGGGGTTAGGGTTAGGGTACGGGTTAGGCTTAGGGTAAGGGTAGGGTTAGGGTTAGGGTACAGTTTAGGTTTAGGGTTAGGATAGGGTTCGCGTATGGGTTAAGGTTAGTGTATGGGTTAGGGTTAGGGTATGGTTTCGGGTTAGGGTTAGGGTTAGGGTGAGCGTACAGGTTACGGTTAGGGTACGGGTTAGGATAGGGTTTGGGTACGGGTTAGGGTTAGGTTTAGGGTTAGGGTACGGGTTAGGGTTAGGGTACGGGTTGGGGTTAGGGTTAATGTAATGTTACTGGTTAGGGTTAGGGTTAGGGCACGGGTTAGGGTTAGGGTACGGGTAGGGTTAGGGTTGGGTATGGTTTAGGGTTAGTGTTAGTGTTAGGTTACGGGTTAGGGTTAGTGTTAGGGTACGGGTTAGCGTTAGAGTTAGGGTACGGATTAGGGTTAGAGTTAGGGGTTAGTGTAAGGGTACGCATTAGTGTTAGGGTTAGGATTAGGATACGGGTTAGGGTTAGGGTCAGGATTAGGTACGGGTTAGGGTTAGGGTTAGGGTGAGTGTTAGGTTTAGGGGTGGGTTTAAGGTTAGGATTAGGGTTTGGCTTCGGTTGAGGTTACGGATAGGGTTAGGGCACGGGTAAGGGTTAGGGTTAGGGTACGAGTTAGGGTTAGGGTTTGGGTACAGGTTAGGGTTAGGTTGAACGTTTGGGTATGGGTTAGGGTTATGGTTAGAGTTAGGGTACGTGTGAGGGTTAGGGTTAGGAGTAGGGTTATGATACGGGTTAGGGTTTGGGTTCGGGTTAGGGTTAGAGTACGGGTTCGGTTTAGGTTTAGGGTTATGGAACGGTTTAGGGTTAGGGTTAGCGTATGCATTAGGGTTAGGGTTAGGCTTAGGTTTAGGGTTAGGGTACGAGTTAGGGTTAGGGTACGGGTTAGGATTAGGGTAAGGTTACGGGTTAGAATTAGGGTTAGGGTTAGGGTACGGGTTAGGTTTAGGGTACGGGTTAGGGAAGGTTTTGGGTACAGGTTAGGTTTAGGGTTAGGGTTAGGTTACGGGTTAGGGTTAGGATACAGGTTAGGGTTAGGTTTAGGTTTAGGGTAAGTTTAAGTGTTAGGGTTAGGGTACGGGTAAGGATAGGGTTAGAGTTAGGGTTAGAGTACGGGTTAGGGTTAGGGTTAGGGTTAGGGTTTGGGTATGGTTTATGGTTAGTTTTAGGGTGAGGGTACAGTTTATTGTTAGGGTACGGTTTAGGGTTAGGTTTAGGGTTAGAGTACGGGTTAGAGTTAGGGTTAGGATATGCGTTAGGGTTAGAATTAGTGTACGGTTTAGTGTTCGGGTTAGGGGTTAGGGTTAGGGTATGGTTTAGGTTTAGGGTTAGGATTCAGGTTACGGTACGGGTTAATGTTAGGTTTAGGGTTAGTGTTAGGTTATGGTTTAGGGTTAGGGTTAGTGCCCGGGTTAGGGTTAGGGTTAGTGTACGGGTTAGGGCTAGAGTTAGTGTTCGGGTTAGGTTTAGGGGTTAGTGTTAGGGTTAGGGTTAGGGTTAGGGTACGGGTTAGGGTTAGGGTTAGGGTACGGGATAGGTTATGGTGTAGGGTTAGGGTTAGCTTTAGGGTTAAGGTTAGGGTTAGGATACATGGTAGAGTTCGGGATAGGTATTGGTTTAGATTTTGGGATAGGGTATGTGTCAGGGTTAGGGTTAGGGTAGGGGTTATTGTTAGGTTTATGGTACGGGTTAGTGTTAGGGTATGGGTTAGGGTTAGCTTTAGAGTACGGGTTAGGGTACAGGTTAGGGTACAGGTTAGGGTAGTGTACGGTTTAGCATTAGGGTACGAGTTTGGGTGAGGGTACGGGTTAGGTTTAGGTATGAGTAAGGGTTAGGGATAGGGTTCGGGATAGGGTACGGGTTAGGGTACGGGTGAGGGTACAGGTTGGGTTAGGGTTAGGGTTAGGGGACGGGTTAAGGTACGGGTTAGTTTTAGGATACGGGTTAGGGTTTGGGTTAGGGTTAGGGTTAGGGTACGGCTTAGGGTTAGGGTATGGGTTAGGTATAGGTTTAGTGCTTGAGTTAGGGATAGGATATGGGTTAGGTTTAGGGTTAGGATATGGGTTTAGGTTAGGGTTAGGGTATGGCTTAAGTTTAGGTTTAGGGTTAGGGTTGGGGTACGGGTTACGGTTAGGGTTAGGGTTAGTGTTAGGGTACGGTTACGGTTTAGGGTTAGGGCCCGGGTTAGGGTTAGGGTTTGGGTACGGATTAGGGTAGGGTTAGGGTATGGGATAGGTTTACAGTACGGATTACGGTTAAGGTTAGGGTGAGTGTTAGGGTTAGGTATAGGGTATGGGTTAGGGTTAGGATACAGGTTAGGGTTAGGGTTAGCGTTAGGGTTAGGGTTAGGGTGAGGGAACACCTTAGGGTTAGGGTTAGATTAAGGTTAGATTACGGGTTAGGGTTAGGGTTATGGTTATGGTTAGGGTTAGTGTTAGCGTTAGGGTTTGGGTATGGGTCAGTGTTAGGGTTAGGGTTAGGATACGGGTTAGGGTTAGGGTAAGGGTTAAGATGAGAGTTATGGTGAGGGTTATGGTTAGGTTACGGGTTAGAGTATGGGTTAGGGTTAGGGTTTGGGTTAGGGTTCGGGTTAGGTTTCGGGTTAGGGTATGGTTTAGGCTTAGGGTTAGTGTTAGTGTTAGCATTAGGGTTAGGGTATGGGTCAGGGTTAGGGTTAGGATACGGGTTAGGCTACGGGTTAGGGTACATGTTAGGGTTAGGTTTAGGGTACTGGTTGGGTTAGGATTAGGGTTAGCGTATGAGTCAGGGTAAGGGTATGGATTAGGGTTAGGGTTAGGGTTAGGGTTAGGATAAGGGTTATGGTTTGGGTTAGAGTGAGGGTTAGGTTTAGGGTTAGGGTTCGGGTTATGGTACGGGTTAGGGTTAGGGTTAGGGTACAGTTTAGGGTTAGGGTTAGGTTTAGGGTACGGGTACGGGTAAGGGTTAGGGTTAGGTTTAGGGTTAGTGTCAGCGTTAGAGTTGGTATGGGTCAGGGTTAGGGTTAGGGTTAGAGTTAGCATAGGGTTAGGGTTAGGGTTAGGGTTCAGGTACGGGTTATGGTTAGGGATAGGGTGAGGGTTAGGTTACGGGTTAGGGTACGGGTTAACGGGTTAGTGTTAGAGTTAGTGTTAGGGTTAGTGTTAGGGTACGGGTTAGGGTTAGCATTAGGGTACAGGTAAAGGTTATTGTTAGGTTTAGGGTTAGGGTTAGGTTACGAGTTACGGTACGGGTTAGAATTAGGGTTAGGTTTAGGGTATGGGTTAGGGTTAGGTTTAGGTTTATGGTACGGGTTAGGGTATGGTTTAGGGTATGGGTTTGTGTTAGGGTTCACGTTCGGGTTGGGTATGGGTTAGGGATAGGGTCAGGTTACGGGTTAGGTTTAGGGTTACGGTTAGCATACGGGTTAGGGTTAAGGCACGGTTTAGGGTTACGGTTAGGTTTAGGGTTAGCATACGGTTTAGGATTAGGGTTAGAGTACGAGTTAGGGACAGGGTTCGGGTTCGGGAACGGGTTAGGGAACGGGTCAGGGTTAGGGTATGTGTTAGGGTTAGGGTTAGGGTGTGGTACGGGTTAGGATTAGGGTTAGCGTATGGGTTAGGGTAAGGGTACGGATTAGGGTTAAGGTTAGGGTTAGGGTATGGGTTAGGGTTAGGGTTACTATAGGGTTAGCGTTAGGAATAGGGTTAGGGTTAGGGAATGGGTTAGTGTTGGGTTAGGGTTAGCGTTAGGGCTAGGGTTAGGGTACGGAATAGGGTTAGGTTTTGGGTACAGGTAACGTTTAGGGTTAGGGTTAGGCTACAGGTATGGGTTAGTTTTAGGGTTAGCGTACGGTGAGGGTTAGGGTACGGATTAGTGTTAGGGTTAGGGTTAAGGTTAGGGTTAGCAAATGGGATAGGGATAGGTTTAGCGTACGGTTTAGGGTACGGGTTAAGGTTAGTGTTAGCATTAGTGTTAGGGTTAGGTTTAGGGTACGGTTTAGGGTTAGGGTTAGGGTTAGGGTACGGGTTAGGGTTAGGTTTAGGGTATGGGGTAGGTTTAAGGTTAGGGTTAGTGTTAGCATTAGGGTTAAGGTACGGGTTAGGCTTAGAGTTAGGGTACTGGTTAGGGTACGGGTTAACGTTAGGGTAAGGGTTAGGGTTAGGTTTAGGGTACGGGTTATGGATATGGTTAGAGAACGGGTTTAGGGTTAGGGTTAGGTTTAGGGTGAGGGTTAGGGCACGGGTTAGGGTTAAGGTTAGGATTAGGGTATGTGTTAGGTCTAGTGTTAGGGTACAGGTTAGGGTTAAGGATAGGGTTAGTGTTAGCGTTAGTGTTTGGGTTAGGGTACAGGTTAAGGTTAGGGTGAGGTTACGGGTATGGGTTAGGGTTAGGTTATGGTTAGGGTACGGTTTACGGTTAGGGTTAGCGTTAGGTTTAGGATACAGGTTAGGGTTAGGGTACTGGTTAGGGTTAGGGTAAGGTTATGGGTTAAATTTAGGGTTAGGGTTACGGTACGGGTTACTGTTAGGGTTCGGGTTAGGGTTAGGGTTTGGGTACAGGTTAGATTTAGGTTTAGGGTTAGGGTTAGGGTACGGATTAGGGTTAGGGTAGGGTTAGGATTAGGGTACGGGTTAGCGTACGGGATAGGGTTAGGGTTAGGTTTTAAGGTTGGGGTTAGTTTTAGGGTTCGGGTTAGGGTTGGGTTAGGGTAGGGTTAGGGTATGGGTTAGGGTTATGTTTAGGGTTAGGGTTAGGTTTAGGTTTATGGTTAGGGTACGGGTTAGGGTGAGGTTTTGGGTTAGGGTTAGGGTTACGGTTAGGGTTAGGGCTGGATTAGAGTCCGAGTTAGGGTGAGGGTTTGGGTACGGTTTAGGGTTAGTGTGAATATTAGGGTATTGGTTAGGGTTAAGCTTAAGGAACGGGTTAGGGTTAGGGTTACCGTTAGGGTTAGGTTTAGAGTTAGATTACGGATAAGGGTTAGGGTTAGGTGTAGTGTTAGGGTACGGGTTGGTTAGGGTACGGGTTAGGGTGCGGGGCAGGTTTAGGGTTAGGGTTAGGGTACGGGTTAGGGTTAGAGTTACCATTAGGGTTAGGTTTAGATTTAGATTACGGATTAGGGTTAGGGTTAGGTGTAGTGTTAGGGTCTGGGTTAGGGTTAGGGTACGGGTTAGGGTGCCGGTTAGGTTTAGGGTTAGGGTTAGGGTACGGGTTAGGGTTAGGGTTAGGGTTAGGGTACGGTGTAGAGATAGGGTTAGGGTACGGGTTACGGTTAAGGTTAGGATACGGGTTAGGGTTAGAATTAGGGTACGGTTTAGAGTTAGGGTTAGGGGTTAGGGTTAGGGTACAGGTTAGGGTTAGGGTACGGGTTAGGGTTAGGGTAAGGTCACGGGTTAGAGTTAGGGTAGGGTTAGGGTACGTGTTAGGGTTAGGGTATGGCTTAGGGTAGGATACGGTATGGTTTAGGGTTAGAGTTAGGGTTCGGTTTAGGGTTAGGTTTAGGGAACGGGTTAGGGTTAGTGTATGGGTTAGGGTTAGTTTACGTTATGGGTTAGGGTTAGGGTTAGGGTTAGGGTTAGGGTACGGGATAGGATTATGTTTAGGGTTATGGTACGGATTAGGGTTAGGGTTAGGGAACGGGTTAGGGTTAGGGTTATGGTTAGGGTTATGGTACGGGTTAGGTTTAGCATATGGGTTAGGGTTAGGTTTGGGTTAGGGTTAGGGATAGCATACGGTTTAGGGTTATGGTTAGGGTACGGGTTAGGGTTAGTGTAGGATACGGGTTAGGGTTAGAGTTAGGGTACGGTTTAGAGTTAGAGTTAGGGGTTATGGTTAGGGTACGGGTTAGGTTTAGGGTACGGGTTAGGGTTAGGGTAAGGTTACGCATTAGGTTTAGGGTTAGGTTTAGGGTATGGATTAGGGTTAGGGTTAGCGTACGGGTAAGGATTAGGGTTAGGGTATGGGTACGGGTTACGGTTAGGGTTAGTTTTAGGGTTAGGTTTAGGGTTAGGGTTAGGGTTTGGGTTAGGTTGAGGTTACGGGTTAGGGTAAGGGCACGGATTATAGTATGTGTTAAGGTTAGAGTACGGGTTAGGGTTAGGGTTAGGGTACGAGTTAGGGTTAGGGTTAGGGATATGGTTAGGGTTAGGGTTAGGTTGAGGTTACTTTTTAGGGTTAGGGCACAGGTTAGAGTTAGGGATAGGGTACGAGTTAGGGTTAGGGTTTGGGTACAGGTTAGGGTTTGGGTACTGGTTAGGGTTAGAGTGAATGTTAGGGTATGGGTTAGGGTTAGGGTTAGTGTTAGAGTTAGGGTACGGGTGAAGGTTAGGGTTAGGGGTACGATTAGGATAATGGTTAGGGTTAGTGTTAGGGTTAGGGTTATGGTACAGGTTAGGGTTAGGTTTTGGGAACTGTTTAGTGTTAGGGTTAGGGTAGGTTAGGGGTATGGTTAGAGTTAGGGTACGGGTTATGTTTAGGGTTTGGGTACGGGTAGGTTTTGGGTGAGGGTTAGGGTAAGGGTAGTTTTAGGGTACGGGTTAGGATTAGGTTTAGGGTATGAGCTAGGGTTAGGTTTAGGGTACGGGTTAGGGTTAAGGCACAGGTTGGTTTTAGAGTACGGGTTAGGTTTAGGGGTTAGGGTTAGGGTACTGGTTAGGTTAAGGTTAGGGTTATGGTATGGTTTAGGGTTAGCGTACGGTTTAGTGTTAGGGTTAGGGTACAGGTTAGGGTTAGGGTACTGGTTAGGGTTAGGGTTACAGTTAGGGTTAGGGTACGGGTTAGGGTTTGGGTCAGGGGTTAGGTTTTGGGTACTGGTTAGGGTTACATTTAGGGTACAGGTTAGGGTACAGGTTATGGTTAGGGTACGGGTTAGGCTTAGGTATAGGGTACGTTTTAGGGTACGGGTTAGGGGTTAGGGTTAGGGTACGGGTTAGTGTACAGATTAGTGTATGGGTTAGGGTACATGTTAGGGTTAGGGTACAGGTTATGGTTAGGGTTAGTGTACGGGTTAGGGTATTAGTTAGGGTACGGGATAGAGTACGTTTTAGGGATAGGGTTAGTGTACGGGTTAGGGTTAGGGTACGGTTTAGGTTTATGTTTCGGGGCAGGGTTAGGGTACGGGTTAGGGTTAGTGTTAGGGTATGGATTAGGGTACGGGTTAGGGTTATGGTTCGGGTAAGGGTTGGGTTAGGGTACGGGTTAGGTTTAGGGTTAGGGTACGGGATAGGTTTAGTGTACGTGTAGGGTATAGGATAGGGTTAGGGTACCGGTTAGGGTTAGGGTTAGTGTACGGGTTAGGGTTAAGGGTTAGGGTGAGTTTTAGGATTAGGGGTTAGTGTTAGGGTTAGGGTACGGGTTAGGGTTAGGGTTAGGGTATGGGTTAGGGTTAGGGTACGTGTTAGGGTTAGGGTAAGGTTACGGGTTAGAGTTAGGGTGCGGGTTAGGGTTAGGGTTTGGGTACGGGTTAGGGTTAGGGTACGTGTTAGGGATAGGGTTAGGGTTAAGGTTCGTTTTAGGGTTAGGGTGAGGGTAGGGGTTAGGGTTAGGGTTAGGGTACGGACTAGGGTATGGATTAGGTTTAGGGTTAGGGTACGGGTTAGGTTTAGGGTACGGGTTAGGGTTAGGGAAGGTTACAGGTTAGAAATAATGTTAGGATTAGGGTACGGGTTAGGGTTAGGGCACGGTTTATGGTGAGGTTTTGGGTTCGGGTTAGGGTTACGGTTAGGGTTAGGGTACGGGTTAGGGTTAGGGTTAGGATTAGAGTACGGTTTAGGGTTAGGGTACGTGTAAGAATTAGGGTTAGGGTTAGGGTTAGGGTACAGGTTAGGGTTAGGGTACGGGTTAGGGTTAGGTTTAGGGTTAGAGTTAGTTTTAGGATTAGGTTTAGGGTTAGGGTTAGGGTTTGGGTTAGGTTGAGGTTACGGATTAGGGTTGGGGCACGGGTTATGGTTAGGGTTAGGGTACGAGTTAGGGTTAGGGTTTGGGTACAGGTTAAGTTTAGGCTGAATGTCAGGGTATGGGTTAGGGTTAGGGTTAGGGAACGGGTTAGGTTTAGTGTTAGGGTTAGGGTTAGAGTTAGGATATGGGTGAGGGTTTAGGTTAGGGGTAGTGTTAGGATACGGGTTAGGGTTAGGGTTAGGGTTATGGTACCGGTTAGGGTTAGGGTTTGGGTACGGTTTAGTGTTAGCTTTAGGGTTAGGGTAAAGTTCTGGGTTAGGTTTAAGATTAGGGTACGGGTTAGGGTTAGGGTACGCATCAGGGTTAGGGTTTGGGTACGGGTTAGGGTTAGGTTTAGGGTACGGGTTAGGGTTAGGGTACGCATCAGGGTTAGGGTTTGGGTACGGGTTAGGGCTAGGTTTAGGGTACGGGTTAGGGTTAGGGTACGGATTAGGGTTAGGGTTTGGGTTAGGGTACTGGTTAGGCTACGGGTTAAGGTTAGGGTAAGGTTACGGGTTAGGGTGTGGGTTAGGGTTAGGATTAGGGTACGGGTTAGGGTTAGGGTTATGGTATGGTTTAGGGTTAGGGTTAGGGTATGGGTTAGGGTTAGATTTAGGGTTAGGGTTATGGTACGGTTTAGGTTTAGCATATGGGTTAGGGTTAGGGTTAGGGAACGGATTAGGGTTAGGGTTAGCGTTAGGATTAGGTTACAGATTAGGGTATGGTTCAGGGTTAGGATTAGGGTACGTGTTCGGGTTAGGTTTAGGGTTATGTTACGGGTAAGGTTTAGCATATGGGTTAGGTTTAAGGTTAGGGTTAGGTTTAGGGTTAGGGTACGGGTTAGGGTTAGGGATAGGATAAGGGTTAGGTTTAGAGTTAGGGTACGGTTTAGGGTTAGGGTTAGGGTACGGTTAGGGTTAGGGTTAGGGTACGGGTTAGGGTTAGGTTTATGGCTAGGGTTAGGTTTAGGGTTAAGTTTAGGTTTAGGGTATGGTATGGGTTAGGGAGAGGTTATGGGTTAGGTTAGGGTTAGCTTTAGGATTAGGGTACGGTTTAGGGTTAGGGTTAGGGTTAGAGTATGGGTTAGGATTAGGGTTAGGATACGTGTTAGGTATAGAGTTAGGGTACGATTTAGTGTTAGGGTTAGGGGTTAGGGTTAGGGTACAGGTTAGGGTTAGGGTTTGGGTAAGGGTTAAGATTAGGGTTAGAGTTAGGGTACGGTACGGATTAGGGTTCGGGCATGGTTAGGGTTAGGGTTATGGTACGGTTTAGGGTTAGGGTCAGGGTTAGGGAATGGGTTAGGGTTAGGGTACGGGTTAGGTTTAGGGTAAGTTTATGGGTTAGAGTTAGGGTTAGGATATGGGTTAGGTTTAGGGTACGGGTTAGGGTTAGGGTACGGTTTAGGTTAAGGGTTGGGGTTACGGTACGGGTTAGGGTTAGGGTAAGGTTACGGGTTAGGTTTAGGGTTAGGGTTGGGGATGGGTTACTGTTAGGGTTCGGGTTAGGGTTAGTGTTTGGGTACAGGTTAGATTTAGGTTTAGGGTTAGGGTTAGGTTACGGGTTAGGGTTAGGGTTTGGGTATGGTTTAGGGTTAGGTTTAGGTTTAGGGCTAGGGTACAGGGTGGGGTTAGGGTATGGCTTAGGGAAGGGTAATGTTACGGGTTAGGGTTAGGGTTAGGGTTAGGGTTATGGTACGGATTAGGTTTAGGGTTATGGTACGGGTTAGGGCTAGAGCTAGTGTTAGGGTTAGGTTTAGGGGTTAGTGTTAGGGTTAGGGTTAGGGTTAGGGTACGGGTTAGGGTTAGGGTAGGGTTAGGTTGAGGGTACGGGTTAGCGTACGGGATAGGGTTAGGGTTAGCATTAGGGTTAGGTTTTAGGGTTGGTGTTAGTTTTAGGGTTCGGGTTAGGGTTGGGTTAGGGTAGGGTAAGGGTACGGGTTAGCGTTAGGGTTAGGTTTAGCGTTAGGGTTAGGGTTAGGGTTAGGGGTAAGAGTTAGGTTTAGGGTCCGGGTTAGGGTTAGGGTTACTGTTAGTTTTAGGGCACGGGTTAGGGTTAAGGTACGGGTCAGTGTTAGGGTACGGGTTAGGGCTTTGGGGTAGGGTACGGGTTAAGGTTAGGGTTAGGGTACGGGTTAGTGTTAGGGTATGTGTTATGGTTAGGTTTAGGGTACGGGTTAGGGTTAAGTTTAGGGTTCGGGATAGCGTTAGGGTTAGGGTTAGTGTACGGTTTAGGTTTAGGTTATGTGTTAGGGTACGGGTTAAAGTTAGGGTTAGGGTTAGGGATAGGATTAGGGTACGGGTTAAGACTAGTGTTAGGGTTAGGGTATGGCTTAGGTTTAGGGTTAGTGGTTAGGGTTAGGGTACGGTAAGGGTTATGGTTAGGGTACAGGTTAGGGTTCGGGTTAGGTTTAGGGTACAGGTTATGGTTATGTTAGGGTTCGGGTACGGGTTACATTTAGGATATGGGTTAGGATTAGGTTTAGTGTATGGTTTAGGGTTAGGATTAGGGTATGGGTTCAGGTTAGGGTACGGGTTAGGGTTAGGGTACGGGTTAGGGTTAGGCTACGGGTTAGGGTTAGGGTTAGGATATGGGTTAGGGGTAGGTTTAGGGTTCGTGTTAGGGTTAGGGTTAGGGTACGTGTTAGGGTATGGATTAGGTTTAGGGTTAGGGTTAGGAAACGGGTTAGGGTTAGGGTACGGGTTAGTGTTATGGTACGGTTAGGGTTAGGGTTAGGGTTAGGGTATGGTTTAGGGTTAGGGTTAGGGTACGGGTTAGGGTAAGGGTATGTTTTAGAGTTAGGGTTAGTGTTTGGGTTAGGATAGGGTATTGGTTAGGGTTAGGGTACAGGTTACCGTATGGGTTAGGTTTATGGTTAGTGTTAGTGTTAGGGTTAGGGTAGGGTACGGGTACGGGATAGGGTAGGTTTTAAGGTTAGGGTTAGGGTACGGGTTAGGGTTAAGTTTAGGGTTAAGATTAGGGTTAGGGGGGATCCCTGGGTGGCGCAGCGGTTTGGCGCCTGCCTTTGGCCCAGGGCGTGATCCTGGAGATCCGGGATCGAATCCCACATCGGGTTCCCGGTGCATGGAGCCTGCTTCTCCCTCTGCCTGTGTCTCTGCCTCTCTCTCTGTGACTATCATAAATAAATAAAAAAAATTAAAAAAAAAGATTAGGGTTAGGGTTAGGGTATGGTTTAGGGTTAGGGTTAGCATACGGGGTAGGGTTGGGGTACGGATTAGGGTTAGCGTTAGGGTTAGTGTTAGTGTTACAGTTACGGCTAGTGTTTGGGTTAGGCTTAGGGTTAAGGTATATGTAGGGTTAGGGTTAGCATTACATTTAGGGTTAGTGTTAGTGTTACGGTATAGGTTAGGGTTATGTTTAGGGTTAGGGTACGGGTTAAGGTTAGGGTTAGGTTTAGGGTATGGGTTAGGGTACGAATTAGGTTTAGGGTAAGGATTAAGGTATGGGTTAGGGTCAGGGATAGGGTTAGGGTTAGGTTTCGGGTTAGGGTTAGGCTTAGGGTTAGGGTAGGGTTTAGGGTTAGGGTTAGGTTTAGTGATATAGGTTAGGGTTAGGGTTAGAGTCACGGTTAGGTTTAGGGTTAGCGTACGGGTTAGGGTAGGGGTTAGTTTTAGGGTTAGGTTAGGGGTTAGGGTTACTGTTAGTGTTAGCCTACGAGTTAGCTTTAAGTTTCGGATTAAGGTTAGGGTTAGGGTTAGGTACGGGTTAGGTTTAGGGTCAGGGTACTGGTTAGGGTTAAGTTTAGGGTTACTATTAGTGTTAGGGTTAGGGTCCGGATTAGGGTTAGGATACGGGTTAGGGTACGGGATAGGGTATGGTGTAGGTTTAGGTCAGCTTTAGGGTTAGGGTTAGGGTTAGGATACATGGTAGAGTTCGGGATAGGTATTGGTTTAGATTTCGGGATAGGGTATGTGTCAGGGTTAGGGTTAGGGTAGGGGTTATTGTTAGGTTTATGGTACGGGTTAGTGTTAGGGTATGGGTTAGGGTTAGCTTTAGAGTACGGGTTAGGGTACAGGTTAGGGTAGTGTATGGTTTAGCATTAGGGTACGAGTTTGGGTGAGGGTACGGGTTAGGTTTAGGTATGAGTAAGGGTTAGGGATAGGGTTCGGGATAGGGTACGGGTTAGGGTACGGTTGAGGGTACGGGTTGGGTTAGGGTTAGGGTTAGGGGACGGGTTAAGGTACGGGTTAGTTTAGGATACGGGTTAGGGTTTGGGTTAGGGTTAGGGTTAGGGTACGGCTTAGGGTTAGGGTATGGGTTAGGTATAGGTTTAGTGCTTGAGTTAGGGATAGGATACGGGTTAGGTTTAGGGTTAGGATATGGGTTAGGGTACGGGTTAGGGTTAGGGTTAGGTTTAGGATACGGGTTAAGGTTAGGGTTAGGGTATGGCTTAAGTTTAGGGTTAGGGTTAGGGTTGGGGTACGGGTTAGGGTATGGGTAAGGGTTAGGGTTAGGATTAGGGTTGGGGTACGGGTTACGGTTAGGGTTAGGGTTAGTGTTAGGGTACGGTTACGGTTTAGGGTTAGGGCCCGGGTTAGGGTTAGGGTTTGGGTACGGATTAGGGTAGGGTTAGGGTATGGGATAGGTTTACAGTACGGATTACAGTTAAGGTTAGGGTGAGTGTTAGGGTTAGGTATAGGGTATGGGTTAGGGTTAGGATACAGGTTAGGGTTAGGGTTAGCGTTAGGGTTAGGGTTAGGGTGAGGGTTTGGGTATGGGTCAGTGTTAGGGTTAGGGTTAGGATACGGGTTAGGGTTAGGGTAAGGGTTAAGATGAGAGTTATGGTGAGGGTTACGGTTAGGTTACGGGTTAGAGTATGGGTTAGGGTTAGGGTTTGGGTTAGGGTTCGGGTTAGGTTTCGGGTTAGGGTATGGTTTAGGCTTAGGGTTAGTGTTAGTGTTAGCATTAGGGTTAGGGTATGGGTCAGGGTTAGGGTTAGGTTACGGGTTAGGTTACAGATTACGGTTAGGGTACGGGTTAGGGTTAGGATACGGGTTAGGCTACGGGTTAGGGTTAGGGTACATGTTAGGGTTAGGTTTAGGGTACTGGTTGGGTTAGGATTAGGGTTAGCGTATGAGTCAGGGTAAGGGTACGGATTAGGGTTAGGGTTAGGGTTAGGATAAGGGTTATGGTTTGGGTTAGAGTGAGGGTTAGGGTTAGGGTTCGGGTTATGGTACGGGTTAGGGTTAGGGTTAGGGTACAGTTTAGGGTTAGGGTTAGGTTTAGGGTACGGGTACGGGTAAGGGTTAGGGTTAGGTTTAGGGTTAGTGTCAGCGTTAGAGTTGGTATGGGTCAGGGTTAGGGTTAGGGTTAGGGTTCAGGTACGGGTTATGGTTAGGGATAGGGTGAGGGTTAGGTTACGGGTTAGGGTACGGGTTAACGGGTTAGTGTTAGAGTTAGTGTTAGGGTTAGTGTTAGGGTACGGGTTAGGGTTAGCATTAGGGTACAGGTAAAGGTTATTGTTAGGTTTAGGGTTAGGGTTAGGTTACGAGTTACGGTACGGGTTAGAATTAGGGTTAGGTTTAGGGTATGGGTTAGGGTTAGGTTTAGGTTTATGGTACGGGTTAGGGTATGGTTTAGGGTATGGGTTTGTGTTAGGGTTCACGTTTGGGTTGGGTATGGGTTAGGGATAGGGTCAGGTTACAGGTTAGGTTTAGGGTTACGGTTAGCATACGGGTTAGGGTTAAGGCACGGTTTAGGGTTACGGTTAGGTTTAGGGTTAGGATACGGGTTAGGATTAGGGTTAGACTACGAGTTAGGGACAGGGTTTGGGTTCGGGAACTGGTTAGGGAACAGGTCAGGGTTAGGGTATGTGTTAGGGTTAGGGTTAGGGTTAGGGTAGTGGTACGGGTTAGGATTAGGGTTAGCGTATGGGTTAGGGTAAGGGTACGGATTAGGGTTAAGGTTAGGGTTAGGGTATGGGTTAGGGTTAGTGTTAGGGTTAGCGTTAGGGATAGGGTTAGGGTTAGGGAATGGGTTAGTGTTGGGTTAGGGTTAGCGTTAGGGCTAGGGTTAGGGTACGGTATAGGGTTAGGTTTTGGGTACAGGTACGTTTAGGGTTAGGGTTAGGCTACAGGTATGGGTTAGTTTTAGGGTTAGCGTATGGTGAGGTTAGGGTATGGATTAGTGTTAGGGTTAGGGTTAAGGTTAGGGTTAGCATGGGATAGGGATAGGTTTAGCGTACGGTTTAGGGTACGGGTTAAGGTTAGTGTTAGCATTAGTGTTAGGGTTAGGGTTAGGGTACGGTTTAGGGTTAGGGTTAGGGTACGGGTTAGGGTTAGGTTAGGGTATGGGGTAGGTTTAGGTTAGGGTTAGTGTTAGCATTAGGGTTAAGGTACGGGTTAGGCTTAGAGTTAGGGTACTGGTTAGGGTACGGGTTAACGTTAGGGTAAGGGTTAGGGTTAGGTTTAGGGTACGGGTTATGGATATGGTTAGAGTACGGGTTTAGGGTTAGGGTTAGGTTTAGGGTGAGGGTTAGGGCACGGGTTAGGGTTAGGTTAGGATTAGGGTATGTGTTAGGTTAGTGTTAGGGTACAGGTTAGGGTTAAGGATAGGGTTAGTGTTAGCGTTAGTGTTTGGGTTAGGGTACAGGTTAAGGTTAGGGTGAGGTTACGGGTATGGGTTAGGGTTAGGTTAGGGTTAGGGTACGGTTTAGGGTTAGGGTTAGGGTTAGGTTTAGGATACAGGTTAGGGTTAGGGTACTGGTTAGGGTTAGGGTAAGGTTATGGGTTAATTTAGGGTTAGGGTTATGGTACGGGTTACTGATAGGGTTCGGGTTAGGGTTAGGGTTTGGGTACAGGTTAGATTTAGGTTTAGGGTTAGGGTTAGGGTACGGGTTAGGGTTAGGGTTAGGGTACGGTTTAGGGTTAGGTTTAGGGTTAGGGTACGGTTTGGGGTTAGAGTATGGCTTAGGGTAGGGTAATGTTACGGGTTAGGGTTAGGGTTAGGTTTAGGGTGCGGGTTAGGGTTAGGTTTAGGGTACGGTTTAGGGTTAGAGTTAGTGTTAGGGTTAGGTTTAGGGTTAGTGTTAGGGTTAGGGTACGGGTTAGGGTTAGGGTAGGGTTAGGATTAGGGTACGGGTTAGCGTACGGGATAGGGTTAGGGTTAGGTTTTAGGGTTGGGGTTAGCTTTAGGGTTCGGGTTAGGGTTGGGTTAGGGTAGGGTTAGGGTACGGGTTAGCATTAGGGTTAGGTTTAGCATTAGGGTTAGGGGTAGAGTTAGGTTTAGGGTACAGGTTAGGGTTAGGGTTAGTGTTAGGTTTAGGGCACGGGTTAGGGTTACAGTACGGTTCAGTGTTAGGGTACGGGTTAGGGTTAGGGTTAGGGTACGGGTTAGGGTTAGGGTACGTGTTATTGTTAGGGTACGGGTTTTGGTTAGGTTCAGGGTACTGGTTAAGACAGGGTTAGGGTTATGGTACAGGTTAGAGTTAGGTTTAGGGTACGGGTTAGGGTTAGGGTACGGGTTAGGTTTAGGGAAATGGTACGGGTTAGGGTTAGGGTTAGGGGACGGGTTAGGGTTAAAATTAGGGTTAGGGTTACAGTTAGGGTTAGGGTATGGGATAAGGTACGGGTTAAGGTAAGGTTTAGGTTTATGGTACATGTTAGGGTTAGGGTTTGTACACGGTTTAGAGTTAGTGTTAGGGTTAGGGTTAGATTGGGTTAGGGTTAGGGTTAGGGTTATGTTTAGGGTTAGGGTTAGCAATACAGAACGGGTTAATGATAGGTTTAGGGTTAAGGTTAGGGTTAGGTTTAGGATTAGGGTTAGGGTTAGGGTTAGGGTTAGGTTTAGGGTTAGGGTTGGGTTAGGAGTTAGGGTTAGGGTTAGCGTTAGGGTTAGGTTTAGGGTTAGGGTGAGGGTTAGGTTTAGCGTTATGGTACGGGTTAGTGTAGGGTTAGGGCTAGGGTTAGGGTTAGGGTTAGCGTTAGGGATAGGGTTATGTTTAGGTTTAGGGTTCAGGTTAGGGTTAGGCTTGGGTTAGGGGTTAGGTTAGGGTTAACTACTGGTTAGTAATTGATTAGGGTTAGGGTACGGGTTAGCGTTAGTGTACGGGTTAGGGTTAGGGTTAGGATTAGAATAGGATATGGTTTAGGGTTAGAGTTATGGTTAGGGTATGGGTTAGGGTTAGCGATAGTGTAAGGGTTATGGTACGGGTTAGGGTTAGGGTACGGGTTAAGGTAAGTGTTAGGGTTAGGGTACGGGTTAGGGTTAGGGTATGGTACAGGGTTAGGGTACGGTTTAGGGTTAGGGTACGGGTTAGGGTACAGGTTAGAGTTAGCTTCCGGATTAGGGTTAGGTTTAGGGTATGGTTTAGGGATCGGGTTAGGGGTTACGGTTAGGATACAGGTCAGGTTTCGGGTTAGGGTACGGGTTAAGGTTTTGTTAGGGTTATAGTATGGGTTAGGGTTAGGGTTAGAGTTAGGGTTAGCGTACGGTTTAGGGTTAGGGTTAGGGTTAGTGTACGGGTTAGGGTTAGGGTTAGTGTACGGGTTAGGGTTAGGGTTAGGGTACGGGTTAGGGTTAGGATTAGGGTACGTTTAGGGTTTGCGTAGTGTGTGGTTTAGGTTTCGGGTTAGGGTTAGGGTTAGGGTATGGGTTAGGGTTAGGTTACGGCAAGGGTTGGGGTTAGGGTTATTGTAAGTGTTAGTGTACCGGTGAGGGTACGTGTTGGGTTAGGGTTATGGTACGACTAGGGTAGGGTTAGGGGTTACGTTTAGGGTACGGGTTAGGGTTAGGGTACGAGTTAGGGTTAGGGTACGGCAAGGGTTAGGGTTAGGGTTAGGGTATGGGTTAGAGTTAAGATATGGGTTAGGGTTAGGGTTAGGGTTAGGGTACAGGTTAGGGTTAGGGTTAGGATTAGTGTTAGGGTACGGGATAGTATTAGGGTACGGGTTAGGGTTTAGGTCAGGTTAGGGTTTGGGTTAGGCTTAGGGTATGGGTTAGGGTTTGGGTATGGGTACGGGTACGGGTTAGGGTTTTGGTATGGGTACGGGTTAGGTTAGGGTTAGGGTACGGGTTAGGTTTAGGTTTAGGCTTAGGGTACGGTTTAGGTTTAGTGTACGCATTAGGGTTAGGGTTATGCTTAGGGTTAGGGTTAGGGTGGGTAGGGTTAGGGTAAGCGTTAAAGTTAGGGTACGGGTTAGGATTAGGGTTAGGGTACGGGTTAGTGTTAGGTTACGGGTTAGGGTTAGGGGTAGGTTAGGGTATGGGTCAGGGTTAGGGTTAGGGTACAGGTTGGGGTTAGGTTTGGGGTACGGGTTACGTGTTGGATTAGGGTACAAGTTAGAGTTAGGTTTCGGGTTAGGGTACGGGTTAGGGTTAGGGTTAGGGTATGGGTTAGGGTTAGGGTTAGGTTACGTATTAGGGCTAGGGTTAGGGTTTGGTTAGGGTACAGGTACGGGTTACGGTTAGGGTTAGGGTTAGGTTTATGGTACGGGTTAGGGTTAGGGTACGGGTTACGATTAGGGTTAGGTTTAAGGTTAGGGGTAGGGTGTGGGTTAGTGTTAGGGTATGGGTTAGGGTTTAGGTTAGGGTTATGGTTAGGGTACGGTAGGGTTAGGGTTACGGGTTAGGGTTAGGGTACTATTTAGGTTTAGGTTTAGGTTTAGGGTACGGGTTAAGTACGGGTTAGGGTTAGGCTTAGGGTACAGGTTAGGCTTAGGGTTACGGTTAGGTTTAGGGTACGGTTTAGGGTTCTGGTCAGGGTTACTGTTAGGTTACGGATCAGGTTTAGGTTTAGGGTACAGGTTAGGTTATGTTAGGGTTATGGCACGGGTTAGGGTTAGGGTTAGAGTTAGGGTTAGGGTACGGGTTAGCGTTAAGGTTAGGGTACAGGTTAGGGTTAGGGTTAGTTTTAGGGTACGGGTTAGGGTTAGGGTACGGGTTAGGGTACGTGTTGGGGTTAGGGTTAGGCTACGGGTTAGAGTTAGGGTTAGGGGTTAGGTTTAGGGTACGGGTTAGAGGTAGGGTACATTGAGGGTTAGGTTTAGGGTTAGGGTGCGAGTTAGGGTTAGGGTACGGGCAAGGGTTAGGGTTAGGGTACGGGTTAGGGTTAGGGTACGGGTTAGGTTTAGGGTTACGGTTAGGGTACGGGATAGGGTTAGGGTTAGGGTACAGGTTAGGGTTTCGGTACAGGTTAGGGTATGGTTTAGGGTACGGGTTAGGGTTAGGGTTAGGGTTAGGGTACGGGTTAGGTTTAGGGTTAGGGTTAGTGCTAGTGTTTACGGTTAGGGTTAGGGTTAAGGTTAGGGTACCGGTTAGGTTTAGGGTTAGGGTACGTGTTAGTGTACGGGTTAGGGTACGGGTTATGGTACGGGTTAGGGTTAGGGTACGAGTTGGGTTAGGGTACGGGTTAGGGTTAGGTTTAGGTTTAGGGTACGAGTTTGGGTGCGGTTAAGGTATGGGGTAGGGTTAGGTTTAGGGTACCAGTTAGGGTTAAGATTAAGGTACGTTTAGGGTTCGTGTTAGGGTTAGGGTATGGCTTAGGGTTAGCGTAGGGTTTGGGTTAGGTTTAGTTGGCTGGGTACGGGTTAGGTTTATGGTACGGGTTAGGGTACGGGTTAGGGTTAGAATACGGGTTACAGTACGAGTATGGGTTAGCATACTGGTTAAGGTTAGGGTACGGGTTAGGGTTAAGGTACGGATTAGTGTATGGGTACGGATTAGTGTACGGGTTAGGGTTAGGGTTATGGTGAGTGTTAGGGTACGGTTTAGGTTTAGGGTACATGTACGGTTAGGGGACGGGTTAGGGTACATTTCGGGTTAGGGTTAGGGTTAGGGAACGGGTTAGGTTTAGGTTATGGGTTAGAGTTACGGTACGGGTTAGAGTACGGTTAGGTTTAGGGATAGGTTTAGGGTATGGTTTCGGGTACAGGTTAGGGTTAGGGTAGGGGTTAGTGTACGCGTTAGGGTTAGGGTTTGAGTTAGTATTAGGGAATGGATTAGGGTACGGATTAGGGTAGGGTTAGGTGTTACTGTTAGGGTTAGGGTACAGCTTAGGGTATGGGTTAGGGTTAGGGTACGGGTTAGTGTACGCGTTAGGGTATGGGTTAGGGTACGGGTTAGGTTTAAGGAAGGTTAGGGTTAGAGTTAGGATACGGTTTAGGGTTAGGGTTAGGGTTACGGTTAGGGTTAGGCTATGGGTTAGGGTTACGGTTAGGGTAAGGGTTATGGTACGGGTTAGGGTTAGGGTACAGATTAAGGTTAGGTTTAGTGTTAGGATCCGTGTTCAGGATAGGGTATGGGTTAGGGTTAGGGTACGGGTTAGAGTTAGCTTCGGATTAGGGTTAAGTTTAGGGTATGGTTTAGGGTCGGGTTAGGGTTATGGTGAGGTTACGGGTCAGGTTTAGGGTTAGGGTACGGATTAGGTTATCTTAAGGTTATGGTACGGTTACGGTTAGGGTTAGAGTTAGGTTTAGGGTACGGTTTAGGGTTAGGATTAGGGTACGGTTTAGGGACGGTTAGGGTTAGGGTTAGGGTACGGGTTAGGCTGAGGGTACGGTTTAGGGTTTTGTACGTGTGAGGGTTAGGTTTAGGGTTAGGGTTAGGGTACGTTAGGGTTAGGGTACGGGTAAGGGTTGAGGTTAGGGTTAGGGTAATGGTTAGGGTACGGGTTAGGGTACGTTTTGGGTTAGGTTTAGAGTACGGGTTAGAGTTAGAGTTAGGATTAGGGTTAGGTTTAGGGTACAGGTTAGGGTTAGGGTACGTGTAGGGTTAGGATTAGGGTTAGGGTTTGGGTTAGGGGTAAGTGTTAGGGTTAGGGTTAGGGTAGGGTTAGGGTTAAGTTTAGAGGTTAGGGTTAGGTTTAGGGTTGGTTAGGGGTTTGGGTTATGGTTAGGGTTAGGATTAGGGTTAGCGTACGGGTTAGTGTCAGGGTTACAGTATGGGTTAGGGTTAGGGTACGGGTTAGGGTACTGTTTAGATAGGGTTGGGGTATAGGTTAGAGTTAGGTTAGGGTTAGGGTACGGTTTAGCATTGTTGTATGGGTTAGGTTAGATTTAGGGTTAGGGTTAGGGTTCGGGTAGGGTACGATACGGGTCAGGGTAAGGGTTAGTGTCAGTGTTAGGGTACGGGTTAGGGTTACGGTTAGGGTTAGGGTTAAGTTTAGGGTCCGGGTTAGAGTTAGTGATAGGGTACGGGTTAGTGTTAGGGTACGGTTTAGGGTTAGTGTTAGGGTTATGGTTAGGGTACGGGTTAGGGTTAGGTTTAGGGTGCGGGTTAGGGTTAGGGTATGGGTTAGGGTTAGGGTACGGGTTAGGGTTAGGGTATGGGTTAGGGTTAGTTTAGGGTTATGGTACGGGTTAGGGTACAGGTTAGGTTTATGTTATGGTACGGGTTAGGGTTAGTGTTAGGGTACGTGTTAGGGTTATTGTCAGGGTACGGGTTTGGTTTAGGGTTAAGGTTAGGGTTAGGGTTAGGGTTAGGGCTAGGTTTAGGGTATGCATTAGGGTACTGCTTAGGGTTAGGGTACGTGTTAGTGTATGGGTTAGGGTCAGGGTTAGTGTACGGGTTAGGGTATGGGCTAGGGCTAGGGTTAGTGTATGGGTTAGGTTTAGGGTATGGGTTAGGGTACGGTTTAGGGTTAGGTTAGGGTACGGGTTAGGTTTAGGGTACAGGTTATGGCACGGTTTAGTTAGGGTACGGGTTAGGGTTAGGTACGTTTAGGGTTAGGGTACGCGTTAGGGTTAGTTTTAGGGTTAGGGTTAGGGTTCGGGTTAGGATAAGGGTACGGGTTAGGGTTAGTGTTAGGGTTAGGTTTAGGGTACGGGTTAGGGTAGGGTTAGGGTTATGGTACTGGTTAGTATTAGGGTTAGGGTTAGGGTTAGATTAGGGTCTGTTTAGGTTAGATTTAGGGTACGGTATAGGGTTAGGGTACAGGTTAGGGTTAGGTTACGGTTTGGGTACGGGTTAGGGTTAGGGTACGGGTACGGGTTAGTGTTAGGGTAGGGTTAGGGTTAGGGCTATGGTTAGGATACAGTTTGGGTTAGGGTTAGGGTTAGTGTTAGGGTTAATGTTAGGGTATGGGTTAGGTTAGGGTTAGGCTTAGGGTTATGGTACGGGTTAGTTTTAGGGTCGGCTAAGGGTTAGGGTTAGGTTTGGGTTAGTGTTAGGGTAGGGTTTAGGGTTAGGGTATGTGTTAGGGTTAGGTTTAGGGTTAGGGTTAGGTTTTGGGTTAGGTTGAGGTTAGTGTCTAGATATGTTTAGGGTTAGGTTTAGTGTATGGTTGTGGTTTCAGGTACGGGTTAGTGTTCGGGTTAAGGTTAGGGTTAGGGTTAGGGATAGGGTTAGGCTTAGGGTTATGGTACGGGTTAGGTTTAGGGTATAGGGTTAGGGTTAGGTTTGGGTTAGTGTTAGGGTAGGGTTTAGGGTTAGGGTATGTGTTAGGGTTAGGTTTAGGGTTAGGGTTAGGTTTGGGTTAGGTTGAGGTTAGGTCTAGTATGTTTAGGGTTAGGTTTAGTGTATGGTTGTGGTTTCAGGTACGGGTTAGTGTTCGGGTTAAGGTTAGGGTTTGGGTTATGGTTAGGGTTAGGGTACGTTATGGTTAGGTTGGTTTCGGGTACAGGTTAGGGTTAGCTATGGTTTAGGGTGAGTTTTAGGTTACGGGTTAGGGTTAGGATTAGGGTACGGGTTGCGGTTAGGGTACGGGTTCGGGTTAGGGTATGGGTACGGTTAGCTTAGGGTTAGGGTTAGGGTTAGGGTACGGTTGGGGTTAGGTTTAGGGTTCGGGTATCTTTACGGTTAGAGTACGGGTTAGGGTCGGGTTAGGGTTAGGTTTAGGGTTAGGTTAGGGAGCGGGTTAGGGTTAGGTACGGGTTAGGTTAGCGTACGGGTAGGGTTAGGTTTAGGTTACTGGTTAGGGTACAGTTAGGGTTAGTGTACGGGTTAGGTTTAGGGTTAGGGTACGGTTAGTGTTAGGGTTAGGATACTGGTTAGGGTAGGGTTAGGGTTAGGGTACGGGTTAGGGTTAGTGTTAGGACGGTTAGGGTTAGGTTTGGATACGGGTTAGGGTTAGGGTATGTTAGGGTATGGGTTAGGGTTAGGGTTAGGGTACGGTTTAGGGTTAGGGTTAGGGTGAGGGTTAGGGTTAGGTTAGGGTTAGTGTTAGGTACGGGTTAGGGTTTGGTTAGGGTAGGGTTAGGTACTTTATGGTTAGGGTTAGGGTTAGGGTACGGGTTACGGTTAGGTACGGGTTAGGGTTAGGCTTTGGGTACGGGTTAGGGTTAGGGTTAGGATACGGTTTAGTGTTAGGTTAGGGTACGGTTTAGGTTAGGTTTAGGTTTAGGGTTAGGGTTAGGGTTAGGGTTGGGTTAGGGTACGGGTTAGGGTTAGGGTAGGTTACGGTTAGGTTTAGGGTTAGGGTACGGTTTAGGGTTAGGGTTAGGATTAGTGTTAGGGTACGGGTTTGGGTTAGGGTTTGGGTACGGGTTAGGGTTAGGGTTATGTACGGTTAGGGTTAGTGTTTGGGTACGGTTAGGGTTAGGTTAGGGTTTGGGTTAGGGTCGGGTTAGGGTTAGTGTACGGGTTAGGGTTAGTGTTAGGGTTAGGGTACGGGTTAGGGTTAGGTTTAGGGTCGGTTTAGGGTTAGGGTTAGGGTACTGGTTAGGGTTAGGGTACTGGTTAGGGTTAGGGTACGGGTTTAGGGTTAGGTTTAGGGTACGGGTTAGGGTTACTGTGCGGTTTAGGGTTAGGTTTAGGTTACGGTTAGGGTTAGGTTTAGGGTACGGGTTAGGGTTAGGGTTAGGGTAAGGTTATGGTAGGGTTAGGTTTAGGGTCTGGTAGGTTAGGATACGGTTAGTGTTAGGGTTTGGGTACGGGTTATGGTTAGTGTTAGGGTTAGGGTACGGTTAGGTTAGGTTAGGGTTACGTTTAGGGTTAGGTTTAGGGTTCGGGTTAGGGTACGGGTTATGGTTGGGGTACGGGTTAGAGTTAGGGTTAGGGTACAGCTAGGTTTAGGGTTTGAGTACGGTTAGGTTTAGGGTGAATTATAGGGTAGCGGTTAGGCTTAGGGTTAGGGTTAGAGTTAGGTTACAGGTTAGGGTTAGGGTTAGGGTTAGAGTTAGGATACGGGTTAGGGTTAGGGTACTGTTAGGGTTGGGGTACGGGTTAGGGTAGGGTTTGGGTATGGGTTAGGGTTAGGTTTAGGGTACGGTATAGTTTAGGGTTAGGTTTAGGGTTTGGGTACGGGTTAGGGTTAACGTCAGGATAGGGTTAGGGGACGGTTAGGGTAAGGTTTAGGGTACGGTTTAGGGTTAGGGTTAGGTTATGGGTTAGAGTTAGGGTACGTGTTAGGGTTAGGTTTAGGGGTAGGGTTAGGTTTTGGGTTAGGTTGAGGTTAGTGTCCTAGTATGTTTAGGGTTAGGTTTAGTGTATGGTTGTGGTTTCAGGTATGGGTTTTGTTCGGGTTAAGGTTAGGGTTAGGGTTAGGGTTAGGGTTAGGGTTAGGGATAGGGTTAGGGAACGGTTTAGGTTTAGGGTTAGGGTGAGGGTAAGGTTAGGTTAGAGTTAGTTTTAGGTACGGGTTAGGGTTTGGTTAGGCGTAGGGTTAGGATACGTTTTAGGGTTAGGGTAGGGTTAGGGTTAAGGTACGGGTTAGGATTAGGATACGGGTTAGGGTTAGGCTTTGGGTACTGGTTAGGGTTAGGGTTTGGGTACGGGTTAGGGTTAGGGTTAGGTTTAGGTACGGTTTAGTGTTAGGGTTAGGGTATGGTTTAGGTTAGGGTTAGGGTTAGGGTCAGGTTAGGGTTAGGGTACGGGTTAGGGTTAGGGTACGGTTTAGGGTTAGGGTTAGGCATTAGTGTTAGCGTACGGGTTTGGGTTAGGTTTTGGGTACGGGTTAGGGTTAGGGTTATGTAACGGGTTAGGGTTAGTGTTTGGGTACGGTTTAGGGTTAGGGTTAGGGTTAGGATTAGGGTACAGGTTAGGGTTAGTGTACGGGTTAGGGTTAGGGTTAGTGTTAGGGGGGTACGGGTTAGGGTTAGGTTTAGGGTACGGTTTAGGGTTAAGGTTAGGGTTAGGGTACGGGTTAGGTTTAGGTTAAGGTTATTGGTTAGGGTTACGTTTAGGGTTAGGGTTAGGGTACGGGTTAGGGTTAGGGTTAGTGTTACGGTGTGGTTTAGGGTTAGGTTTAGGGTACGGGTTAGGGTTACTGTGCAGTTTTGGGTTAGGTTTAGGTTACGGGTTAGTGTTAGGTTTAGGGTACGGGTTACGGGTTATGGTTAGGGTAAGATTACATGGTAGGGTTAGGTTTAGGGTACTGGTGAAGGTTAGGATACAGGTTAGTGTTAGGGTTTGGGTACGGGTTAGGTTTAGTGTTAGGGTTAGGGTACGGGTTAGCATTAGGGTTAGGATTCGGTTTAGGGTTAGGTTTAGGGTTCGGGTTAGGGTACGGGTTAGGGTTGGGGTACGGGTTAGGGTTAGGGTGAATTATAGGGTATCGGTTAAGCTTAGAGTTAGGGTTAGAGTTAGGTTACGGGTTAGGGTTAGGGTTAGAGTTAGGATACGGGTTAGGGTTAGGGTACTGGTTAGGGTTGGGGTATGGGTTATGGTAGGGTTTGGGTACGGGTTAGGGTTAGGTTTAGGGTACGGTTTAGGGTATGGTTTAGGGTTTGGGTACGGGTTAGGGTTAGCGTCAGGATAGGGTTAGGGGACGGTTAGGGTAAGGTTTAGGGTACGGTTTAGGGTTAGGGTTAGGGTTAGGGTATGGGTTAGGGTTAGGGTACGTGTTAGGGTTAGGTTTAGGGGTAGGGTTAGGTTTTGGTTAGGTTGAGGTTAGTGTCCTAGATATGTTTAGGGTTAGGTTTAGTGTATGGTTGTGGTTTCAGGTACGGGTTAGTGTTCAGGTTAAGGTTAGAGTTAGGGTTAGGGATAGGGTTAGGGTACGGGTTAGGATTAGTGTACGGGTTAGGGTTAGTCTTAGGGTGGGTACGGGTTAGGGTTAGGGTAAGGTTACGGATTAGGTTTAGGGTTAGGCGTTAGTGTTAGGGTACGGGTTTGGGTTAGGATTTCGGTACGTGTTAGGGTTAGGGTTATGTAACGGATTAGGGTTAGTGTTTGGGTACGGTTTAGGTTTAGGGTTAGGGTTTGGGTTAGGGTACGGGTTAGGGTTAGTGTACGGGTTAGGGTTAGTCTTAGGGGTGGGTACGGGTTAGGGTTAGGTTTAGGGTACGGTTTAGGGTTAGGGTTAGGGTAAGGGTTAGAGTTAGGGTACGGTTTAGGGTTAGGTTAAGGTTATGGGTTGGGCTACATTTAGGGTTAGGGTTAGGGTACGGGTTAGGGTTAGGGTTACAGTGCGGTTTAGGGCTAGGTTTAGGGTACGGTTAGGTTTAGGTTTAGGGTACGGGTTACGGGTTATGGTTAGGGTACGATTACGTGGTAGGGTTAGGTTTAGGGTACTGGTGAAAGTTAGGATACAGGTCAGTGTTAGGGTTTGGGTACGGGTTAGGGTTAGTTTAGGGTTAGGGTACGGGTTAGGATTAGGGTTAGGGTTAGTGTTAGGGTTAGAGTTATGTTTTGGGTTAGGGTTGCGGTTAGGTTGAGGTTAAGCATTAGGGTAAGTGCAAGGTTAGGTTACAAGGTAGGGTTAGGGTACGGGTTAGGGTTAGGGTTATGCTACGGTTTAGTGTTATGTTATGCGTTATGGTTAGGTGTAGGGTACGTTTAGGGTTAGGGTTCGGGTCTGAGATATGGTTAGGGTTAGGATTAGTGTATAGTTTAGGTTTCAGGTACGGGTTAGGTTATGGGTTAAGTTTAGGCTGAGGGTAGGGAAGGGTTTGGGTACGGGTTAGGGTTAGTGTTTGGGTTAGGGTTAGGTTTAGGGTTTGGGTAAGGTTGAGGTTACGGTTAGGGTTAGGGCACGGTTTAGTGTACGGTTAGTGTTAGGGTATGGGTTAGGGTTAGGGTTAGTGTACGAGTTAGGTTTAATGTTTGGGTATGGATTCGGGTTAGGATGAATGTTAGGGTATGGGTTAGTGTTAGGGTTTGGGGAACGGGTTAGTGTTAGGGTTAGGGTTAGGGTTAGGGTTAGAGTTAGGGTAACGTGTTAGGGTTAGGGTGAGGAATCGGGTTAGGATACGGGTTAGGGTTAGGATACGGGTTAGGGTACGGTTTACGGTTAGGGATGGGTTAGGGTTAGGGTTTGGTTACGGGTTAGGGTTAGGGTTAGGGTTAGGGTTAGGGTACGGTTTAGGGTTAGTTTAGGGTTAGGGTATGGCTTAGTGAGAGCTTTAGGATACGGGTTAGGTTTAGAGTTAGGGTGAGGTTAGGGTTAGGGTTAGGGTACGGGTTAGAGTTAGGGTTTGGGTACGGGTTTGGTTTAGGGTTTGGGTGAGGTTAGGGTTAGGGTTAGGGTACGGGTTAGAGTTAGGGTTTGGGTACGGGTTTGGTTTAGGGTTTGGGTATGGGATAGGGTTAGGGTTAGGGTTAGGGTACGGGTTAGGGTTAGGATATGGTTTAGGGTTAGGGTTATGGATAGGGTACGGGTTAGTGTTAGGGATACGGTACGGTTTAGGGTTAGGGAACGGGTTAGGGTTAGGGTAAGTTTACGGATTAGGGTTTGGTTTAGGGTTAGGGTTATGGTACGGTTTAGGGTTAAGGTTAGGATACAGGTTAGGGTTAGGGTTAGGGTTAGGGTATGGATTAGGGTACGGGCTAGGGTTAGGGTTAGGGTACAGGTTAGGGTAGAGTAAGGTAACAGGTTAGAATTAGGGTTATGGTTTGGGTACGGTTTAGGGTTACGGTACGGGTTAGGGTTTGGGTGCGGGTTAGTGTTAGGGTTAGGGTTAGGGTACAGATTAGGGTATGGTTTAGGGTTAGGGTTAGGGTACGGGTTAAGGTTAGGTTACAGGTAAGGGTTAGGTAACTTAACGGGTTAGAGTTAGGGTTAGGGTACGGGTTAGGGTTAGGTTACGGGTTAGGGTTAGGGTTTGGGTACGGGTTAGGGTTAGGGTTAGGATACGTGTTAGAGTTAGGGTACGGGTTAGGGTACGGTTTAGGGTTAGGTATAGAGTTAGGTTTAGGGTTTGGTTTAGGGTTAGTGTTAGGGTTTGTATTAGGTTGAGGTTACGGGTTAGGGTAAGGCACGGTTTAGTGTACGGGTTATTGTTAGGGTATGGTTTAGGGATAGGGTTAGTGTACGAGTTAGTGTTAGTGTTTGGGGACAGCTAGGGTCAGGGTGAATGTTAGCGTATGGGTTAGTGTTAGGGTTAAGGAACGGGTTAGGGTTAGGGTTAGGGTTAGAGTTACGGTAAGTGTTAGAGTTCGTGCTAGGGATAGGGTTAGGATACGGGTTAGGTTTAGGTTTAGGTTTAGGGTACGGGTTAGGGTTAGGATACGGTTTAGGTTTAAGGTTTGGGTACGGGTTAGGGTTAGGGTTAGGGTACGGTTTAAGGATAGGGTTAGGATACGGGTTAAGGTTAGAGTTAGGGTATGGTTTAGGGTTAGGGATTAGGGTTAGGTTACGGGTTAGTGTTAGGGTTTGGTTACGGGTTAGGTTTAGGGTTAGGGTTAGGGTTGGTTGCGGTTAGGGTTAGGGTTAGGGTACGGTTTAGGGTTAGGGTTAGTGTTTGGGTTAGGGTACGGGTTAGGGTTAGGATATGGGTTAGGGTTAGGTTAACGTTACGGGTCAGATTTAGGGTTAGGTTTAGCATATGGGTTAGGGTTAGGGTACGGGTTAGGGTTAGATTTTGGGTACGGTTTAGGGTTAGGGTTAGGGGATGGGTTAGGGTTAGAGTAAGGGTTAGGGTTAGGGTAAGATTACGGGTTAGGGTTACATTAGGTTAAGTGTTAGGGTTAGCGTACGGGTCAGGGTTAAGATTAGGTTTATGGTACGGTTTAGGGTTAGGGTTAGGGTTAGGGATAGGTTACGGCTTAAGGTTAGGTTTAGGGTTAGGGTTAGGGTACGGGGAAGAATTAGGGTACGGATTAGGGTTAGGGTATGGGTTACGGTTAGGTTTAGGGTTAGAGTTAGGGTAAGGTTTAGGTTTTGGTTAGGGTTAGGGTTTGGGTGAGGTTGAGGTACGGGTTAGGATAAGGGCACGGGTTAGAGGACGGGTTAAGGTTAGGATACGTGGTAGTGTTAGGGTTAGAGTACGAGTTAGATGTATGGTTTGGGAATGGGCTAGCTTTAGGGTGAATGTTAGTGTATGGGTTAGTGTTAGGGTTAGGGAATGGGTTAGGTTTTGGGTTAGGGTTAGGATTAGGGTTCGTGTTAGGGTACAGGTTAGGTTTAGGGTTAGGGTCAGGGTACGAGTTATGGTTAGGGCACAGGTTAGGGTTAGGGTTTGGGTATGGGTTAGGGATAGAATAAGGATTAGGGTTAGGGTTTGGGTACGGGTTAGCGTTAGGGTTAGGGTACGGCTTAGCGTTATAGTTAGGGTTAGGTTTAGGGTAAGGGTTAGGGTTAGGGTTAGGATATGGGTTAGGGTTAGAGTTAGGGTACGGTTTAGGGTTAGGGGCAGGGGTTAGAGTTAGGGTACGCATTAGGGTTAGTGTACCGGTTAGGGTTAGTGTTAGGGTACAGTTTAGTTTTAGGGTTAGGGTTAGGGTATCAGCTAGAGTTACAGTACAGGTTAGGGTTAGGGTAAGGTTACGAATTAGGGTTAGGGTTAGGGTACGGTTTATGGTTAGGGTACGGGTTAGGGTTAGGGTTTGGGAATGGGTTAGGTTTAGGTTTCGGGTTAGGGTTAGGCTTAGGGTACGGATTAGGGTTAGGGTTAGGGTACGGTTTAGGGTTAGGGTTAGGGTACAGGTTGAGGAAAGGGTATGGGTTAGGGTTAGGGTAATGTTTCGGGTTAGATTTAGGGTTAGGATTAGGTTTAGGGTGCGGGTTAAGGTTACGGTTAGGGTTATGGTAGCAATTAGGGTAGGTTTAGGGTACGGGTTAGGGTTAGGTTTAGGGTTAGGATTAGGGTACGGAGTAGGGTATGGTTTAGGGTTAGGGTGGGTACGGGTTAGGTTTAGGGTTAGGGTTATGGTATGGGTTAGGTTTAGCATAAGGGATAGGGTACGGGTTAGGGTTAGGGTACGGGTTAGGGTTAGGGTACGGGTTAGGGTTAGGGTAAGGTTACGGGCTAGATTTAGGGTTAGGGTTAGGGTGTGGGTTACGGTTAGTGTACGGGTTAGGGTTAGGTTTAGGGTTAGGGTTAGGATTAGGGTACGGAGTAGGGTATGGTTTAGGGTTAGGGTACGGGTAAGGATTAGGGTTAAGGTTAGGGTTAAGGTTAGGGTACGGGTTAGGGTTAGGGTTAGCGTGCAGGTTAGGGTTAGGTTTAGGTAACGGGTTAGGGTTAGGGTTAGGGTACGGTATAGGGTTATGTTTGGGTTAGGTTTAGGGTACGAGTTAGTGTTAGGGTCAGGATACGGGTTAGGGTTAGAGTTAGGTTTAGGGTTAGGGTTAGGGTATGGGTTGGGATTAGGGTTAGGGTACGGTTCAGGGTTAGGGTACGGGTTAGGCTTAGGGTAGGTTACGGATTAGGGTTAGGGTTAAGGTTAGGGTATGTGTTACGGTTATGGTATGGGTTAGAGTTAGGTTATGGGTACGCTTTAGGATGAGGTTTAGGGTAAGCGTTAGTGTTAGGGTACGGGTTAGGGTTAGGGTACGGTTTAGGGTTAGGGTTAGGGTTAGGGTTAGGGTACGGGTTGGGGTTTGGGTATTGGTTAGGGTTAGGGTAATGTTACGGTTAGGGTTAGGGTTAGAGTTAGGGTTAGGTTAGGGTTAGGGTGCGGTTTAGGGTTAGGGTTAGGGTTACGGTACGGATTAGGGTTAGGGTTAGGGTACGGGTTAGGGTTAGGTTTAGTGTTAGGGTTAGGGTACGGGTTGGGTATGGTTTAGGTTTAGGGTTTGGGTACAGGTTAGGGTTAGGGTTACGGTTAGGGTTAGGGTTAGGGTTAGGGTTAGGTTTAGGGTCAGGGTATGTTTAGGGTTTGGGTTAGGGTACGGTTAGGGTACGGGTTAGGTTTAGTGTAGGGTACGGGTTGGGTTAGGGTTAGGGTTATGGTTAGGGTTAGGGTTAGGGACAGGTTAGGGTCAGGGTTAGGGTTAGGTTTAGGGTTAGGTTTAGGGTTAGGGTTAGAGTTAGGGTACTGTTTGGGTAGATTATGGGTTAGAGTTAGGGTTAGGGTTAGGTTACGTGTTAGGGTTAGGGTTAGAGTTAGGTTGGGTTAGGGTTTGTTGAGGTTACGGGTTATGGTTAGGGCACGGTTTAGTGTACGGGTTATGGTTAGGGTACAGGTTAGGGTTAGTGTTAGGGTATGAGTTAGGGTTAGGGTTTGGGTACGGGTTAGGGTTATGGTGATGCTAGGTTATGAGTTAGGGTTAGGCTTAGGGTACGGATTAGGGTTAGGGTTAGGGTAGGGGTTAGGGTTAGGGTTGGGTACGGTTTAGGTTAGGTTTAGGGGTAGGGTAGGATTAGGGTTCTGGTTAGGTTTAGGGTTAGGGTACGTGTTAGGATTAGGGTTAGGGTTAGGGATAGGGTATGGGTACGGGTACGGTTAGGGTTAGGTTTAGGGTACGGGTTAGGGTTAGGTTAGGTTACGTTTTAGGGTTAGGCTTAGGGTTAGGGTACGTGTACGGGTTAGGTTTAGGATTAGGGTACGGGTTAAGGTTAGGGTTAGGGTACAGGTTAGGGTTAGGATTAGGGTTAGGGTTAGGTTACGGGTTAGGGTTAGGGTAGGGTTAGGGTTAGGGTAAGTTTACAGGTTAGGGTTATGGTTAAGGTTGGGTATGTGTTACGGTTAGGGTATGGGTTAGGGTTAGAGTTTGGGTACAGTAGGTTAGGTTTAGGGTTAGGGTTAGTGTTAGGGTACGGTTTAGGGTTAGGGTTAGGGATGGTTTAGGGTTAGGGTTAGGGTTAGGTTAGTGATAGGTATGGGTTAGGGTTAGGGTTTGGGTACGGGTTACGGTTAGGGTTAGGCAGGGTTAGGGTTAGGGTACGGGTTAGGGTTAGGGTACGGGTTAGGGTTAGGTTTAGGGTTAGGGTTAGGTATGGGTTAGGGTTAGATATGGTACTTTAGGTTTACGGTTAGGGTTAGGGTTAAGGTACGGGTTAGGGTTAGGGTTTGGGTACGGGTTAGGTTAGGGTTAGGGTTAGGTTATGGGTTAGGGTTACGGTTAGGGTACGGTTTAGGTTAGGGTTAGGGTTTGGGTTAGGTTAGGGTATGGTTTAGGGTTAGGGTTAGGGTTAGGGTACGGGTTAGGGTTAGGTTTGGGTACGGGTTAGGGTTAGGGATAGGGTACGGTTTAGGGTTAGGGTTAGGGTAGGGATAGGGTTAGGGTTAGGGTTAGGTATGGGTTAGGGTTAGGTAATGGTACGTTTAGGTTACGGTTAGGGTTAGGGTTAGGTACGGGTTAGGGTTAGGGTTTGGGTACGGGTTAGGGTAGGGTTAGGGTTAGGTTACGGGTTAGGGTTACGGTTAGGGTTACGGTTTAGGTTAGGGTTAGGGTTTGGGTTAGGGTTAGGTTAGGGTTAGGGTACTGGTTAGGGTTAGGGTAGGTTAGGGTTAGGTTAGGGTTAGGGTTAGGTATGGTTTAGGGTTAGGTAGGGTTAGGGTTAGGTTTGGGTACGGTTAGGGTTAGGGTTAGCGTCGGGTTAGGTTAGGGTTAGGGTACGGTTTAGGGTTAGGGTTAGGGTACGGTTAGGGTTAGGGTACGGGTTAGGTTAGGCTAAGGTTACGGGTTACGTTAGGGTTAGGGTTAGGGTATGGGTTAGGGTTAGGGTACGGGTTACGGTAGGTTTGGTTACGGGTTAGGGTTAGGGTTAGGGTTAGGGTACAGGTTAGGTTTAGGTTTAGGGTACGGTATAGTGTTAGGTTTAGGGTTAGGGTTACGTTTAGGGTTAGGGTTAGCTTTCGGGTTAGGGTTACATTAGTGTAGGGTTAGGGTTAGGGTAGGGTTAGGGTTAGGGTTATGGTACGGTTTAGGGTTAGGTTTAGAGTATGGGTTTAGGGTTAGTGTTAGGGTTAGGGTTAGTGCACGGATTAGGGTACAGGTTAGGATTAGGGTACGGGTTATGGTTAGGGTAGTTTACGGGTTAGGTTAGGGTTAGGGTTAGGTTTCGGGTTAGGATTGGGTTAGGTTGAGGTCACGGGTTAGGGTAGGGTACGGTTAGGGTACGTTAGGGTTAGGGTACGTTTAGGGTTAGGTTATGGTACGTGTTCGTGTTAGGTTACGGGTATGGTTAGGTGTAGGCTACAGGTTAGGTTTGGGTTAGGGTCGTGATATGGTTACGGTTAGGTTTAGTGTACGGTTAGGTTCAGTATGGGTTAGGGTTAGGGTAAGGTTAGGGTTAGGGTAGGGTTAGGGTATGGTTAGGGTTAGGTTTAGGGTACGGGTTAGGGTTAGGGTAGTTTAGGGTTAGGGTTGGGTTAGGGTTAGGGTCGGTTAGGGTACGGGTTAGGTACGGTTAGGTTTGGGTACGGTTAGGGTTAGGGTTAGGGTAGGGTTAGGTTATGGTTAGGGTAGGGTTAGGGTACGGGTTAGGGTAGGTTAGGGTACGGGTTAGGGTTAGGGTTAGGGTTAGGGTTAGGTTAGGGTATGGGTTAGGTTTATGGATGGTTAGGTTTAGGGTTAGTGTAGGTTAGGGTTAGGGTTAGGGTACGGGTTAGGGTTAGGGTACGGGTTAGGGTTGGATAGGGTTAGGTACGGTTAGGTTAGGGTACGGTTAGTGTTAGGGTTAGGGTTAGGTTTAGGGTTAGGGTTAGGGTTAGGGTTATGGTACGTTAGGGTTAGGGTTAGGGTTAGGGTTAGGTTTAGGGTTAGGTTAGGGTTAGGGTTAGGGTTAGGTTAGGGTTAGGTTAGGGTTAGGTTAGGGTTAGGTTTAGGGTAGGGTTAGGGTTAGGGTTAGGGTTAGGGTTGGGTTAGGGTAGGGTTAGGGTTAGGGTACGGGTTAGGGTTAGGTTTAGGGTTAGGTTAGGTTTAGGGTTAGGTTAGGGTTAGGGTTAGGGTTAGGGTTAGGTTAGGTTAGGGTTAGGGTTAGCGTTTAGGGTATGGGTAGGGTTAGGGTACGGGTTAGGGTTAGGGTTAGGGTACGAGTTAGGGTTAGGGTTTAGGGTTACGGTTAGGGTTAGGGTATGTTAGGGTATGGGTTAGGGTTAGGGTTAGGGTTAGGTTTAGGGTACGTGTTAGGGTTAGGGTTAGGTTAGGGTTAGGTTAGGGTTAGGGTAGGGTTAGGTTACGGGTTAGGGTTAGGTTAGGGTTAGGGTACGGGTTAGGTTTAGGGTTAGGGTTGGTTAGGGTTAGGGTTAGGGTTAGGTTTAGGTTAGGTTAGGGTTAGGGTACGGGTTAGGGTTAGGGTTAGGTTACGGGTTAGGGTTAGTGTTAGGTGTTAGGGTTAGGGTTAGGGTTAGGGTTAGGGTTTGGGTACGGGTTAGGGTTAGGTTAGGTTTAGGTAGTTTGGGTTAGGGTTAGGGTACGGTTTAGGGTTAGGGTTAGGGTTAGGGTACGTTAGGGTTAGGGTTAGGTTCGGGTTAGGGTTAGGTTCGGGTTAGGGTTAGGGTTAGGGTACGTGTTAGGGTTAGTAGGTTAGGGTTAGGGTTAGGGTTAGGGTTAGGGTTAGGTTTAGGGTTACGGTTAGGGTTAGGGTTAGTTTGAGGTTACGGTTAGGGTTAGGGTAGGGTTAGGGTACGGTTAGGGTTAGGGTACGGGTTCGGTTAGGGTTAGGGTAGGGTTAGGGTTAGGGTTTGGTACGTGTTAGGGTTAGGGTGATGTTAGGGTATGGGTTAGGGTTAGGGTTAGGGTTAGGTTAGGGTACGGGTTAGGGTTAGGGTTAGGGTAGGGTTAGGTATGGGTTAGGGTTAGGGTTAGGGTACTTTTAGGTTGGGTATGGGTTAGGGTAGGTTAGGGTACGGGTTAGGGTTAGGTAGGGTATGGTTAGGTTTAGGGTTAGAGGTTAGGGTTAGGGTACGGTTAGGTTAGGGTTTGGGTAGGGTTAGGGTTAGGTTAGGGTTAGGGTTAGGGTACGGTTAGGGTTAGGGTTAGGGTATGGTTTAGGGTTAGGGTTAGGGTTAGGTTAGGGTATGGGTTAGGGTTAGGTACGGGTTAGGGTTAGGGTTAGGTTAGGGTTAGGTTAGTGTTAGGGTTAGGTTAGGGTTAGTTTTAGGGTACGGGTTAGGGTTTGGGTTAGGGTTAGGGTTAGGTAAGGGTTAGGGTTAGGTACGGGTTAGGTTAGGGTTTGGGTACGGGTTAGGGTTAGGTTTAGGGTTAGGGTTAGGGTACGGGTTAGTGTTAGGGTAGGGTTAGGGTTAGGTTTGGGTATGGGTTAGTGTTAGGTTAGGGTTGGGTACGGTTAGGTTAGGTTTAGGGTACGGTTTGGGTTAGGTTAGGTTAGGGTTAGGGTACGGGTTAGGGTTAGGTATGGTTAGGGTTAGGGTTAGGGTTAGGGTTAGGGTTGGTACGGGTTAGGGTTAGGGTTAGGTTATGGGTTAGGGTTAGTGTTAGGGTTAGGGTTAGGGTTAGGGTACGGTTTAGGGTTAGGGTTAGGTACGGTTTAGGGTTAGTGTTAGGATACGGGTTAGGGTTAGGGTAGGTTACGGGTTAGGTACGGGTTAGGGTTAGATAGGGTTAGGGTTAGGGTACGGTTAGGGTTAGGGTACGGTTAGGGTTAGGGTTTGGTTACGGTTAGGTTTAGGTTTAGGTTAGGGTACGGGTTAGGGTTAGGGTACGGTTTAGGGTTAGGGTTAGGTACGGTTTAGGGTTAGGTTTAGAGTTAGGGTTATGGTTGGGTTAGGTTGAGTTACGGGTTAGGGTACGGTTAGGGTTAGGGTTAGGTTAGGTTAGGGTTAGGGTTAGGGTTAGGGTTAGGGTTAGGTACGGTTTAGGGTTAGTGTTAGGTACGGGTTAGGTTAGGGTTAGGTTAGGGTTAGGTACGGGTTAGGGTTAGGGTTAGGGTTAGGGTACAGGTTAGGGTTAGGGTACGGTAGGGTTAGGGTTTGGTTACAGGTTAGGTTTAGGGTTAGGTTAGGTTAGGGTTAGGGTTAGGGTACGGTTTAGGGTTAGGGTTAGGGTTACGGTTTAGGGTTAGGTTTAGGTTAGGGTTAGGGTTAGGGTTAGGTTGAGTTACGGGTTAGGGTACGGGTTAGGGTAGGGTTAGGTTAGGGTAGGGTTAGGGTTAGGGTTAGGGTACGGTGTTAGGTTTAGGGTTAGGGTTAGGGTTAGGGTTAGGTTTAGGTTACAGTTAGGGTAGGGTTAGGTAGGTTAGGGTTAGGTTAGGGTACGGGTTAGGGTTAGGTTTAGGGTTAGGGTACGGGTTAGGGTTAGGGTACGGTTAGGGTTAGGTTTGGGTACGGGTTAGGGTTAGGGTTAGGGTTAGGGTTAGGGTTACGGTAGGTTAGGGTTAGGTTTAGGTTTAGGGTACGGGTTAGGGTTAGTGTTAGGTACGGGTTAGGGTTAGTGTTAGGTACGTTTAGGGTTAGGGTTAGGGTTATTGTTAGGGTACGGGTTAGGGTTTGGGTCGGGTTAGGGTTATGGTTAGGGTACGGGTTAGGGTTAGGGTTTGGGTACGGTTTAGGGTTAGGTTTAGGGTTATGGTTAGGGTTAGGTACGGTTAGGTTAGGGTTAGGGTTAGGTATGTTACGGTTTAGGTTTAGGGTTAGGGTTAGGGTACGGGTTAGGTTAGGGTACGGTTTAGGGTTAGGTTTAGGGTACGGTTTAGGGTTAGGGTTAGTGTTAGGGTACGGTTAGGGTTAGGGTTAGGGTTAGGTTTAGGGTAGGTTACGGGTTAGGGTTAGGTTAGGTTAGGTTTAGGGTTAGGGTAAGGGTTAGGTTAGGGTATGGGTTAGGGTTAGGTTACGGGTTAGGGTTAGGGTAGGTTTAGGGTTAGAGTTAGTGTTAGGTTAGGGTTAGGTGTGGTTAGGGTTAGGTTTAGGGTTAGTGTTAGCGTTTGGGTTAGGTTGAGTTTAGGGTTAGGGTTAGGGTACGGTTTAGGGTACGGGTTAGTGTTAGGGTATGGGTTAGGGTTAGGGTACGGTTACGGTTAGGATTGGGTACGGGTTAGGTTTAGGTTAGTGTTAGGGTATGGGTTAGTGTTAGGGTTAGGGTACAGTTAGGTTTAGGGTTAGGTTTAGGTTTAGGTTACGGTAGTGTTAGGGTTAGGTTTAGGGTTAGGGTTAGGTACGGGTTAGGGTTAGGGTAGGGTTAGGGTACGGGTTAGGGTAGTGTAGGGTTAGGGTTAGGGTTTGGGTATGGGTTAGGGTTAGGTTTCGGTTAGGTTCGGGTTAGGGTTATGGTACGGTTTAGGGTTAGGGTTAGGGTACGGGTTAGGTTAGGGTTAGGATACGGGTTAGGGTTAGAGTTAGGGTACGTTTAGGGTTATGGTTAGGGGTTAGGGTTAGGGTACGTGTTAGGTTAGGGTTTGGGTACGGGTTAGGGTTAAGGTTAGGGTTAGTTTATGGGTTAGGGTTAGTGTTAGGGTAGGGTTTAGGTTAGGGTTAGTGTTTGGGTTAGGGTTAGGGTACGGGTTAGTGTTAGTTACGGGTTAGGGTTAGGTTTGGGTACGGGTTAGGGTTAGGGTTAGGGTTACGTAGGGTTAGGGTTAGGTTTAGGGTACGGTTTAGGGTTAGGGTTAGGGTTAGGTTAAGGTTATGGTTAGGGTTAGGTTTAGGGTTAGGTTAGGGTTAGGGTACAGGTTAGGGTTAGGGTACGGTAGGTTTAGGGTTAGGGTTAGGGTACGGGTTACGTTAGGTTAGGGTACGGTTTAGGGTAAGGTTTAGGGTTAGGGTATGGGTTAGGGTTAGGGTACGGTTAGGGTTAGGATACGGGTTAGGGTTAGGGTACGGTTTAGTGTTAGGGTTAGGTTAGGGTACGGGTTAGGGTAGGGTTAGGTTACGGGTTAGGTTTAGGGTTAGGGTACGGGTTAGGGTGGTTTAGGGTTAGGTTACTTTTAGGGATAGGTTAGGGTTAGGGTACGGGTTAGGTTAGTGTTATGATACGGTTAGGGTTAGAGTTAGGGTACGGTTTAGGGTTAGGTTATGAGTTAGGGTTAGGTAGGGTTATGGTTAGGGTTACGGGTTAGGTTTAGGGTAGGTTACGGTTTAGGTTTAGGGTTAGGGTACGGGTTAGGGTAGTGTATGGGTTAGGGTTAGGTTTAGGGTATGGGTTGGGTTAGGTTTAGGGTTAGGTTTAGGGTACGGGTTAGGGTTAGGGTACGGGTTAGGGTTCGTGTGGTTAGGGTTAGGGTAAGGTTACGGGTTAGGTTTAGGGTTAGGGTAGTGTTTGGGTACTGGGTAGGGTTAGGGTTAGGGTTATGGTACGGTTTAGGTTAGGGATAGGGTAGGGTACGGTTACTTTTAGGGTTAGGGTTAGGGTACGGTTAGGGTATGGTTTAGGGTTAGGGTTAGGGTACGGGTTAGGGTTAGGGTTAGGTTTGGTACGTGTTAGGTTTAGCTATGGGTTAGAGTTAGGGTTAGGGTTAGGGTAAGTTTATGGTTAGGATAGGGTTAGGGTTAGGGTTATGGACGGTTAGGGTTAGGGTACGTTTAGGGTTAGGGTTAGGTTTAGTGTCAGGGTTAGGGTACGGGTTAGGGTACTGTTAGGTTTAGGGTACAGGTTAGGGTTAGGTTAGGGTACGGTTTAGGTTATGGGTTAGGGTACGGGTTAGGTACGGGTTAGGGTTAGTGTTAGGGTATGGGTTAGGGTTAGGGTACGGGTTAGGGTTAGGGTACGGGAAGGTTTATGGTTCGGGTTAGGGTTATGGTACGGGTGAGTGTTAGTGTTAGGTATGGGTTAGGGTTATGGTACGCGTTAGGTTTAGGGTTAGGTACGGTTAGGGTTAGGGTTAGGGTACGGGTTAGGTTTAGGATACGGTTAGGGTTAGGGTTAGGTACGGGTTAGGGTTAGGGTTTGGCTTAGGTTTAGGTTAGGGTTAGGGTTAGGATTAGGTACGGGTTAGGGTTAGGGTTAGGGTAAGGGTTAGGTTTAGGGTTAGTGTTAGGGTTAGGGTTAGTGTTAGGGTACGGGTTAGGTTAGGGTTAGGGTTAGGGTACGGGTTAGGGTTAGGGTTAGGGTTAGGGTTAGATTAGGGTACGGGTTAGGGTTAGGGTTAGTGGTTAGGGTTAGGGTTAGAATAGGTTAGGGTTTGGTTTAGGGTTAGGTTGGTTTAGGTTTAGATTTAGGGTTAGTGTTATGGTTTGAGTAGTTTGAGGTTACGGGTTAGGGATAGGGCACGGTTTAGGGTACGGGTAAGGGTTAGGGTACGGGTTAGGTTAGTTTTAGGGTTAGGGTAGGGTTAGGGTTAGGGTTTGGGTATGGGTTAGGGTTAGGGTGAATGTTAGGTATGGGTTAGGGTTAGGGTACGGGTTAGGGTACGGGTTAGAGTTAGGTTAGGGTTAGGGTTAGTGTAAGGGTTAGGGTTAGGTTAGGTTACGGTTTAGGGTTAGGGTTAGGGTACGGGTTAGGGTTGGGTTAGGGTTAGGTTTGGGTACGGTTAGTGTTAGGGTTAGGGTACGTTAGGGTTAGGGTTAGGATACGGTTTATGGTTAGGGTTAGGGTACGGTTTAGGGTTAGGGTTAGGGGTTAGGGTACAGGTTAGGGTTAGTGTTTGGGTACGGTTAGGGTTAGGGTTAGGGTTATGGTACAGTCTAGTTAGGGTTAGGGTATGGTTTAGGGTTAGGGTTAAGGTTAGGGTACGGGTTAGGGTTAGGGTATGATTTAGGGTTAGGGTAGGTTATGGTTAGGGTTTGGGTACGGGTTAGGGTTAGGGTTAGGGTTAGGGTTAGGGTGAGGTAGTCTTATGGTACGGTTTAGGGTTAGGGTTAGGGTTAGGGTTCGTGTTAGGTTAGGGTACGGGTTAGGGTTAGGGTACGGTTAGGGTTAGGGTAGTTACGGGTTAGAGTTAGGGTTAGGGTTAGGGTACGGTTAGGGTTAGGTTTTGGGTACGGTTAGGGTTAGTGTTAGGGTAGTGTTAGGTGACGGTTTAGGGTTAGGGTAGGGTTAGGGTTAGGGTTAGTTACGTGTTAGGGTTAGGTTTAGGGTTCGATTAGTTTACGGTTAGGTTTAGGTTAGGGTTAGCGTTGGGTTAGGTTGAGTTACGGGTTAGGGTTAGGGCAGGTTTAGGGTACGGGTTAGGGTTAGGGTACGGGTTAGGGTTAGGGTTAGGGTACGGTTAGGGTTAGGTTTAGGGTACGGGTTAGGGTTAGGGTAGGGTTTAGGGTTCGGGTTAGGGTTAGGGTAGGGTTAGGGTTAGTGTTAGGGTATGGGTTATGGTACGGGTTAGGGTTATGGTATGGTTAGGTTTAGGGTTAGTGTACAGGTTAAGGTTAGGGTTAGGGTACGGGTTAGGTTTAGGGTACGTGTTAGGGTAGGGTAGGGTTAGGTACGGTTAGGGTTAGGGTTGGGTACGGGTTAGGGTTAGGTTAGGGTTAGGTTTAGGTTTAGGGTTAGGGTTAGGGTTCGGGTTAGGTGTAGGGTACGGGTAGGGTTAGGGTTAGGGTTATGGTTAGAGTCTAGGGTTAGGTTTAGGGTACGGTTTACGGTTAGGGTTAGGATACGGTTAGGTATGTGTTAGGGTTAGGTTTAGGGTTAGGTTAGGGTACGGGTTAGGGTTAGGGTACTGTTAGGGTTATGGTTAGGGTTAGGTTAGGGTACGGGTTAGGGTTAGGGTTAGGGTATGGGTTAGGTTTAGGGTTAGGGTTAGGGTTAGGTTAGGGTTTGGGTTAGGGTTAGGGTTAGGGTTAGGGTTAGGGTTAGGTTAGGGTTAGGGTTAGGGTAAGTACGGGTTAGGTTTAGTTTTAGGATTAGGGTACGGGTTACGGTTAGTGTACGGGTTAGGGTTAGGGTTGGGTCGGGTAGGGTTAGGGTTAGGGTTAGAGTTAGGGTATGGTTTAGGGTTAGGGTTAGGGTTAGGGTTAGGGTTTGGTTAGGTTTAGGGTACGGGTTAGGGTTAGTAGGGTACGGTTTTGGGTTCGGGTTAGGTTTAGGGTATGGGTTAGGGTTAGTGTTAGGGTACGGGTTAGGGTAGGGTTAGGGTATGGGTTAGGTTTAGGTTTAGGGTACGGGTTAGAGTTACGGTAGGAGGTTTGGGTTCGGGTTAGGTTTAGGTTAGTGTTAGGGTTAGTGTTAGGGTACGGGTTAGGGTTACGGGTTAGGGTTATGGTACGGTTTAGGGTTAGGGTTAGGGTACGGGTTAGGGTTAGGGTTAGGGTACGGGATAGGTTAGGGTACGGGTTAGGGTATGGGATAGGGTTAGGTACTTTAGGGTTAGGTTTATGGTACGGGTTAGGGTTAGGTTTTGGGTTAGGTTAGGGTTAGGGTTAGTGTTAGGGTTAGGGTACAGTTTAGGGTTAGGGTTAGGGTAAGTGTAGGTTTGGAGGTTAGGGTTAGTGTTAGTGTTAGGGTATGGTTAGGGTTAGGGTACGGGTTAGGTAGGGTTAGGGTTAGGTTACGGTGTTGGTTAGGGTTAGGGTTAGGGTAAGGTTAGGGTTAGGTTTATGGTTAGGGTCGGGTTAGGTTTAGGGTTAGGGTTAGGTTTCGGGTTAGGGTACGGGTTATGGTTAGCGTTAGGGTACGGTTTAGGGTTAGGGTTAGGGTTAGGTTCGGTTAGGGTTAGGGTTAGGGTACGGTTATGGTAGGTTTAAGTACGGTTAGGGTTAGGGTTAGGGTTAGGATTAGGGTATGGTTTAGGGTTAGGGTTAGGGTATGGGTTAGTGTTAGGGTTAGGGGTAGGTTAAGGTACTGGTTAGGGTTAGGGTTAGGGTACGGGTTAGGTTAGGGTACAGGTTAGGATAGGTTTGGGTTACGGGTTAGTGTTAGGGTTATGGTTAGGGTATGGGTTAGGGTTAGGGTTAGGTACGTTAGGGTTAGTGTTAGGTTTAGGGTTAGGTACGGTTAGGGTTATGGTTTGGGTACGGGTTAGGGTACAGTTTAGGGTTAGGTTTAGGATTAGGGTTAGGTATGGGTTAGGGTTAGGTACGGGTTAGGGTTAGGGTTAGGGTACGGTTAGGGTTAGGTTAGGGTTAGGGTTAGGGTAGTGTTAGGGTATTGGTTAGGGTTAGGGTTAGGTTTAGGTTTAGGTTTAGGTTAGGGTACGGGTTAGGGTTAGGGTATGGGTTAGGGTTAGGTTTAGGGTACGGGTTAGGGTTAGGGTTAGGTTTAGGGTAGGTTATGGTTAGGGTTAGTGTTAGGGTACAGGTTAGGGTTAGGGTATGGTAGGGTATGGATTAGGATTAGGGTTAGGGTTAGGTTAGGATAGGGTACGGTTAGGGTACGGTTAGCGTATGGGTTAGGTTTAGGGTACATGTTAGGGTTAGGTTAGTGTCGTGTTAGGGTATGGTTTAGGGTACGGTTAGGTACGTGTTAGGGTTAGGGTAGGGTAGGGTTAGGGTACGGGTTAGGGTTAGGGTTAGGGTTAGGTGTAGGGTTTGGTTAGGGTTAGGGTTATATTTAGGGTTAGGTTAGGGTACGGGTTAGGTTAGCTTAGGGTTAGAGTTAGGGTTACGGGTTAGGGTTAGGGTACTGGTTAGGGTTAGGTTTAGGGTTAGGGTTAGGTTTAGGGTTATGGTTAGGGTTATGGGTTAGGTTTAGGGTTAGGGTTAGGGTACGGGTTAGGTTTAGGGTACTGGTTACGGTAGGTTTAGGTTAGGTACGGGTTAGGGTTAGGTTTAGGTTACGGGTTAGGGTTATGGTAATGTTTAGGGTTAGGGTACTGGTTAGGGTTAGTGTTAGGGTACGGTTAGGGTAGGGGTAGGTTTAGGGTATGGGTTAGGTTTAGGGTTAGGGTATGGGTTAGGAATAGGGTACGGGTTAGGTTGGGTTAGGGTACGCGTTAGGTTTAGGGTACGGTTAGGTTAGGATTAGGGTACGTGTTAGGGTACGGTTTAGGGTACAGGATAGAGTATGTGGTAGGGTTAGGGTACGGGTTAGGGTTAGGTTACGGTTAGGGTTAGTGGTAGGTACGGGTTAGGTTTAGGTTTCGGGTTAGGGTTAGGGTACGGGTTAGGGTTCGGGTTAGGGTTAGGGTTAGGGTACGGGTTAGGTTTAGCGTACGGGTTAGGGTATGGGATAGGGTTAGTGTACGGTTAGGCTTAGGGTTAGGGTACGGGTTTGGGTTAGGGGTTAGGGTTAGGTTTAGGATTAGGGGTTAGGGTTAGGGTTAGGGTTTAGGTTAGGGTTAGGGTTAGCGTTAGGGTTACAGTTAGGGTACGGGTTAGGTTATGGTAGGGTTAGGGTTAGGGTTAGGGTTGTGGTTAGGGTTAGGGTCGGGTTAGGGATGGGTTAGGATTAGGGTTAGGGTTACGGTTAGGGCTAGGTTTAGGGATAGAGTTGGGTTTAGTGTTAGGGTTAGTGTTAGGGTTAGGGTTTGGGTTAGGTTGAGGTTACGGTTTAGGGTTAGGGCACAGTTTAGGGTACGGGTTAGGTTTAGGGTACAGGTTACGGTTAGGGTTAGGATTAGTATACGGGTTAGGGTTAGAGTTAGGGTACGGGTTAGTTTTAGGGTTAGGGTTAGGGTTAGGTTTAGGATTAGGGTTAGGTTTAGCGTTAGGTTTAGGATTAGGGTTAGGGTACGGGTAAGGTTTAGGGTTAGTGTTAGCGTATGGGTTAGGGTTAGGGTTAGGGAACGGGTTAGGGTTAGCTTTATTTTTTTTAATAAATTTATTTTTTATTGGTGTCCAATTTACCAACATACAGAATAACACCCAGTGCTCATCCCCTCAAGGGCCCCCTTCACTGCCCGTCACCCATTTACCCCCACCCCCCGCCTTCCTCCCCTTCCACCACCCCTAGTTTCTTTCCCAGATTTAGGAGCCTTTATGTTCGTCTCCCTTTCTTTTTTTTATTTATTTTTATTTATTTATGATAGTCACACACACAGAGAGAGAGAGAGGCGCAGAGACACAGGCAGAGGGAGAAGCAGGCTCCATGCACCAGGAGCCTGACGTGGGATTCGATCCCGGGTCTCCAGGATCGCGCCCTGGGCCAAAGGCAGGCGCCAAACCGCTGCGCCACCCAGGGATCCCTGTTCTGTCTCCCTTTCTGCTATTTCCCACACATTTCTTCTCCTTTCCCCTTTATTCCCTTTCACTATTTTTTATATTCCCCAAATGAATGAGAACATATAATGTTTGTCCTTCTCCGATTGACTTACTTCACTCAGCATAATACCCTCCAGTTCCATCCACGTTGAAGCAAATGGTGGGTATTTGCCATTTCTAATGGCTGAGTAATATTCCATTGTATACATAGACCACATCTTCTTTATCCATTCATCTTTTGATGGGCACCAAGGCTCCTTCCACAGTTTGGCTACTGTGGACATTGCTGCTATAGACATATGGGTGCAGGTGTTAGGGTTAGCTTTAGGGTTAGGGTTAGAGTTAGGGTACCGTTTAGGTTTAGGGTTAGGGGTAGGGTTAGGATATGGGTTAAGGTTAGGGTTAGGGTTAGGGTATGGGTTAGGGTTAGTGTACGGTTAAGGGTTAGGGTTTGGGTACAGGTTAGGGTTAGGGTACGGTTTAGAGTTAGGGTTAGGGTATGGGTTAGGGTTAGGGTTAGTATACGGGTTAGGGTTAGAGTTAGGGTACGGTTTAGGTTTAGGGTTAGGGGTTAATGTTAGGGTATGGGTTAGTTTTAAGATTTGGGTACGGGTCAGGGTTAGGGTTAGGATTAGGGTTAGGGTACGGGACAGGGTTAGGTTTAGGGTTAGGGTTAGGGTACGGGTTAGGGTACGGTTTAGGGTTAGGGTTAGGGTACGGTTTAGGGTTAGGGTTAGGTTACGGGGTAGGGTTAGGGAAGGGTTAGTGTATGGGATAGGTTTAGCGCACGGGGTAGGATATGGGATAGGGTTATGGTACCATTTAGGGTTAGGGTTAGGGTACGGGTTAGGGTTAGGGGTTAGTGTTAGGTTTAGGATTAGGGGTTAGGGCATAGGGTTAGGTTACGGGTTAAGTTTAGTGTTAGGGATATGTTAGGTTTAGGGGTTAGGGTTAGGGTTAGGTTTAGGGTATGGGTTATGTTTAGGCTACTGGTTAGGGGTAGGGTTAGGGTACGGATTAGGGTAGGGTATGGGTTAGGGTTATGGTTAGGGTTATGGTACGGGTTTGGTTTAGGGTACGGGTTAGGTTTACGGATAGTGTTAGGGTATGGGTTAGGGTTAGGGAACGGGTTAGTGTTAGGTTTAGGGTACGGGTTAGGGTATGGGTTAGGGTACGTATTAGCGTTATTCTTAGGGGATGGGTTAGGGTTAGGGTTAGGACTAGGTTAGGACTAGGTTTAGGGTACGCATTAGGGTACCGGTTAGGGTTAGGGTACGTGTTAGTGTATGGGTTAGGTTAGGGTAGAGTACGGGTTAGGTTATGGGTTAGTGTTAGGGTTAGTGTACAGGTTAGGGTTTGGGTACAGGTTAGGGTTCGGGTACGGGTTAGCGTACCAATTAGGGTCGTGTTAGGTGTTAGGGATAGGGTTTGGATTAGGGATAGGGCATGGGTTAGGGTTATAGTACAGTTTAGGGTACGGGTGAGGGTTAGGGTTAGGATACGGGTTAGGGTTAGGATTAGGGTACGGTTTAGGGTTAGGGTACGCTTTAGGGTTAGGTTTAGGGGTTAGGGTAAGGGTTCAGGTTAGGGTAAGTGTACTGGTTAGGCTTAGGGGTAGAGTTAGGTTTAGGTAGCGTACAGGTTAGGGTTAGGGTTATTTTACGGGTAAGGTTTAGGGTAAGCGTACTGGTTAGGATTAGGGATAAGGTTAGGGTTAAGATTAGGGTCCTGATTAGGTTTAGGGTTAGGGTACGGTTAAGGTTAGGGTACGGGTGAGGGTTAGGTTACGGTTATGGTACGGGTTAGGTTTAGGTTACTGGTTAGGGTATGGGTTAGTGTTAGATTATGGGTTAGGATTAGGGTTCGGGTAAGGGTTAGGGTATGGGTTAGGGTTAGGGTACAGGTTAGTGTTAGGGTACGGGTTAGGGTGAGGGTACGATTTAGGGTTAGGTACGGGTTCCGGTTACGGTACGGGTTAGGGTTAGGGTAACCGTTATGTTACAGGTTAGGTTTAGTGTTAGGGTTAGGGTTAGGGTTAGGGTTAGGGTACGGGTTAGGGTTAGGGTTAGAGTTAGGGTTAGGGTATGGGTTAGGGTTAGGTCAGGGTACCGGGTTAGTGTTAGGTTTAGCGTACGGGTTAGGGTTAGGATACGGGTTAGGGGTAGGTTACGTGTTAGGATTAGGGTACAGTTTAGGGTTAGGTTTAGTGTACGGGTGAGGGTACGGGTTAGGTTTAGGGTTAAGAGTTAGGGTTAGGATACATGTTAGGGTTAGGGTTGCGGTTAGCGTACGTGTTAGGTTTAGGGTACGGATTAGGTTTAGGGTTAGTGTTAGGTTTAGGGTTAGGGTTAGTGTACCAGTTAGGGTATGGGTTAGGGTACGGGTTACGTTTAGGCTTAGGTACGCGTTAGGTTTACGGTTACGGTATGGGTTAGGGTTAGGGTTAGGATACGGGTTACGGTTTGGGTTAGGGTTAGTGTACGGGTTAGAGTTAGCGTATGGGTTATGGTTAAGGTTAGGGTATGGGTTAGGGTACGGGTTAGGGTTAGGGTTAGGGTACGGATTAGGTTTAGGGTACGGGTTAAGGTTACCGTTAGGGTAAAGTTTAAGGTACGGGTTAGGTTTAGGGTTAGGGTATGTGTTAGGGTACAGGTTAGGTTTAGGGTACGGGTTAGGATTAGGGTATGGGTTGGATACGGATTAGGGTTTGGGTATGCGTTAGGGTTAGGGTTAGGGTAAGGGTAAGGGTTAGAGGTTAGGGGTTAGGGTTAGGGTATGGGTTAGTGTTAGTGTTAGGGTACAGGTTAGGTTTAGGGTTAGGTTTAGGGTAGGGTTAGGGTTAGGTTACTGGTTAGGTTTAGGGTTAGGGTTAGTGTTAGTGTTAGGGTTAGGGTTAGCTTTAGGGTTAGGGTATCAGGGTACGGCATAGGGTTAGGGTTAGTGTTAGGGTTAGGGTTAGCTTTAGGGTTAGGGTATCAGGGTACGGCATAGGGTTAGGGTTAGGGTTAGTGGACAAGTTAGGGTTAGGGTTAGAGTACTGGTTCTGGTTAGGGTTAGGTTTAGGGTATGGTTTAGGGTTAGGTTTAGACTTAGGGTTAGGGTTAGGGTTAGGGTACAGCATTGGGTTAGGGTACGGATTAGGGTAGGGTTAGTGTTAGGGTTAGGGTACAGGTTATGGTTTGGGTTAGGGTACCGTGTTAGGGTTAGGGTTAAGGTATGGGTTAGGGTTAAAAAAACGGGTTAGGCTTTGGTTACGTGTTAGGTTTTGGGTATGGGTTAGGGTTAGGGTTACGGTACGGGGTAGGGTACAGGTTAGGTTTAGGTTTAGGGTTAGGGTACGGGTTCAGGTTATGTTTAGGGTACTGGTTAGGGTTAGGGTTAGATTTAGCGTTAGGATACGGTTTAGTGTTACAGTAGAGGTCAGAGTTATGGCTTCGGGTTAGGATTAGGGTCGGGTTAGGTTTAAGGTTAGGATTGGGGTTAGGTTTAGGGTTAGGGTATGGGTTAGTGTATGGGTTAGTGTTAGGGTTAGGGTACGGAATAGTGTTAGGGTTAGGGTACTGGTTAGGGTTAGAGTTAGGGATTAGGGTTAGGATATGGAATAGGTTAGGTTTAGGGTACGGGTTAGGCTACGGGTTAGGGTACGGGTTAGGGTTAAGATACGGGTTAGGGTACGGATTAGGGTCAGGGTACAGGTTAGGGTTAGGATTAGGGTACGGGTTAGGTTTAGGGTTAGGTTTAGGGTTAGGGTTAGGAATAGTTTTAGGGTTAGTGTTAGGGTACGGGTTAGGGTACGGTTTAGGGTTGGGGTACAGGTTAGGGTACCAGATAGGTTTAGCGTTAGAGTACGGTTTAGGGTTAGGGTTAGGGCTTAGGGATAGGGTACGGGATAGAGTTAGGGTGAGGGTACGGGTTAGGTTACGTGTTAAGGTACGGGTTAGGGTCAGGGTACGGGTTAGGGTTAGGGTTAGGGTACGGGTTAGGTTTAGGGTTAGGTATTAGAGTTAGGGTACGGGTTATGGTTATGCTTAGGGTACAGGTTAGGGTAAGGGTTAGGGTTATGGTTAGTGTTACTGTTAGGGTTAGAGGTTAGGGTTAGGGTTACAGTTAGGGTTAGAGTATTGGTTAGGGTACAGGTTAGGTTAGGGTAATGGTTAGGGATAGGGATAAGGTTAGGTTTAGGATTAGGGTTAGGGTATGTGTTAGGGTTAGGGTCGTGTTAGGGTTAGAGTTAGGGTACGGGTTATGATACGGGTTAGGGTTAGGGTACCGGTTAGGGTTAGGTTACGGGTTAGTGTTAGGTTTAGAGTACGGGTTAGGGTGCCTGTTAGGGTTAGGATACGGGTTACGGTTAGGGTACGGGTTAGAGTTAGGGTACGGGTTAGTGTTAGGGATAGGGTTAGGGTAAGTGTTAGTGTTAGGCTACAGGTTAGGGCTAGGGTACGGTTTAGGGGTAGGTATGGGTTCAGGTTACGGAACAGGTTAGGGTACGGGTAAGGGATAGGCTTAGCGTACGGGTTAGGGTTAGGGTACAGATTAGGTTCAGATTTAGGGTTAGATTAGAAACGACAAATACCCACCATTTGCTTCAACGTGGATGGAACTGGAGGGTATTATGCTGAGTGAAGTAAGTCAATCGGAGAAGGACAAACAGTGTATGTTCTCATTCATTTGGGGAATATGAATAATAGTGAAAGGGAATATAAGGGAAGGGAGAAGAAATGTGTGGGAAATATCAGAAAGGGAGACAGAACATAAAGACTTCTAACTCTGGGAAATGAACTAGGGGTGGTGGAGGGGGAGGAGGGTGGGGGGTGAGGGTGAATGGGGACGGGCACTGAGGGGGACACTTGACGGGATGAGCACTGGGTGTTATTCTGTATGTTGGTAAATTGAACACCAATTAAAATTAATTTATTAAAAAAAAGATTTAGGGTTAGTTTTAGGGTACGGGTTAGGGTTAGTATTAGGGTTAGGGTAAGGGTTAGGGTTATGGTTAGGGTACGGGTTGGGTTTAGGGTGAGGATACTGGTTAGGGTTTGGGTTATGGTTAGGGTACGGCTTAGGGTTAGAGTATGGGTTAGGGTTAAGATTAGGGTTAATGTAAGGTTTGGGGTTAGGGTACGGGTTAGGATTAGGGTATGGCTTAGGGTTAGGGTACGGGTTCTGGTTAGGGTTAGGGTTTGGGTATGGGTTAGGCTTTGGGTATGGATAGGTTTAGGTATAGGTTTAGGGTTAGGGCACGGGTTAGCGTTAGGTTTAGGGTACAGGTCAGGGTTAGGGTTAGGAAACCGTTTAGGGTTTGGGTTAGGGTTCGGCTATGGTATAGGGTTAGGGTACGGGTTAGGGTTAAGGTTAGAGTTAGTGTAATGGTTAGGGTTAGGGTACAGGTTAGGGTTAGGTTTAGGGTATGGGTTAGGGTCGGGTTAGGCTACGTGTTAGGTTTAGGGATAGGGTACGAGTTAAGGTTAGGGTTAAGTTTAGCATACACGTTAGGGTTAGGGTATGGCTTAGGTTTAGAGTTAGGGTTAGGTACGAGTTAGGGTTCGGGTGAGGGTTAGGGTTAGGCTGAGGGTACGGGTCACTGTTAGGTTTAGTTATCGGGTTAGGGTTAAGGTACGGGTTAGGGTTAGGTTTAGGGTCAGGATTAGGGTTTAGGGTTAGTGTTAGGTTTAGGGTTAGTTTTAGGGTACGGGTTAGATTTAGGGTTAGGGTACGGGTTAGGGTATGCGTATGTGTTAGGGTTGGGGTACGGGTTAGTGTTAGGGTTAGGGCTTAGGGACAGGGTACATGATAAGGTTAGATTTAGCATACGGGTTAGGGTTAGGGTTAGGGTACGGGTTAGGTTTAGGGTTAGTGGTTATGGTTAGGGTACGGGGTAGGGTTAGGGTTATGGTACGTGTTAGGGTTAGGGTTAGGGTACATTTTAGGGTATGGTTTAGGGTTAGGGTACGGGTTAGGGTTAGGGTACGGGTTAGGGTTAGGGTAAAGGTTAGGTTTAGAAGGTTAGGGTTAGGCTTAGGGTTAGGCTTAGGGTTAGAGGGTTAGGGTTAGGAATAGGAATAGGATTAGGTTTAGACGGTTAGTGTTAGGGTTAGGGTTAGGGTTAGGGTATTGGTAAGGGTACCGGTTAGGGTTAGGGTACGGGTTAGGGTTAGGAATAGGAATAGGATTAGGTTTAGACGGTTAGTGTTAGGGTTAGGGTTAGGGTTAGGGTATTGGTAAGGGTACAGGTTAGGGTTAGGGTACGGGTTAGGGTTAGGAATAAGGTTAGGGTTAAGATTAGGGTTAGGGTATGTGTTAGGGTTAGGGTTAATGTATGGGTTAGGGTTAGGTTTAGGGTACGGATTAGGATACGGGTTAGGGTTAGGGTAAGGATTAGGTTTAGGGTACGGGTTAGGGTTACGTTTAGGGTACGCTTTAGGGTTAGGATACGGGTTACGGTTAGGGTAGGGATAGGGTTAGTCTAGGGTTAGGGTTAGGGATAGTGTTAGGGTATGTGTTACGGTTAGGGTTAGGCTTAGGGTTAGGTTTAGGGTACTGGTTATTGTACGGTTTAGGGTTAGGTTACGGGTTCTGGTTAGGTTACGGGTTAGGGTTAGGGTACGTGTTAGCGTTAGGGTAAGGTTTAGGGTTAGGGTACGGTTTAGTGTTAGGGTACGAGTTATGGTTAGGGTACGGTTTAGGGTTAGGTACGGGTTCGGGTTAGGGTACGGGTTAGGGTTACGGTACGGGTTAGGGAACGGGTTAGGCTACGGGTATGGGTTAGGCTTAGGGTACTGGTTAGGGTTAGGGTTACGGTTAGCGTACGGTTTAGGGTTACGGTAAGGATTAGGTTTAGGGTTAGGGTTAGGTTTCGGGTATGGGTTAGTGTTAGGGTTAGGGTACGGGTTAGAGTTAGCATTAGGGTTAGGGTAAGGGTTAGGGTTACGGTTAGGGTACGGGTGGGTTTAGGGTTAGGATACGGGTAAGGGTTTCGGTTATGGTTAGGGTATGGATTAGGTTTAGAGTATGGGTTAGGGTTAAGATTAGGGTTAGTTTTAGGTTTGGGGTTAGGGTATTGGTTAGCGTTCAGGTACAGCTTAGGGTTAGGGTTAGGGTACGTGTTAGGGTGCTGTTTAGATTTAGGATTAGCATTAGGGTTAGGGTTATGGTTAGGTTACGGGTTAGGGTAAGGGTTTGTTTTAGGGTTAGGGTACGGGTTAGGGCTAGGGTATGGGTTAGGGTACGGGTTAGGTTTGGGTTAGGGTTAAGTTTAGGGTTAGTGTTAGGTTGAGGTTAGGGTAAGGGTTAGGGTACGGGTTAGGGTACGGGTTAGGGTAGGGTTAGCATTAGGGTTAGGGTTAGGGTTAGTGTTAGGGTTAGGGTTAGAGTCCGGGTTAGGGTTAGGGTATGGGATAGGGTACGGTTTAGGATTAGGGTTAGGGTATGAGTTGGTTAGGGTTAGGGTTAGGTATGGGTTAGGTTTAGGGTACGGTTTAGGTTTAGTGATAGGGTTAGGGTTAGGATACGGGTTATGGTTAGGTTTAAGGTACAAGTTAGACTTAGGTATAGGAAACGGGTTAGGGTTTGGTTTGGGGTTAGGGTACGTTTTAGGGTTTGGGTATGGGTTAGGCTTAAGGTTAGGGTTCGTGTTAGGGTAAGGGTTAGTGTACGGGTTAGTGTTAGGTATAGGGTTAGGGTTAGGTATAGGGTACGGGTTAGGTTACGCGTTAGGGTATGTGTTAGATTTAGAGTTAGGGTACGGGTTAAGGTTAGGGTTAGGTTTAGCGTACGGGTTAGGGTTATCGTATGGATTATGTTTAGGGATAGGGTTAGTTACGAGTTAGGGTACGGGTGAGGGTTAGGGTAAGGTTGAGGGTACAGGTCAGGTTTAGGGTGAGGTTACAGCTTAGGGTTAGGGTAAGGGTTAGGTTTAGCATTAGGGTTAGGGTACCAATAGGGTACGGGTTTCGGTATAGGTTAGGGTTAGGGTTAGAGTACGGGTTAGGGTTAGGGTTAGGATACGGGTTAGGGGTTGGGTTAGTGTTAGGGTACGGGTTAGGGTTAGGCTATGTGTTAGGGTTAAGATTAGGGTTACTTTTAGAGATGTGGTTAGGCTATGTGTTAGGGTTAGGTTTAGGGTATGGGTTAGGGTACGGGTCAGGGTTAGCGTTAGGGTTAGTGTTAGGGTTAGGGTATGGGTTAGGGTTAGGATTAGGCTACGGGATAGTGTTAGGGGTAGGGTTAGTGTTAGGGTACGGTTTAGGGTACAGGTTAGGGTACGGGATAGCATTAGGGTTAGGGATAGGGTTAGGTTTAGGGTACGGGTTAAGTTTAGGGTTAGGGTTAGGGTTAGGGTACGGGTTAGGTTTAGGTTTAGGATACTGGTTAGGGTTTGGATTGGGGTTACGTTACGGGTTAGAGTTAGGGTATGTGTTAGGGTTAAGGTTAGGGTTAGTGTTAGGGTTAGGGTTAGGCTACGGGTTAGGGTTAGGTTTAGTGTACGGGTTAGGGTACAGGTTAGGGTTAGGGTTAGGGTTAGGGTTAGGGTTAGGGTTAGGCTACGGGTTAGGGAACGGGTTACGGTACGGGTTAAGGTTAGGGTACGGGTTGGGGTTAGGGTTGGGGTTAGGGATAGGGTTAAGGTACGGGTTAGGGTTAGGGGTAGGGTTAGGATTGGGGTACGGGTTAGGGTACAGGTTAGGGTACGGGTTACCATTAGGATTAGGGTTAGGATTACGGTTAGGGTACGGATTAGGGTTAGGGTTAGTGTACGGGTTAGGGTTAGGGTTAGGTTACGGTTTAGGGTTAGGTACGGGTTCGGGTTAGGGTACGGGTTAGGGTTATGGTACGGGTTAGGGACAGGTTAGGGTACGGGTTAGGGACAGGTTAGGGTATGCGTAACAGTTAGGCTTAGGGTACTGGTTAGGGTTAGGGTTACGGTTAGCGTACGGGTTAGGGTTAGGGTACGGATTAGGTTTAGGTTTAGGGTTAGGTTTAGGGTACGGGTTAGTGTTAGGGTTAGCATATGGCATAGGGTTAGTATTAGGGTTAGAGTAAGGGTTAGGGTTACTGTTAGGGTACGGGTTGGGTTTATGTTTAGGATACGGGTAAGGGTTTGGGTTATGGTTAGGGTACGATTAGGGTTAGAGTACGGGTTAGGTTTAGATTAGAGTTAGTGTTAGGTTTGGGTTAGGGTACGTGTTAGCATACGGTAGGCTTAGGGTTAGGGTTAAGGTATGTGTTAGGGTGCTGTTTAGATTTAGGGTTAGCGTTAGGGTTAGGGTACGGATAGGGTTACGGGTTCAGTTACGAGTTAGGGTTAGGGTTAGTGTACGGTTAGGCTTAGGGTACGGTACGGGTTAGGGTTAGGGTTAGGATACGGGTTAGGGTTTGGGTTAGGGTTAGGGTACGATTAGTTTAGGGTATGGGTTAGGGTTAGGGTTAGGGTTACGCTATGGGTTAGGTTAGTTTTAGGGTAGGGTTAGGGTTAGGGTACGGGTTAGGGTTAGGGTTAGGGTAGGGTTAGGGTTAGGTTAGGATAGGGTACGGGTTAGGGTTAGGGTTGGTGTAGGGTTAGGTTTAGGTTTAGGTATGGTTAGGGTTTGGTTAGGGTTAGGTTACGGGTTAGGGTTAGGGTACGGGTTAGGGTTAGGTTTATGGTACGGGTTAGGGACGAGTTAGGGTACGGGTTAGGTTTAGGGTATGTGTTAGGGTTGGAGTTAGGGTAAGGGTTAGGTTATGGGTTAGGGTTAGGGTATTGATTAGGGTTAAGGTTAGGGTGAGGGTTAGGGTTCGGGATAGGGTTAGGGTTAGGGTACGGGTTAGGGTACGGGTTAGGGTTAGGGTTAGGCTACGGTTAGGGTTAGGGTTAGGGTACGGATTAGGTTTAGGTTAGGTTAGGGTTAGGGTATGGGTTAGGGTTCGGTTTAGGGTACAGGTTAGGTTTAGGGTGAGGTAACGGGTTAGGGTTTGGGTTAGGGTTATGGTACGGTGTAGGGTTAGGGTACAGGTTAGGGTTAGGTTAGATTTAGGGTTAGGGTTAGGGTTAGGTTACGGGTTAGGGTTAGGATAGGGTTAGGGTTAGGTTTAGGGTATGGGTTAAGGTCGGGTTAGGGTACGTGTTAGGTTTAGGATTAGTGTACGAGTTAGTTTAGGGTTAGGTTTAGCGTACAGGTTAGGTTAGGGTATGGATTAGGTTTAGGGTTAGGGTTAGGTTACGAGTTAGGGTACGAGTGAGGTTAGGGTTAGGTTGAGGTTTAGGGTCAGGTTTAGAGTTAGGGTACGGGTTAGGGTTATGGTGCGGGTTAGGGTTAGGGTTAGGATTAGGGGTTAGGGTTAGGGTTAGGTTTAGGGTTAGTGTTAGGGTACGGGTTAGGGTTAGGGTATGGGTTAGGGTACGGTTTAGGGTTAGCATTAGGGTATGGGTTAGGGTTAGGGTTAGGGCTTAGGGTTAGGGTACGGATAGGGTTAGGGTGAGGGTACAGGTTAGGGTACGTGTTAGGGTATGGGTTACAGTCAGGGTATGGGTTAGGGTTAGTGTTAGGGTACGGGTTAGGGTTAGGGTTCGGGTAGGGTTAGGGTACAGGTTAGGGTTAGGGTTAGGGTACGTTAGGCTTAGGGTTACGATCGGGTAGTGTTAGGGTTAGTGTACGGTTAGGGTTAGGATATGGTTTAGGTTAGGGTTAGGGTTAGGTTTAGCGTTAGGGTTAGGGTTAGGGTAGGGTTAGGGTTAGGGTTTGTGTTAGGGTTAGGTTACGGGTTAGGGTTAGGGTTAGGGTTAGGGTTAGTGGTTAGGTTAGGGTTAGGGTACGGGTTAGGGTTAGGGTACGGTTAGGGTTAGGTTTAGGGTTAGTGTTAGGGTTAGGGTACGTGTTAGGGTTAGGGTATGGGTTAGGGTTAGGGTACGGGTTAGGGTTAGGGTACGGGTTAGGGTTGGGTATGAGTTAGGGTTAATGTACGGGTTAGGGTACGGGTTACGGTACTGGTTAGGGTTAGTGTTAGGGAAGGGTATGGTTAGGTTTAGGGTTAGGGTACAGGTTTTGGTTAGGGTATTGGTTAGGGTTATGGTTAGTGTTAGGGTTACGGTATAGGTTAGGGTTACGGTATGGGTTAGGGTAAGGGTTAGGGTTAGGGTTAGGGTATGGGTTAGGGTTAGGGTTAGGGTTAGGGTTAGGATTAGGGTTAAGGTAGGCTTAGGTTTAGGGTTAGGGTTAGGGTACGGGTTAGGGTTAGGGTACGGGTTAGGGTTAGGGTATGGGTTAGGGTACGGGTTACTGTACGTGTTAGGGTTAATGTTAGTGTTAGGGTACAGGTTAGGGTTAGCGTTAGGGTACGGTTTAGGTTAGGGTTAGAGTTACGGTACGGGTTGGGTTTAGGGGTTCGGATTAGGGTTACGGTACGTGTTAGGGTTAGGGTTACGTTTAGGGTTAGGATTAGGGTACGTGTTAGGGTTAGCAGTTAGGGTTAGGGTCGTGTTAGGGTTAGGGTTAGGGTAGGGTTAGAGTACGATAAGGGTTAGGGTTAGGGTTAGGGTAGGGGTTCGGGTTAGGGTTAGGTTTACGGTTAGGGTACGGGTTATGGTTAGGGTATGGGTTAGGGTTAGGGTATGTGTTAGGGTTAGGGTTAGGGTTAGGTTACGGGTTACGGTACGGGTTAGGGTTAGGGTTCCGGTTAGTGTTAGAGTTGTTAGAGTACGGATTAGGGTTATGGTTAGGGGTTAGGGTTAGGGTACAGTATAGGGTTAGGGTTAGGGTGCGGGTTAGGGTTAGGATTAGAGGTTAGTGTTAGGGTTAGGGTTAGGGTGTAGGGTTAGGATTAGGGTTAGGGTTAGGGTAAGGGTTAGGGTTAGGGTTAGAGGGTTAGGGTTAGGATTAGGTTTAAGGTTAGGGTTTGAGTTAGGGTACGGGTTAGGGTTAGGGTTAGTGTTATGGTTAAGGTATGGGTAGGTTTAGGGTACGGGTTAGGGTTATGGTACGGGTTAGGTTTAGGGTTAGGGTTAGGGTTAGGATTAGGGTTAGGGTTAGGGTATGGGTTCGGGCTAGTGTTAGGGTTAGGTTTAGGGTTAAGGTTATGGTTATGGTTATGGTTAGGGTTAGAGACTGGTTAGGGTCGGGTTAGGGTTAGGATCAGGGTTAGGGTTAGTGATAAGGTTAGGTTTAGGATTAGGTTTTGTGTATGTGTTAGGGTTAGGGTTAAGGTACGGGTTAGGGTTAGGTTTAGGGTACGGGTTAGGGCACAGGTTAGAGTTAGGGTACGGTTTAGGGTTAGGGTACGGGTAGGGTTAGGATTAGGGTTAGTGTTAGGATACGGGTTATGGTTAGGATACAGTTTAGGGTTAGGGTAAGGGTTAGGGTTAGGGATAGGTGTAGGATATGTGTTAGGGTTAGAGTACGGGTTAGGGTTAAGGTATGGTTTAGAGTTAGGGTATGGTTAGGGTACGGTTTAGGGTTAGGTTACGGGTTAGGGTTAGGTTGCAGGTTAGCATTAGGGTACGGGTTAGGGTTAGGGTGTGGGTTAGGGATAGGGTACGGGTTACGGTATGGTATGGATTAGGGTATGGGTAGGGTTAGGTTATGTGTTAGGGTTAGGGTACGGGTTAGGGTTAGGTTACGGGTTAGGATTAGGTTACGGGTTTAGGTTAGGTTACGGGTTAGGGTTAGGGTACAGGTTAGGGTTAGGGTACGGGTTAGTGTTAGCGTATGGGTTCGGGTTAGGGTCCGGTTTAGGGTTAGGTACAGGACGGGTTAGGGTACGGGTTAGGGAACAGGTTAGATTACGGGTAAGGGTTAGGGTTAGGTTTAGCGTACAGGTTAGGGTTAGGTACAGGTTAGGTTTAGGGTTAGTGTTAGGTTACGGTTAGTGTTCGGGTTATGGTTACAGTTAGGTAGAGGTTATGGGTCAGGTTTAGAGTGAGGTTATGATTTTGAGTTAGGGTAAGGGTTAGGGTTAGGTTTTGCGTTAGGATTAGGGTACCGGTTAGGGTATGGGAGAGGGTACGGGTTATGGTTAAGGTTAGGGTTAGGGCACAGGCTAGGGTTAGGGTTAGGGTTAGGGTTAGGGTACGGGTTAGTGTTAGGATATGGGTTAGGGTTAAGGTTAGGGTTACTTTTAGATTTAGAGTTCGGCTATGGTAAGGGTTAGGGTACGGGTTAGGGTTAGGGTTAGCGATAGGGTTAGCGATAGGGTTAGGGTTAGGATTAGGGTTAGTGTACAGGTTAAGGTTAAGGTTAGTATATGGCTTAATGTTAGGCTTAGGGTTAAGGTTAGTGTTAGGATAAGGTTTAGGGTACAGGTTAGGGTGAGGGTTAGGGTACGGGTTATGGTTAGCATTAGGGTACGGGATAGGGTTAGGGTTAGGGTTAGGAATAGGGTACGGTTAGTGTATGGGTTTGGGTTAATGTTAGGGTTAGGGTTAGTGTTAGCGTACGGGTTGAGGTTAGGTACAGATTAGGTTTAGGTTTAGGGTTAGGTTACGGATAGGGTACGGGTTAGGGTTATGGTTAGGTTGAGGTTACGGGTCAGTTTTAGGGTGAGGTTACGGGTTAGGGTTAGGGTAAGGGTTAGGTTTAGGGTTAGGATACGTGTTAGGGTTTGGGTTAGGGTTAGGGTACGGGTTAGGATTAGGATTTCGGTTAGGGTTAAGTTTAGGGTTACTTTTAGGGTTAGGGTTAGGCTATGGGTTAGGGTTAGAGTACGGGTTAGGATTCGGGTTGGGTTAGGGTTAGCGATAGGGTTAGGGTTAGGGTTAGGGTTAGTGTACGTGTTAGGGTTAGGGTTAGTGTACGTGTTAGGGTTAGGGTTAGGGGTTAGCGTTAGAGTTAGTGTTAGGGGTTGGTTTAGGGTTAGAGTTAAGTTTAGGTTTCGGGATAGGGTTAGGGTTAGGGTATGGGTTAGGGTTGGGTTAGGGTGAGGGTTAGGGTACGGGTTATGGTTAGGATTAGGGTACGGGTTAGGGGTAGGTTTAGGATTAGGGTATGGGTTAGGGTACAGGTTAGCATAAGGGTTAGGGTTAGGGTTAGGGTACGGGTTAGGGTTAGGGTTATGGTACGGATTAGGGTTAGGGTTAGGGTACGGGTTAGGATTAGGTTTAGGGTTAGGGTTAGTGTATGGTTTGAGGTACGGGTTAGTGTATGGGTTAGGGTTAATGTTAGGGTAGGGTACGGGTTAGGGTACGGGCTAGGGTATGGGTTAGGGTACGGGTTAGTGTATGGGTTAGGGCTAGGGTTAGGGTTAGGATGCGGGTTAGGGTTAGGGTTAGGGTATGGGGTAGGGTACGGGTTATGTTTGGGGGTTACGGGTTAGCGTTAGAGTTACCGTTAGGCGTAGGTTTTAGGGTTACGGTTAGAGTTAGGGTTAGGTTTCGGGATAGGGTTAGGTTTAGGGTACGGGTCAGGGTTAGGGGTCGGGATTAGGGTTAGGGTTAGAGTTAGGGTTAGGGTACGGGTTAGGGTTAGGGTACAGGTTAGGGTTAGGGTTATGGTTAGGGGTTAGGGTTAGTGTACGGTTTAGAGTTAGGGTACGGGTTAGGGTTAGGGTAAGGGTTAGGGTAGGGGTTAGGGTTAGGGTACGGGTTAGGGTTAGGGTACGGGTTAGGTTAGGGTTAGGGCTAGGGTACGGGTTAGGGTTAGGGTACGGGTTAGGGTTAGGGTTAGGGTACAGGTTAGGGTTAGGGTACGGGTTAGGGTTAGGGTACGGGTTAGGCTTAGGTTACGGGTTAGGTTTAGGGTTAGTGTTAGGGTTACGGTACAGGTTAGGGTTACAGTACGGGTTATGGTTAGGGTAAGGGTTAGGGTTAGCGTTAGGGTTAGGGTACGGGTTAGGGTATGTGTTAGGCTTAGGTTACGGGTTAGTGTTAGGGTTAGGGTACGGGTTTGGGTTAGGGTTAGGGTTAGGTTTAGGGTATGGGTTAGTATGTTTAGGGTACGGGTTAGGGTCAAAGTTAGGGTTAGGGTACTGGTTAGGGTTAGGGCACAGGTGAGGGTACTGTTTAGGGTTAGGGTCAGGGTTACGGTTAGTGTTTAGGTACAGGTTAGGTTTAGGGTTAGGGTTAGTGATAGGGTTAGGTTTAGGTTTAGGGTTAGGGCTAGTGTTAGTGTTAGGGTTAGGGTGAGGGTTAGGGTACAGGTTAGGCTTAGAGTTAGGGTTGCTGTTAGGGTTAGGGTTACGGTGTGGGTTAGATTTAGGGTTCAGGTACGGGTTACGGTTTGGGTTAGGGTACGTGTTGAGGTATGGGTTAGTATTAGGGTTAGAGTTAGGGTTAGGTTTAGGGTTAGGGTTAGGGTTAGGGATAAAGTAAGTTTTAGGATTAGGGTTAGGGTTAGTTTAGGTTTAGGGTTAGGTTTAGGTTTAGGGTTAGGGTTACGGTACAGGTTCGGGTTCGGGTTATGGTATGGGTTAGGGTTAGGCATGGGTTAGGCTACAGATTAGGGTTAGCGTACCGGTTAGGGTACGGTTTAGAGTTCCGGTACGGGTTAGGGTTAGTGAATGGGTAGTTTTAGGTTACAGGTTAGGGTACGGGTAAGATTTAGGGTAAATGTTTAGGGTTAGGTTATGGGTTAGTTTAGGGTACGGGGTAGTGTGAAGGTACGGGATAGTGTTAGTGTTAGGATTAGGGTTAGGGGTTAGGTTAAGGATTAGGGTTCGGGTTAGTGTATGGGTTAGGGCACAGTTTAGTGTTAGTGTTAGGGTACGTGTTAAGGATAGGGGTTAGGCTTTAGGGTTAGGGTTAGGGGTTAGGGTTAGGATTAGGTTACAGGTTATTGTTAGTGAACGGGTTTGGGTACGGGTTAGGGTAAGGGTTAGGTTTAGGGTTATAGTTAGGGTTTGGGGTTAGGGTTAGAGTTAGGGGTTACGGTTAGGTTTAGGGTAGTGTTAGGGGTTAGTGTTAGGGAACTTCTAGAGTATGTGTTAGGGTTAGGCGAGGGTTAGGGGATAAGGTTAGGGTACAGGTTAGACTACTGGTTAGTGTACGGGATAGTGTTAGGGATAGGGTACAGGTTGGGGTTAGGGTACGGGTGAGGGTACGAATAGTGTACAGTTTAGCATACGGTTTAGGGTTTGGGTTAGGATTAGGGGACGGGTTAGGTTACGGTTTAGGGTAAGTGTTTTGGTTCGTGTTAGGTTTAGGGTACTGGTACGGGTTAGGGTTAGGGTTAGGGGTTAGTGTTAGGGTTAGGGAACGGTGTAGTGTTAATGATCGGTTTAGTGTACGGGTAATGGTACGGGTTAGGTTTAGTGTTACGGTTAGGGTTTAGGGTTAGGGTTAGTGTTAGAGTTAGGGATAGGGGTTAGTGTTAAGGTAAGCGATAAAGTAAGGGTATGGGGAAGGTACGTGTTATGGTAGGGTTTATGGTACGGGTTAGGGTATGTTTTAGGGTACGGGTTAGGGTTCGGGTTAGGGTACGGTTTAGGGTTAGTGTTAGGGAATGGTTTAGGGTTAGGGTACCGGTTAGGGTAAGGGTAACCTCACCTTAACCCTAACGCTAACCACTAACCCTAACTCTAACGCTCTAACCCAAACCCTAACCCTAACGCTAACCCCTAACACCTAAACAGAACCCTAACCCTAACCCCTAACCCTACCCCTAATTCTAACCCTAACTCTAACCCTCTAACCCTACCCCTAACACTCACCTTAACCGTAACCTTATCCCTCTTACCCTAACCCTAGACCTAACCCTAACCCTAACCCGTAACCCTTTCCCTAACCCTAACCCTAACCCTAACCCATACCATAACCCTAACCATAACCCTAACCCGTAGCCTATCCTAACACTAACCCCTAACCATAACCCGTACCCTAACCATAAACCATACCCTATACCTAACCCATAACCTAAAACGTACCCTAAAGCTAACCAGTACCCTAACCCTATCCCGTAACCTAACTCGTACCCTAACCCGTACACTAACCCTAATCCTAACCCCTAACCCATACCCGTACCCTTCTGTAATCCATACCCTAACCCAAACCCTTACCCTAACTAACCCGTACGTTAACCCGTACCCTATGCCTTTCCCGTACCCTAACACTACATGTACCCTAACCCTAACCTGTACCCTAACCCGTACCCTAACCCTAAACCTAAGCCTAACCCGTACACTAACCCTTACCATCACCCTAACCCATACCCTAATCCTAACCCATAGCCTAACCCTAAACTTAACCCCTAACCCTAACCCGTTCCCTAACACTAACTAGTACCCTAACCCTAACCCGTACCCTAACCCTAACCATAACCCTAACCGTATTCCGTACCCTAAATCGTACCCTAACCCGTACCCAAAGCCTACCTCTAACCCTAACTTAATCTTAACCATAACCTTTACCCTCACCCTAACAAGTAACCCTAACCCTAAACATAACCCTAACCCCAACCCGAACCCGAAACCAAACCCGTACCCTAAACCGTACCCTAACCCTAACCTGTACCCTAAATCTAACCCTAACCCTAACCCTAGAACTAACCCTAACCCCAACCCGAAACCTAACCCCTAACAGTTACCCTCTCCCTAACCCAAACCCTAACCCTCTCCCTAACCCTAACCTGTACCCTAACCCTAACCTGTACCCTAACCCCAAACCTAACCCGTACCCTAACCCTAACACTAACCCTAAACCCTAAGCCGTACCTGTACCCTAAATTAACCCGTGCCCTGAACCTAACACTAACCCGTACCCGTACCCTAACCAGTACACTAACTCGTACCCTAACCCTAACCATAACACTAACCCTATCCCTAACCGCTAAACCCTAACCCTAACCCCTAACACTAAACCTAACCCTAACCCGTACCCTAACCTTAACCCTCCCCATAACCCTAACATTAACCCATACCCTAACCCTAACCCTAACTCTAACCCATACCCTAACAGTAACCCTAAGCCATTGTCTAACCCTAACCCTAAGCCGTACCCTAACACTAACCTGTACGCTAACCCTGAGCCGTACCCTAACTCGTACCGTTACCCTATCCTGTACCCTAGCCCTAACCCATACACTAACCCTAAACCGTACCCTAACTCTTAACCCATATACATACCGTAACCCTAACCGTATCCTAACCCTAGCCTAAACCTAAACCTAAGCTGGACGCTAAACCATACCCTAAACCTAACCAGTACCCTAACCCCAAACCTGACCTGTACTCTAAACCTTACACTAACCCGTACCCTAACCCAAACCCTATCACGAACCCTAACACGTACCATAAACCATAACCTAATCCGTACCCTAACCCTGACCCTAACCCTAACCCATACCCTAACCGCACGCTAAAACGTACGGTAACGCTAACCCTACCGTAACACTAACCCTAACCCTAACCCTAACCCTCAACCCTAACCCCTAACTTTAACCCTAACGTAACCCCTAACCCTTACCATAACTCTAAATAACACCTAACCCCTAAACCTAACACTAACCCTAATCCTCACCCTACACCTAACACCTATCCCCTAACCCTAACACTACTCCTAACCCCTAACCCTTACCGAACCTAACCCGAACCTTACCCGAACCTAACCCCAAAACCTACCCCTAATCCCACCCCTAACCCTAACCTTATCCCTGACCCAAACTCTAACACTAACTCTAACACTAACCCTCTTACCCTAACCCTAATCCTAACCCTTCCCATAACCCATCACCCTTACCCTGACCCTGACACTAACCCTAACCCTAACTCTATCCCCTAACCCAAAGCCTATCCCTAACGCTAACCATAACCCTCTAACCCTAACCGTACCCTAGCCCCTAAACCTAACCCTAACCCAAACCCGTCCCTTAACCCAAAGCCTAACCCTAACCCAAACCGCAACCCTAACCCTAACCCCTAACCCTAACCCTCTAAACCTAACACTAATCCTATCCTGTACCCAAACTGTACGCAAACTTGTATGGTAACCCTAACCCTAACCCTAACCTCTAACCCCTAATCCTAACCCTAACCCTAAACCTAACCCCTAACCCTAACCATAACTCTAACACTAACACCTACCACTAAACCTAACACTAACCCTAACACTCACCCTTCACCTAACCTCTATCCCCTAACCCTAACCCTAACCCTAACTCCTAACCCTAACCCTAACCCCACCCCTAACCCATAACTCCTAACCCTAACCCAAACCCTAACCTTAATCCTAACCCTCTAACCCTAATCCTAATCCTATCCCTTCCCCTAAAACCTAAACCCTAACACTAACCCGGACCATAACCCTAACCCTAACCCTATCCCCAAACCCTCAGCCTAACCCTAACCCTAACTCTCCAACCCTAACCCTAACCCTAATCCTAACCCTTCCCCTAAACCCTAACCCCTAACACTAACCCTGGCACTAACGCTAACCTTAACCCTATCCCCTAACCCTCACCCTAACCCTAACCCCTATCCCCTAACCCTAACCATATCCCAAAAACTTACCCTACCCCTTACCCTAATCCTCTAACCCTAACCCTAAACCTAACCATTCCCCCGACCCCTAACCCCTAACACTTACCCTGACCGTAACCCTAACGCTAACCCTATCCCCTAACACTAAGCATAACCCTAACACTAACCCTCTAACCCTAACCCTAACTTTAACCATAACCACTAACCCTAACCCTAACCCAAACTGTACCCTAACCCTAACCCTAACCCTTACCAAAACACTAACCCTAACTCTAAACTTAAGCGTAACCCTAAACCTAAACCTAACTCTAACCCTAATGCTAACCCATACACTAAACCTAAACCGTACCCTAAAACTCACCCGTACCCTATCCCATACCCTAACCATACACCGTACCCTAACCCATACCCTAACCCATAACCCTAACCCGTACCCTAACCCTAACCCTGACCCGTAGACTAACCCCTACCCTAACCCGTACCCTAAACCTAACACTAACCCGTACCCTAACCCTAACACTAACTGTACCATAACCTGAACCCTAAACCGTACAGTAACCCCAACCCTAAACATAAACCTAAACTGTAATTAAACCGTGCCCTGACCTGTATGGGAACCCTAACCCAATCCCTAACACGTACCGTAACCATAACCCCTAAACCTAACCCTATCCCTAACTCTAAACCCTAACACATAACCCTAAGCCTAACCCTAACACTACCCCTGACCCCAAACCCCTAACCTAACCCTTACACTAACCCCTAGCCTTAACCGTAACCCTAACCCCTAACCCAAACCCTAACACTGTAACCCTAACGCCAACCCTGTGCCTAACCCATACCCCTAAACTTAATCCTAACCCTAAACCTAAACCTAATACAAAACCCTAATCCGTTCCCTAACCCTAAACCCTATCACCAAAATGTACCCTAAACCGTACCCTAACCCTAACCCTAACCCTACCCTAAACCATACCCTAACACAGACAATAAACCTAACCCTAACCCTAACCTTAATCCTTACCCTAACCAGACCCTAACCCGTACGGTAAACCCAACCCTAACACTAACCATAACCTTAACTCCTAACACCTAACCCTAACCCTTACCCTAACCCCTAACCCTACCGTAACCCTAACACTAACCCCTAACCCTAACCCTAACCCTAAGCCTTACCCATAACCCTATCCCTAACCCAAACCTTAACACCTAACCCCTAACCCTAACGCTAACCCTAACCCTAACCCTACCACGAACCCCTATCCCCTAACCCTAACCCGTACTCGAACCCTAAACCGTACCCTAAAACTAACCTGTACAAGAACCCTAATCCGGACCCTAAAGGTACCCTAACCCTAACCCGTACCCTACCCCTAACCCATACCCTAACCCTAAAATGTACCCTAAACCGTACCCTAACCCGAAGCCCTACTCTAACCCTACCTGTACCCTACCCTTAAATCTAACCCTAACCCTAACACTAACAAGTACCCTAACCCTAACCCGAACCCTAACCTGTACCCTAACCCATACCCTAACCCTAACCTGTACCCTAACCCGCAACCTAAACTAACCCGTACCCTAACCCTAACCCATACCTAACCCTAAACCTAACCCATACCCTAACCCTAAACCTAACCCTAACCCGTACTCTAACCCGAACACTAACCCTACCCTAACACTAACCCTACCCTAACACTAACGCTAATCCTAACACGTATCCTGACCCTAACGCTAAACCTAACCCTAACCCTAACATTAACCGTAACCCTAATCCTAACCTGTACCCTAACCCTAATCCGTACACTAACCGGTACCCTAACCCTAACCCGTACCCCAACCCTAACCTGTACCCTAACATTTTTTTATTTACTTATGATAGTCACAGAGAGAGAGAGAGAGAGAGGCAGAGACACAGGCAGAGGGAGAAGCAGGCTCCATTCACCGGGAGCCTAATGTGGGATTCGATCCCGGGTCTCCAGGATCGCGCCCTGGGCCAAAGACAGGCGCCAAACTGCTGCACCACTAAGGGATCCCCCCTTGTACCCTAACATTAACTCTAACCCTAACACTAACACTCACCCTAACCCTAACACTAACCCTAACCCTAACACTAACCCGTACCCTAACTCTAACCCTAACCCTAAACCTAACAGTAACCCTAACCCGTACCCTAACCCTTACCCTAACCTTAAACCTAACCCTAACCCTAACACTAAACCTTACCCGTACCCTAACCCTCACCCTAAACCCTAACCCTAACCTGTACCCTAACATGTAACCTAACCTAACTTGTACCCTAACCCGTATCCTAACCCGTACCCTAATCCGTAACCTAACCTATCCCTAATCCTAACCCGTACCCTAAGCCATAGCCAAAACCTAACCCTAACCCTAAACTGTACACTAACCCTAAACCTAACCCTAAAACTAACCTGTACACTAACCTGTACCCTAATCCATAACCTAACCCTACCCCTAATCCTAACCTGTACCATAAACCATAGCCAAAACCTAACCCTAACCCTAAACTGTACACTAACCCTAACCCGTACACTAAACTTAACCCTAACCAGTACCCTAACACTAACCCTAACTCATACCTTAACTCTTACCCTTACCCTAACCCTAAACCATACCCTAAACCGTACCCTAACCCGTTCCCTAAACCTAAGCCTAAACCTATCCCTAACACTTACCTAACCCTAACACGAACCCTAAACCTAACCCTAAACCCGAAACCTAACCCTTATTCTAACACTAGCCCAAAACCATATCCTAAACCGTACCCTAACTCTAACCGTAACCCGTAGCCTAACCCTATCCAGTTCCCTAACCCTAACCCTCTTCCTTACCCTAACGCTAAACTAAACCTACCCCTAACCCAACCCTAACCCTAACTCCTAACACTAACCCTCAACCTAACCCTAATCCTATCCCTAACTCAAACCCTAATCCTAAACCAAACCCTAACCCGTACCCAACCATACCCTAACCTGAACCCATACACTAACACTAACCCTAACCCTAACCCATACCAAAACCCGGATCATAACCTGTATCCCTAACCCTAAACCCTACCCTAACACTAACGCGTACCTTAACCCTATACCGTACCCTAACCCGTTCCCTAACCAGTACCATAACCCATACCCTAACCCTCACCCTGACTTGTACCCTAATTCGTACCCTAACCCGTACCTTAACCCTCAACCAAACCCTAACCTAACCCTAACCGTAACCCTAAACCTAAAGCCTAAACCTAACCCTATCCCTAACGTGTGCCCTAACCCTAAACCTTACCCTCACCCACAGCCTAACCCTATCCCGTACCGTACCCTAATCCTAACCCGTACCCTAACCATTAACCTAACCCTAACACGTACCTTAACCCTCACCCGTAACCTACCCTTTCCCTAACCCTAACCCATACCCTAAACCTAACCTGTACCCTAACCTGTACACTAAACCTAACCAGTACCCTAAACCGTACCCTAATCCGCAACCTAACCCATACCCTTATACCCTTACCCGTGCCCTAACCCGTACCCTAACCCTAACACGTACCCTAAACCGTACCCTAACCCAAAACCTAACCCGTACCTTAAACCTAATCCATACCCTAACCCCAACCCCAACCCTAACCCTAACCCGTACCCATACCCGTTCCCCAGCCCGTAACCTAACCCATACCCTAAACCGTACCCTAACCCTAACCCGTAACCTAACCCTATCCCTACCCCGTGAGCTAACACTAACCCGTACCCTAAGCTGTTCCCGAACTCTAACCCGAACCCTAAACCTAACCCTACCCTGGACCTTAACCCGTAAAATACACCTACCCCTAACACATACCCGAACCCTAACCCGTACCCTAACCCTAACCCTCACCCTTACCCTAACGCTAAACTAACCCTACCACTAACCCTGACCTTAACCCTAACCCCTAAACCTAACCCTAACCCTAACCCTATCACTAACTCAATCCTAATCCTAAACCTAAACCTAACCCGTACCCGAAACCATACCCTCACCTGAGTCCAGACACTAACCCTCACCCTAACCCTATCCCATACCCAAACCCGGACCCTAACCCGTACCCTAACCCAAATCCTAACCCTAACCCTAACACGTACCCTAACCCTAACCCATACCCTAACCCAATCCCTAACCAGTACCCTAACCCTAACCCGTACCTTAACCCTAACTCGTAAACTAACCCGTACACTAATCCGATCCCTAATCCGTACCCTAACCGTAACCCTAACCCTAACCCGTACCCTAACCCTAGCCCTAACCTCTAACCCTAACACTAACCCTAACCCGTATCCTAAACCTTACCCTAAACCGTACCCTAACCCTGACTCATACCCTAATTTTTACCTTAACCCGTACCCTAACCCTATACCAAAACCTAACATAACCCTAACCCTCACCCTAACCCTAACCCCTAAACCTAACTAACCCTAAAGCGTACCCTAACCCTAAACCGTACCCTAACCCATTCCCTAACCCGTACCCTATCCCGTACTCTAACCCTAACCCGTACCATAACCCTAACCCATACCCTAACCCTAACCTGCACCCTAACCCGGGCCTCATCCTAACCCGTAATTGAACCCTAACCCGTACCCATACCCTAACCCTTACCAGTACCCTAACCCATACCCGTACCCTAACCCTTACCCGTACCCAACCCGTACACTAATGCTAACGGCGTACACGTAGCCTAACACACACCCGTGCCTAAACCTAACGCGTACCCTAACCATAACCCATACCCTAACCCTAAACCCTAATCCCTAACCCGAACCCGTACCCTACACCAACCCGTACCCTAACCCTAACCCGTACCCTAACACTAACCCCTAACGCCTAACATGTAACCGTCCCCTAACCCTACCTAGTACCTTAACCTTAACCCGTACCCGTACCCTACACCTAACCCGTACCCTAACCCTGACACTAACCCTAACCCTACCCCGTACCCTAACCCTAAATCCTAACCCCTAACCCGTACCCTAACCCTAACTCCTAACCTGTACCCTAACCCTAACCCCTAACTCCTTACCCATACTCATACCCTAACCTAACCCATACCCTACCCGTACACATACCCATACCCTAACCCTAACCCATACCCTAAACCTAACCCTAACCCTAACCAATACCCGTACCCTAAACCTAACCCTAAACCTAATCTGTACCTAAACCGTACCATAAATCGTACCCTAAACTGTACCTTAACCCTAACCCGTACCCTAACTGTAACCCTAACCCAAACCCTAAACCCAAACCCCTAACCCTATACCCGTAACCCTAACCAGTACCCATAACCCGTACCCTAACCCATAACCCTAACCCATACCCTAACCCATACCCTAACCCGTACCTAACACTGACCCATAAACTATCCGCTACCCTAACCCGTACCCTAACCTTTACCCTAACCTTAACCATACCCTAACGTGTACCCTAACCCGTACCGTAACCGTAACCCGTACCCTAACCCTAACTCTAACCCTAACCCGTAATCTAACCCTTAGCCTAACCCCTTAGCCTAACCCTACCCCTAAACCTAACCTGTACCCTAACCCTAACCCATACCCTAACCCGTTCCATAACCTGTACCGTAACCCTAACGCTAACCCTAACCCTGACCTGTACCCTAACCCGTACCCTAACCCTAATCCATACCCTAAACCTAATCTGTACTCTAACCCAAACACGTGCCCTAACCCTAACCGGAACCGGATCCGGAACCCTAACCCGTACGCTAAACAGTACCGTAACCCTAACCCTAACATTAACCCTCTCCCGTACCCTACCCTAACCCTAACCCTAACCCTCACCCTATCCCGAACTCAAACCCTAATCCTAAACCTAACCCTAACCCGCACTCAAAACTGTACCCTAACCTGAACCCGGACACTAACCCTAACCCTATACCGTACCAAAACCCGGACCCAAACCCGTACCCTAACCCTAAACCTAATCCTAACCCTAACCCGTACCCAAATCCTAAACCGTATCCTAAACCATACCCTAACCTGTACCCTATCCTGTACCCTAACACTAACCCATAAAATAACCTTAACCGTACCCTAACCCTAACCCTGACTCACACCCTAATTCGTACCCTAACCCATACCCTCACCCTAAACCAAACCCTAAACTAACCATAACCCTAACCCTATCCCTAACCCCTAAACCTAACCCTAACCCTAAAGCATACCCTAACCCTAAACCGTACCCTAACCCGTTCCCTAAACCTACCCTATCCCATACACTAAATCTAACCCGTACCATAACCCTAACCCATACCCTAACCCTAACCCGCACCCTAACCCGGGCATAACCCTAACCTGTAATCGTACCCGTACCCGTACCCTAACCCTTACCAGTACCCTAACCCATACCCGTACCCTACCCTTACCAGTACCCAACCCGTACACTAATGCTAACCCGTACACGTGCCCTAACACGCACCCGTACCCTAACCCTAACACGTACCCTAACCATAACCCGTACCCTTACACTAACCCTTAACCCCTAACCTATAACAGTACCCTAACCCTAACTCGTACCTTAAGCTTAACCCTAACCCGTACACTAACCCTAATGTGTGCCATAACCCAGCCCCTCACCCCTAACCCGTACCCGTACCCTAACCCTAACCTGTACCCTAAGCCTAAGCAGTACCCTAACACCTAGCCCCTAACCCGGACCCATACCCTAACCTAATGTGTACCAAAACCCTAACACATACCCGTACCCTAACCGTAACCCATACCCTAAACCTAACCCTAACTCTAACCCATACCCATACACTAAACCTAACCCTAAACTTAACCCGTACCATAATTCGTACCCTAAACCGTACCCTAACCCTAACCCATACCCTAACCCTAACCCGGACTTAAACCTAACCCGTACATTAACCCGAATCTGTACGCTAACACTAAACCCTACCCTAACCCTACTCCGTACCCTAACCCATACCCTAACTTACCCCTAACCCTAACCAGTACCCTAACCATAACCAGTACCCTAACCTGTACCGTAACCCGTAACTAACCCATTCCCTAACCCGAACCCTAACCCATACCTAACAATATCCCATAACCTAACCCCTACCATAAACCGTACCCTAACCTGTACCCTAACCCTACACCGTATCCTAACGCGTACCCTAACCCGTACCCTAACCATAACCCTAACCCTAACCTGTACCCAAACCCGTACCCTAACCCATAACCTAACCGTACCCTATCCCGTACCCTTCCCGTTTACTAACCCTAACCCTAACCCTAAACCTAACCCATAACCTAACACTTAGCCTAACATGTAACCTAACCCTAACCCGTACCCTAACCTGTACCCTTACTTTAACCCATAACCTAACCCTAAACCTTCCCTAACCCTAAACAATACCCTAACCCTCACCCAAAACCTAACCCCAACCTGTAACTTAACCCCTACCCTAACCCGTACCCTAACCCACCCCTAATCCTAACCCGTACCCAAACCCTAACCCTAACCCGTACTCAAACCCGTACCCTGACCTGTACCCTAACCCTAACCTGTACCCTACCCCTAACCAGTACCTAACTCGTACCCTAACCCGTAACCTAACCCATACCCTAACCCGTACCCTAACCGTAACCCGTACCCTAACCCTAACCAGTACCCTAACCCCTACCCTAACCGTACCCTAAACCGTACCCTAAACCGTAACCTAACCCTAACTCTAACCCTAAACCTAACCCGTTCCCTAACCTTTACCCTAACCTGTATCCTAACCCTAACCCATTCTCTAACCCGTACACTAACCCGTACCTTTACCATTACCGTAACCCTAACCCATATCCTAACCCTAAACCTAACCAGTACCCTTACCCGTACCGTAACGCTAACCAGTACTCTAACCCGTACACTAACCCTAACCCCTAACCACTAACCATAAACCCTAACCCATACCCTCACCTAATACGTACCCTAACACTAACCCATACCCATACCCTAAACCTAACCCGTACCCTAACCCGTAACCTAACCTGTACCCTTACCCGTATCCTAACACTAATGCGTATCCAAACCCTAACCCTAACCCGTACCCTAACTTGTACCCGTTCCCAAACCATAACTTTAACCCTAACCCTTACCCGTACCCTAACCTGTACCTTAAACCTAACCCTAACCCGAAAGCATACCCCTACCCATACCCTAACCCTAACCCAACCCTATACCTAACCCTAACCCCTAACCCTACCCCGTACTTTAACCCGTACCCTAACCCGTACGCCATCCAGTACCCTTACCCTAACTCTAATCTTAACGCTAACCAATACCCTAACCCCTAACCCTAGCCCTAACCCTAACTGTAACCCTAACCCTAGCCCTAACCCTAACTGTAACCCTAACCCCTAATCCTAACCCTAACCCATACCCATACCCTAACCCGTACCCTAAACCAAACCTTTTTTTTTGATGCTTCATTTTTAATGTTTTATTAAATTTTTTATATAAATTAATTTTTATTGGTGTTCAATTTACCAACATACAGAATAACACCCAGTGCTCATCCCGTCAAGTGTCCCCCTCAGTGCCCGTCACCCATTCACCCCCACCCACCGCCCTCCTCCCCCTCCACCACCCCTAGTTCATTTCCAGAGTTAGGAGTCTTTATGTTCTGTCTCCCTTTCTGATATTTCCCACACACTTCTTCTCCCTTCCCTTATATTCCCTTTCACTATTATTCATATTCCCCAAATGAATGAGAACATACACTGTTTGTCCTTCTCCGGTTACTGTGGCCAAGTTCAAAAAGGGTGTTGCCTGAGTTCTCCTCTGGGATTTTGATGGAATCTTGTCTCACATTTAGATCTCTCATCTATTTTGAGTTTATCTTTGTGTATGGTGCAAGAGAGTGGTCCAGTTTCATTCTTCTGCATGTGGATGTCCAATTTTCCCAGCACCATTTATTGAAGAGACTGTCTTTCTTCCAGTGGATCGTCTTTCCTCCTTTATCGTATATTAGTTGAGTATAAAGTTCAGGGTCCACTTCTGGGTTCTCTGTTCTGTTCCATTGATCTATATGTCTGTTTTTGTGCCAGTACCACACTGTCTTGATGAACACAGCTTTGTAGTACAACCTGAAATCTGGCATTGTGATGCCCCCAGATATGGTTTTCTTTTTTAAAATTCCCCTGGCTGTTTGGGGTCTTTTCTGATTCCACACAGATCTTAAAATAATTTGTTCTAAGTCTCTGAAGAAAGTCCATGGTATTTTGATAGGGATTGCATTATACGTGTAAATTGCCCTGGGTAACATTGACATTTTCACAATATTAATTCTGCCAATCCATGAGCATGGAATATTTTTCCATCTCTTTGTGTCTTCCTCAATTTCTTTCAGAAGTGTTCTGTAGTTTTTAGGGTATATTTTGAGAACCATTTGAATGGTAAATGGTTCTCCAACCTTTTATTTTCAGGTTGTAGGTGTCCTTCTATCTAAAATGAGTCTCTTGTAGACAGCAAATAGATGGGTCCTGCTTTTTTATCCAGTCTGAAACTCTGCGCCTTTTGATGAGGTCATTAAGCCCATTCACGTTCAGAGTTACTATTGACAGATATGAGTTTAGTGTCATCATGATATCTATTTAGTCCTTGTTTTTGTGGATTGTTCCACTGAACTTCTTCTTAAAGGGGAGTTTTAAGAGTCCCCCTTAAAATTTCTTGCAGAGCTGGTTAGGAGGTCACATATTCTTTCAGTTCCCGCCCGTCTTGGAAGCTCTTTATCTCCCCTTCCATTCTGAATGAGAGCCTTGCTGGATAAAGTATTCTTGGTTGCATGTTCTTCTCATTTAGGACCCTGAATATATCCTGCCAGCCCTTTCTGGCCTGCCACGTCTCTGTGGAGAGGTCTGCTGTTACCCTAATATTCCTCCCCATGAAAGTCAGGGACTTCTTGTCTCTTGCTGCTTTAAGGATCTTCTCTTTATCTTTGGAATTTGCAAGCTTCACTATTAGATGTCGAGGTGTTGAACGGTTTTTATTGATTTCAGGGGGGGATCTCTCTATTTCCTGGATCTGAATGCCTGTTTCCCTTCCCAGATTGGGAAAGTTTTCAGCTAGGATTTGTTCAAATACATATTCTGGCCCTCTGGCCCTTTCGGCGCCCTCGGGAACCCCAATTAAACGTAGGTTTTTCTTCCTTAGACTGTCATTTATTTGCCTTAATCTGTCTTCATGGTCCCTTAATTGATTGTCTCTTTTTTCCTCGGTTTCCCTCTTTGCCATTAACTTGTCTTCTATGTCACTCACTCGTTCTTCCACCTCGTTAACCCTCGTCGTTAGGACTTCTAGTTTGGATTGCATCTCATTCAATTGATTTTTAATTTCTGCCTGATTGGATCTAAATTCTGCAGTCATGAAGTCTCGTGAGTCCTTAATGCTTTTTTCTAGAGCCACCAGTAGCTGTAGAATAGTGCTTCTGAATTGGCTTTCTGACATTGAAGTGTAATCCAGATTTTGTAACTCTGTGGGAGAGAGGGCTGTTTCTGATTCTTTCTTTTGAGGTGAGGTTTTCCTTCTAGTCATTTAGCTCAGTGCAGAGCGGCCAAAAACAAGTTGTATTGGAACACGGGGGAGTATCACTGGTCCGTCCAGCTGGTCTTCTGGGGGAGGGGCCTGCTGTGCTGATTCTCAGGTGTTAGCACTTGGGGGAGCTGCTCTGCCCCTGCCTGCTGCCGGGCTCAGCGGGGGTTGTTTACCCCGTGGGGCCCCAGGAGGAACAGCAGCAGTTGCTATGGCAACTCTGGAAGCCTGGATTCAGCCTCCGCAGGAACTACGGCTCGGGGCTCTCGTTCTCCGCTGATCTGCTCAGCTCGGGGCAGGAGCGTCCTTGCTGTCTCGGGCCCTCCCGGCCTCTGCCTGTCCCGGGGGAGGCCGGATCCTGGGCTGGGTCCCGGCGCCCTGTGCTCCGGGGCCTGCGCTGTTGGATTCGCGCTCCCGCCCCGCAGCCCCCTCCCTGGAGCCGCTCCCGGGCCCCTCCGAGCTGCTCCGGTCGGTCCCGCCGTGCCTGCTGCAGCCCTTAGGGAGCTCGGCGCACTCTCCTGCGCTCGCAGGTGCCTGTTAGTGTCCCCGGGAGCCCGAGGGCATCCCCGCTCTCCTGGGTCCTGCTCCAACTCCCTGCGAGCCCCTTTCCGCCCGCCCGGGAAGGTTGGTGCAGCTCCTGCTCCTCCGGGACGGGGCTCTCCTGTCCTGGGGACACTCGCCCCGGCCTCAGCCCGGCTCCTCGCGGGGCCCCTCCCCCTCGGAGGCCTTTTGTTTCTTTATTTCTTTTTCCCCGTCTTCCTACCTTGATAGAAGCGCGGACTTTTTTCACTGTAGCATTCCAGCTGGTCTCTCTTTACATCTCAGGCCGAATTCGTAGATTTTCAGGATGGTTTGAAGGTTATCTAGGTAATTTGGTGGGGACAGGTGATTTGGGGACCCTGCTCTTCCGCCATCTTGCCCCTCCCCCCCTAAACCAAACCTTAACCCCTAACCGCTAACCCTAACCCTAAACGTAACCCATTCCCTAACCCGTGTCCTCCCTAACCCGTACCCTATCCTAACCCATACCCTAAACCGTACCCTAACCCGCACTTTAACACGTACCCTGACCCTCACCCTAACCCACACCTGTACCCTAACCCTTATCCTTACCTGTACCCTAACCCTTACCCATACCCTAAACCTGACCTTAACCCTAACCCGTACCCTAAACCGAAGCCTAAACCGTACCCTAACCTCTACCCTAACCCATACACAAACCAGTACCCTTACCCTTCTCTAACCTTAACCCTAACCAAAACCCTGAACCCTAACGCCTAACCTAACCCTAACCCATACCCTAACGCAAACCCTAACCCCTAACCCCTAACCCCTAAACCTAACCCGTTCCCTAACCCGTACCCTAACCCCCCTACCTGTCCCCTATCCTAACCCTAACCCGTACCCTAACCCTCACCTGTTCCCTAACCCGTATCCTAACCCTAACCCTTACCGTAACCCTAACCCATACCCTAACCCTCACCCGTGCCTTAACGAAACCCGTTCCCTAACCCTACCCCTAACTGTACACTAACCCTAATCCGTACCCTAAACCTAACCCTAACCCTAAGCATACACTAACACTAACCTTAACCCCTAACCCTAACCGTACCCTAACCCTAAGCCGTACCCTAACCCTAACCCATACCTTAACCCGTACCCTAACCCTAAACCTTACCCTAACCCTTATCCGTACCCTAGCCCTATCCCGTATCCTAACCCTTACCCTAACCCTAACACTAACACTAACACTAACCCTAACCCTTACCCAAACCCATACCCTTACCCTAACCCTAACCTGAAACCTAATCCGTTCCCTAACTCTAACCTGTACCCTAACACTAACCCTAACCTTAACCCAAACCCGTACACATAGCGTAACCCTATCCTGTACTCTAACCCTCACCCTAACCCTAACACTAACCCTTAACCCTAACCCGTACACTAACCCTAACCCTAACACTAACACTAACCCGTACCCTATACCGTAAACTCACCCTAACATAACCCTAATCCTCACGCTAACCTGTACCCTAAGATACCCTAACCCATCCCCTGACCCTATACCTATCCCGTACCCTAACCCTAACCCTAATCCTAATCCTAACCCCTAACCCCTAACCCGTATCCTAACCCTAACCCTAACTCCTAACCTCTAACCCTAAACCCTAACCCTAACCCTCTTACCCTAACCCTATCCCTAACCCTAACCCTCTAACCCTAACCCTAACACCCTGGCTGGACCGGGGGTATTATCTGGGGGTCATCATACTATGTATGTTTACAAATTGCAAATTTTCTCAAATTAAATGTATAGAATTCAGAAATATATAAAGCACCGAGGGTGGGTGTCACCCTGACCCGTGCGACCCTCATCATACTTTGTGTGTCCTGCTGTAATCACGGCCATGCACCCTGGCCGCCAGATCCCCTTACTGCCCCCCACGGCCCTCACCCCAGCCCCCTACTTTCATGGGGCCGTCCCTCACACCTTTGGTGTTCAGCTCACATGGCAACCCCTGGAGGCCGCATCCTAGTGGCCTCCTCATCCCTGAGACCCCGGGGATGGGGGCACGCGGGTCATCCCCAGCACCCTACCATGCAGCGGTGTGTTGTTGGCTGCTGTTGCTTCCCCCGGCCTCAGAAGCCCCGTGTTCCCTACCCAGAAGCCCGCGGGCCACACCGTGTCCCGATCCCCCCTGGTCCCTCAGCCCCACCCGACCCTGTAGTAGTCCCAAAACATGATGTGGCTGCTGAACATCCTGTTGACGTCCAGGTCCAGCTGCGTGATGTCCCTGGGGGAGACCAGGGCCTCCTCCTTCATTTCCGGCGGGAAAACCAGGGTGGAGGAGCTGCCGTCCTGGGCAGGGAGCCCTGGGTCAACCATGGGAGTGTGTCCTGCCAAAACCTCCTTCCTTACCCTGGGAGGCCGGGGACGGCGGGAGTGCCCACCCTGTCCGTGGACCTGTGTGAGGGCCTCTGCCCAGCTGTTGTGGGCAGGGAGGTGACTGAGGGTCAGCCTGGCTGGGAGGGGACAGGGAGTCAGCCCAGGTGGGGAGGGGACGTGGGGGTGTTGTGCCCAAGATTGTGAATCCGAGAAACCACTAAGGAGCCGACACCGATGCAAACACATGAGGGTTTAGGCTTCAGGAAGACGTGGGCCCGCATCCATGCTGACAGGAGCCCCTGGGCCACCTCAGGACCTGCGGGGAGGCTTCAGGAAGATGTGGTGCCACGTCCACTCTGGCAGGAGCTCCCGGGCCCCTCAGGACATAAGTTGAGGCTTCTGGAAGCTGGGGGCCCCATCCACAGTGACAGGAGCCACGGCCTCCTCAGAACCCGCAGTGACGCTTCGGGAGGACGTGGGGCCACGTCCACACAATAGGACGCTGACTTCCTGAGGACCCCCGTTGTACACTTTGGGAAATATGGGGATGCGTCCATGCGGAAAGAAGACACCAGCCTTGTCAGGGCCTGTGGTGAGGCCGAAGAAAGATGTCGGTGCCGCATCCTCACTGACAGGAGTCTCCGGCCTCCTCGGGACCCACTGGGAAGGTTTGGGAAGATTTGGGGCCACGTCCATGCTGACAGGAGCCCCCAGCCTCCTCAGGTCTTATGGTGAGGCTTGAGGAAAATGTGGGGCCATGTCAACACTGACAGGACCCCTGTCCTCCTCAGGACCTACACTTGACTTCAGGATATATGGGGCTGCGTCTATGCTGACAGGAGCCCACAACCACCTCAGGACCCACGGTGAGTTTTTGGGGGGAGGTGGGGCCATGTCCAGGCTGACAGGAGACCGGCCTCCTGAGGACCTGCTGTGAGGCTCCCAGAATATGTGAGGCATAGTCCACAGGGAAAGGAGACCCGGCGTCCTCAGGACCCACTGACTATGACTCAGGAACACTTGGGGCCACGTCCGCACTCACAGGAGCCCGGCTTCCTTAGGAACCCCTGAAGGACTCTGGAGGTGCCATTGGGGACCATGTCCACATCAGAAGGGACTACTCAGAACCACAGGGTAAGTGAATGGGTAGAATGAATGGGAGGGTCGGGGGAGGGGAGGCAATTGGTGGTTAGGGTTAGGTGAAATGTTAGGGGTTTGTGATTATGCTTATGGGTACGGATTAGAGGTTAGGGTGAGGGATAAGGGTAAGGGTCAGTGGTTAGGACCCTTTAATGGGGGTTAGGGATTAGGGAAAGGGGTTAGGGTTAAGGTTAGGGACAGGATTTAGAGTTAGGGTTAGGGTTTAGGCTTTAGGGATTAGGGCAGGAGGTTAGGAGTTGGGGTTAGGGTTATGGTTAGAGTTAGGGTTGGGCTTAGGTTTGCAGTTAGGGTTAGGGGTTAGGGTCTGAGTCAGGGTTAGGGGTTAGGGTTAAAGTTAGGGCTAGGTTTAGGATTAGGGGGAGGGTTAGGTTTAGGATAGGGGTTAGAGCTAGGGTTAGGGTTAGTGTTTGGTTAGTGGTTAGGGTTAGGGTCAGGTCAGGGTCAGGGTCAGGATACGGTTTTGGAAAAGGGTAAGAGATAGGGTTAGGGAGTGGGTTAGTGGTTAGTTTTAGGGTTAGGGTTAGGGTACAGGTTAAGGTTAGGAATAGGATTTGAGTACATTAAGTTAAGGTTAGGGTTAGAGGTTAGGGTTAGGGTTAGATTTAAGGTAGGGGTCAGGGTTAAGGGTTTAGAATAGGTTTAGGAGTTAGGGTGAGGGTTGGCAGGAAGGTTCAGTGAATGTGTTTTGGTCTTGGGGTTTGTGTTTGGTTTTCGATTAGTGATAGGTCTTGTTTAAGGGTTAGGTTAACATTAGGCTTAAGTGTAGGGTTAGGGTTATGTCTGTGTATGGTTAGAGTTTGGGTCTTGGCATGTGCCTGCACTGGGACTCCTAGTATCTTGGGCAGTTTAGTTTTATGCACTCTATTTAGGTTTTGGGTTCAAAGATAGCCTGACTCCGCCAAGTCAGTGGCCTCCCCAGAGTATCAAAATCCAGGCTTCTGCTGGGGTCAGAATAGACATGGCAGGCTTCTCCTGAGCTGAGCTCAGGAGGGGATTTGTGTCTCTAAATACTCTTTATTTGGATTTTCGGTTGCCTTTCTGATCTTATCTCTTGTGTGCACATGTTTCATCAATACTACCAATTATTATTTTAAAGTTTTACTTGAATTCCTGTTTGTAAACACAGAATGATATAGTTTCAGGTTTACCACATAGTGCTTCAACCCTTGGATACAACGCCTGGTACTGGTCACAGGTGCCCTCCACTATCCCCATCCCCTGATTCCCCATCCCCCCCCACCTTCCTCTGGTATTTATTCGTTTATTCTCTGTGGTTAAGAGTGTGTTTCTTGGTTTGCTTCTCTCATCCCCCCCCTCCGCGCCTTTGCCAGTTTGTTTGGTGTCTTAAAATTCACATGTGAATGCAATTGTATGGTATTTGGTATCTGTCTTTCTCTGACTGACTGAGTTCATTTAGCATAAGTCCTTTCCACTTCTCCCACGTCATTGTAAATGGCTTCATTTCATCCCTTCTGATGACCGAGTGATGTCGCAGTGTGTATATTTACCACATCGTCTCTGCCCATTCATCTGCCGATGGACATCTGGGCTGTATCCACAGTTTGTCTGTTGTTGATAACGCTGCTACAGACACTGGGCTGCGTGTCCCTCTTCGAATCTACTAAACTACTTTTGTATCCTCGGGGTAAATACCTAGCTGTGCAATTTTGGAATCGTAGGCTAGCTCTACTTTTAACTTCTTGAGGACCATCCACACTGTTTTCCACAGTGGCTGCACCTGTTCTGATGCCCACCAGGTGTGTAAGGGGCTCCCCCTTCTCCATAGCCTCACCAACACCTGTTTCTTGTGTTGTTAATTTTAGCCATTCTGACGGCTGTCAGGTGACATCTCATTGTGGTTTTGGTTTGCATTTCCCTGATGATGGGTGACGCTGAGTGTCTTTCCGTGCACCTGGCGATCATCGGGATGTCTTGTCAGAGACAAAGTCCATTCATGTCTTCTGCCCATCGGCAGTGGGATAATTTGTGTTTAGGATGCTGACATTTATATTTGCTTTATGTATTTTGGATGTGTTATTTACAAATATCTCCTCTCATTTTGTATGTTGCCTTTTAGCTTTGGTTGTTTCCTTCACTTTGCAGAAGCTTTTCAATTTGATGAAGTCCCAATAGTATTTTTGCTTTTGTTTCCCTCGCCTCAGAGGCATATCTAGAAAGAAGATCAAATGGCCAATGTCAAAGACCTTGCTGCCTATCTTTTCTTCTTTTTATGGATTCTGGTCTCACATTTAGGTCTTTCATCCATTTTGAATTTATTTCTTATATATATGGTGTAAGAAAGTGGTCCAGTTTCATTCTTCTGCATGTGGCTGCCTGGTTTTCCCAACACCATTTGTTCTTATCCTGGGGTCAGGGTTCGGGTTGGTTGAAGAGACTGCTTTGTGCCATTGGATATTCCTTCCTGCCTTGTTGTCGATTAATGGATCATAGAGTTCCAGGTTTGTATCTTGTTTTGGATGTCCATTCTGTTCTATTGATCTAAGCGTCTCCTGTTGGGAGATTCTTGATTGCTGATTCAATTTCTTTGCTGGTTGTCTGTCTGTTCAAGTTTCTTATTTCTTCCTTTTTCATTTTTGTTATGTTATATATTTCTAGGAATTGATCTATTTCTTCCAGGTTCTAGGTTGCTGGCCTATAATTTTTCATAATGTTCTCTTATAAACGTTTGTATTTCTCTAGTGTTGGTTGTTATTTCTCTTTTCTCATTTGTGATTTTATTTGGGTCCTTTCTCATCTTTTTATCTTTTTTCTTTTTTTAAAGATTTTATTTATGTATTCATGAGAGACCCAGAGAGGCATAGGTATAGGCAGAGGGAAAATGAGGCTCCATGTGGGGAGCCTGATGTGGCACTTGATCCCCCAGGACCCCGGGATCATGACCTGAGCCAAAGCAGATGCTCAAGCACTGAGGCACCCAGGTGCCTTGCTGATTCAATTCCTTTGCTAGTTATGGGTCTGTTCACATTTTCTATTTCTTCCTATTTCAGTTTTGCTCGTTTGCACATTTCTAGGGATTTGTCCATTTCTTCCAGGTCTCCCAGTTTGTTAGCGTATAATCTTTCATAGTATTCCCTTATAATTGTCTTATGTTTCTGGTGTTGATTGTGATCTCTCTTCTCTCATTTGTGACTTTATTTATTTAGGTCTTTTCTCTTTTCTCATTGATAAGGCAGCCTAGGGCTTGATCCATTTTATTAATTATTTTGAAGAGCCAGCTCTTACTTTCGTTATTCCATTCTACTGTTTTGTTGTTTCTGTATTGTTTATTTCTGCCCTCACCTTTATTTTTTCCCTTCTTCTGTAACCTTTAGGCTTTGTTTGCTATTCCTTTTCCAGCTCCTTTAGGTGTAGGGTTAGGTTGTGTATTGGAGACTTGTTGTTTCTTGAGGTAGGCCTGTATTGCTATGTACTTCCCTCCTGGGACTGCCTTTGTACATCCCAGAGGTTTGGAGAAACATGTTTTCATTTACATTTGTTTTAAATTTCCTCTTTAATTTCCTGGTTGCTCCATTCATTCTCTAGGAGGATGTTCATAATCTCCACGTATTTTTGGTCTGTCCAAATTTTTTCTTACTGTCGACATCGAGTTTCATAGCGTCATGGTCCGAAAATGTACATGGTGTGATATCAACCTTCTTATACCTGTTGTACCTGTTGAGGGCTGATTTGTGGGCCATGATATGATCTGTTCTGGAGAATGTCCCATGTGCTCTTGAAAGGAATGTGTATTCTGCTTTAGGATGAAATGTTCTGACTATAATAACTGTTGAGTCCCTGTGGTCCAGTGTGTCAAGGCTATTGTTCCCCTGTTGATTTTCTGCATAGACGATCGGTCCATTGCCATAAGTGGGTGTTAAAATCCCCTGTCATTGTATTATTATCAGTGAGTTCCTGTACATTTGTTGTTAATTGGTTTCTATATTTAGGTACTCCCATGTTGGCAGCATAAATATTTAGTTGTTTGATCTTAATAGAGAGTCTTTTTAATTATGAAATAATGCCCTTCTTCATCTCTTCTTACAGTATTTGTTCTTTCTTTTTTGAAATTTAAATATTTTACTTATTTATTCATGAGAGATACACAGAGAAGCAGAGACAGAAACATAGGCAGAGGGAGAGGCAGGCTCCCCAAAGGGAGGCCAATGTGGGACTCGATCCTGGGATCTCAGGATCACACCCTGAGCCGAAGGCAGATGCTCAGCCACTGAGCCACCAGGTGTCCCCCAGGGTTTGGTTTCAAATCTCGTTCGTCTGATATAAGTATAGGTCCTCCAGCTTTCTTTTGGTGTCCATTAGCATGATAGATGATTTTCCATCCCCTGACTTTCAATCTGCTGGTGTCTATAGGTCTAAGGTGAGCATCTTGTAGGCAGCATACAGATGGATCTTGTTTTTTTTTAATAACGATTTTATTTATGAGAGAGAGAGAGAGAGAGAGGCAGAAAATTGGGCAGAGAGAGAAGCAGTCTCCCCACCAGGAGCCCAATATGGGACTCGATCCCAGACTCCAGGATCACTCCCTGAGTCAAAGGCAGAGGCTCAACCCCTGAGCCACCCAGGCATCACGGATCCTGTTTTATAAGCCACTCTGATACCCTATATCTTTCGATTGGAGCACTTAGTCTATCAGCATTCAGAGTGATTATTGAAAGATATGAACTTAGTGCCTTTGTGTTACCGGTAGAGTTGGTGTTTCTGGTGATGTTCTCTGGTCCTTTCTAGTCTTTGTTGCTTTTGGTCTCTTTTTTCTGCCACTAGAGGAGTCCCTCTTAAAATTCCTTACTGGACTGGTTTACTGGTCATGAACTCTATATTTTCCTGTCTGGGAAACTCTTTATCTCTCCTTTTATCCTGAATGACACCCTTGCTGAACAAAGAATTCATACAAATTGGACTCCAATAAAAGGAAATTTAAAAACATTAAATAAATTTTTGTTATTATGATTGAGGAAAATGGCATTTAGGAGGAAAACCAGAAGCTGAAAGAGAGGAGGACAGATTTCACCATCCATAGCCTTCACAGGGACCTGGTGTCCTTTCCTAGGAGGGGCCCCCCTCCGTAGGATGCTTCCTGCCCCTCTGCACTCCTTGTTGGAACCCAGCAGGCACATCTCCGTGCCTCCAGCACCTCTGCAGTCGTGGTTTATAGCGTCTTCCATGTATCCTATTGGGGACAAAGGCATCGTGTATGTAACCATCTGGCTGCTGTTTGACAACATTGGGGGGATTCTGACTTTTGTTGGTTTTGGGGTGTGTGTGTGTCTATCACATGCAGCTATCACGTACAGCTATGTGATCCTGGGGCTGGGTCACCCAAAAGCCGAAATGGTTGGCACAACATCATTTCTGGTGCTGACGCTGGGCGGATAGCTGGGCTCTCCTGGCCGACCCGGGGCTCGCTCGTGCAGTGACTTTTCGCTGGAGGGTCAGCTGAGCTGGAAGGTCCGGCCCGGCCATATTCCCATGTCCGGCAGTGGGTCCCGCTGAGCGCCAGCTGCTTGTCTTCTCCCCGATGCCTCTCCAGCAGGGAGCTAGACCTCAGGGCCGCCCTGGGGGGAGCTACTGAGGAGCTGGCTGCCCATGGCGGGGCGCCCTGGGGCTGCCTGTGTGTGGGAGTCGGGGTGGGGATGGGGCTGGGGTTCCTCGGTCCCCTGTGCTGCCTGGCCTTCAGGCCGATCCCCATGCTCCCCCAGCCCCTACTCACTAGGGCGAGGAGGGTGTCCTCCACACGCTGGTGTGAGAGATCCAGCACCACAAGGTGTGCACACTGAGTCCACCTGGTGAGGATGGCCCAGGTGCATGAGCTGCAAGTGTGGGACCCAGGAAATTGAACAAAAATCCCCTACCCCGGGACAAGCAGAGCAGGACTGATTCCATTTTGTGCTACACCCGCCATCTCCCCTATGACCCCCACATGACCTGCTTATGGCTTAAGGCGCTGCCCCACCCTAGTCAAGCCGCTGGGCACACCCTCATCGGAAATCAGCTCATTACAATGTAACCCTGCTTTGTGCCCGCCAAAACTGTGGCCGATTCTGACCAAAGTAATAGGCCAGCTCAAGTGGATACTATAGGGTAAGGTGTAATTCAATCGGCCACCTGCGAGTGGACCGACATGACTGCAACTTTCTGCATATCCCAAGGGCCACTGGCTCCTATAAAGCTGCTACACCTCTTAGTCTCGGGGTCCAAGTCCCTGCTCCATTGTGTCGGGTGCACTTGGACCCAAACTCCAGCTTATAAAGAAACCCTCAGGAGTTTGCATCGGTGTCAGCTCCTCGGTGGTTTCTTGGATTCACAATCTTGGGCACAATACAAGGGCCTGCTGTCCTGACATCCTTTCCAGGGCCACGCTGACCTCGCTGCAGGCCCTCTGTGCCCCAGGCACACAGGCACGTGGATGCGGGTAGGGGAGGAAGTGCCCCGGAACCCGGCGAGCCCCAGTCCCCTGGACAGAGGGAGCACAGACCTCCCAGGTCGCTTTGCACAGACCCTGGTGACCTGAGGTTCCCTGGCTGTCACTCTGTCCCAGTGCCTCCTGGCCCGCGGGGCACAGGCTGAGTCCCAGTAAAGTCTGTGGGGTCCTGACCCTGGCATCTGGCTGCCCCTGGAAGGCACATGGGGACTTCAGCTGTGTGTGCCTGGTGGTGCCCCTGAAGGGGTTGGTTGGGGCCTGGGTGGTGCCTCCTCCTCCTCTCTGGGGGTCTCTCCACACCCCGTGCACAGAGTTCTGGGAGACACAGAAACAGGCTGGCTGTGCATTTTCACACCACAACACTTTATTGACTTTCTACAGCAAATGGGCTCAGAGCCGAGGGTGCGTGCCTTCCCCTGGGGAGGGAGACCTTTCTGTCCTTTAGGGGAGGGCAAGAATCACACGGGGCGGGGGGGCGGGTGCTGGAGTCACCCACCTGGGAGCATGTGTGGACTCCGGGTGGGGGCATGTGTCCTGAGGTTTAAGCCTAAGAGACGGTTCTGAGGACAGCAGAGCTGACCTGGACCTGCAGCTCATGGGCTCCTGCGCTGGGCCCCCACAGGGCAGCTGGACCCCAGCCACGGGCCCTCTGGGGCCCAGCACCTGGAGGAGCCTGTCTCCTGGTGTGGGTGCGGGTGGGGTCCACCGGCCTACCCCTACTCTCCCCACCCTGGGGTGTCCCAGGATCCCCAGGACTGCCCTGGGTCAGCTACCTGGATCTGTGGGATACGCCCAGGGCCCAGGAGGCCACATCCAGCTCTGAGACGGCTCGCTCAGCCCGGGGCCAGAATCCAGGGCTGGCCAGGGCCATGGGGGACTGTAACCCATTAGTCTTTGTGTTGGGCCTGGGGGGAGCTCAAATCACCCCAGCCCCCACAGAGCCCCTGGCCAGGCCAGGCCCGATCCCTCTGGGTTAGAGGCTGGTGTCCTCTGCAGGTGTCCCTCCTCTGCTGCCCTCCAGGAGGGACAGTGGGAGGAGGCAGGGCACAGTGCATCCTCTGCTCCACCCACCTGCACCCACCCTGTGGGGGCTCCCTGCCTTGCCTCCTCCCTGAAAACCCTGGGTACTCTATGGGACGCCCAGGCTTCTGATGGGAGCAGGGTATCCAGAGAACCTCGGGGAGGCTGAGCATGTCCCACAGGGGGTAGCTGCACCGGGTCCTTGCTCAGGGTAAATGGTGTGGGGGTGGATGGTGTGGGGGCAGGGGTATGATGGTGGTGGAGTGTGGGGGATGGTGTAGGGGAGATGGTGTTGGGGTATAGTGTGGGTGGGGATTGTGTGGGGCTGTGTGGGTGTGAGGGGGATGGTGTAGGGGGATGTCATTGGGGATGATGATATAGGGGGATGGTGTGGGGGTGGGGAATGAGGGGGATGGCGTAGGGGGCCTGCGGACACAGGGCATCCCCTTTCTCTAGATGCACATGGAGATATCTACAGATAAAGGCGACCCCAGTCTGGGATTTTCTGTGACACCTGCCCCAGGGGCCCCGTGTGGTCAGTGCAGGGCCCTGGCTGGACTGGGGCATTATCTGGGGATCATCATACTATGTATGTTTACAAATTGCAAATTGTCTCAAATTAAATGCATAGAATTTAGAAATATATAAAGCACCGAGGGTGGGTGTCACCCTGACCTGTCCGACCCTCATCGGATCGATGTCTGTCCTGCTCCAGTCACCGCCATGCTGCCTGGCCCTGAGGTCCCCTTACTGACCCCCACGGCCCCCACCCCAGCCCTCTGCTTTTCAGAGGGCCGTCCCTCACACCTTTGGGGTTCAGCTCACATGGCAACCCCTGGTGGCCCCATCCTAGTGGCCTCCTCATGCCTGAGGCCCCGGGGATGGGGGCACCGGGGTCATCCCCACGCCCTACCATAGAGCGGTGTGTTGTTGCCTGCTGTTGGTTCCCCCGGCCTCAGAAGCCCCATGTTCCCTACCCAGAAGACCCCGGGCCTCCCCCGGGGCCTGATCCCCCCTGGACCCTCAGCCTCACCCGACCCCGTAGTAGTCCCAAAACATGATGTGGCTCCCGAATGTCCTGTTGATGTCCATGTCTACCTGCGTGATGTCCCTGGAGGACACCAGGGCTTCCTCCTTCATTTCCTGCAGGAAAACCGGGGAGGAGGAGCTGGCATCAGGGACACAGACCCCGACCTGTCACCAGCTCCCGTCCTGGGCAGGGAGCCCTGGGGCTACCATGGGAGTGTGTCCTGCCAAAACCTCCTTCCTTCCCCTTGGAAGCTGGGGATGGCAGGAGTGCCCACCGTGCCCGTGGGACGTGTGAGGGCCCGTGTCCAGCTGTTGTGGGCGGGGAGGTGACTGAGGGTCAGCCTGGGTCGGAGGGGACAGGGGGTCAGCCTAGGTGGGGAGGGGACATGGGGGTGTTGTGCCCAAGATTGTGAATCCAAGAAACCACTAAGGAGCCAACACCGATGCAAACACACGTGGGTTGATTTACAAACTTGAGCTTGGGTCCAAGTATACCCCACAGTGGAGCAGGAACTTTGACCCCGAGGTGGGTTTTAGTTTATTTTTAAGGGCTGGTCTTGGGGACGTCCAGAAGGGCTGGAGCAATTCCTCAAGTTCTGTTTAACATTTTGATATGGGGCCTTCAAGGGCATTGAGCTCTCTTCTCATTCTAATAGGAGCTTCCAGCCCTTGGCTAGGGCTCCGTTTTTATTCTATTGTGGGGCTTTATGGGACATAAAGCTGTAAAATTTTGTTTTTTTCCTGTAACTGAAGTAATGTAAATTTCAGCTCTTCTTCACAGGGGCCTGGGATGGCTGGACGTGTGCTAACACTGAACTTAAAGTGGAATGGCCTTAATTTTCTCGGCCTCCATGCATCCCGTCCTGTCCTATCCAGCTTGTTCCCCCTTCCCTGGAGCTCCTAAGAGAGCAATTGCAAATGACCTCTGGTGGCAGCCTGTGTTGGAGGACAGGCCCAGGGATTTGGGATCAGGAAGACCTGGAGTGCAGGCGTCCTGGCTGTGCAGCGGGATTTGATGCTGCAGACTCTTATTCCCTAAGGCTATCTTGACAACTGACTTTGTACATAGAAAAGCTCTCCTTTGTCTTTAAAAGATGAAGAGCGAGTCAAAGTGTTTTTTCTCTGCCCATCTGACTGCTCTGATTCCAATTTGAGACGTATTTCCTGTTAATAAGGATAATTTACTATCCGTAGTACTATGGTTAAAATATTCTGACACAAGTAATTCAGAGGGATGAGGGTTTCTCATCTCTTTCTTCACAGCTCAGTCACTCATCAGGAAATGCATCTTTATGGATTTGGAAAGAACTGAGAGACATTATCACCAATGGTCCTATTATTATGTGACGGATTCTTCCCTGAGATTCTTCCCTGTTTCAACTGACACTGAAACACTGTGAACTCTTTGGAAGACAAATGTCAAGGAAATAAATGATTATGCATTGCTAATTTTAAATGCACTTGCAATATGGTGTCTATTATAATAGAAGTATTTTTGTCTTATTTTTGCTATTTATTATCCTTTCCTGCTTTTCAGGTTCAGGAGGCATTAAACGTGTTCATAAGTGTTTTTCTTTCCTTCTGATATAAAATTCTTACTTTGTTCCCATCGAAGGAACTCTTTAAGAATAAGGCAAAAATTAATTAAACTATTCTTAAAATGTCTTCACACTTGGAGCCTGATTCATTTAAGTCAATTTTCAAAATAAATCTTATTGATAGAAAAAACACAAAGATTTATAGGGAAATTGAGAAGATAGTACAGAGAATTCTCATGCACTCGCACTCAATTTCTCCAATTATCGATATCTTATATTAGTACAGTTACAAATATTACCTAATGAATCAGTATTAAAATATTCGCATTAACCAAAGACCATACTTTATTCAGATTTCCTTAGCTTTTGCTAAGTTACCATCCCTCATATCACATTCCATTAGTCCTCATGTTTTCTCAGGTTCCTCTGGATTGTGACAGTCTTTCAGCCTTTCCTTGTTGTTGTTGAACTGGAACACTTTGAGAAGTAGGGTATTTTGTAAAATTTCCTTCAGTTGGGACATGTGTGTTGTTTATCTCATGATTGAACTGTTTTTGTGGATTATATACAGAGATATCCTGCCATTTTTATTGTATCATATAAAGAATAGATACTATCAACATGATTTATGAGTCTTGTTATCGAACTGATCATCTTGCTGAGGTAGTGTTTCTCAGCTTTCTCCATAGTAAAGTGATTCTTTATTATTGATATTATTATTATTATATTATATTATCATTATTATTTTAAGTTTTTCATAATATACTTTGTAGAAGGAAGTTACTATGTGTATTCCACACATAAGAGTGGGAAGCTATGCTAATCAACTTGAGGGTGGAATGTCTGCACAAATTGTTTGGAATTCTTCTACATGGGAGATTTCTCTTCATTCTGGGTTTGTTTGTTTGTTTCTTTTTCAAAGATGTTATTTATTTATTTGAGAGAGAGAGGAGAGAAAAAGCATGAGTGAGAGGGGTAGAGGGAGAGGGAGAAGCAGGTTCCCTGCTAAACAGGGAGCCTGCCTTGGGACCTGGATCATGATCTGAGCCTAAGGCAGAAGCTTAACTGACTGAGCCACCCAGGTGCCACTCTTTCTTTCTTTCTTTCTTTCTTTCTTTCTTTCTTTCTTTCTTTCTTTCATAATAATTTATTTTTTATTGGTGTTTAAATAATTTTTTTTAATTTTTATTTATTCATGATAGTCACACACAGAGAGAGGGGGCGGGCAGAGACACAGGCTGAGGGAGAAGCAGGCTCCATGCACCGGGAGGCCGACGTGGGATTCGATCCCGGGTCTCCAGGATCGCGCCCTGGGCCAAAGGCAGGCGCCAAACCGCCGTGCCACCCAGGGATCCCTTTATTGGTGTTTAATTTGCTAACATACAGAATAACACCCAGTGCTCATCCCGTCAAGTGTCCCCTCAGTGCCCGTCACCCATTCACCCCCACCCCCGCCCTCCTCCCCTTCCATCACCCCTAGTTCATTTCCCAGAGTTAGAGTCTTTATGTTCTGTCTCCCTTTCTGATATTTCCCACACATTTCTTCTCCCTTCCCTTATATTCCCTTTCACTATTATTTATATTCCCCAAATGAATGAGAACATACACTGTTTGTCCTTCTCCGATTGACTTACTTCACTCAGCATAATACCCTCCAGTTCCATCCACGTTGAAGCAAATGGTGGGTATTTGTCTTTCTAATGGCTGAGTAATATTCCATTGTATACATAAACCACATCTTCTTTATCCATTCATCTTTCGATGGACACCGAGGCTCCTTCCACAGTTTGGCTATTGTGGACATGGCTGCTAGAAACATCGGGGTGCAGGTGTCCCGGCGTTTCATTGCATCTGAATCTTTGGGTAAATCCCTAACAGTGCAATTGCTGGTCGTAGGGCAGGTCTATTTTAACTCTTTGAGGAACCTCCACACAGTTTTCCAGAGTGGCTGCACCAGTTCACATTCCCACCAACAGTGTAAGAGGGTTCCCTTTTCTCCGCATCCTCTCCAACATTTGTTGTTTCCTGCCTTGTTAATTTTCCCCATTCTCACTGGTGTGAGGTGGTATCTCATTGTGGTTTTGATTTGTATTTCCCTGATGGCAAGTGATGCAGAGCATTTTCTCATGTGCATGTTGGCCATGTCTATGTCTTCCTCTGTGAGATTTCTCTTCATGTCTTTTGCCCATTTCATGATTGGATTGTTTGTTTCTTTGCTGTTGAGTTTAAGAAGTTCTTTATAGATTTTGGAAACTAGCCCTTTATCTGATATGTCATTTGCAAATATCTTCTCCCATTCTGTAGGTTGTCTTTGAGTTTTGTTGACTGTATCCTTTGCTGTGCAAAAGCTTCTTATCTTGATGAAGTCCCAATAGTTCATTTTTGCTTTTGTTTCTTTTGCTTTCGTGGATGTATCTTGCAAGAAGTTACTGTGGCCAAGTTCAAAAAGGGTGTTGCCTGTGTTCTCCTCTAGGATTTTGATGGAATCTTGTCTCACATTTAGATCTTTCATCCATTTTGAGTTTATCTTTGTGTATGGTGCAAGAGAGTGGTCTAGTTTCATTCTTCTGCATGTGGATGTCCAATTTTCCCAGCACCATTTATTGAAGAGACTGTCTTTCTTCCAGTGGATCGTCTTTCCTCCTTTATCGAATATTAGTTGACCATAAAGTTCAGGGTCCACTTCTGGGTTCTCTATTCTGTTCCATTGATCTATGTGTCTGTTTTTGTGCCAGTACCACACTGTCTTGATGACCACAGCTTTGTAGTACAACCTGAAATCTGGCATTGTGATGCCCCAGATATGGTTTTCTTTTTTAAAATTCCCCTGGCTATTCGGGGTCTTTTCTGATTCCACACAAATCTTAAAATAATTTGTTCTAATCTCTGAAGAAAGTCCATGGTATTTTGATAGGGATTGCATTAACGTGTAAATTGCCCTGGGTAACATTGACATTTTCACAATATTAATTCTGCCAATCCATGAGCATGGAATATTTTTCCATCTCTTTGTGTCTTCCTCAATTTCTTTCAGAAGTGTTCTATAGTTTTTAGGGTATAGATCCTTTACCTCTTTGGTTAGGTTTATTCCTAGGTATCTTATGCTTTTGGGTGCAATTGTAAATGGGATTGACTCCTTAATTTCTCTTTCTTCAGTCTCATTGTTAGTGTATAGGAATGCCATTGATTTCTGGGCATTGATTTTGTATCCTGCCACGCTACCAAATTGCTGTATGAGTTCTAGCAATCTTGGGGTGGAGGCTTTTGGGTTTTCTATGTAGAGTATCATGTCATCGGCGAAGAGGGAGAGTTTGACTTCTTCTTTGCCAATTTGAATGCCTTTAATGTCTTTTTGTTGTCTGATTGCTGAGGCTAGGACTTCCAATACTATGTTGAATAGCAGTGGTGAGAGTGGACATCCCTGTCTTGTTCCTGATCTTAGGGGAAAGGCTCCCAGTGCTTCCCCATTGAGAATGATATTTGCTGTGGGCTTTTCGTAGATGGCTTTTAAGATGTCGAGGAAAGTTCCCTCTATCCCTACACTCTGAAGAGTTTTGATCAGGAATGGATGCTGTATTTTGTCAAATGCTTTCTCTGCATCTAATGAGAGGATCATATGGTTCTTGGTTTTTCTCTTGCTGATATGATGAATCACATTGATTGTTTTACGAGTGTTGAACCAGCCTTGTGTCCCGGGGATAAACCCTACTTGGTCATGGTGAATAATTTTCTTAATGTGTTGTTGGATCCTATTGGCTAGTATCTTGTTGAGAATTTTTGCATCCATGTTCATCAGGGATATTGGTCTGTAATTCTCCTTTTTGGTGGGGTCTTTGTCTGGTTTTGGAATTAAGGTGATGCTGGCCTCATAGAATGAATTTGGAAGTACTCCATCTCTTTCTATCTTTCCAAACAGCTTTAGTAGAATAGGTATGATTTCTTCTTTAAACGTTTGATAGAATTCCCCTGGGAAGCCATCTGGCCCTGGACTCTTGTGTCTTGGGAGGTTTTTGATGACTGCTTCAATTTCCTCCCTGGTTATTGGCCTGTTCAGGTTTTCTATTTCTTCCTGCTCCAGTTTTGGTAGTTTGTGGCTTTCCAGGAATGCGTCCATTTCTTCTAGATTGCCTAATTTATTGGCGTAGAGCTGTTCATAATATGTTTTTAAAATCGTTTGTATTTCCTTGGTGTTGGTAGTGATCTCTCCTTTCTCATTCATGATTTTATTAATTTGAGTCTTCTCTCTCTTCTTTTTAATAAGGTTGGCTAATGGTTTATCTATCTTATTAATTCTTTCAAAGAACCAACTCCTGGTTCTATTGATCTGTTCCACAGTTCTTCTGGTCTCAATTTCGTTGAGTTCTGCTCGAATTTTAATTAACTCTCTTCTTCTGCTGGGTGTCGGGTCGATTTGCTGCTTCTTCTCTAGCTCCTTTATGTGTAAGGTTAGCTTTTGTATTTGAGTTCTTTCCAGTTTTTGAATGGATGCTTGTATTGCGATGTATTTCCCCCTCAGGACTGCTTTTGCTGCATCCCAAAGATTTTGAACTGTTGTATCTTCATTCTCATTAGTTTCCATGAATCTTTTTAATTCTTCCTTAATTTCCTGGTTGACCCTTTTATCTTTTAGCAGGATGGTCCTTAACCTCCACGTGTTTGAGGTCCTTCCAAACTTCTTCTTGTGATTGAGTTCTAATTTCAAGGCGTATGGTCTGAGAATATGCAGGGACGATCCCAATCTTTTGGTATCGGTTCAGACCCGATTTGTGACCCAGTATGTGGTCTATTCTGGAGAAAGTTCCATGTGCACTTGAGAAGAATGTGTATTCAGTTGAGTTTGGATGTAAAGTTCTGTAGATATCTGTGAAATCCATCCGGTCCAGTGTATCATTTAAAGCTCTCGTTTCTGGGATCCCTTGGTGGCACAGCGGTTTGGCGCCTGTCTTTGGCCCGGGGCGCGATCTTGGAGACCCGGGATCGAGTACCACATCGGGCTCCCGGTGCATGGAGCCTGCTTCTCCCTCTGCCTGTGTCTCTGCCTCTCTCTCTCTCTCTCTATCTCTCTCTGACTATCATAAGTAAATTAAAAAAATAAAAAAAATAAAGCTCTCGTTTCTTTGGAGATGTTGTGCTTAGAAGACCTATCGAGGGTAGAAAGAGCTAGATTGAAGTCACCAAGTATAAGTGTATTATTATCTAAGTATTTCTTCACTTTGGTTAATAATTCGTTTAAGTATTTGGCAGCTCCCACATTCGGGGCATATATATTGAGGATTGTTAAGTCCTCTTGTTGGATAGATCCTTTAAGTATGAGATAGTGTCCCTCTTCGTCTCTCACTACAGTCTTCGGAGTAAATTTTAGTTTATCTGATATAAGGATGGCTACCCCTGCTTTCTTTTGAGAACCATTTGAATGGTAAATGGTTCTCCAACCTTTTATTTTCAGGTTGTAGGTGTCCTTCTGTCTAAAATGAGTCTCTTGTAGACAGCAAATAGATGGGTCCTGCTTTTTTATCCAGTCTGAAACCCTGCGCCTTTTGATGGGGTCATTAAGCCCGTTCACGTTCAGAGTTACTATTGACAGATATGAGTTTAGTGTCATCATGATATCTATTTAGTCCTTGTTTTTGTGGATTGTTCCACTGAACTTCTTCTTAAAGGGGAATTTTAAGAGTCCCCCTTAAAATTTCTTGCAGAGCTGGTTTGGAGGTCACATATTCTTTCAGTTCCTGCCTGTCTTGGAAGCTCTTTATCTCTCCTTCCATTTTGAATGAGAGCCTTGCTGGATAAAGTATTCTTGGTTGCATGTTCTTCTCATTTAGGACCCTGAATATATCCTGCCAGCCCTTTCTGGCCTGCCAGGTCTCTGTGGAGAGGTCTGCTGTTACCCTAATATTCCTCCCCATGAAAGTCAGGGACTTCTTGTCTCTTGCTGCTTTAAGGATCTTCTCTTTATCTTTGGAATTTGCAAGCTTCACTATTAGATGTCGAGGTGTTGAACGGTTTTTATTGATTTTAGGGGGGATCTCTCTATTTCCTGGATCTGAATGCCTGTTTCCCTTCCCAGATTGGGAAAGTTTTCAGCTAGGATTTGTTCAAATACATATTCTGGCCCTCTGTCCCTTTCGGCGCCCTCGGGAACCCCAATTAAACGTAGGTTTTTCTTCCTTAGGCTGTCATTTATTTCCCTTAATCTGTCTTCATGGTCTTTTAATTGTCTGTCTCTTTTTTCCTCAGTTTCCCTCTTTGCCATTAACTTGTCTTCTATGTCACTCACTCGTTCTTCCACCTCGTTAACCCTCGTCGTTAGGACTTCTAGTTTGGATTGCATCTCATTCAATTGATTTTTAATTTCTGCCTGATTGGATCTAAATTCTGCAGTCATGAAGTCTCGTGAGTCCTTAATGCTTTTTTCTAGAGCCACCAGTAGCTGTATAATAGTGCTTCTGAATTGGCTTTCTGACATTGAATTGTAATCCAGATTTTGTAACTCTGTGGGAGAGAGGCTGTTTCTGATTCTTTCTTTTGAGGTGAGGTTTTCCTTCTAGTCATTTTGCTCAGTGCAGAGTGGCCAAAAACAAGTTGTATTGGGAAAAGGAGAGAAAGAGAGAGAAGGAAAGAAAAGAGAAAGAGAAAAAAGAAAAAGAAGAAAAAAGGAAAAAGAGAAGAAAAAGAGAAAGAAAAAGAAAGAAAGGTGAAAAAAAGGGGGGTGGGGGAAGCAATCAGAAATCAAAAAGAAAGAAAAAAGAAAAACAAAAAACAAAAAACACGGGGGAGTATCTTCTGATTCTGTAGACTTTAAGTCCCTTGACTTCCCCTGGAACTGGTCCGTCCAGCTGGTCTTCTGGGGGAGGGGCCTGCTGTGCTGATTTTCAGGTGTTAGCACTTGGGGGAGCTGCTCTGCCCCTGCCTGCTGCAGGGCTCAGCGGGGGTTGTTTACCCCGTGAGGCCCCAGGAGGAACAGCCACAGTTGCTATGGCAACTCTGGAAGCCTGGATTCAGCCTCCGCAGGAACTACGGGGCTCTCCGTCCTGTCCTCAGGGCCTGGAGGCTCCGGGGCGGGGCCGCTGATCTGCTCAGCTCGGGGCAGGAGCGTCCTTGCTGTCCTGGGCCCTCCCGGCCTCTGCCTGTCCCGGGGGAGGCCGGATCCTGGGCTGTGTCCCGGCGCCCTGTGCTCCGGGGCCTGCGCTGTGGGATTTGCGCTCCCGGTCGCGCAGCCGCCGCTCTGCGGAGCCGCTCGAGCCCTTCCGAGCTGCTCCCGGCCGCACGGTCCCCTCCGCACGGAGCCTCTTCCTCTGCCCGAGCCGCTGCCGCCGAGCTGCTCCCGGAGCTACGCAGCCCCCTCCGCGGAGCCGCCACCCGAGCCCCTCCGAGCTGCTCCGGGTCCCGCCGTGCGCGCTGCAGCCCTTAGGGAGCTCGGCGCACTCTCCCGGGGCGCAGGTGTCTGTTAGTGTCCCCGGGAGCCCGAGGGCATCCCCGCCCTCCTGGGTCCTGCTCTAACTCCCTGCGAGCCCCTTTCCGCCCGGGAAGGTTGGTGCAGCTCCTGCTCCTCCGGGACGGGGCTCTCCTGTCCTGGGGACACTCGCCCCGGCCTCAGCCCGGCTCCTCGCGGGGCCCCTCCCCCTCGGAGGCCTTTTGTTCTTTATTTCTCTTTCCCCGTCTTCCTCCCTTGATAGAAGCGCGAACTCTTCTCACTGTAGCGTTCCAGCTGGTCTCTCTTTAAATCTCAGGCCGAATTCGTAGATTTTCAGGATGATTTGAAGGTTATCTAGGTAATTTGGTGGGGACAGGTGATTTGGGGACCCTACTCTTCCGCCATCTTGCCCCTCCTCTCTCTCTCTCTCTTTTTTTTTTTTCTCTCTCTCTCTTTTTTGAACTTCCTATCAGGAGCCTTAATGCTGATTTCTGAAAGCAAAACAAGCAAGTCCACAGTTCTCCTTCATACTTCCCCAGCAGACCCTTGGGTTCTCTCCACAGAGTTGAACTGTTGTGATACTTACTGAGTCATTGATTGTGTAGGTCAGTCACAGAGCAGCATTTCCATCCAAAACAAAAAGGAGGAAAAAGGAGTTTGGAAGTAATTGGGTCTCACAAATCGTGGGGAGGGAATATTGAAACTGTGACAATGTTTCTTAGTGTACCTTTTCTCAGAGCCACATCTGAAGGCCAACTTCCTTCTGAGAGCTGAGCCAAGATGCCGTCGCTCCCAGTTCCACAGTGCCTGTGGATTGACTTTCACGCATCCTCCTTAGATATCTGACAGAAGTGCGCACAAGGTCAATGGAAAGCTGCCGGCCAGGAAGGCTTGGTTCTGCGCTGTCAAGACAGCTTTCGCCAGGTCAATCCTACTACACAATGAAGTTAGCCACTAACACCCATAAGAGCGAATGTAGCTGTAAGCTGGATGTGAGGCCTGCTTACCTCTGGGGGTTCGGCTCATGACCTGTACGTCCCCCTTCCTGACTGCCTGGACAGTCAGCTTCTCAAATCCTACATCCAATGCCTGTACCAAGTTGTTTGAGAGGCAAGTAAACATTGCTTACCTAGCTGTCTGGTATCTCCCTGTACAATACAGCGACTTTCTGGGAACATAGTCACTTAGAATGGAGCTAGATTCCAACACACACCAATGCGAGACTAGTGAAAAACTAGCTTCAAGTCATAATTACTTCTGATAGTTGACCGCATGTGTTGTCCCTCGGAGGTCCACACTGCCTGTGGATTCAGTTTCTAACATCCTCAGGGAAATGCTTGTCAGTACCTGCGTGTGAGGCAAGAGGCAACCTGCAGACATGGGCTAGTATCTCCAAGTTGAAGGCACCATTTCCAATGGAAATTCCTATAGAAGAATTGTGGATGCTTGGAACTCCCATAGGAGATAGGGTCCTTGGATGGTGGCTACAAGACACTTAGAGCTATGATCAGTGAGGAGGGGCAAGATGGCAGAAGAGTAGGGTCCCCAAATAATCTGTCCCCACCAAATTACCTAGATCACCTTCATATCATCCTGAGAATCTACGAATTCGGCCTGAGATTTAAAGAGAGAACAGCTGGAATGCTACAGTGAGAAGAGTTCGCGCTTCTCTCAAGGTAGGAAGATGGAGGGAAAAATAAAAAAGAAACAAAAGGGAGCCAAGGGGGAGGGGCCAGGCGAGGAGCCGGGCTAAGGCTGGGCGAGCGCCCCCGGGACAGGAAACCTCCGTCCTGGAGAGCAGGAGCTTCACCAATCTTCCGGGACAGAAAGGGGCTCGCAGGGTGTTAGAACAGGGCCCCCAGGAGGACGGGGATGCCCTCAGGCTCCTTGGGACACTAACAGACACCTGCGTCCTGTGGAAAATGCGCCGAGCTCCCTAAAGGGCTGCAGCATGCAAACAGCTGGACCCGGGACAGCTCGGAGGGGCTCAGGTGAAGGCTCTGAGGGAGGGGGCTGCTCGGCCCCGGGAGCAGCTCTGAGGGGCTCAGGCGGCGGCTCCACAGAGTTGTGGAGAGGGGGCTGCGCCGTCGCCGAGAGCACGAATCCAACAGCGCAGGCCCGGGAGCACAGAGTGCTGGCACACAGCCCAGGATCTGACCTTCCCCGGGGACAGGCAGAGGCCAGGAGGGCCCAAGACAGCAAGGACGCTCCTGCCCGGAGCTGAGCAGATCAGCGGCCTCACCCCAGAGCATCCAGGCCTCTGCAGACAGCCCTGTAGTTACTGTGGGAGCTGAATCCAGGGCTCCAGAGCTGGCCCCCGCCACTGTGATTGTTCCTCCTGGGGCCTCACGGGGTAAACAACCCCTGCACCAGTCAAGGGGCTGAGCAGCCCTCCCAAGTGCTAACACCTGAAAATCAGCAAAACAGGCCCCTCCCCCAGAAGACCAGCAAGAGGGACAAGTTCCAGGGGAAATCAAAGGACTTAAAGTATACAAAATCAGAAAATACTCCTCCGTGTTTTTTGTTTTTCGTTTTTTTTTCTTGCTTTTTGATTTGTTTGCTTTCCGCACCTTTATCTTTTTCTTCTCTCTTTTTTTTTCTTCCCTTTTTCTTTTCCTCTTTCCTTCCTTCTTTCTCTCCTCTCTTTTTCTCCTTTTCCCAATACAACTTGTTTTTGGCCACTCTGCCCTGAGCAAAATGAATACAAATAAAACCTCACCTCAAAAGAAAGAATCAGAAACAGTCCTCTCTCCCACAGAGTTACAAAATCTGGATTACAATTTAATGTCAGAAAGCCAATTCAGAAGCACTATTACAAAGCTACTGGTGGCTCTAGAAAAAAAACATAAAGGACTCAAGATACTTCATGACTGCAGAATTTAGATCTAATCAGGCAGAAATTAAAAATCAATTGAATGAGATTCAATCCAAACTAGAAGTCCTAATGACGAGGGTTAACGAGGTGGAAGAACGAGTGAGTGAAATAGAAGACAAGTTGATGGCAAAGAGGGAAACTGAGGAAAAAAGAGACAGACAATTAAACCATGAGGGAAAAAGGAAATAAATGACAGCCTAGAAAGAAAAACCTACGTTTAATTGGGGTTCCTGAGGGCGCCGATAGGGCCAGAGGGCCAGAATATGTATTTGAACAAATCCTAGCTGAAAACTTTCCTAATCTGGGAAGGGAAAGAGGCATTCAGATCCAGGAAATAGAGAGACCCCCCCCAAAATCAATAAAAACCATTCAACACCTCGACATTTAAGAGTGAAGCTTGCAAATTTCAAAGAATAAGAGAAGATCCTTAAAGCAGCAAGAGACAAGAAATCCCTGACTTTTATGGGGAGGAGTATTAGGGTAACAGCAGATCTCTCCACAGAGATCTGACATGCCAGAAAGGGCCGGCAGGATATATTCAGGGTACTAAATGAGAAAAACAAGCAACCAAGAATACTTTGTCCAGCAAAGCTCTCATTCAGAATGGAAGGAGAGATAAAGAGCTTCCAAGACAGGCAGGAACTGAAAGAATATGTGACCTCCAAACCACCTCTGCAAGAAATTTTAAGGGGGACTCTTAAAATTCCCCTTTAAGAAGAAGTTCAGGAGATCCCTGGGTGGCGCTGCGGTTTGGCGCCTGCCTTTGGCCCAGGGCGCGATCCTGGAGACCCGGGATCGAATCCCACGTCGGGCTCCCAGTGCATGGAGCCTGTTTCTCCTTCTGCTTGTGTCTCTGCCTCTCTCTCTCTCTATCTGTGTGACTATCATAAATAAAAAAAAATAAAGAAAAAAAAAAGAAGTTCAGTGGAAAAATCCACAAAAACAAAGACTGAATAGATATCATGATGACACTAAACTCATATATTTCAATAGTAACTCTGAACGTAAATGAGCTTAATGACCCCATCAAAAGGCTCAGGGTGTCAGACTGGATAAAAAAGCAGGACCCATCTATTTGCTGTCTACAAGAGACTCATTTTAGACAGAAGGACACCTACAGCCTGAAAATAAAAGGTTGGAGAACCATTTACCATTCAAATGGTTCTCAACCGGGGCGAGTGTCCCCAGGACAGGAGAGCCCCGTCCCGGAGAAGCAGGAGCTGCACCAACCTTCCCGGCCGGAAAGGGGCTCGCAGGAAGTTAGAGCAGGACCCGGGAGGGCGGGGAAGCCCTTGGGCTCCCTGGGATACTAACAGACACCTGCGCCCCGGGAGACTGCGCCGAACTCCCTAAGGGCTGCAGCGCGCACGGCGGGGCCCGGAACAGCTCGGAGAGGCTCGGGCGGTGGCTCCGCGGAAGGGGCTGCGGGGCGGAAGCGAATCCAACAGCGCAGGCCCCGGGGCACAGGGTGCCGTGACACAGCCCAGGATCCGGCCTCCCCTGGTACAGGCAGAGGCTGGGAGGGCCCAGGACAGCAAGGACGCTCCTGCCCCGAGATGAGCAGATCAGCGGCCCCGCCGCGGAGCCTCCAGGCCCTGAGGACGGGACGGAGAGCCCCGGAGTTACTGTGGGGGCTGACTCCAGTCTTCCAGAGCTGCCATAGCCACTGTGGCTGTTCCTCCTGGGGCCTCATGGGGTAAACAACCCCCACTGAGCCCTGCAGCAGGCAGGGGCAGAGCAGCTCCCCCAAGTGCTAACACCTGAAAATCAGCACAGCAGGCCCCTCCCCCAGACACCAGCTAGACGGACCAGTTCCGGGGAAGTCAAGGGACTTAAAGAATACAGAATCAGAAGATACTCCCCTGTGTTTTTTGTTTTTTTTCTTTTTTCTTTTCTTTTTGATTTCTGATTGCTTCCCCCACCCCCCCTTTTTTTACCTTTCTTTCTTTTTCTTTCTCTTTTTCTTCTCTTTTTTTCCTTTTTTTTCTTCTTTTTCTTTTTTCTCTTTCTCTTTTCTTTCCTTCTCTCTCTTTCTCTCCTGTTCCCAATACAACTTGTTTTTGGCCACTCTGCACTGAGCAAAATGACGAGAAGGAAAACCTCACCTCAAAAGAAAGAATCAGAAACAGCCCTCTCTCCAACAGAGTTGCAAAATCTGGATTACAATTTAATGTCAGAAAGCCAATTCAGAAGCTCTATTATACAGCTACTGGTGGCTCTAGAGAAAAGCATTGAGGACTCACGAGACTTCATGACTGCAGAATTTAGATCCAATCAGGCAGAAATTAAAAATCAATTGAATGAGATGCAATCCAAACTAGAAGTCCTAACGACGAGGGTTAACGAGGTGGAAGAACGAGTGAGTGACATAGAAGACAACTTAATGGCAAAGAGGGAAACTGACGAAAAAAGAGACAAACAATTAAAAAAAAGACAGATCATGAAGACAGATTAAGAGAAATAAATGACAGCCTAAGGAAGAAAAACCTACGTTTAATTGGGGTTCCCGAGGGCGCGGAAAGGGACAGAGGGCCAGAATAAGTATTTGAACAAATCCTAGCTGAAAACTTTCCCAAACTGGGAAGGGAAACAGACATTCAGATCCAGGAAATATAGAGACCCCCCCCCAAAATCAATAAAAACCGTTCAACACCTCGACATTTAATAGTGAAGCTTGCAAATTCCAAAGAAAAAGAGAAAATCCTTAAAGCAGCAAGAGACAAGAAGTCCCTGACTTTCATGGGGAGGAATATTAGGGTAACAGCAGACCTCTCCACAGAGACGTGGCAGGCCAGAAAGGGCTGGCAGGATATATTCAGGGTCCTAAATGAGAAGAACATGCAACCAAGAATACTCTATCCAGCAAGGCTCTCATTCAAAATGGAAGGGAAGAAAAAGAGCTTCCAAGACAGGCAGGAACTAAAAGAATATGTGACCTCCAAACCAGCTCTGCAAGAAATTTAAAGGGGGACTCTTAAAATTCCCCTTTAAGAAGAAGTTCAGTGGAACAATCCACAAACAAGCACTAAATAGATATCATGATGACACTAAACTCATATCTGTCAATAGTAACTCTGAACGTGAACGTGCTCAATGACACCATCAAAAGGCGCAGGGTTTCAGACTGGATAAAAAAGCAGGACCCATCTATTTGCTGTCTACAAGACACTCATTTTAGACAGAAGGACACCTACAGCCTGAAAATAAAAGGTTGGAGAACCATTTACCATTCAAATGGTTCTCAAAAGAAAGCAGGGGTAGCCATCCTTATATCAGATAAAATAAAATTTACCCCGAAGACTGTAGTGAGAGATGAAGAGGGAAACTATCTCATACTTAAAGGATCTATCCAGCAAGAGGATTTAACAATCCTCAATATATATGCCCCGAATGTGGGAACTGCCAAATACTTAAACGAATTATTAACCAAAGTGAAGAAATACTTAGATAATAATACACTAATCCTCGGTGACTTCAATCTAGCTCTTTCTACCCTCGATAGGTCTTCTAAGCACAACAACTCCAAAGAAACGAGAGCTTTAAGTGAAACACTGGACCAGATGGATTTCACAGATATCTACAGAACGTTACATCCAAACTCAACTGAATACACATTCTTCTCAAGTGCACATGGAACTTTCTCCAGAATAGACCACATACTGGGTCACAAATCGGGTCTGAACCGATACCAAAAGATTGGGATCATCCCCTGCATATTCTCAGACCATAATGCCTTGAAATTAGAACTAAATCACAACGAGAAGTTTGGAAGGACTTCAAACACGTGGAGGTTAAGGACCATCCTGCTAAAAGATAAAAGGGTCAACCAGGAAATTAAGGAAGAATTAAAAAGATTCATGGAAACTAATGAGAATGAAGATACAACCATTCAAAATCTTTGGGATGCAGCAAAAGCAGTCCTGAGGGGGAAATACATTGCAATACAAGCATCCTTTCAAAAACTGGAAAGAACTCAAATACAAAAACTAACCTTACACATAAAGGAGCTAGAGAAAAAACGGAAATGGACCCGACGCCCAGCAGAAGAAGAGAGTTAATTAAAATTTGAGCAGAACGAAACGAAATTGATACCAGAAGAACTGTGGAACAGATCAATAGAACCAGGAGTTGGTTCTTTGAAAGAATTAATAAGATAGATAAACCATTAGCCAACCTTATTAAAAAGAAGAGAGAGAACACTCAAATTAATAAAATCATGAATGAGAAAGGAGAGATCACTACCAACACCAAGGAAATACAAACGATTTTAAAAACATATTATGAACAGCTCTACGCCAATAAATTAGGCAATCTAGAAGAAATGGACACATTCCTGGAAAGCCACAAACTACCAAAACTGGAACAGGAAGAAATAGAAAACCTGAACAGGCCAATAACCAGGGAGGACATTGAAGCAGTCATCAAAAACCTCCCAAGACAGAAGAGTCCAGGGGCAGATGGCTTCCCAGGGGAATTCTATTAAACGTTTAAAGAAGAAATCATACCTATTCTACTAAAGCTGTTTGGAAATATAGAAAGAGATGGAGTACTTCCAAATTCGTTCTAGGAGGCCAGCATCATGTTAATTCCAAAACCAGACAAAGACCCCACCAAAAAGGAGAATTACAGACCAATATCCCTGATGAACATGGATGCAAAAATTCTCAACAAGATACTAGCCAATAGGATCCAACAACACATTAAGAAAATTATTCACCATGACCAAGTAGGATTTATCCCCGGGATGCAAGGCTGGTTCAACACTCGTAAAACAATCAATGTGATTCATCATATCAGCAAGAGAAAAACCAAGAACCATATGATCCTCTCATTAGATGCAGAGAAAGCATTTGACAAAATACAGCATCCATTCCTGATCAAAACTCTTCAGAGTGTGGGGATAGAGGGAAGTTTCCTTGACATCTTAAAAGCCATCTACGAGAAGCCCACAGCAAATATCATTCTCAATGGGGAAGCACTGGGAACCTTTACCCTAAGATCAGGAACAAGACAGGGATGTCCACTCTATTCAACATAGTATTGGAAGTCCTAGCCTCAGCAATCAGACAACAAAAAGACATTAAAGGCATTCAAATTGGCAAAGAAGAAGTCAAACTCTCCCTGTTTGCCGATGACATGATACTCTACCTAGAAAACCCAAAAGCCTCCACCCCAAGATTGCTAGAACTCATACAGCAATTTGGTAGCGTGGCAGGATACAAAATCAATGCCCAGAAATCAATGGCCTTCCTATACACTAACAATGAGACTGAAGAAAGAGAAATTAAGGAGTCCATCCCATTTACAATTGCACCCAAAAGCATAAGATACCTAGGAATAAACCTAACCAAAGAGGTAAAGGATCTATACCCTAAAAACGATAGAACACTTCTGAAAGAAATTGAGGAAGACACAAAGAGATGGAAAAACATTCCATGCTCATGGATTGGCAGAATTAATATTGTGAAAATGTCAATGTTACCCAGGGCAATGTACACGTTTAATGCAATCCCTATCAAAATACCATGGACTTTCTTAAGAGAGTTGGAACAAATTATTTTAAGATTTGTGTGGTATCAGAAAAGACCCCGAATAGCCAGGGGAATTTTAAAAAAGAAAACCATAGCTGGGGGCATCACAATGCCAGATTTCGGGTTGTACTACAAAGCTGTGGTCATCAAGACAGTGTGGTACTGGCACAAAAACAGAAACATAAATCAATGGAACAGAATAGAGAATCCAGAAGTGGACCCTGAACTTTATGGTCAACTAATATTCGATAAAGGAGGAAAGACGATCCACTGGAAGAAAGACAGTCTCTTCAATAAATGGTGCTGGGAAAATTGGACATCCACATGCAGAAGAATGAAACTAGACCACTCTCTTGCACCATACACAAAGATAAACTCAAAATGGATGAAAGATCTAAATGTGAGACAAGATTCCATCAAAATCCTAGAGGAGAACACAGGCAACAGCCTTTTTGAACTTGGCCACAGTAACTTCTTGCAAGATACATCCACGAAGGCAAAAGAAACAAAAGCAAAAAAGAACTATTGGGACTTCATCAAGATAAGAAGCTTTTGGACAGCAAAGGATACAGTCCACAAATCTAAAAGACAACCTACAGAATGGGAGAAGATATTTGCAAATGACCTATCAGATAAGGGGCTAGTTTCCAAAATCTATAAAGAACTTCTTAAACTCAACACCAAAGAAACAAACAATCCAATCATGAAATGGGCAAAAGACATGAAGAGAAATCTCACAGAGGAAGACATAGACATGGCCAACATGCACATGAGAAAATGCTCCGCATCACTTGCCATCCGGGAAATACAAATCAAGACCACAATGAGATCCCACCTCACACCAGTGAGAATGGGGAAAATTAACAAGGCAGGAAACAACAAATGTTGGAGAGGATGCGGAGAAAAGGGAACCCTCTGGCACTGTTGGTGGGAATGTGAACTGGTGCAGCCACTCGGAAAACTGTGTGGAGGTTCCTCAAAGAGTTAAAAATAGACCTGCCCTACGACCCAGCAATTGCACTGTTAGGGATTTACCCCAAAGATTCAGATGCAATGAAACGCCGGGACACCTGCACCCCGATGTTTCTAGCAGCAATGTCCACAGTAGCCAAACTGTGGAAGGAGCCTCGGTGTCCATTGAAAGATGAATGGATAAAGAAGATGTGGTCTATGTATACAATGGAATATTACTCAGCCATTAGAAACGACAAATACCCACCATTTGATTCAACGTGGATGGAACTGGAGGGTATTATGCTGAGGGAAGTAAGTCAATCGGAGAAGGACAAACAGTGTATGTTCTCATTCATTTGGGGAATATGAATAATATTGAAAGGGAATATAAGGGAAGGGAGAAGAAATGTGTGGGAAATATCAGAAAGGGAGACAGAACATAAAGACTCCTAACTCTGGCTAACGAACTAGGGGTGGTGGAAGGGGAGGAGGGCGGGGGGTGGGGGTGAATGGGTGACGGGCACTGAGGGGGACACTTGACGGGATGAATACTGGGTGTTATTCTGTATGTTGGTAAATTGAACACCAATAAAAATTAATTTATTAAAAAAAAAACTAAGGTAAAAGCCACCTCGAGGTCCAAGTCCCTGCTCTGCTGTGTCGGGTATACTTGGACCCAAGCTCAAGCTTGTAAATAAAGCATTGTGTGTTTCCATCGGTGTCGGCTCCTTGGTGGTTTCTCGGATTCGGAATCTTGGGCACAACAGCATAGACTCAGATAGGATGAGACAACTTGCAGAAACTCAGATTGACTTTCTGGAGCCAATCAAGCCCCTTGGAAATTTGGCCTGATACCTTCCTTCCAGAGTTCCCCAAAGCCTGACCAGGTAAGTCCAGAGTGCCACCTCCTGGAGGATGAAATCAAGAGTCAGATGCTTAAGGGGACCAAGCCTCCCAGGTGCCCCTAAAAGGTGCTTTCAAAGGCTGAAGTTCTTCCTTCTTTCCTTGCTTTTACAGGGATGATGTCAGTGACCACATCTGTCTACCTAGAGAGGAAGAAAATATTCCAGATTGCTGAACCCTGGTTTTCCACACTGCAGACAACAGGACCCCCTCCAACGTGACCCAGGAACTCCCTAATTCTGAGCCAAGGACAGGGGGTCTTGTTGTTTTGTTTTTAAAATGTGGTTAAAAGTAGACATCACCTACAATGGAGCATTTTAGCCATTTCTAAGCCTAGAGTTCAGCAGTATTAGATACGTTCACACCTTCCTCGCCACGTTATCTTTCCATTCCATTTTTTAAATTTAATTTTAAATTTTTTAAAAATTTTATTTCTTTCCTCATGAGAGATACACAGAGAGAGAGAGAGAGGCAGAGACACAGGCAGAGGGGAAAGCAGGCTTTCCGCAGGGAACCCAATGTGGGACTCCATAACTGTTGTGCCCAAGATTGCAAATCTGAGAAACCACCAAGGAGCCGACACCAATGCAAGTACACAAGGGTTTATTTACAAGCTCAAGCTTGGTTCCAAGTATACCCGACACAGCGGAGCAGGGACTTGGACCCCGAGGTGGGTTCCAGCTTAGTTTTAGGGGTTGGTCTTGGGGACCTCTAGAAGGGGGGAAGGAATTTCTCAAGTTTTGTTTATATTCTGATATGGGGCTTTCAAGGACATTGAGGTCTGTTCTCATCCTGATATGGGACTTTCTGCCACTGGTGTTGAGCTGTTCTCATTCTAATATGGGGCTTTCTGGGTTGTTAAGCTGTTTTTTCCTGTACCTGAAGTAAGGTAAAGTGCAGCTCTTATTCACAGGGGGCCTGAAATGGCTATACTTGTGCTAACGCTGAACTTAAGGTGGAATGGCCTTAATTTTCTCGGCCTCCACAGAGCCAACACCAATGCAAGTACATGAGGGTTTATTAACAAGATCGAGCTTGGGTCCAAGTATACCCGACACAGCGGATCAGGGACTTGGACCCTGAGGTGGCTTCCAGCTGGGTTTTTATGGGCTGGTCTAGGGGTAAGGTGGGGTTTTTCAGTAAGGGTGGTGGTGTGAGAATCTCCAGTAAAGAGGTCTCACAAGCGCTTGCTTCCTTATTCTGATAAGGGTGTGCTTTGTGATTTTGCCTATAGCAGAGGTAAGGTAGAGTTCAGTACCTGGTCACAGTGGCCTGGTCACAGTGACCTGAGATGGCTGCCGAAGCTACAATGGCTGTACTTGTGCCAATGTTAAACTTGAATGGCCCTAATTTTCTCGACCTCCACAATAACAAGACCCTGGGATGACTCCCCAAGCTAAAGGTAGACGCTCAAGTCCTGAGCCACCCAGGTGCCCCATACATACTTAATTTTTTAAAAGTTCGTTCATTCATTTTTCATTATCTCTAGACCCAACGGAGGGCTCGAACTCACAACCCTGCCTGAGAATCAGAGTTCAGTGCTCTTCAGACTGAGCCCCCCCAAGTGCTCCTGCCATTTCATTTTTTCAAGAACCCTGAGATCATGGCTTCAGAGTCACCATTTGTCTGGTGAGGCCCACCCCTCCCATCCCTCCATGCGGAGGTGACATCTCTCGGGCTGGTTCATGTTTGTCCATCTTCCTTCCTCCTTTTAGTAGACAGAAGGTGGCTTGTGAAACAGCCAGTGACTATGTCGAATGAGACTGAGGATTTTCTTGGGAAATGGGTGCGAGAGGGAAGACAAATCAATGTAGAACCAGGAAACTATTGGTATTGTTTTAGAGGAAAGAGTGTGCTTGCTGGCCCCTCTACCCAAGGTGGATGAGTCAGAACTGTCCCTAGCCAGGCCTCCCTTAGTCCTTTGCCCTTATCCCTCCATGCCTGTGTTTGACCTCTGAACCCTAAGGCACCACTGTCATGTGTTTAAGTCCCCCTAAGACTGAGCAGGCCACACCATGCCATGCCCTTCATGCCCTCCCAGATCCACCCCCACTCCTGGAAGGCATTAGAGTGAGATGTCATCCTCCATATCCAGGATAGATTCCCAAAGGGTTTATCGTGGTTTCCTGGGTTAGGAAACCAGGAGGGGACTCTCTTTTGGCACCCAGACAAGGGGAGTTCTTCAGACATCCTCTTTCTCCTTCCCTTCCCCTGGTTCCCCACCCCCCCACACACACACACAATTTGGAAGCTGCTGCCTGAGGATTGGGGGAGTTGAAGAAAGCCATTCAATGGAGAGAAGTCCCAGGCTGTGACTATAACAGACAGCCTTGTGCATTTAAATGAAATGAGTGAATGAGGCCCATTGGAATTGATCATCCTGAACCTCCCTTCAGCTGCCAGCCACCCTCAACCCTACCCCCCAACCCTGAGTCCTCCAGTGGATTTGGGAATAGAAGACTGGATGTGTGTGTGCATGCGCACGTGTGTTAATATGTATGCACCCGCTAAGGGTGGTGGAGCATGCTCACTTTGGCTCAATGTTCTGTTGTTTCTGCTTTTGCCACTTGTATTGCAAGTGCATTGCATTGTATAGTGCATTGCAAGCATTGCATAGCTTTTGCAATGAGCAAAGCTAAACTCCTCCCATTGCTTAGTTCTTAAAAAACCTGATTTTCCTGTTTTCTTGGTGAATGGACTGACCCATACCCTCCCATTCCACCAGACCCCTTGTTCAAATACTTTCACTGGAAGAGTTCTTTCACCTCATCCAGAAAACAACAGCCCCCCACACTCACCCATTGCCACAGATATGCAACCCACAAAACAGAAATCCAGCTGGCCTCCTTCTGCCTCAGTCTACTGTAGAGAGTCATTGTCTTTTTTTTTAATAAATTAATTTTTTATTGGTGTTCAATTTACCAACATACAGAATAACACCCAGTGCTCATCCCATCAAGTGTCCCCCTCAGTGCCCGTCACCCATTCACCCCCACCCCCTGCCCTCCTCCCCTTCCACCACCCCTAGTTCATTTCCCAGAGTTAGGAGTCTCTATGTTCTGTCTCCCTTTCTGATATTTCCCACACATTTCTTCTCCCTTCCCTTATATTCCCTTTCAATATTATTCATATTCCCCAAATGAATGAGAACATACACTGTTTGTCCTTCTCCGATTGACTTACTTCCCTCAGCATAATACCCTCCAGTTCCATCCATGTTGAAGCAAATGGTGGGTATTTGTTGTTTCTAATGGCTGAGTAATATTCCATTGTATACATAAACCACATCTTTATCCATTCATCTTTTGATGGACACCGAGGCTCCTTCCACAGTTTGGCTACTGTGGACGTTGCTGCTATAAACATCGGGGTGCAGGTGTCCCGGCGTTTCATTGCATCTGAATCTTTGGGGTAAATCCCTAACAGTGCAATTGCTGGGTCGTAGGGCAGGTCTATTTTTAACTCTTTGAGGAACCTCCACTCGGTTTTCCAGAGTGGCTGCACCAGTTCACATTCCCACCAACAGTGTAAGAGGTTTCCCTTTTCTCCACATCCTCTCCAACATTTGTTGTTTCCTGCCTTGTTAATTTTCCTCATTCTCACTGATGTGAGGTGGTATCTCATTGTGGTTTTGATTTGTATTTCCCTGATGGCAAGTGATGCGGAGCATTTTCTCATGTGCATGTTGGCCATGTCTATGTCTTCCTCTGTGAGATTTCTCTTCATGTCTTTTGCCCATTTCATGATTGGATTGTTTGTTTCTTTGGTGTTGAGTTTAAGAAGTTCTTTATAGATTTTGGAAACTAGCCCCTTATCTGATAGGTCATTTGCAAATATCTTCTCCCATTCTGTAGGTTGTCTTTTAGTTTTGTTGACTGTATCCTTTGCTGTGCAAAAACTTCTTATCTTGATGAAGTCCCAATAGTTCACTTTTGCTTTTGTTTCTTTTGCCTTCGTGGATGTATCTTGCAAGAAGTTACTGTGGCCAAGTTCAAAAAGGCTGTTGCCTGTGTTCTCCTCTAGGATTTTGATGGAATCTTGTCTCACATTTAGATCTTTCATCCATTTTGAGTTTATCTTTGTGTATGGTGAAAGAGAGTGGTCACAATGCCAGATTTCAGGTTGTACTACAAAGCTGTGGTCATCAAGACAGTGTGGTACTGGCACAAAAACAGACACATAGATCAATGGAACAGAATAGAGAACCCAGAAGTGGACCCTGAACTTTATGGTCAACTAATATCCGATAAAGGAGGAAAGACTATCCATTGGAAGAAAGACAGTCTCTTCAATAAATGGTGCTGGGAAAATTGGACATCCACATGGAGAGTCATTGTCTTAAACATGCCTTAGGCTCAATGATTTGATGCTGTCTCCTTTTCTCTGGCACAGTTCCATCCCCCATTGGGCCCATATGATAATTGCATGACCACACTGCTCACGGGACCTAGAGACAATATGCTAAAGTGACCTACACACCAAGGTGCCCATAAACATGGTCCCCGGAAATCTTTGACATTCACATTCCTTTGCTGAAATCATTGCTCTGGAAACTCCAGCATCTATAGCCGATCTTGTCCATGTTCTTCTCACCTACACTTGCTCTCTGTTCGCCTGTTATTTTGCCCAATTGTTCACAGAGAAATTAGATCCCGTCCTGCAAGAGCTGAATTTGAATCCTCTGCTCACCCCCCAGACAGAAAAGAATATGCACAGGTCTGCACCCATCTTATGCTTCTCCACTGTAGCAGAAGAAAATGTGCCCGCCCACCCTCCCCCTGCCAAAAGTCAAATCTGAGATAAAATTTGGATATAAAGGAATCTGAAATACATTTTTGAAATATGGACTTATTTATTTATATATTTATTTATTTATCAAAGATTTTGTTTATTTATTCATGGGAGACACACACAGAGAGAGAGACAGAGACAGAGACACAGACAGAGGGAGAAGCAGACTCCATGCAGGGAGCTTGATGTGGGACTCGATCCCAGGACCCCGGGATCACACCGTGGGCTGAAGGGAGGCACTAAACCACTGAGCCACCCCGGTGTCTCAAACTATAGACACTTTTAAGAAGTAGCGGCAACAGAAAAGAAACGCACGCAACCCCCACCCCCAACAGGTGGAAGGAGGGTGTGCTGACTCCCCTCCCTTTCATCCTGAGAAGCACACCCCCTCCCATGCCTCTGGAAGGTGTCTTGGAGGAGGTGCCAGGAGGGGATGAATGACATTCTTGTCTTCAAGGACAGGACGTTGAGTATGAGCATGAGAATTCTGGACAGACAGTTCTTGTTATTAAAAAAGAAAAGAAAAGAAAATCCTTATGTTCTTTTAGCCTCCCCACATAGTTGAGTTCCTCTTCCAATCTCTCCTCCTCATTCAATCCAATAGAAAAGCATGTAGGGTTTGCCACTCCTCGGGCCTTCGTTTGCTCAGGAGGGCTGTGCCACATGAAGTTTGTTGGGGACAAACTCATCCATCCCTTTTCCTTGTTCATCGGTCTGACGTCAAGGTCGTCCTCTGGGTTGGGCCCCAGGCGCTGATGGAGGGAGGTCAGGGTGGTGCCCCAGAGATGCCATCCTTTCCAGAGTCTTTGGTTTGGACCTCCTTCATGGCTTTGCTCGCTCCCTTCAGGGTGCTGACCCACCGGCTGAGAGCCGCCATCTCCAGGAAGGTCCTGGAGAGGGGCGATGTCTTTGCGAGGGGCACACACTCTTACAAAAGGACCCAGCAATTCCACTCCTGGGAATCAGTCCCAGGGGACCCAGAGGAGGCGATAGTGGAGTGGCATCGCTGGTCTGATTCTTCTGCCTATCTAGCTTGTTGAGGTCATGTGTACACCCATCTGACGCAGTTCTGGCACTCGGGACACACGCCAATCCTGTGAAGAGGCACAGGCTCCTCTGACCGAACCACAGCCAGGTGCCCTGAAATACGTGTCCTTGAAAAACCAACATGAGGTCTTCACCTGTGACCTCTCTCCTGCTGAGCGGCCTTCTGCTCAGATGCCGTCAGAGTGGAGAAAATACCCATAATGCACATAGTTTAGCCAACTGAGGAAGGTTTCCCTTGAAAGAAAATACTTCAAGGGGATCCCTGGGTGGCTCAGCGGTTTAGTGCCTGCCTTCAGCCCAGGGCTTGGTCCTGGAATCCAGGGATCGAGTCCTGCGTGGGGCTCCCTGCATGGAGCCTGCTTCTCCCTCTGCCTCTCTCTCTCTCTGTGTGTCTCTCATGAATGAATAAATAAAATCTTTAAAAAAGAAAAAAGAAAACACTTCAAGTGTCTGACGTTCAGTCAATGCTTGGAACTAATAAGTGATTTTAGTAAAGTTGCAAGATACGATATTAATTTTCAAAAGTCAATCACTTTTCTTTATGCCTGCAATGAATAAGTGGGATTTGTATCACTTACATTAGCAACCCCCAAAATGACATACTTAAATATAAATCTAACAAAATATTTACAAGATCTAAATGAGGAAAACTAAAGTGGTGAACAAAACAAAGAACTAAATAAATGGAGAGATACTCCATGTTCATGAAGAGGAGGTTTCAATATTGTTAGGGTGTTAGTCTTGATCTATAGATTCAAAGCAATCTCAATCAAAATCCCAGCAAATCTTTTATGGATATTAACAAACTTATTCTAAGTTTATAGAGAGACAGAAGATCCAGAACAGCCAATATGATACTGAAAGAAAAGAACAGAGTTGGAGGATTGTTGCTACCCGACTTCAAGATTTATTAGAAAGCTAGGGTAATAAAAAGAGTGGTACTGCTGCAAGAACACACAAATAGATTAATGGAACATAATAGAGAGCCCAGAAATAAACTCACAGATATATAGTCAACTGATCTTTGACAAAGGAGCAAAGGCAATACACTGGAACAAAGATAGTTTTTTTCCACTTTTACAGTCCTGGAACAAGTGTACACTCACATGCAGAAAAATGAATCTAGATACAGACCTTACACGCTTTATAAAAAATTAACTCAAAAAAATTAACTCAAAATGGATCATATACCTAAATGTAAAATGAAAAACTATAGTACTTTTAAAAGATAACATAGGAGAAAATCTAGACGGTATTGAATTTGGTGATGACTTTTTAGATACAGTATGAAAGTCCCAATCCACAAAAAAAAAAATAGCTAGACTTCAGTAAAATTAAAAAATTTTGCTCTGCAAAAGACAATATCAAAAGAATTAGAAAACAAGCCACAGACTAGGAGAAAATAATTTTTTAAAAAAAATCTTATTTAAAAATAGATTTAATACCTTAACAGACGCCTCACCAAAGACTATAGCAAATAAGCATATGAAGGTTCTCCACATCATATATAATCAGAGAAATGCAAATTAAAGCAACGAGATACCACTACACACCTATTGGAATGGCCAAAATCCAGAACTCTGACAATATCAAAAGCTAGCAAGGATGTGGAATGACAGGAACTTTGTTGTTTTTTTTTTTTTTTAATTTTTTTGTTTTTTTGTCATAGGAATGCAAAATAGTAGAACCACTTTGGAAGACAGTTTGGCAGTTTCTTACAAAACTAAATGGGGGCACCTGGGTGGCTCAGTTGGTTAAGCATTTGCCTTTGGCTCAGGTCATGTTCTCAGGGTCCTGGGATTGAGCTTCCAGGTAGGCTCCCCATTCAGTTGGGAGTCTGCTTCTCCTTCTCACTCTGCTCCCTCCCTTTGTGCTCTGTCTCCAGTAAAAAAACAAGATCTTAAAGAACTCAATATGCTCTTACCATATGATCCAACAATTATGATTTTTGGTATTTACCCAAAGGAACTTAAAATTCATGCTCACACAAAAATCTATATATGAATGTTTATAGCAGCTTTATTCATAATTGCCCAAGCTTAGAAGCAACCAAGGTATATCTTTCAATAGGTGAATGAATGAATGTATGAGTATATCCAGACAATGGACTCACTTTTTTTGTACATGTAGTTATAAATATGAGTAGAGATACAAATAGAGAGATCCTAGACAAAAATATGTAGATACAGATTGCACTTTTGTTGACAAAGGGGTAAGGAGGTGCTCTAAAAATGATGAAGATATGTCAAAGAACACAAGAGTTCCCTTAATGGAGCTCTCACAGGCCAAATCTGGGGCAATTTGAGTACTAAAATAGGTAACAATTAGGGATGCCTGCCTGGGTGGCATTTTTTTTCTCATTAAACTTTTGTTTTAATGGGTCTCAAAATTCTGTGACAGATTTTTGGTCAATTTGTTTCCATTAAAAAGTACTGATTTTAAAAACTAATAACTTAAAAAAATAAAAACTAATAACTTAAAACTGCCACACACAAACACACACACACACACACACACACACAAAACAAATGGTCCACAAAACATTCTCCTTTCCTGCTGAAGGTTTTACGATGCATTGTTATCATTAACCAGTCTTTTACTATTAAACTTAAATGGCCAATTGACACAAACAGTTCTGAGACCATTCTTCCACCACTGATTAAGACTGGGGTGGCAGGTATTGGGGATAATATTCATTTAGCCTTCTGAGCTTTCTGGGCAGACTTGGTGACTTTGCCAGCTCCAGCTGCCTTCTTGTCCACTGCTTTGATGACACCCACAGCAACCGTCTGTCTCATGTCACGAACAGCAAAACAGCCCAGAGGAGGATAGTCAGAGAAGCTCTCAACAGACATAGGTTTGCCAGGAACCATATCAACAATGGCAGCATCCCCAGATTTCAAGAACTTGGGACCATCTTCCAGCTTCTTTCCAGAACGACGATCTATCTTTTCCTTCAGCTCAGCAAACTTGCAAGCAATGTGAGCTGTGTGACAATCCAGCACAGGTGCATATCCAACTGTTGAGTTGAGCATCTGCCTTCAGTTCAGGGCATGATTCTGGAGTCCTGGGATTGAGTCCTACATTGGGCTCCCTGTGAGGAGCCTGTTTCTCCCTCTGCCTAGATCTCTGACTTTCTCTCTCTGTGTCTCTCATGAATAAATAAATAAATCTTTAAAAAAACAAAAAGTAATGATTATAGTGTATTTTACTTCATGGGAATAAAAAGAATCTATGAGTCTGTACAAATAATAAACAAATAATGGCCAAATGAACACATAAGAAAGGAACACTTCTCCTTACAGTAGAATGCTAATAAATGTAGAAGGAGTAGTGGCAGTTTAAGAAAGAACCCTTTTGCAACTATCATAGCAAAAATTTAATCAGAAAGAATTATTAAGTATTAAATAATTATTAAAGACAGTGGGTGATTTAATGAACCAGGAAGTTTATAGGGTCTCAGGTATCCCCAACAAATAACTTATAAATTATAGAGGGGAAAATACTATCTTTACAAAAGGGAAGCCAGGTGAACACCAACTTAACCAACTGATCAAATGTGGCATCAGTAACTGGCATAATTGAACATCTTGTGCTTCTCGATACAAAGCATTGGGAACACACCATCACTGATGTAGTGTTCCTGCCAAAGATGCAAAACATTGATCCAATTGTGAGGCAATGTCAGAAAACCCAATATGAGGGACAGCCTACATGATAAATGACCTAGACTCATCAAAATTGTCAACATTATTTGGTAAAGCCTGATTTTACATTAGAAGAGACCAAAGCGGAAAGAAAACAAAGCATTGAACAATTCTGTTTTGGATCCCAGAAAATAATATAAAGGACATTACTGAAAATATGAGAAAATTTGGATTAGACCTATAAATTAAATAATGCGATTCTACAAACATTAAACCTCCCAACTACAGCTTGATCTTAGGAAATACAAATTGAAGTTTTAGGGATAAATAAGTGTGATAACTAGCATGTACTCTCATAAACTATGGGGGGGGAGAGACTATATGTATAGTGTAGTATATGTATATATACATATATATAGTGAGGATATTAACAATTGGTAAAGCTGGGTGAAGGTTATACAAGAGTTCTTTATATCATTCTTGTAAATTTTCTGTATCTTGGAAATTCTAAAAAATGTTTTCCAAATGCAACTAGCTTTATTGTCTACATTTTCAGATTTAAAAAAAAATAAAACAAGCTCATTGTAAAAACTTGACTACATACTTAAAGTTGTAAAGTAGCAATTTCAAAGCTCCTGTGGTTCCATGATCTGTCAAATAATTGATATCCTTCCTTCAAAATGATTTCACACATATGCACTTCTTTTTAATAGGATAATGGTTATTCAAAAGGTATATCACAAATCTCTATGCAAAAACCTTCAATTTTTCTGACTGAAATTTGTATTTGTGTTGAGTACTCATTTGATCTAATAATAGAAAATGATCCAGTCACTTTCAGAGAAATTCAGAAACAATAAGGACATTCAGAGTTAAATTCAGTTCAGGATTGCAACCATCCTGCTGCATTCATCTCCTGACGGTGCAGTCTAAATTCAGGTGATCTTAATTTCCTGGCGGTGATGAGGCAGAGGAACATGAACTGGAGGAATTCTATGTATATTCAGGGTTTTAATGTTTCTGATTTAATGTTCCAGGTAATTAGAAATAGTTTAATTTGTGTCTTACAGTTTTCACTGCACAATTTTTTAAACTAAATCCTATAAGTGGAAAAAATATGTTAAAAACAAAACAAAACAAAAAGTGAGTGGCACTTAAACTAAACAAAGCCTCTGTCCCCTGGATGAACAATCATCTGGATTGCTAGTCTAGCAATCCAAAAATCTGATCAATGGTATTTCCTCTCAAAAAGTATCGGATCTCCTTGATTTATTAAAGATATACAGAGTGATTTTTTAAAATTTTAGATAATACCAAAAGGTCACAAAATAAAAAATTTATCGCCCTCTCTTTTTCTTTACCATTAATTCCTACCTCTCCCCTACCCAGCTTTATTATAAAATCAGGGATTGACAAATGATAGCCCATCTGTGGTTTGTTTGCTTATGTCTTTAAATATAAAGTTTATTGGAACCAAATCTAGCCCTCTGCTTCTTTTTTGTAAATAAAGTTTTATTTAAACCCAGCCACTCCAATTTCTTTTATGTATTATCTATGACTTCTTCCTTGATTTAATGGCAGAGTTGACTCTAGGGGACTGTATGGCCTAAGACATTTTATCATCTGCCACCCCTTTTTTTACTTTGTTCATTTATGAGAGAAAGAGAGATCATGAAGGAGGGGGAAGCAATGAGAGAGGGAGAGGCAGACACCCCACTGAATGGGGAACCTGGACACAGGGCTCCATCCTAGGACCCTGAGATCATGACCTGAGCCAAAGTCAGATGCTTAACTGACTGAGCCACCCAGATGCTCCCTTAAAGAAAAAGAGCTGACCCCCAAGACATGACAGCATGCTATTTTACCTAGTTCTTTTAACAGTAGACATACATTCAATATAGAGGTCTACTTCTTTCTTCATAGTATTGGAATAGCATTATTCCATTCCATTGTTTAAACAAATTCCATAATTTGTTCAACCAGTCTTTGAGGTTGTTTTCTGGTCTTTCCTACTGTAAAAGATCTGTTGACAGTTCTTACAAGTAAAATTATTGAATGAGGTAATGTGTTTCTTTTAATAAATATTGTCTAATCATCAAATCTAACATCTTATACAACCTTCACCAAAGTGATACTTCTCTTGCTCTCCCTTCTGTTTAGATCATGCTGGACAGAGAAATATAGCCAAAGATTATAAATGAGATAAGAAATCTAATAAGGTAGGTATAACACAGCACAATCTCTGCAAAACAAAAAAAAGTGACTTCAAAATAAAGTTCACATTTGCACAGATGAAAAAGTGAAAAGAAAGAAATCACACCACGTGGCTTTTTTAAGGAGTTAAGGAAAAATAGAAAGTTTTATTTTGTGATTATTTAACAGGAAAAAATCATTTATATTCTCCCAGAATTCATTTATATATTAGGTTAAATTATAGTTTCAAATGTGGGTAAATATGTCTTTAGTTGCAAAATTTCAGAGACAGGCTGTGCTTTTTCCTGGTAAAAGTCCAGCCCAGTAAGAAGTTCCACATCACGGACCCGAGCAACATGGGCTTGCCATCTTTCTTCAATCCAAACAGCTTCTGGTTTACCCTCCTATAAAAGAGAAACAAAAGACTGTTTTTCATAGGGCATTATTTTTCATTCACAGAAAAATATTTTATCATTTAAAAAGTTTCCTTTTGCCTGGGATTTTTTTTAATTTATTTTTTATTGGTGTTCAATTTGCCAACATATAAAATAACACCCAGTGCTCATCCCGTCAAGTGCCCACCTCAGTGCCCATCACCTAGTCACCCCCACCCCCGCCCACCTCCCCTTGCACCCCTAGTTCGTTTCCCAGAAAAAGGTGTCTCTCATGTTCTGTCTCCTTCTCTGATATTTCCCACTCATATTTTTATCCTTTCCCCTTTATTCCCTTTCACTAATTTTTATATTCCCCAAATGAATGAGACCATATAATGTTTGTCCTTCTCTGGTTGACTTATTTCACTCAGCATAATATCCTCCAGTTCCATCCACGCTGAAGCAAATGGTGGGTATTTGTGTTTCTAATGGCTGAGGAATATTCCATTGTATACATAGACCAAATCTTCTTTATCCATTCATCATTCAATGGACACCGAGGCTCCTGCCACTGTATGGCTATTGTGGACATTGCTGCTAGAAACATCAGGGTGCAGGTGTCCCGGCATTTCACTGCATCTGTATCTTTGGGGTAAATCCCCAGCAGTCCAATTGCTGGGCCGTAGGGCAGGTCTATTTGGAACTCCACACAGTTTTCCAGAGTGGCTGCACCATTTCATGTTCCCACCAACAGTGCAAGAGGGTTCCCCTTTCTCCACATCCTCTCCAATATTTGTGGTTTCCTGCCTTTTAATTTTCCCCATTCTCACACTTGTGAGGTGGTATCTCATTGTGATTTTGATTTGTATTTCCCTCATGGCCAGGGATGCAGACCATATTCTCATGCGCATGTTAGTCATGTGTATGTCTTCCTCTGTGAGATTTCTGTTCATGTCTTTTGCCAATTTCATGATTGGATTATTTGTTTCTTTGCTGTTGAGTTTAATAAGTTCCTTATAGATCTTGGAAACTAGCCCTTTATCTGATACATCATTGCAAATATCTTCTCCAATTTTTTAGGTTGCCTTAGTTTTGTTGACTGTTTCATTGGCTGTGCAAAAGCTTCTTATCTTGATGAAGTCCAAATAATTCATTTTTGCTTTTGTTTCTCTTGCCTTCATTGATGTTATCTTGCTAGAAGTTACTGTGGCTGAGATCAAAAAGGGTGTTGCCTGTGTTCTCCTCTAGGATTTTGATGGAATCTTGTCTCACATTTAGCTCTTTCATCCATTTTTTTATAAATTAATTTTTATTGGTGTTCAATTTACCAACATACAGAATAACACCCAGTGCTCATCCCGTCAAGTGTCCCCCTCAGTGCCCGTCACCCATTTACCCCCACCCCCCACCCTCCTCCCCTTCCACCACCCCTAGTTCGCTTCCCAGAGTTAGGAGTCTCTATGTTCTGTCTCCCTTTCTGATATTTCCCACACATTTCTTCTCCCTTCCCTTATATTCCCTTTCACTATTATTCATATTCCCCAAATGAATGAGAACATACACTGTTTGTCCTTCTCAGATTGACTTACTTCACTCAGCATAATACCCTCCAGTTTCATCCACGTTGAAGCAAATGGTGAGTATTTGTCATTTCTAATGGCTGAGTAATATTCCATTGTATACATAAACCACATCTTCTTTATCCATTCATCTTTCGATGGACACCGAGGCTCCTTCCACAGTTTGGCTATTGTGGATTTTGAGTTTATCTTTGTGTATGGTGCAAGAGAGTGGTCTAGTTTCATTCTTCTGCATGTGGATGTCCAATTTTCCCAGCACCATTTATTGAAGAGACTGTCTTTTTTCCAGGGGATAGTCTTTCCTCATTTGTCAAACATTAGTTGACCATAGAGTTGAGGACAACTTCTGGATTCTCTATTCTGTTCCATTGATCTATGTGTCTGTTTTTGTGCCAGTACCACACTGTCTTGATGACCACAGCTTTGTAGTACAACCTGAAATCTGGCATTGTGATGCCCCCAGCTATGGTTTTCTTTTTTAAAATTCCCCTGGCTATTTGGGGTCTTTTCTGATTCCACACAAATCTTAAGATAACTTGTTCCAACTCTCTGAAGAAAAGTGTTACTTTAACTCATTGTCTATGTGTCCATAATTAATCTCAGACCTCATGTTCCAAGTTGATGGAGTTTTTGTATTTACATATTCATTCAGTAAACTTTGAGTGCCAACTTTGGCACAGAACTCTCAATTTTCTGTATTAAGAATAAAAATATTAATACAATATCACCTCTTCCCTTATGAATATGAATAAAGTATATATAAATTCAATACATAAAATATGCATATATAAACACTTGTTCATTAGGGATATACATATTTAAATTGACATCAATTACATAAAGATAGTAATAGTCTAAGGAAAAGTTTAAGAATGAGGTAATTTGGGCAGCCTGGGTGGCTCAGCGGATTAGTGCCACCTTCAGCCCAGGGCCTGATCCTGGAGACCTGGGATCGAGTCCCACATCAGGCTCCCGGGGTGGAGCCAGCTTCTGCCTCTGTCTGTGTCTCTGCCTCTCTCAATCTTTAGTACAACTCTACCCACAAAACAACTAAAAAATATGTTGCAGTCAAAGCCACTTTGATGAAAGCCTGGAGGAGCTGAGACTACTCATTTTCTCAGTTCCTGAGGACTCTCCAGGAGCAGACTCACCGGACAGCTCTCAACATTGGTAGGTCGGTGAGGGATAATAAAAGGTAGGACATCCAACCACCCAGGGCAGGCATTGGGGGTGTGGCTCCGGTTTTTGCAACTTGTCAGCATCACAAAGTAGTGCGTTGGGATGGGAACACTAGTGTTCGTTAGGTATCTACAAACACAATGGAAAAGATCTGATGTTATTATACTTTTGCTTCTAAAACTAATAAATGTTGTCACACATTTTTAAAGAAATGCTATAGTAAAAATATAGTCAAGAAAGTAAATGAAATAGAAAGTACAAAATCTTATCACATGATTTTAGACTTCCATAAGCCAGAACAGAACTTTATAGAAGTCCAAACTTGGTCATTATAATATTAGGGTAAAATATGATAATACCAAGGAAAGCAGACCATGATATTACGCCTCCTGTGTTTCCTAGTTTTGTTGACTCTATACTTCATAGTGACATTTTACAGTAGAGCAAGGACTGGAAACAAAGAAGCCCAAATTCCAACTGGAGCACTTCTGCAAGATGTTTGGGTGAGTGCTAATCCTCTCACATTCTAAGACTTTGTAAGTTTCCTCAAGTTTAACATGGAGGTGATCCTGTACTACCAACTTCACAGTGGACACATGGGGATAGATCATACAACCGATATGACAGTCCTTCAGTTTTAGATTGAACATGAAAGTGCTTTTAAAAGTTTTAAGTGCCAGGGATCCCTGGGTGACGCAGCGGTTTGGCGCCTGCCTTTGGCCCAGGGTGCGATTCTGGAGACCCCGGATCGAATCCCACGTCGGGCTCCCGGTGCATGGAGCCTGCTTCTCCCTCTGCCTGTGTCTCTGCCTCTCTTTCTCTCTCTCGGTGACTATCATAAAATAAATAAAAATTTAAAAAATAATAAAAAAATAAAAGTTTTAAGTGCCAATTACGAGCCCACTATAAGAAATATGACTGCTGGGGATCCCTGGGTGGCTCAGTGGTTTAGCCCCTGCCTTTGGGCCGGGATTGAGTCCCACGTCGGGCTCCCTGCATGGAGCCTGCTTCTCCCTCCTCCTGTGTCTCTGCCTTTCTCTCTCTATGTCTATCATAAATGAATAAATAAATCTTAAAAAAAAGAAAAAGAAATATGACTGCTATAAGTAGTGATATTATAGTGATTTTAGGATTTCTACATGAACTCAGAAGGTTTGTATTCTGGCTTTCCCACTTATTAGCTGTAGAACATAAATAAGATACTTAACCTCTCTATATCTCAGTTTCTCCATCTCTAAATAGGGGGACTAACAGAATCTAACATAGGAATGTTTCGTGGACTAAATGACATGTATGTGTTTAAAAAGATACTTACGTAGTAAAGGCTATCAAAGTGTTTGCTAGAATTATTAAATGGTGAAATGAAGGATTAATAAGCATTAAAATAAGGACAAGACAAATGAAATACATAAAGGCCATACACTGAGTTGTCATAAATGTTCCTCTATCAAAAGCTATAGGTAGAGGGACGCCTGGGTGGCTCAGTGGTTGGGTATCTGGCTTTGGCTCAGGGCATGATACCAGGGTCCTGGGATTGAGTCCCACATCAGGCTCCCCCCAGGGAGCCTGCTTCTCCCTCTACCTATATCTCTGCCTCTCTCTTGTCTCTCATGAGTAAATAAAAATCATTTTTAAAAAAAAGGTATAGGTAGAAACCATTGCATTACACAATCTAGGCTCAGACAGCATAATTGTTTAGTTTGGTCCTTCATACACTTTGATGATAAAAGAAATAATGGATAAAACTTCTAAACCTCTCTATTCCTGTGTGCTGCATTCAAAGGTAATTCTTAGCAATGTATTATGACCAGGTTTGGTACAAAGACACACAAGTTAACACAACTGGTTTTCTAGGGGAAACCTCTACCCTCTCCTGGGAGATAGTTTATGAATCATCCACTATGGACAATATTATGAATCATCACTACTTGTTTTTTTTAATTAATTTATGTACTGGCTCTATATTAATTGATAGTACAGTGAGTCTTTCTTATCTCTTTAACCTTTACAAAATCACATTTTCCCTGTGCCCATTTATTTAGAAATTTCCTAAATAAAAATTTTACTAATTTTTCTTTGCACATTAGTCTAGATATTTGCCATATAAATATTTTGCAATATTTATAGACCAGTTGAAGATAGTCAATAATAACATCCCTATGTAAATATATTGTGTAATATTTAGAAGACTAAGCTTTTATTTAGAATACTGAGGTTTCCCCTCATGATACCCTATTGCTAAATCAAAAAATCCATTTGTTTGCAAATTACTTACCCTGTGATTTCATTTGGAGCATCAAAATGACCATCATAATTATAATCAAATACTGGTCCACTAACCACATTTACTCCATTTCTTTCCATGGAGAGTTTTACAAGAAGAAAACTGTGGAAGTAATCCCACATTTCTAAAAATAATAGAGTAAGATGTTAAAAATATCTACCTTTTCAGATCCAGGAAATAGAGAGATCCCCCCCTAAAATCAATAAAAACCGTTCAACACCTCGACATCTAATAGTTAAGCTTGCAAATTCCAAAGATAAAGAGAAGATCCTTAAAGCAGCAAGAGACAAAAAGTCCCTGACTTTTATGAGGAGGAACATTAGGGTAACAGCAGACCTCTCCACAGAGACCTGGCAGGCCAGAAAGGGCTGGCAGGATATATTCAGGGTCCTAAATGAGAAGAACATGCAGCCAAGAATACCCTATCCAGCAAGGCTCTCATTCAAAACGGAAGGAGAGATAAAGAGCTTCCAAGACAGGCAGGAACTGAAAGAATATGTGACCTCCAAACCAGCTCTGCAAGAAATTTTAAGGGGGACTCTTAAAATTCCCCTGTAAGAAGAAGTTCAGTGGAACAATCCACAAAAACAAGGACTGAATAGATATCATGATGACACTAAACTCATATCTGTCAATAGTAACTCTGAACGTGAAAGGGCTTAATGACCCCATCAAAAGGCGCAGGGTTTCAGACTGGATAAAAAAGCAGGACCCATCTATTTGCTGTCTACAAGACACTCATTTTAGACAGAAGAACACCTACAGCCTGAAAATAAAAGGTTGGAGAACCATTTACCATTCAAAGGTCCTAAAAAATATCTACCTTTGTTGAACATGGAAATATTTTCTATAATTGGGAGGTACATTTAAATAGCATCAAATTGTATTTTAATAATTGTCAGTGGTGATTAGGTAATTCTGCAAAACAGTCCATGTAACAAAAATAATAGTCACCTTGATGGGGGTGCCTGGGTAGCTCAGTTGGTTGTGTGTCTGCCTTCAGCTCAGGTCATGATCTCAGGGTCCTGGGATCAAGCCCTGCTTTGGGCTCCCTACTCAGCAAGGAATCTGCTCCTCCCTCAGCCCCTCCACTCCTTGTATTTTTTTTTCTCTCTCTCTAATAAGTAAATAAACAAAATCTTAAAAAAAAGTCACATTGATGACACTTCCTGTTGCTGATGTAGTTGCAGTCTTGAAATTAAGTAAAATATTTCCTTTTTTTAAAGAATTTTTTTTAATTTATTTATTTATGATAGTCACAGAGAGAGAGAGAGAGGCAGAGACAGAGGCAGAGGGAGAAGCAGGCTCCATGCACCGGGAGCCCGACGTGGGATTCGATCCCGGATCTCCAGGATCGCGCCCTGGGCCAAAGGCAGGCGCGAAACCGCTGTGCCACCCAGGGATCCCGTAAAATATTTCCTTTTAAAAAATTATTTATTTATTCATGAGAGAGAGATAGGCAGAGACATAGAGAGAGGAAGAAGCAGGAGCCTGATGCAAGACTCAATCCCAGGACCCTGGGATCACACCCTGAACCAAAGGCAGATGCTCATCCACTGAGCTACCCAGTTATCCCAAGTAAAATATGTTTCCAAATTCTTTCCTAGTGCTGAGGAAAGTGATATTAAATAGTGGTCAGAATATACACACTACTTTATTAATTACGATTCTAGGGACAAACACATTTCACATACTTATGGTAAGTGTCAGTAAAATTTTGTTTTGTGACTAGCCATTTACAGCTAAATTAGATTAAAAACAAATTATTGAAGTTCTAGTCACAAGGCATCCAAAATTGAAGTAAGTTGAAAGAAAGAAAACTATGTCAGAGATCCTTCCTATTTCTATATTAAAGCATTAGAACAAATGACTCAATATCAGGGACAAATTGCAAACATCAAAAAGATGTGTTTAGTTTATAAGCTCATAAAGCCATTAGATGTTTTTAAATTAATAATCTAAATGTATACTTACTTTTAAATGCTTTATACATAGGGACCAAATTACTTGTGATTAAAGCATCATATTGACTATCAGAAGTCCTGTTGTTTGCTGTAAAACAAATGGATTTGATTAACTCTAGCTGGAAGAGAAAATATAACAAAATACGTAATTAGAAAAATACTATTACATGCCAATGAAAATTTATTAGCAGTTGAAATATAGGAATACTAAGTACTCTCCAGTAAAGGTTATAAATAAGGCCAGCAGTTTCATACATTTGATACCTATAGGTTGAATGGTGACCTTCAGAAAGATATGTCCAAGTCCTAATCCCCTGTACCCGTGAATGTGATACATAGGAAAATTGGGTCCTTACACATAGAGTTATGGGTCTCGAGATGAGATTTATCTTGGATTGATTGGATTTATCCAGAATCCTGGGAACACGCCCTGAGCCGAAGATAGACACTCAACCACTGAGCCACCCAGGTGTCCCATCTGTACGTATTTTAATAAGATATATCAGTTTATTTATCCAAAGTCTGTGTTAGGTATTTAAATTGATATACTACTTACTTTCACCAAGCTTTTTTTCCCCCCACTCTAAAAATCCCTAAGTTATAAGAGTAAATCCATTCCCAGAACCTGAAATTGCTGAAAATTTTATTGAGTGAGTTAATAAAAATGGCATTTCCTTCTGAATAAGGAAGAGATTTGAGTTCAGAAAAAATGACACTGGCTTTTGCATGTTCCCAAGAGAGATGTTTTCTAAAAATAAGAAATAAATAAATGTGAAGTTCATTCAGCTGCTTAATCTACGGTATGAAATTGATGGACATGTGCATGATCCATGTGTCACAGGCCCGAATTCCAGCCTGATTTCTTGCTACAGGCACAGCTGCATGCTCCATGCAGAATTTACCTTGGGTAGCAGACAGGAAAAAATGGTTTTTTTAGATGCCTTGTGTCCCTTTCCAAAGAATCTTCATTCAGTTTTAAAATTACACCTAAACCTGCCAAATTCTCTGAACATCTCAGCCAGATTAGAGCTGATGTGTGGTTCCCACTGCAAAATTTATTAGTCTTTCTTATAGCTGTTGCTTGGCTATAGGTCACCCTACAACCACTGGAAGCCTCCTGGGCAGTTAGTTTTGCCCAAGCAGGTAGTTTTGGTGGAGGGAGAACATGTTTAAGGCACACGCCCACATCCAGCTGATGAGGGCTTTCTAAAGTGCTGCCCTAAAAAACAGTCATACTAACCAGGAGGATAGAGGAAGCCATGGGTGATATTCTTGTCTGCTAAATAAAAGGAACACTTTTGGCTTTCAGAAGGAGCAACTCTGACATCAGCCCGCAGACAGTCTGGGACAGTGGGAGGAAGAGGCGATGAGTCTCCCTGTTGAAAGAGAGAAAAAGAAAAAACAAAGTTACGCCCACAGTTGTGGCTAACCCACACCTTATATGGTTTGTAACTTCCCTAGAATGTTTTTCATTTAACCTTTTCCTATCCTTTTTTCTTAGTGAATCAGGTGTACACAAGCAATGGAAATGAGTGTCTTCAATGTTTTCTTCTGTGGTTCCCTTCTGGTTAGGGACAGTGGGAGGGCAAATCAAATACATCCAGGAAAGGAATATTTGCAGAATAAAATCCTAAATTAAGAGCAAATGAATAATGAGAGCTCCTGCTAAAAAACAAAAATTATTTTCAGGATCTAATTTTTAGGTGGTAATGACATATGGTGTACTTACAAGTAAATATTGAAAGTAAAATAAAAATAATTCCTTTTAAAAATACACATACGAGGGATGCCTGGGTGGTTTGAGCATCTGCCTTCAACTCAGGATGTGATCCCAGGAACTGGGATCAAGTCCACATCGGGCTTCTGCACGGAGCCTACTTCTCCCTCTGCCTGTGTCTCTGCCTCTCTCTCTCATTCTGTGTGACTATCATAAATAAATAAATAAATATATATATATATATTAAAAATTTTAAAAAAATACACATACAAACTGTTGGGGAATCTGAGAACATGTAATTCAAAGAAGCCTCAGTTTTCTTAACTTACTTATTTGGGGACTTAAACAATTGTAGCTATATAGCAGGGAAGATGGCGGAAGAGTAGGGTCCCCAAATCACCTGTCCCCACCAAGTTACCTAGATAACCTTCAAATCATCCTGAAAATCTACGAATTCGGCCTGAGATCTAAAGAGAGAACAGCTGAAACGCTACAGTGAGAAGAGTTCGTGCTTCTATCAAGGTAGAAAGACGGGAAAAAGAAATAAAGAAACAAAAGGCCTCCAAGGGGGAGGGGCCCCGCGAGGACCCGGGCTGAGGCCGAGTCGAGTGTCCCTAGGACAGGAGAGCCCCGTCCCGGAGAAGCAGGAGCTGCACCAATCTTCCCGGGCGGACAAAGGGCCAGAATATGTATTTGAACAAATCCTAGCTGAAAACTTTCCCAATCTGGGAAGGGAAAAGGGATTCAGATCCAGGAAATAGATCCCCCCCCTAAAATCAATAAAAACCGTTCAACACCTCGACATTTAATAGTGAAGCTTGCAAATTACAAAGATAAAGAGAAGATCCTTAAAGCAGCAAGAGACAAAAAGTCCCTGACTTTTATGGGGCGGAGTATTAGGGTAACAGCAGACCTCTCCACAGAGACCTGGCAGGCCAGAAAGGACTGGCAGGATATATTCAGGGTCCTAAATGAAAGAACATGCAGCCAGGAATACTCTACCCAGTAAGGCTCTCATTCAAAACGGAAGGAGAGATAAAGAGCTTCCAAGACAGGCAGGAACTGAAAGAATATGTGACCTCCAAACCAGCTCTGCAAGAAATTTTAAGGGGGACTCTTAAAATTCCCCTGTAAGAAGAAGTTCAGTGGAACAATCCACAAAAACAAGGACTGAATAGATATCATGATGACACTAAACTCATATCTGTCAATAGTAACTCTGGACGTGAAAGGGCTTAATGACCCCATCAAAAGGCGCAGGGTTTCAGACTGGATAAAAAAGCAGGACCCATCTATTTGCTGTCTACAAGACACTCATTTTAGACAGAAGGACACCTACAGCCTGAAAATAAAAGGTTGGAGATCCATTTACCATTCAAATGGTTCTCAAAAGAAAGCAGGGGTAGCCATCCTTATATCAGATAAACTAAAATTTACCCTGAAGACTGTAGTGAGAGATGGAGAGGGACACTATATCATACTTAAAGGATCCATCCAACAAGAGGACTTAACAATCCTCAATATATATGCCCCGAATGTGGGAGCTGCAAAATATATCAATCAATTAATAACCAAAGTGAAGACATACTTTGATAATAATAGACTTATACTTGGTGACTTCAATTTAGCGCTTTCTACCCTCCATAGGTCTTCTAAGCACAACATCTCCAAAGAAACAAGAGCTTTAAATGATACACTGGACCAGATGGATTTCACAGATATCTACAGAACTTTACATCCAAACTCAACTGAATACACATTCTTCTAAAGTGCACATGGAACTTTCTCCAGAATAGACCACATACTGGGTCACAAATCGGGTCTGAACCAATACCAAAAGATTGGGATCGTCCCCTGCATATTCTCAGACCATAATGCCTTGAAATTAGAACTCAATCACAAGAAGAAGTTTGGAAGGACCTCAAACACGTGGAGGTTAAGGACCATGCTGCTAAAAGACAAAAGGGTCAACCAGGAAATTAAGGAAGAATTAAAAAGATTCATGGAAACTAATGAAAATGAAGATACAACTGTTCAAAATCTTTGGGATGCAGCAAAAGGAGTCCTGAGGGGGAAATGCATCGCAATACAAGCATCCATTCAAAAACTGGAAAGAACTCAAATACAAAAGCTAACCTTACACATAAAGGAACTAGAGAAAAAACAGCAGATAAATCCTACACCCAGCAGAAGAGAGTTAATTAAAATTCGAGCAGAACTCAACGAAATTGAGACCAGAAGAACTGTGGAACAGATCAACAGAACCAGGAGTTGGTTCTTTGAACGAATTAATAAGATAGATAAACCATTAGCCAACCTTATTAAAAAGAAGAGAGAGAACACTCAAATTAATAAAATCATGAATGAGAAAGGAGAGATCACTACCAACACCAAGGAAATACAAACGATTTTAAAAACGTATTATGAACAGCTCTACGCCAATAAATTAGGCAATCTAGAAGAAATGGATGCATTCCTGGAAAGCCACAAACTACCAAAACTGGAGCAGGAAGAAATAGAAAACCTGAACAGGCCAATAACCAGGGAGGAAATTGAAGAAGTCATCAAAAACCTCCCAAGACACAAGAGTCCAGGGCCAGATGGCTTCCCAGGGGAATTCTATCAAACGTTTAAAGAAGAAATCATACCTATTCCACTAAAGCTGTTTGGAAAGATAGAAAGAGATGGAGTACTTCCAAATTCGTTCTATGAGGCCAGCATCACCTAAATTCCAAAACCAGACAAAGACCCCACCAAAAAGGAGAATTACAGACCAATATCCCTGATGAACATGGATGCAAAAATTCTCAACAAGATATTAGCCAATAGGATCCAACAACACATTAAGAAAATTATTCACCAGGATCCCTGGGTGGCGCAGCAGTTTGGCACCTGCCTTTGGCCCAGGGCGCGATCCTGGAGACCCAGGATCGAATCCCACGTCAGGCTCCCGGTGCATGGAGCCTGCTTCTCCCTCTGCCTGTGTCTCTGCCTCTCTCTCTCTCTCTGTATGACTATCGTAAATAAATTTTAAAAAAAGAAAATTATTCACCATGACCAAGTAGGATTTATCCCCAGGACACAAGGCTGGTTCAACACTCATAAAACAATCAATGTGATTCATCATATCAGCAAGAGAAAAACCAAGAACCATATGATCCTCTCATTAGATGCAGAGAAAGCATTTGACAAAATACAGCATCCATTCCTGATCAAAACTCTTCAGAGTGTAGGGATAGAGGGAACTTTCCTCAACATCTTAAAAGCCATCTACAAAAAGCCCACAGCAAATATCATTCTCAGTGGAAAAGCACTGGGAGCCTTTTCCCTAAGATCAGGAACAAGACAGGGATGTCCACTCTCACCACTGCTATTCAACATAGTATTGGAAGTCCTAACCTCAGCAATCAGACAAAAAAAAGACATTAAAGGCATTCAAATTGGCAAAGAAGTCAAACTCTCCCTCTTCGCCGATGACATGATACTCTACGTAGAATACCCGAAAGCCTCCACCCCAAGATTGCAGAACTCATACAGCAATTTGGTAGCATGGCAGGATACAAAATCAATGCCCAGAAATCAATGGCATTCCTATACACTAACAATGAGACTGAAGAAAGAGAAATTAAGGAGTCCATCCCATTTACAATAGCACTCAAAAGCATAAGGTACTTAGGAATAAACCTAACCAAAGAGGTAAAGGATCTATACCCTAAACACTATAGAACACTTCTGAAAGAAATTGAGGAAGAGAGAAAGAGATGGAAAAATATTCCATGCTCATGGATTGGCAGAATTAATATTGTGAAAATGTCAATGTTACCCAGGGCAATGTACACGTTTAATGCAATCCCTATCAAAATACCATGGACTTTCTTCAGAGAGTTAGAACAAATTATTTTCAGATTTGTGTGGAATCAGAAAAGACCCCGAATAGCCAGGGGAATATTAAAAAAAGAAAACCATAGCTGGGGGTATCTCTCCCCTAAGCAAGAATAGTAATAGGTTGAGGTTTGTCATCAGTCTTGGACCTAAGATATCACAGTTTTCTTTACAAAAACAGCTTCTTGATTATTTATTTACCCTTCCAGTTGAAAGTACTGCTTTGTCCTTCAGTCCTTAAAAATAATGGCTGGATTAATGTAGCCAACACATTCATTCAGGAAACATTTACTGGGCAGCTGTATTGTGTGAGGATACATCAATCAGAACCATCCATGCCCTGAAGGGGTGTTTTGACTGATTTTTGGCAGACTTTAATTTTTGCTTTCCTTTACTTTTCCCTGGTTGCTAATGAGGTTCAATTGCTTGGCTCATACTCATTGCCCATTTATTAACTAAGACATTTGTAGTTTTCTCGTTTATTGGAAATTTATTAGCTATTCTGGATCTTAATTACCATTCTGGATATTCACCTCTTGTTTCTCACATACAACACAAATATATTGTCTCATCCATAACTTTCTTTTTGTCACACATTAACATTAATATAGCCAAATTAACCAATTCCCTCTGTATTTGTTGTTGTTGTTGTTGTGTCCTAAGGAAATCATCTCTATCCCAAGGTCATAAGGATACACGCAAAGGAAAACATGGATTTGCTGTTCAAATTTAGGTCTATAAATCCACCAGCAATTTAATTTTGTATATGGTGTCAGCCAGAGATCTGACATTTTCTTCCTTTTGGTAGTCAAATGTCCCTGGGTCACTTATTGAAAGAGAGATTGCTAGACAGTGAAAAAAGAAAAGAATATCAATAATTGCATTCTCAACCTCAGCCTCGAGAGATTTATGATATAGCACATCTATATATGTAAGTCTAGCCTGACCTATTGGAGAAGTAGATTCTAAAGGGAAGGATTACTGCTTATTCACATTATGTTCTTTGTGCCTACCATAATACACAGCAGAGAGTAAAGTATGTGGTAAACAACCAAATAAGTGTAAAGCCCTTTATAATCTATTCGGCATCACCTTTTAGGTGCACCCACTGTGTACTTAGGATATACAAAACAGATAGTGTGCCTCTGTGTTTTCTGACGCCGCTCTTCAAAAGCTTCTTTTCTAATTGCCTTACAACTGGCCCATACACATCTTTTAATTTCTCCGGGCAGAACACAACGTGTTCCCCTTTTGCACCCACATAGCACCCACAAATTCTTTTGAGAAATAACTGGGACACTGTGAACTCCCTTTGGGATCTCTACTGGAAAATTAAAATTCAGTTCTTAGAATATTAGGGAACCACAGATTTTTTTTTCCAGTCTTCATGGATCAAGGGACACAGGTACTTACTGGTTTGGGTACTGTATATGAACTCCACAAGGGCATCTTGATAGCTTTTCCAAATCCACTGACATACTCCCTGTGATATAGAAGACAGTGTTCCTTGTTCTTCTGCATAACCCTGGGCCTCCCAAATGGTAAATTTAGTTTCTCTGTTGCTGTTACTAGAGTAAAAATAACATAAAATGAAAATGCTTGTAAAATTAGCAAATGCTTCCATACATGAAAGCGTCATTATTCTCTGGTGGTTTATAGTGCACCAGTTTCTCTGATAAATATTTTACATACTTAACTTCTTAATCCTTACAACTCTGAGGCTAAGTGTTACTGTTCCATTCTGTATATTACAAAATTAGGGCTTAGAAAAGTAATTTGGCCAAGCAGCTAACTGCTCACAGGACATATTTGAAGAGATGAAACCTCAAAACCAAAGGACATACTTTGTAACAAAGATGATCCACCTTAATAATTATCATAGGAAAGATATTGCCATTTTATAAATAAGTATGTCCTAATATAATTATTTATATGCCTGTTATTATATTTTAAAAATCCATCAGTTATTGATGGTTTAAAAACCTACAAGGTATTCATGTCATGCCTACAGACTATAAAATGATTATAAACAAAGATATTTACTGAACTCTTCTGTGCCAGGCACCATTCTAAGTACACACCTATATTAACTCATTTAATTTTCACAAAAGCTCTATAGAGAAGGTACTCCCATTTTATAAATGATCCAACAGGCCTAGTGAGTTTAACACAAGAACATTTAAAAGATTATAGGTAATAAGAATGTTGTTATGGGCCAGGCACTGTTCTAGATTCTTTCCATGGATTAACTCTTTCAGTCTTTACAATGACATGAGGTGGGTACCATGATTATAGATAAGGAGACTGAGGCACAGAAAGGTTAAGTGATTTGGCCCAGTCACACAGCCAAGAAGCTGGAGGGGTAGGCAGTTTGGGCCATTCACATGTAACAAAAAGAACAGCCACAACCATTTGAAGGAAATTTGTTATGTTCCTGGAACCACTGCAAGTGCCCCAGGCTTACAACTGTTGTTATTAGATATGGTTTTGTGGAGGTTTTTTCTTGCTGTATATCAGCAATACAATCTTTATGTTCAAAAGCCTCTGGGAGCTTATTATAAAGAATCCCCAAAAGATAATATTGTGTTTTGTTAGGCCTACACACCAAAGGCTTAACATATTTTCTATTGACTTACTTTGGTCTTGAGGGAGATTTAGCATTTGATTCACGTGTTCTAGAGAAGTACTCTGCAAAACAACGTGGGAAAGAGAAAGTAAGTCAAAGTGATAACACGTGTAAAAGGCCATCAGGATTATTTCTGCAGTCACACCCAAATGTTGTGCTACCCAACAAAGAAGCCAAACTAACTTGAGTATATTTTTTTAAGATTTATTTATGGTAGAGAGAGAGAGAGAGAGAGAGAGAGGCAGAGACACAGGACGAGGGAGAAGCAGGCTCCATACCAGGAGCCCAACACGGGACTCGATCCCGGGACTCCAGGATCGCGCCCTGGGCCAAAGGCAGGCGCTAAACCACTGAGCCACCCAGAGATCCCCCTAACTTGAGTTTAAATTCCCATTCTGCCATGCTCAGAAATACAGACATACTACTACTGCTTGGGATGCTTTGTGTGGGAGTCTGCAAAGATACAAGATAACGGGGCAAAGCATTTTGACCACAGCTAGAATCAACTACTAAATTGGCAGGACAACATCCCTGGGCTTCACAAGCTAGTATGAGTACAACTCACTGAGGCTCTTATTAAAATGCAGATTTCAATTAGTAAACCTGAGCCCAGTGGGCCCTGAGATTCTGGACCTCTGATCAGCTTGCAAGTGAAGCAGATGCTGATCCTGTGACCACATTTTGAATAGCAAAGGGCATTCTTTACAGAGAAGAATTTGGACATTTGTAGTCAGGTAGACCAAATTTCTGTGACTTTGGGCAGTTTACCTAGCCTCTCTGACCCTTCTTTGCTCCTAAAACAGAGATAAAACATCCACATTGTAATGTTTTATTATGATAAGATGATTATTTTCAAAGGCAGTTTCATCGAGGTAAGCTATAGATAAGGAATCCACACCCCTACCCTGATCTTGGCTGTGGATTTGATTTTTATTGGAAATCTTGACTGGACTTTTGTCCATTCAAGACTCTTGGTCAGCATTTATTTATAAATACTTATTGATCTATGTGGTGTAATGTTACCATGAGGATTAGAGAAAATCATGTCTTTGCTGACTCCTGGCTACGAGGAATAATTCTTACCTGAGACAGCAGATACTTAGAGTTCCACAACATTTTAAATTTGGCATCAAATGCACCTTGACATTGGTTTTAACTTGATGGACTCTTAATAACTGGGCTCCAACTCCATTCCAAAATCCCAGCCCACATCCTTGTGTTGCAGTTCTCATGGATAGGGTTGGTCCTTAAATTTGGAGCTTCTGTTCTGACTCCTTGTCTTTGGGGGGTGGGGGTGAGGGCTCCTACCACTGGAATCTCACCTTACTGAGTCTCCTGGGATCTGAAGTCAAGACCCTGAACTCAGCCAAGTGCCTGAACCACTAAAAAGACCTGTATGCGGTCTTGCAGCTGAAAGAGGTTTATGTTGATGAAAGAAATCCAAGAGACTGGGTGATGGGCACTGAGGGGGGCACTTGGTGGGATGAGCACTGGGTGTTATGCTATATGTTGGTAAACTGAACTCCAATAAAAAAAATTAAAAAGTAATAATAATAAAAGTGTGTCAGAGAAAAAGCAAAAGAAATCCAAGAGAGCTCCAAGATTCTACTGTTTTGAAGGCTTGACACTTAGCTCACAAGGGAACTAATAATTTCCAGATAGTGCTTTCCAGTTTACAAAGCATATTCACACACTCAATCTTACAATGCATCTCTCATTTCCAGACAAGTTTTGGAAAAACCACATACATTTACTTAGTAAATACCTAAGCTAGAACACAAACCTGGTGGTCAACTACTCTGGTTATAAGCCCGGTTATAGATTTACTTGCCCCTTTACATTCTTATGGATATGTTAAGTTATTACTTACATTTTGTAGCTCAGGGCATGAACAATCTAGAGCATCTGTGGGCAATGGAACAGTAAAGCCACAAACAGAAAACTTTGACACTTCCTCTGCATGGGATGGCTCGTAAAAAGGTACCTTCAGAAGATGGTTTAAACTACCGTGGGTGCCATTGTTTGGTGCTGGTTGAATGTGTAGAAGATCTGTTTTTAAAATAAGTTCAAAGTAGTTTTAAATTAAAAGGCAACAGCATTTATATATAAGATGGAAGAAAACAAAACTGCCTTTAATAAATTCTCCTGTAACATCGTCTTGTACTATATCTGCCGTTCAAGTTAGTGACTCTTCCCCCTGGTTTTGTTTTTTGGTGGTTTTGGGGGGAGTGTTTTTTTTTTAGAGAGGGGTGGCCTGGGGATGGGGCAGAAGGAGAGGGAGAAGGAGAATCCCCAAGCAGAATCCCCACTGAGCAGAGAGCCTGATGTAGGGTTCAATCCCACTACCCCAAGACCATGACCTGAGCTGAAACCAAGGGTCAAACTCTTAACTGCCACCCAGGTGCCACTGCCCTCTCCAACACAGTTTCTATCACCCCCTCTTTCTAGAGAGTGCCAGCATTTGTTATAGAAGCTACAGGCATTTCCAGGAACTGTTTCTGCTCCTCCAGAGAAAAGTATCATCGCTTAAATGATCACTTTGCTCCTTAAGCATATCCTGGTTCTCTAGCATACAAAGCTATACTTTTATCAAAAACAATTTTGAAGAACTTAAATAATTTACAATCTTAGTTGTGATATATTCACTTGGTTTATATGAGACTTCTCTAAGGACAAATATCTTTAAAATATTAAACTCGTAAATTTTGTGTAATATTTAGATAGCTTTTTCTGTTTTTTTTCTACAACACAATATATAAATAGTTTACAAACACAGTTCTTTAAGTGGCTCCTGCTGAATACCACCAAATAGATCTCACTTAGAACTGAAATCCTATCTAGTTTCTTCTAAGCCTCCCCATAAAGGGCCAGCATCCCTGACCACAAACTCAGCTTGGTAACCAAGAGTTGTTAAGACTACAACACATTGTTTTCAAATGGATGCTTTTTGGTTTCTAAGCCATATTCAATCACCACAGGCCTTTGGCAAGATTAGGAATGACAACTATGAGTGTATTTATGTCAGAACTCCTAAAGCGCAAGGCGTAATTGCAACTTATCCATTTGCCTTGCCTAGATAAATGATTTATTAGTACAATGGTCTGAAGTAAGCATGTAGGTGGAAGGGTAGAGGAGATCCCTGAGGACTCCAATTCTTTAAGGTGGTTTTGGTGTTTTTTTTTTTTAAACACTGGGTATAATCCCAAGCATCTGCCCATAATAGGACTTTCTATCATCCTTTTATGCCAGAAGCTTTTTCTCTGTAATTACAAAATAAATAAATAGATAGATAGATAGATAGATAAAACATTTGAGCTTATAGGGTTGTTTTTTATCCTGCTTTGAAAAGTTAGAAATGTAATTTTATTTGTCTAAGTTTTATGAAATTTTCAAATACTAAGTAACTGATTGAAAAGCTGGTCTCCTGACATCTAATGTTTATCATTATCAGGAAACAAAGAATTCACTCTTACAGTTCAATCATTCTGAATGAGGACTCATTCCCATCTTTTCTACTTTCTTAGTACAGAGCATCCACTTCGGGGATTCAGTTTACTACCAATTTCAAAATACATATTTCTAAAACCATAGCCACATTTTTTTACCATATCCACATTTTGATGTTAAATATATATAGATGTACTCACCACATATAAGGTTATAGACTTCAATATTTTCAAATGGTTCAATTTCAGCTTTCTCTTTAAAACTGGATCCATGTGCCAAGAAGATAGCCTAGGTGGTAAAAGTCCTACTGTTATTAGATACCATCTCAACTCAAAAACAGATGTTGGAAGAGACACAATTTTCCTTCTGTCATAGCTCTCCAGTTATGTCTGAGGCTATTGTAAAGATTTATTTTCAGATTTGAAAGTGATTTTTATATCATTTGCACCTATGATTGGGATCTCAACAGTACAATCAAATATCATCTGTGTTGTGTTTACTTTCTCTAAATGTACCTGCTTCCACAGCACCTCTTATGTCTACAGATGAGGAGAAACAAACAACGGAAGACAAGCAATGTAAGCATAGTTCTTCTATAGCTAGACAGTATAAATTATAAATTCATCATATAACATTAGATGCCCTTTTCATAGTCATTTCATATCATCATTCAAATATGTTAACACGTGGCCAAAAACTGTTGATGTTTCTAAACACTAAGTTTTCTCACAACTTATATTAACCAACTGATTTCTCAAATATATCTCCCCTTTACTTTTAGGGTGAAGAAACCTAAATATTTTTATTTACATTGAATTAACTCATGTTTAACTTAATTATATTATTCATAACACATTTAATACTTCCAGGTTGTAAAGAACAAGAAGTGTCAAACATAAATAATTATTTTTGCAGTAACAGGGCCATATATATTTATTTTCCAAATTATTTTGCAGTAACAGGGCTATATAATTTTTCTAGCAAAAACCTAAGGCGTAAGTTTTCCTGATAGTGATTAGCTTAATTATCAAATAATTACTCTATATAATAGAGAAGCACTCTGTCTCCAGAGACTTTCCAAATTTTTACAAGGATATATAGCTCAGCATGACAATGTTGAAATGCACTATATTCAAAAAGAGCCCCACACATTTTCTCTATTTGGGAAGGGGTGTGTGTGTGTGTGTGTGTGTGTGTGTGTGTGTATTAATGGAAATAGATAAGACAACCAGGCTGCAAAAATCATAAAGCTTTACCTATGGGGGAATATCAGCTACATGGACTCTTCCAAATAGTCTCTTCCCTGGGCTTCTATGACATACTATGCTCCTGGTTTTCTTCCTTCCTTACTGGCTATACTTATAGGTGTATTTGCCAGTGATTCTCTTTCTTTCAACCTCTTCAAGTAGAATTGCTTAGAACTCAGTACTTGGTCTTCCTTTCTACTTACACTCAGTTTCTGGGGGTCTTATCTAGTTGCATATCTCTTAAATAATTTACATTCCTAAAACCCAAGTTTTAATCTGTGTAGATGGATTCTCTACATAGGCATAGGTGCCTATATAACATCTCTACTTGCATGTCTAATACATATTTTGAACTTAAGATACCCACTTGAACCCTTGGTCCTTCCTGTTGCATCAGCCAGTCATAGTCTATGAAGGCTCTCTCATCCCCAGCGTATCAGGCAGGTTTGCCCCCTTGGGCCTTTGCACTGGCTCTTTCCTCAGCCCGGGACACTTGTCCCCTGAATATTTGAAAGGTTGATTTTTTTCACCGTCTTTGAGTCTCTGTTCAAACATCCTCTCAATGAATCTTATCTTCTCCACCTTATGTAAAACCGCATACTACCCCCTCTGGTACCCTGAAACACACCCAGTTTCTACCTACTATGCTTTACTTTTAGTTCCCATAGCACTTATCTCCTAACATACCAAATAATGTATTTCCTTATTATGCCAATTGTCTATATTCCTCTGATAGAATGAAAGCTTCATGAGAGCAGAGATCCTTATCTGTTTCATTCAGTGCTGTACACAAGGGTCCTAAAGATTGCCTATCACAAAGTAGGTGCTCTGGAAGCCTGGGTAGCTCAGCAGTTGAGCCTGCCTTTGGCTCGGGGCGTGATCCTAGAGTCCCGGGATTGAGTCCCTCATCAGGCTCCTTGCAGGGAGACTCCTCCTCCTTCTGCCTATGACTCTGCCTCTCTTTCTGTGTCTCTCATGAATGAATAAATAAAATCTTCAAAAAAAAAAAGCAGGTGCTCAATAAATACTTGTTAAAAAAAATAATAAAGCAGTAGGTTACCTCCATGCTCTTAAATTCATTGTTATAACCATGATTGCCTCCTCCACAGAATGAATATGCTTTACTCCTTTAAAGAAATAATATTACATTGCAATCAGTACATCGATATGAGATCTTACAGTATAGTGAGCTTTAATAGATTTTTATGTAGCTTCTCTTTTGTAGAAGTATTTTTTTTTCTGTCAACGGCATAAATATAATTATTTTTCAACCCAAATTAATAACTAGAGGAACAAACAGAATGGTAGGAGAGAAGGAAGGATAATATAGATTCTATAAATATAATTTAAAAGCCATTGACTCTTAGACATTAACAGCACAATAACTGAAGCACGTATTTTTAAAAAAAGAATTTGAATATAACATTTGTCAGCTATACATCAATTAAAAATTAATTAAAAATGTTAAAAGAATTGTCTTCAAGATTACCTGTATCTTTTTGGATATTAGTTAATGTCCGTATGATTAAGAATAGTTTAACTAATACACTACTTTAAGCATTTCAGTACTTTAGAAACAAGTCTTTGAAAGTGGGAAAAAATATTGGTTCCTATTTTACACCAGACATATCTAGGAAAATAGAATAAAATATAAAGAAGATAGAAAGTTAACTATAACGCTTGGTAAGAAAAGGCTAGTACATTCTCATAAATTCAGTTTATTTTTAATTTTGGGGTTGCTGTATTACTTGAATGACTTTTCAAGTGTAATGAGTCTTTTGCCTATCTCCTCTTATTTTAGCATTGTAATTGAGCAATATTAGCAATTTTCTACATAGTTGGTTTTTATACATGAAAACAAAATATCAATAAATAAACCTAGATTTGTTTTTTTAAAGTAAAAACGTCATACTGGTTCAAATTAAGTCTCTACAGAACATGAAGACTCCTAACTCTGGGAAACGAACTAGGGGTGGTGGAAGGGGAGGAGGGGGGGGTAGGGGTGAATGGGTGACGGGCACTGAGGGGGGCACTTGATGGGATGAGCACTGGGTGTTATTCTGCATGTTGGCAAATTGAACACTGATGAAAAATAAATTTATAAAAAAAAATAAGTCTCTAATGGAAAAAGAGTCCCCTGCCCAACAGTTGGCCTTAAGAGATTTGTCTCATTTACTTTCCCACTACCCACCTCCCACTCCTCAGGCAAATACACACACATGCACACACATGTTTTTCTTGTTTTCACATTGTAGGCAGGACCTTAATTTAGTGTCTTAAAAAAATCAACTTTCAAAACATTCATAACTGACTCTCAGCTTAAATAAAAATAAATCACAAAATGAAAAATAAATCACAACACTGAACAGGCTACACTCAACACTACCCAACAGAAGGAAGAAAGGAAAGGCTAAGGACTAGATAGAATGGGGAAAGCAAGAGGAGTCCTATTTAAGGACTCCTATTTAAGGGTTTTAAATTCAGTTACTCAAGTGCCAGTTCATTACCTTGGTTAATTCCAATAAAATTTTTGACGTGAGATAAGAGTTGTTTAAAATATGTACATATTTTTAAAGATTTTATTTATTTATTCCTGAGAGACACAGAGTGAGAGAGGCAGAGACCTAGGCAAAGGGAGAAGCAGGCTCCCTATGGTTAGCCCGATGCAGGACTCAAATCCCGGGAGTCTCGGATCACGCCCTGAGCCAAAGGCAGACGCTCAATGGCTGAGCCACCCAGGTGTCCCTAAAATATTTTAAAATATAAAAAAATTATCTTTATTGGATAGATATTTGCAAGATTATTGGAACTGTTTGGGGATAAGTTTTAAATTCTCTGTGGGAGGCTAGACTATTCATTAATGGAAGAAAAAATGTCTTTAGAACCAAATCATTGGTAAAATTTTCTAAAATGGATCCTTTCTATATTTTCAGAACAAGCCTTTTTAAAAAATATTTTACTTCTAACCCAGCTCAATTAGAAAACTTCAGTCAATACTAAAGTCAATACTCACTCAAAAATTAAAGATGAGAAATAGTGTTTGGAAAACACTATTTTCTATTCTTCTCTAGTGAAAATTCTAGAAATTTGCTCTTCTAACTACTCATGTTTATGCTTTCCAACCATTAATTTGACCCTGGAAATTACATATGGAAAAACAGAAGCTAGCATTTGGAAAAAAGGAGTTGATTTTATCTATCATGATTTAGCTCAACTTCCAAGTACCATGTGAAATCTTCTGGAACTAATTCTCTTTTATCTTCTCAAGTCAAAATCAAGGCCAGTTCCTCTGCCACAGCTGAGTGATGACACAGATGGGAGATGAGCAAGACTTACTTCCTGCCCCTCAGGCAGCTGCCAGAGTCCTAGCCAGTGTAGATCGTTCACATTTTCCCCTGCTCTCCTCTTCTGCCATCATTCTAAGTTGACCGGAACAAAGCTCCTAATTGGTTATCCTAACTCTGAACTTCAGAATCTTCCCAAAAAGGGTAAGTGCACGCGCACGCACACAAACACACACACACACCTACCACTTTTTTTCGTATATTTTTTGTTGGAGTTCGATTTGCTAACATATATAGCACCCAGTGCTCATCCTGTCAAATATCCCTCTCAGTGCCACCCAGTCACCCAGTCACCACAAACCCCCACCCACCTCCCTTTCCACCACCCCTTGTTCGTTTCCCAGAGTTAGGAGTCTCTGATGTTCTGTCACCCTCTCTAATATTTCCCACTCATTTTCTCTCCTTTCCCCTATAATCCTCTTCACTACTTTTATATTCCCCAAATGAATGAGAACATATAATGTTGGTCCATCTCCGATTGACTTGCTTCACTCAGCATAATACCCTCCAGTTCCATCCACGTTGAAGCAAATGGTGGGTATTTGTAGTTTCTAATGGCTGAGTAATATTCCATTGTATACATAAATCACATCTTCTTTATCCATTCATCTTTCGATGGACACCGAGGCTCCTTCCACAGTTTGACTATTGTGGACATTGCTGCTAGAAACATTGGGTACAGGTTTTCTGCCGTTTCACTGCCTCTGTATCTTTGGGGTATATCTCCAACAGTGAAATTGCTGGGTCATAGGGCAGGTCTATTTTTAACTCTTTGAGGAACCTCCACACAGTTTTCCAGAGTGACTGCACCATTTCACATTCCCACCAACAGTGTAAGGGGGTTCCCCTTTCTCCACATCCTCTCCAACATTTATTGTTTCCTGCCTTGTTAATTTTCCCCATTCTCACTGGTGTGAGGTGGTATCTCATTTTGGTGTTGATTTGTATTTCCCTGATGGCAAGTGATGCTTAGCATTTTCTCATGTGCTTGTTGGCCATGTCTATGTCTTCTTTGGCGAAATTTCTGTTCATGTCTTTTGCCCATTTCATGATTGTTGGATTGTTTATTTCTTTACTGTTGAGTTTAATAAGTTCTTTATAGGTCTTGGATACTAGCCCATTATCTGATACGTCATTTGCAAATATCCTCTCCCATTCTGTAGGTTGTCTTTAGTTTTGTTGACTGTTTCTTTTGCTGTGCAGAAGCTTTTTATCTTAATTCCCAATAGTTCGGTTTTGCTTTTATTTCCCTTGCCTTCATAGATCATACCCACCTACTATTATTGAACGTTGTGAACTCTCTGAAATGCAAATCCATACATCCACATATTCACCTCCAGCCACATTGTATCCACCAATGTGAATTTTCTTTACAGTCAAAGTCACACTATGTAGTCATGACAGTAGGATCCTTCAGGAGGAGAGCAGCTTCCTTCACCACTGGAAACTTTCCCTCTGCCTGCAAATCTATTTCTATACTTCCTTATCCCAGGGCAGCTGCTGACTTTAAAAAAGATGCCTCAGTGCTCTGGGACATCTGTCTATTTCAAGACAGAAGCACTTCTGAGATGATACAGCCTGACAGTGCTCAAGGCTTGGTCAGCAGATGGATGTCTTCCAGCAAAGAAAGTGGTCCGTTTCCTCCTGCAGACAGAGCCTCCAGTCAGAGCTCAGTGGCCTGAGCAAGGGTTATGCGTCCACTGCCTCACATCTTCTTGGCTGAGTGCCTCTGGACAATGCACAGACTGCACAATGCTTGGGACAAACCTGCTGTATGTGACAGTACTTAGCCTAACCCATCCTGACTCTTCAAAGTCCAGAGAGGGAACCACACCTACCAGGAAGTCTCATCTGACCTTCTTTGATGTCCATACCTGGGCTGTGTCATCGCTCTTTTTGTTTTCTTGTACCTTGTACTTGATCCTAGTTCAGCATTTGTTACACCTGGTTATAATTGTTGTCTTCCTCCCTGCCTGCACAAAGATCATTAGGGTGGGGACTGTGCCTATCCCCATTTCTTAGAAAAGTGCCTGGGGAGTATTTGTAATGTTCCAATCATAAAATAAAAAGTTATTATTCATGTTCTTTAAGGGGGGCACTCTAACAATATTTCAGCTGTTGTTCAAATAATTGGGTTTCTGCACATTAGCAAAATCTAAACATTTTAAGCAAAATAAGAATGATAATGGTGGTGATAGATTACACTAAATGATGGAATTTGCTATAATTCTGAGAAGGAAATGTAATCTAGTTATCAAATATCGGACATTATAACTAAAGACAGCATACTTTAATGTAGAAACTAGGTAGCCTGACGCTCATGTGTTAAAACAGTCGAGTGAACCCAGGACTTAATCAGTGTGACACCTTGATTGCTCTGGTTAGAGCTGTAGTCAACATTTCCCTTGATGTAAATCAGTTTACTTTAATATCAAGGGAGTAATAAAACGAGGCTCATTTTGTATTACATATGATGAAAATGAAGCCCTGAGACATGAATTTGTTTCAGTTCCCCTAAATTAGGGTGTGGATGTGGGTCTTGAAATCTCAGCCTGCTGTTCTTTTTACATCTCACTGCTAGCTATTAAACATACAAGGCTCATAATTTGAGACTAGATATTAATTAATGTATAATAAATACCCAGATGTATTGTGGCGGCTGGACTCTCCTTCTATAACCCATAAGCCATGTTATAAGATGGATGAGCACTTCCTCATTTTGCACTAGTGGCCTCCTAACTTCTTCAACCTCATACCCTCAACAGTAAATATTTGGGTAATTCACCGACATTTGGACATATAATTTTTCACATATGATGCACTAAATTAGTAAAAACCTTATATACTTAATATTAGTCAAGCTTAGTCTTTTTAATTTTTCTAGAGAATGCTACATGGAGTCACACCGAAAGCCACTGACCTTCCAGAGAATGGTTATGAAACTCCAATCCCAAGAAGAGAGGCCAGTGCCATCTAGAGGCCAGGGGTCAACATGCACACTCTCTGGGTCAGCCGGGTACTGCTTGGGTTTCTGGGTTGTCTCATACAACAGTCTACCAAAGTCCCAGTTCCTCATCCGGCAAGCACTTATATTAGAGCCCAACTACCTCTTTTTTTTGCCTCCTCTTTGTGAAAAATATCTTTCAGACTCTGTATTCCTATTTTCCCCTGTATCTTCCGGCATTACATAGCATACAAACAAGGCCAGAAAACAGTTAGAATCTTGATTCCATTTAAAGCCACTTATGTACAAGGAAAAAAATACCCACTGGAATGAAATATAAAAATAGGAGACATTAGTTAAACTTCCAGAAAGTGTACATGTATTTGTTTGCTGGTTTATCTTCAGTCTTCTTCATTTGACAAGAACCCTGCCTGTATCCCAAATGCCTAGAACAAAGCCCAGCATATACCATAACACCGATATGATTTTGCAAAACCAGTGGATTAATTGGTTATTTTGGAATGAACCAATTCAGAATGGTTTTTATTTTCTCTACACACAATTATCATTTGCAAATGCTCAACAATCAACATGAATTGTAACTAGACAAAAAGAAAGAAATGTTAATACCTAATTGGTTAGCTTGTCCCTAGAGCCATAAAGGTGCTCTTTCATAAAAAGCACAAAGAGGACAAAGATCTCAAAGAGCCATCTAATCAATTACTTACTACCAACCTGGAAGACAACTGATATCGTCTTTACATCCTGTCTACCACTGGAAAAAGACCCCATGGGGGTTAGCAATGGGCTGGTATTGACAGTTTCTGGAATGGTCTATAAACAGTATCCAGCTTCTTCCTCCTGCTCCTCTATATTGTTAGGATTAGGAAGCTAAGATTGGCCCCCTAGTAACAGGGGTTTCAAACACAGAAGTGCTAGGTAGCATATAAAAAGTCAAGGAATTATTAGTATTAGGAAAAATTACAGGATCAGGAAAAATTACAGGATCATAATAGCAGGGTAAAATTAAGGTAATTTATAATGAAAGACGGTTGTTAAAAGTATTAGGAGACAAGTAAATATAGGCACAAACCTCACAGCCAGCCACTGCTGATCAACCAAAAGATGAGCTTTATCAATTCTGACATTTTTGGCAAAGTGTAGTCGTTTTGGCAAATCGGGAGTCAGATAGGGTTTGAAATGCTGATCAGGTTTCCGGCACTAAAAATAAGTAAATTCTTTCTTCGTGTATGTTATAAAATATGCAAGCTAATTCAACAATTTCATCTTCTAAGACAACTAAGCACTTTTTAAAAGAGGGTTTAAGCCTGGCTAATAAAATAAGGATATTAAACTTAGCATCAATGTGGTCAAATTCCCCAGTTATGTTGTTTTTATTGTTGCAACAATATTTAAATTGCAATTAAAAATATGATTTAAATTATGATTTGGTGTTTGACATTCTAAATTTTTATTCCTGTGTACATATCTTCAACCACCATAAACCCCCCTCCTCTTTTGACAGACAGTAGATATGTCTAGATTTTGAGTGGCAATTACAAATCTTGAATTTAAATTATGTATAAAAAGTATATTAACACATTAGTAAATATCAGCAAAATTTTTTAAAATCAGTTTAATTGCACCAAAATCCTTTTACCATGGATTCAATTTACCCTTGAAATAACCTACATATGCTTAATTGTCAAATCAAGTCAAAAGTTCTTGAGACCTAGTACAGGCTCCTTATTTGTGAAAAAATCATGGATCTCTTACAAACTGGAGTGACATGTTATTTCTTTAATAATTACTGTGGTAACTTGATGACATATCTTTAAACTGTGTAAAAATGCAACTCACAGTCATCTAAAAAGAAAGTGAGGAAATGAGAACTAGAGGTACAAAGGGACTTTTTCTCCCTTATGACCTTTCTAAGAAAAAAATACAAATAAGAATCTGGGAAAATTAAATTTTTTCCTACTTCCTCATTCTTATTTTAAGTCTCAATAATCTCCTATGTTAAGGCTGTCACTATTATTTTGTGCTCAATTTGTATAAGAAAAAAAGGCACAATGAAATTGAAAAAAAATGAACTCCACTTTGAAACACCCAGATATCTTTCAGCTACTTATATGAAATTTGCTCTGCTCCTTTACTCACAACCTGGAGCATGGGAACCAATCAAAAGCAGCTGCAATTATACTTAGAGGGTAAAGAGATGATTTTTCCGACCTGTACGAAAAGATCTGAGTTCATGATTCACGTTTTCTTGCATGATATTAAATCATGCAAAACATGTAACAGGTGATGCTGCCTGAAGCTCCTTGGCATGTCCCTTTTGCATGGGACTTCAGCCCACTCTGAAAACCAGAGCCAGTGCCATTTTCCCCCCAAACTAATCTTCTGCAGGTGGCAACTGCAAATGGAAACACCTAAGACAAAAGCAACTAATATGCACCTATGTAAAGTCAACAGAGGGCTGCAAAAATAATTTACAAGTGGCTTGGGCTCAGAATTACAGAATATAAATTTATTTCAACCCAGATTTTAAGGACATTATATTAACTTATATATGTATTAGGAGACTGTATACTTACACTGAGGTTCCTAACAATTTCTTCAGAATTAACTGTTTCAAAAGGAAAATAATAAATCACATTGAAATTGTGGACAACTCAGGTTGAATTTGACATAAAAATGTATTAATGATGATAATCTGGTAAGATTAAATAGGAAATTATTTTTTAATATTTTATTTATTTATTCAGGGAGAGAGAGAGAGAGAGGGAGAGGCAGAGACACAAGGAGGCAGAGGGAGAAACAGGCATCATACAGAGAGCCCGACCTGGGACCCGATCCAGGGTCTACAGGATCACGCCCTGGGCTGCAGGTGGCGCTAAACCGCTGCGCCACCAGGGCTGCCCAGGAAATTATTTTAAGCAAAGAATTATTTTAGAATTTAAGAATATATTTTAACCTATAAGTAGAATACATTCTAACCTAACAATCAATAGAATATATCGAATTTTACTAATATTAACATTTTAATTCAATTAATTGATGTTTTAAAATAACTAGGATTTATTAATGTAAGTAGACTATATTTCATTATGTATTATTTGTTATATATCTAATGATATGGATATAAGCAAAATATATTTTAACCTAAATTATTAAGTAATTTACCAACTGAGTATGTTAATAGTTTATTAATATTAGCATTGTATTTATTAATTAATAATTTAGCAATATTAATGTGATTGCCTAGAATAGATTTTAAGCTAACAATATTCAATATTACCATAGACTTTATAGACTAACTATATTTATTTATTTTTTTAAGATTTTTTTTTAAGAAGGGTTTATTTTTATTTTTTTATTTACTTATGATAGTCACAGAGAGAGAGGCAGAGACACAGGCAGAGGGAGAAGCAGGCTCCATGCACCGGGAGCCCGACGTGGGATTTGATCCCGGGTCTCCAGGATCGCACCCTGGGCCAAAGGCAGGCGCCAAACCGCTGCGCCACCCAGGGATCCCTAGACTAACTATATTTAAACTAGGAAGGGGATTTCTCATTTGCTTCTGTGTAGTTCTCCCAGAAAGTCAGAAGAGGGGACTGGCAATCCCTACATCCTACAGAATCAGGAAGCAGGGTTATTCACTTTTGATTTTACCTTTTTTTTTCATACAGATGTCTTCATACTTACAACTATAAAAGTCATGAGGTATATTACGAGCCCTGATACGAGGGGCAGGCCCTTCATACATGTAGAAGTTTATTCGAGGAAAATAATCGGTCATATATTCCCTCTTGTCACAGTAAGTCTGATCCATTCCTGAATTTTAAAAAAAATAATCCATTAGATAAAGAAGATGTGGTCTATGTATACAATGGAATATTACTCAGCCATTAGAAATGACAAATACCCGCCATTTGCTTCAACGTGGATGGAACTGGAGGGTATTATGCTGAGTGAAATAAGTCAATCAGAGAAGGACAAACATTATATGGTCTCATTCATTTGGGGAATATAAATAATAGTGAAAGGGAATAGAGGGGAAGGAAGAAGAAATGAGTAGGAAATATCAGAAAGGGAGACAGAACATGAGAGACTCCTAACTCTAGGAAATGAACTAGGGGTGGTGAAAGGGGAGGAGGGCGGGGGGTGGGGGTGACTGGGTGGCAGGCACTGAGGGGGGCACTTGATGGGATGAGCACTGGGTGTTATTCTGTATGTTGGCAAATTGAACACCAATAAAAAATAAATCTATTATAAAAAAATAAAAATAAATAAATTTATTATTTAAAATAAATAAATAAATAAATAAATAAATAAATAAATAAATAAATAAAGGCAGAAGCCACCCAGATGCCTCAAATAATAATAATAATAATCCATTGAATATGTATATAGATGATAACAATCAGTTGTCTTGGGTCATGTCAAATCAGAGATATTTTATGTTACAAATCTCAAACCAAGGTTCACTGGCACCCGTACAATTTATCCTATTTCACTCTAAATGGCAGACCTTGAAAATCCTGGCAGTGGTTGAGAGGGGTCACATTTATATGAGAAGAATAAATAAGAATTATAAGCAGATTATTTGTTCAACATAAATCAACTAATTTCAAAGAAGAAAATCCCCTATAGAAAGCTAATTATATCCTAAGTATATTACTTAAATTTATATAAGCAGCATGTGCTTTAAAAAAGATTTGGTAGCTAAACCTTTACTATTTAAAGATTCTTCAGACTACACTTAAATTTTTATTTTCATATTTATTCATATTTATTCATACATTTTATGTTTTATAATTTCTTTTAAACAAAGTAGACGTTAAAATGGTTCTCTTTGGGCAGCTCGGGTGGCTCAGCGGTTTAGCGCCGCCTTTAGCCCAGGGCGTGAACCTGGAGACCTGGGATCACATCAGTCCCACATCAGGCTCCCTGCATGAAGCCTGCTTCTCCCTCTGCCTGTGTCTCTGCCTCTCTCTCTCTCTCTCTCTCTCTCTGTCTGTCTCTAATAAACAAATTTTTTAAAAAAAATTTAATAATAAATTTATTTTTATTGGTGTTCAATTTGCCAACATACAGAATAACACCCAGTGCTCATCACGTCAAGTGCCCCCTCAGTGCCCGTCACCCATTCACACCCATCCCCCGCCCTCCTCCCCTTCGACCACCCCTAGTTCATTTCCCAGAGTTAGGAGTCTTTATGTTCTGTCTTCCTTTCTGATATTTTAATTTTGAAATAATAGGACATGTTAAGAAGACATTTTAGAAATATTTTAAGTAAATTACTCTGTTTCTCGTTTTCTTAATGTCCTAAAATACGAACAAAAGTTCTGCAGACATAGTTCTTTTCCTCCTCTCATCCATGCCTGGTTCCTTCATAGCCTTTGGAGTTTAGCTTGACTAACCTTCCACCCCATCTGGAAGAGGCCCATTTCTGCTTCATGTACCTCCAAACACACCATATCTAGTAAAGTACTTGACATTGCATAGGCACTCAAAAAATATTGATTGAACAACCCCATCATATCCCTGTTAAGTACTATTAATATCCTTTTTACTGAAAAGTAAGAATAGAGATGGATATGCAGAATGAATGTAGAATAAATTGTTTTAGTAATCTATTCATCACAGCCTACCAACAAACCTTGCTCTTTGCTTATTCTAGGTCTTCTGAAAGGTCTGAAGTACAGACTTTAAAATATCACTCCTTTTGCACACTCCTTAAAGTGATAAGATATAATCAATGATAAAATGTGTTTAAGAAGAAAAGTATACCATGGTCAGCCAAAAGGATTATATTGGCACAGTTGTGTAAGTTTCGCTGTTTGAGGCCTTCCATCAACATTCCAAAAACTTTATCTACCAACTGTAAGGCTTGAATTACCTAAGGGAGAAAAACAATGGAGTTAAGATTGTCTTCATAATTTAAATTTTAATTAATTAAATCACTAAGGAAGGCAAAAACAAATACATTTCCTTCTCTAAAATTTCTGGAATTTGAAGTAGGACATCAGAGCCCAGCATCTGTGCTACCACATTTACCAAAAACTTAAACCATATTTTCAAAGGGAGACAAACTCCTGGCCAATAAATATCTGAAAAAAAAAAAAACATTCAACCTCAACACTGTTATTCATCTGCAAAGGCTTTCATGGTAATGCCCAGTGCTAGGCAGGGGTATTCACAGGCACTTCTATAGAAGTCTGCATGGTTACAGACCACATGACAATGCCTAACCAGGAATTTAAAAGGGGCATACCCTATGACCTAACAGCTAACTTCTGAGAATTTGTCCTCATAAACATTTATAGTACAAATGGAGATTTATACCTAAGGCTATTCATGAATTAATAATTTCAATACAAGTAACATCAATATAATTACCTACTGTAGTGAACATTTTAAAAAGTATTTTAAAGAACCATGCCATGGGGAACTGCTCACACTACAATGTCAAACATAAAAGATTAAAACCAACCCATGTATGTACCCATACCTATCTTGTCCTGGTTGCATTTTTTCCAAGATTTTATTTATTCATTCATTTAAGATATATAGAGAGAACACAAAGGGAGAGTGAGGAGGATAAGCAGACTTCTCGCGGAGCGGGAAGCCGGGTACAGGGCTCCTTCCCAAGACCCTGGGATCATGAACTGAGCCAGATACTTAATCAACTCAGCCACCAGGTGGTGCCCTAATTGTCAAATATACTTACCATTTCTCAGTAAACACACATGCACAGAAAACGAAAAGGAAATATATCAAGGTACTATTAACAGTGGTTATCTCTGTAGATAAACCATTAGCCAATCTTATTAAAATTAATTAAAATTAATTAATCATCAATCAATCAATTAATTATTAAAATTAATAAAACCATGAATGAGAAAGGAGAGATCACTACCAACACCAAGGAAATACAAACGATTTTAAAAACATATTATGAGCAGCTATACCAATAAATTAGGCAATCTAGAAGAAATGGACGCATTCCTGGAAAGCCACAAACACCAAAACTGGAACAGGAAGAAATAGAAAACCTGAACAGGCCAATAACCAGGGAGGAAATTGAAGCAGTCATCAAAACCTCCCAAGACACAAAAGTCCAGGGCCAGATGGCTTTCCTGGGAAATTGTATCAAATGTTTAAAGAAGAAACCATACCTATTCTACTAAAGCTGTTCGGAAAGATAGTAAGAGATGGAGTACTTCCAAACTCATTCTATGAGGCCAGCATCACCTTAATTCCAAAACCAGACAAAGACCCCACCAAAAAGGAGAATTACAGACCAATATCCCTGATGAACATGGATGCAAAAATTCTCAACAAGATACTAGCCAATAGGATCCAACAACACATTAAGAAAATTATTCACCGTGACCAAGTAGGATTTATCCCCGGGACAAAAGGCTGGTTCAACACTCGTAAAACAATCAATGTGATTCATCATATCAGCAAGAAAAAAACCAAGAACCATATGATCCTCTCATTAGATGCAGAGAAATCATTTGACAAAATACAGCATCCATTCCTGATCAACACTCTTCAGAGTATAGGGATAGAGGGAACATTCCTCAACACCTTAAAAGCCATCTACGAAAAGCCCACAGCAAATATCATTCTCAATGGGGAAGCACTGGGAGCCTTTCCCCTAAGATCAGGAACAAGACAGGGATGTCCACTCTTACCACTGCTATTCAGCATATTACTAGAAGTCCTAGCCTCAGGAATCAGACAACAAAAAGACATTAAAGGCATTCAAATTGGAAAAGAAGTCAAACTCTCCCTCTTCGCCGAACATGATACTCTATATAGAAAATCCAAAGCCTCCACCCCAAGATTGCTAGAACTCATACAGCAATTTGGTAGTGTGGCAGGATACAAAATCAATGCCCAGAAATCAATGGCATTCCTATACACTAACAATGAGACTGAAGAAAGAGAAATTAAGGAGTCAATCCCATTTACAATTGCACCCAAAAGCATAAGATACCTAGGAATAAACCTAACCAAAGAGGTAAAGGATCTATACCCTAAAAACGATAGAACACTTCTGAAAGAAATCGAGGAAGACACAAAGAGATGGAAAGATATTCCATGCTCATGGATTGGCAGAATTAATATTGTGAAAATGTCAATGTTACCCAGGGCAATTTATACGTTCAATGCAATCCCTATCCAAATACCATGGACTTTCTTCAGAGACTTAGAACAAATTATTTTAAGATTTGTGTGGAATCAGAAAAGACCCGGAATAGCCAGGGGAATTTTAAAAACGAAAACCATATCTGGGGACATCACAATGCCAGATTTCAGGTTGTACTACAAAGCTGTGGTCATCAAGACAGTGTGGTACTGGCACAAAAACAGAAACATAAATCAATGGAACAGAATAGAGAACCCGGAAGTGGACCCTGAACTTTATGGTCAACTAATATTCGATAAAGGAGGAAAGACTATCCACTGGAAGAAAGACAGTCTCTTCAATAGATGGTGCTGGGAAAATTGGACATCCACATGCAGAAGAATGAAACTAGACCACTCTCTTGCACCATACACAAAGATAAACTCAAAATGGATGAAAGATCTAAATGTGAGACAAGATTCCATCAAAATCCTAGAGGAGAACACAGGCAACACCCTTTTTGAACTTGGCCACAGTAACTTCTTGCAAGATACATCCACGAAGGCAAAAGAAACAAAAGCAAAAATGAATTATTGGGACTTCATCAAGATAAGAAGCTTTTGCACAGCAAAGGATACAGTCAACAAAACTAAAAGACAACCTACAGAATGGGAGAAGATATTTGCAAATGACATATCAGATAAAGGGCTAGTTTCCAAAATGTATAAAGAACTTATTAAACTCAACATCAAAGAAACAAACAATCCAATCATGAAATGGGCAAAAGACATGAAGAGAAATCTCACAGAGGAAGACATAGACATGGCCAACATGCACATGAGAAAATGCTCCGCATCACTTGCCATCAGGGAAATACAAATCAAAACCACAATGAGATACCACCTCACACCAGTGAGAATGGGGAAAATTAACAAGGCAGGAAACAACAAATGTTGGTGAGGATGCGGAGAAAAGGGAACCCTCTGGCACTGTTGGTGGGAATGTGAACTGGTGCAGCCACTCTGGAAAACTGTGTGGAGGTTCCTCAAAGAGTTAAAAATAGACCTGCCCTATGACCCAGCAATTGCACTGTTAGGGATTTACCCCAAAGATTCAGATGCAATGAAACGCCGGGACACCTGCACCCCGATGTTTCTAGCAGCAACGTCCACAATAGCCAAACTGTGGAAGGAGCCTCGGTGTCCATTGAAAGATGAATGGATAAAGAAGATGTGGTCTATGTATACAATGGAATATTCCTCAGCCATTAGAAACGACAAATACCCACCATTTGCTTCAACGTGGATGGAACTGGAGGGTATTATGCTGAGTGAAGTAAGTCAATCAGAGAAGGACAAACATTATATGTTCTCATTTATTTGGGGAATATAAATAATAGTGAAAGGGAATATAAGGGAAGGGAGAAGAAATGTGTGGGAAATATCAGAAATGGAGACAGAACATAAAGACTCCTAACTCTGGGAAACGAACAAGGGGTGGTGGAAGGGGAGGAGAGCAGGGGGTGGGGGTGACTGGGTGACAAGCACTGAGCGGGGCACTTGATGGGATGAGCACTGGGTGTCATTCTATATGTTGGCAAATTGAACACCAATAAAAAATAAATTTATTTAAAAAATCGTGGTTTTCTCTGAATAGTGAATTAGGGTCTGTTTCTATGTTATTGTTTACATTCCTTTGTGTTTAAAATTGTTCTACATTTTATCGCCATAGTGCACTGAACTAACAAGGTTTAAGTGAATAAATTTTAATTAACAGAACTTCATTTCTATGAGCATATAGGAAAATGCAATAGCCATGGAGTGGGGAAAAATGAGTAATCTCTTGTAGTACTATCACATAATGATCGAATTTTTTTTTTGAGAAAGAATTTTGCAAGCCAATTACTGTCAAGAGCTTTAGTACATTATCTCATGAAACTGTCATGGCAAACATGCATGGATGGTGTTATTTCCACCATTTGGAATTTCCAGTGGAAAGACCAGGAAATTTGAGGTTTAGATAAGTTAAGTAACATGTTTATGGTCCCACAGTTAATAAGGGACAGAGCAGGACTTGAATTCAAACCAGCTCTATCAGCTGCTAAATCCAGAAACTACGAGTTGCTTTCCTGACTCCCATTATTTTTTAAAGATTTTGTTTATTTAAGAGAGAGAGAAAGAGAGAGCAGGTGGGAGGGGCAGAGGAAGAGGGACAAGCAGACTCCTTTCTGTGCAGGAAGCCTGATGCAGGGCTTCTTCCCAGAACCCCAGGATCCGTGACCTGAGCCAAAGGCAGATGCCCAACCAACTGAGTCACCCAGGCTCCCCTCCTGACTCCCATTTTTAAGGTGACCATGCTCTCTGGTTTGTGAGCATGAGTCACAGTTCCCACCTGTTATGCCATCATTGTGTTCTCTTTCACAGTCACCCTACTCATTCCTCCCAACTACAGTAAGAGCCCACCATCCTGTCTTCTCCCAGCACCCTGACATCTGCCACCATTGGACTCTCCACGGATTAAAATCATCCGTGCATGTATCTGCCTCCCCAGGAAAGCATGGGCTCCTGCAGGGAAGAGACCCTGCCACCTAACTCATCACATGCTTCCCAAGCAAACAGTCTTTCACACAGGATCCACTCAACAGATGGCACATTTTACTGAATGTCAAGTGACTAGATGCCAGCCCCCTACTCTAGCCCAGACAAAGAAGAGAAACAAGAAACCCCAGTGACAGGCAACGAGTAAGCAGTTTTTTGAGTGGTAAGATAATAAACAGGAATAGAAATGTTTGCAGCTGTGAGGCAAACCAAGTTTGGGTAGAAACCCTTGCTTCTTTCACGTGGAATTCTGATCATTCACTTTCACAGTGGATATTGAGTAAAATCAATTCCAATACAATGAGTTACATGGTAAGATCCTCAATAAGCAACTGTTTTTTGAGATCCAGAAGTTCCTTTTTGTAAAATGAAATTCAAGGTTGTAGAGGATCCCGCTAGTAGAAAGCTCTGTGTAGCATTAACATTGCTTTTCAAAAAAGAAAAAAAAACAACATGGCTTTTCAATGGGTACCACACTCTTCCCATGTATTGAACCTCCACATGCTTCCCCAAAAGTGGAAGCCCTCAGTGTTCTAGAGTCACTCCATCATGTACATGAGCATCATCAACAATTTAAATTAATCTGTACTTAATTTCAATTCTTTTCCAACTTGAATTTTTCTTTTCAAATTTTCATTCTAAGATGTAGTCATTTGTTTTTCAAAAATGAATTAACAGCTGAATCTTGTTCAAATTAGACCAATAGCTAAAGTTACTCAGGACCAGTCAGGACACTCTGTGCCTAATTCAACTTCAATACTAGAAAATCATTGGAACAAATTTGGTATCAAGAAATTGCTGGTTTCACCAGACTTTAAATATCTCTCCAACCACCTTCCCTATTTTCATAAAGCCTTCCCCACCTATACCAGGCCATAATCAGTTTCCCATTTAAACACTGTTTAAGCTATCACATTTTTAAGGTTTCTTAAAATAAAAACTCATAATACATTAATTCAGATTTCATTTATTTGCCCCTTCAACATGGTTTCTGGGTAACAGCCTCATATTTTTCACCCTTAAGAATGCCTACCACAAGGTTAGGCCCACCAGAAACTGTTCAAAGTAGACCTTAAAGAGATAGAAGAGCAGGAGCTAAAAATTGAGAAGTTACTAAGCTTTCAACAGCATGAGTCAGCAAACAAATTAAAATAACCTTTTTGCTTTCAAATTATGTCATATTAACTCTGAATTAAAGTATGTTGTTAAAAACAATAACAGGCTTCTAGTTTCTCCATGCATTTTGCCTCTTCTGAAGTTTTAAATATGGTGTGGTCTTAATCTTTCTATCTTCTTTCTTTCCTCTCTCCCTAGGACATCTTCATTTCCATGCACCATGTACACACTGCCAAGCTGCCCAATCTTCATCTCCTCTGAGCTATAAATCCATGTTCAATTGCCTTCTGGGCATCTTCATTTGAATATTACAAGCACCTTATCCACAACATGCTCTTTCTCTACAAAATTTCTGTCACCTCACTGATGTAAATAAATGGAAACTGCTGCAACAGCTCACGATAGAAACCAGACAATTGTCCTTGATCCCCCACTTTATCACCCAACTTCTACCAAGCCATACCAACTCTATCTCCCAAACGAATCTCAAATGTATCTCCTTCCTTCCATGATAGTTGCCACTACCCTAGTCCAAGACACAATGATCTCTTTTTGGGAATGTTGCAAAGGCTAACTCATCTCACCTTCCCCCATTTCCTCTAACTCATTCCTCTCATAGAGTTAAATGGATCCTTAAATACAGGCATGTCTGATCATGTCACTTCCCCGATTAAAATGCCTCAGTGCTTCCATTATACATTACATGGCCAACAAGGACCTGCATAATTTGGTGCCTGTCTCCTCCTCTAGGCTTCCTCTTAGCCCCTGTCTCTGGGCCACAGTACTCCAGATGTGGGTGGGAGATTATCCCGACACAGCAATTCCAGCAATACCTGGCACAGAGGAGCACACAAGAAGGATTAACTGTTATTATTATTCTTACCATTATTATGCAGTCCACTGATCTAACCATCAGTCCATTGGCCTATCCATTTGTTCATTTGCCTATCCATTTGTTCATTCCTCTACCTCACTGAGCTCCTTCCTCAACCAGATCATTTGTGAACTTTCTTCCTTTTTGTTATTCAGAGAACTTTCTAACCAGCCCCAGTCCCCACTCTGCCACAGACTAGATTAGAACCTCCTCAATTACCTCTCGGGGCACCCTGATTTTTTCTTTTGGGGCACCTTTCAAACTATACTTAAAATTTATTAGGGGTCCAAACTAGAGCACTGAATAGAAGAAAAAGATATAGTGCCTAATATTAAGTCAGCAGTAGGAGCTGGGTAAATGCAGATTATAGTGTTCCCTCTCCAACAATCATATCAAGTATGGATAGCAATTAAAATAGAAGGGTATCTGGGTGACTCAGTTGATTGAGCATCCAGCTCTTGATTTTGGCTCAGGTCATGATCCCAGGATCATGAGATCGAGCCCCATGTCAGGCTCCCCACTCAGCAGGAGTAGTGTCTGCTTGAGATTCTCTCTCTCCCTCCCTCTGTCTGTCTCTCTCTCAAAAAAAAATAAAATAGAAAAGAAGTGAATTTATGGCAGACAGTTATTATGACACTCACCCTTGAAATAGCCTGATTAAGTGTTAAACTCTGGGATCTAGACAAGAGCGGTATTGGAATGTGAAGGATGAAAGGGTTAAAAGTGGTAGGGAGCAGGCCTTGTATAAGGAATTTTTTGGCTTAATGGGAAAAAAATAAGAAGGGCACTTCTGATAAACTGCAAAGTCAGGGTGCCAGAATAAATAAGTTTCCATGGGGCAGGAAAATGCCATATTCATGAGGCCTTCATAGCTTTACATGACCTCCAGGACAATATAAGCTTCAGTGGACTTCAGAAGACAGACAATTTTTTAAGTAATATTTAAGGCTTATATTTCCATAGTAAACATGTAATATAATGGTTTAGAGACTGACAAAGGTAATATTTAGGGGTCTACTTCCATTATATTGAAGGCCCAGGAAGAGAGGAAGAACTCTCAGGAACTAGCATATGAAGTCCAAGGAAAAGGATCTTATGAATGGAACACAGTGCATAAACAGACAGCTGGAGAGTCCACAACAGACCTGCAGGTGACTTAGCTTGAAATAAGCTACATTGGCATGCTGAACTGGCTGGCAGGATCTAGCCTTGATGCTTCCACTGTATGATAATAGTGTTGCACCCAAGTATTCAGCAAATGTTGATCAAATGAATCAAGATATAGTTAATAAAACAGGTATCTCTTTTAGACTTTTACTGTTTTGTGGTTTAATAAGGTAGATATTCATTTAGACTGTTCATGATTGTAATGTCTTCATGTTTATATCAAGTACATTTTATTCAGTGGGAATTAAATAATATTTTTTTACGGGTTAAGGCTAGATGACTTCACATTTGTTCAATCAAACAAACTTACTGTGGCACTGACTGGCCCACTTTCATGTCCCGCAGAATCAGGCTCTTCCACATAGATGGTATAAAAATCAGGTCTACAGGTAAAATGGAAACAGAGAAAGACATGATCCATTTGGAATAAGCCTGCAGGTTGGATCTGGGAAATGTATAGGTTTGGAATGTGGTGGCAGTTTCCTTTTTCTCTGGCCTCCTTCTCTTTATTGGAGCCCCGGGATTCTACTTGGCCCTAAGTCCAGAGGTTCTCCTAACAGGAAGTAAGACCTTCCTGGGTGTGAATTTGGTCTGACTCATTTTAGAAAATCTGCCTGGCTCTTGCTTCTGAGTCCTCTTGGTATGCCCAGTCCTTTCTATTTCCCAGTCTCTGCCTTTCAGCTCACTGTTCTGCTGTTCTACTTCTTTCTTTAAATGTCTGGTATTTGTTGACTGGTTGCTCTTTCAGGATGCTCTGACTCCAGGCAGGGAGGCTCTGGCAGGGCCTTGCTCTGGCACCTCTGGCTTCCAATCCGCTCTCCATTCTGCCTCCAGTCTATATCTGGTTCTGTGATACTTGCCTCTACTCTGTGGCACTGGCTCTATCTCTATTGCCCCATACCGCCCATCACCTTCTCAAGAGCCAATCATTCTTGAAAATCACAAAAGAAAAAAAAAGCCTAGTTTCTTTCTGAAATGGTCATCTCAAGCAAAGAAATAATTTAATTTTATACCCACGAATACCCCAGTGTACCAGCACTTTTCTGATACTAGATAATACCTTTCAGCTTTCGGCAGGTCCAGCCATTTTAACAGTGTAGAGATCCTTTCTTCATATGGGATACTCCTGAAAAAAGGAAAAATAATTTTTCAAAAATTAATCCAATCAAAAGTAATTCTATTATATTCCCACTCTGGATGACAGGTTGGTACTTTTAGATAGAAATCTTGCATTGATATGTGATCAGAATACTGGAGGGGATTCAATATTACTCAGAGGGACTCCTGTTTTCAATACTTATATAGAGATACATTTGTCTCAATACAAAGTAAAGGTATATTGTTTTCTTTCCTTCTTATCCTTCCCTCCTTCAATCATTCCCTGAACTGAAATAAAAGACCATTAATTATTATCCATTCATTCGGTTTGTTTTTATTTATTTTATTCATTTATACATTTATGTCATACCAAGCATCTATTGCCACACACTATGAGTTCATTTTAAACAAAATTTAACAGTGAGCAAACCAAAGATGCATTCCTTTCTAGAGATGATATTCCAGTGAAGACAAACAAACAAGAGATCTGATATATATATAAATAATATAGTGTATCACAAGGTGACAAATGCTATGGAGAAAAGGAAGACTAGGGCACAGTAAGATTAGGGTGCGGATGGCTTGCAATTTGAAATCTTAGTTTGATCAGGCTAAGACAACATTGGGAAAGTAAGTTTTGAGCAACAGCCTGAAAGGAGTGAGGGAGTGGGCTGTGCAGGTACATGGAGTGAGTTATCTCAGGGAGAGGGAACAGCCTGCACAACGGCCCTAAACAGAGCAAGCCAGGTTGTTGCAGCCCACCCAGGGAGGATCAGAGCATGGTGGAGTAGTGCAAGAAGGGGTATGAGACACAGTGGGGTGATTAGGGTCACCAATACCAATAGGGCTCTGCAGGCTTCAACTGTGAGTGGAACAGGGAGCCATGAAAGTTTTTGGTGGAAAGGAGTATCGTAACTTGGACTTGTTTTAAGTTACCATTCTAATCAGTAGATTAATAGATAAGAGACAAGAATAGAAGCAGGGACACGTGTAAAGAGGGAAGTGCAGTAATATAGACAAAAGATGATTGTATCTCCAACCACAGCAATAATGACAGAAATAACAAAAAGTTCTCAGACTGCATATATTTTGAATTAGAGCCAAAAGCATTTATTGACAGACCAGATTAGGGTTGTAAGAAAGAGGAATCACGAGGACTTCAAGATTTTTGACCCAAATAACTGGAAAAATAGAATTACTCCAAGATTAAGACCCAAAACATCCTAACCATGCCTGCCTAGATAGGGTCATATTGGCAAGTGCTTCACTACCTGTTGTAATGGATATATTTGGAAGGAAAGGATCCGTTGATGGCCACATCTGATCCAGGCCAAAAGAAACTACCAGCTTTTAAACCTTGATACATTGCTGTCAGCCAGATCTATAAGAGAAAATTTAAGATAAGTGGATGTCAAGAGAATCATCAGTCTGCGTAGAACTGGTAGAAATAGTGCCATTTTTAAGAAAATAAACAATATTAATAGTTGAAAAATTTAATTACCCGGATCTAATTTAAAAATCAAAAACACAGTAAAGTAGTAAAAAAGATCATTTTTTTTCAAAATAGTAAAATTGTATAGGATCTCTTTCCCTTTTAAAGAATTATAAAACAGAGTGGGGGGGAACAGAACATCTTTCTTGGAAGTTTTTACATTGATATGTTTAGAATATCTACATCCAAGTATCAACAGAAGGCAAGTTAGGTAAAGCAATCATAAATATTTAGAAGACTTAAATTATAAGTGGTGAAACACCTTCCCACCACCCTCCACCCCTGGAAATTATAAAGATAATGTAAAAATAGAGAAGAATGATCCACTATCACGCTGAAAAATGGAGATTATTTTGAGGTCACATGTAGAACGCTACATACTGGTTGCCCTTGCCACCAGGCTGGGTTATTTTTCTCCTTTGATGAAAGTGAAAAATTCAGGTTGAGGTTTACATCATACATATTATTGTCAATGATGCCATGGGATTCTGGATATAATCCCTAAAAATGATAATTTCAAAAAAGATTTAGAATAAAATAATATATCAATAAAACTTTTTCTAAAGATTTTGTTTATTTATTCATGAGAGACACACAGAGAGAGGCAGAGGCTCGGGCAGAGGGAGAAGCAGGTTCCATGCAGGGATGTTGATATGGGACGAGATCCCAGGACCCCAGATCATGACCTGAGCCAAAGGCAGACACTCAACCACTGAGCCACTCAGGTGCCCCTCAATAAAACATTTAAATTGAAATAGTATAAGATCTATAACTCCTATCTTGGAAAGATGTCATATACCTTTCAAAATAAAACCCTTGAGTTTGATATATATATATTGCATACCAAATGCATATATGTGTATATGTATATACATAGGTGTAGGTATAAGTATAGGTATAAGTATAGATTTATAAATGTGTAGGTATTCTGGCTCCACCAGAGTCTAGAGCAGCAAATGAATGACATTAGGCAGATGGCTTGTGCTGATGATGTTAATATCACTCTTATGTGATTAATTACTATTAAAGATTCCTATATTATAATAATGATCAGCCACTGGTTATATTGGCATAAATAGCAAGAAATGTGCTACTTGAAAGCCTTTAAGTATGAAATATCTTGGGTAAAGGGGTTAAAGTGTGTTACCAGCATTTTAGAAGGAAACCTGCCTCATCTCTAACCATCGTCTCTCCACCCATCAATCAATCTAATCATTCCTTTAATCTGATCCCATATATTTATTCTATACATTTCACTGAATGCATGCCTATGATGTCCATGCATTTGTAAATATTTTTAGATAGATTTTAGAGTCATTACTCCAGAACATTACTATATATATGACTAGGAACACATATACATAGATACAGCAAATTAATAGCACTTATGTATAACTCTTTATTTATATATACATGTTATATATGTGTATTATATAGGGTATGTATATTTATGTACATACACATATATAGTCAATTCTTTTTATTGAAGGATATTTGACATACAATATTATAGTAGTTTCAGGTGTGCAACACAGCGATTTGACAACTCTATACATTACACTATGTTCGCCATGGTAAGCGCAGTTACCGTCACCATACAACCTTATGATATTACTGTTGAGTTATGCTGTGCTCTTCATCACTGCTGCCTATTTATTTATAACTGGAAGTTTGTATTTCTCTTTTTAAAAATATTTCATTTATTTCTTCATGAAAGACACACATACACAGAGAGGCAGAGACACATGCAGAGGGATAAGCAGGCTCCATGCAGGGAGCTGGACAGGGGACTCAATCCCAGAACTCCAGGATCACGCCCTGAGCCAAAGGCAGACACTCAAATGGATGAGCCACCCAGACTTCCTTGAAGTTTGTATCTCCTAACCCCCTAACTTATTTTGTTGATCCCCACAACTACTTCTCCTCTGGCAACCACCAATTTGTTCTCTGGGTTTATGATTTTGTTTCTGTTATTTTGGCTTTTGATTGTTAGCCTGTTCATTTGTTTTGTTTTTAGATTCCACATATAAATGGAATCATAGGGTATTTGTGTTTCTCTGTCTGACTTATTTCACTTAGCCTAATACCTTCTGGGTCCACCCATGTTGTCAGAAGTGGCAAGATATCATTCTTTTTTATACGCGAGTAATATTCCATATATATACCACATACAATGGAATATCACTCAGCCATCAAAAAAAAAGAAAGAAATTATGGCATTTGCGACAACCTGGATGGAACTAGAGAGTATTATGTTATGCAAAATAAGTCAGTCAGAGAAAGACAATTATCATTATTTTATTCCAAAGTGGAATTTAAGAAACAAAACAGAGGAACATAGAGGAAGGGAGGAAAAAATAAAACAATATGAAATCAGAGAGGGAGACAATTATAGAAAAACTGAGGGTGGGGGAGGGGCAAGATAGCAGAAGAGTAGGGTCCCCAAATCACCTGTCCCCACCAAATTACCTAGATAACCTTCAAATCATCCTGAAAATCTACAAATTCACCTGACATTTAAAGAGAGAACAGCTGGAATGCTACAATGAGAAGAGTTCGCGCTTCTATCAAGGGAGGAAGACGCAGAGGAAAAAGAAATAAAGAAACAAAAGGCCTCCAAGGGGGAGGGGCCCCACAGGGGCCGGGCTGAGGCTGGGGCGAGTGTCCCCAGGACAGGAGAGCCCAGTCCCGGAGAAGCAGCAGCTGCACCAACCTTCCCGGGCAGAAAGGGGCTCGCAGGGAGTTAGAGCAGGACCCAGGAGGTTGGGGATGCCCTCGGGCTCCCGGGGACACTAACAGACACCTGCGCCCAGGGAGAGTGCCCCGAGCTCCCTAAGGGCTGCAGCGCGCACAGCGGGACCCGGAGCAGCTCGGAGGGGCTCGGGCAGCGGCCGCGGAGGGGGCTGCGGGGCGGGAGCGCGAATCCAACAGCGCAGGCCCCGGGGCACAGGGCGCCGGAACACAGCCCAGGATCCGGCCTCCCCCGGGACAGGCAGAGGCCGGGAGGGCCCAGGACAGCAAGGACGCTCCTGCCCCGAGATGAGCAGATCAGCGGCCCCGCCCCGGAGCCTCCAGGCCCTACAGACCGAGAGCCCTGTACTTACTGTGGGAGCTGACTCCAGGGCTGCAGAGCTGCCATAGCCACTGGGGTTGTTCCTCCTGGGGCCTCACGGGGTAAACAACCCCCACTGAGCTCTGCACCAGGCAGGGGGCAGAGCAGCTCCCCCAAGTGCTAACACCTGAAAATCACCACAACAGGCCCCTCCCCCAGAAGACCAGCTAGACAGACGAGTTCCAGGGGAAGTCAAGGGACTTGAAGTCTACAGAATCAGAAGATACTCCCCCGTGGTTTTTGTTTTTTTCTTTTTTTTTCTTTTTGACTTCTGATTGCTTCCCCCACCCCCCCTTTTTTTCACCTTTCTTTCTTTTTCTTTCTCTTTTTCTTCTCTTTCTTCCTTTTTTTCTTCTTTTTCTCTTTTATTTCCTTCTCTCTCTTTTTCTACTTTTCCCAATATAACTTGTTTTTGGCCACTCTGCACTGAGCAAAATGACTAGAAGGAAAACCTCACCTCAAAAGAAAGAAACAGTCCTCTCTCCCACAGAGTTACAAAATCTGGATTACAATTCAATGTCCGAAAGCCAATTCAGAAGCACTATTATACAGCTACTGGTGGCTCTAGAAAAAAGCATTAAGGACTCACGAGACTTCATGACTGCAGAATTTAGATCCAATCAGGCAGAAATTAAAAATCAATTGAATGAGATGCAATCCAAACTAGAAGTCCTAATGACGAGGGTTAACGAGGTGGAAGAACAAGTGAGTGACATAGAAGACAAGTTAATGGCAAAGAGGGAAACTGAGGAAAAAAGAGACAAACAATTAAAAAAAAGACAGACCATGAAGACAGATTAAGGGAAATAAACGACAGCCTGAGGAAGAAAAACCTACATTTAATTGGGGTTCCCGAGGGCGCCGAAAGGGACAGAGGGCCAGAATATGTATTTGAACAAATCCTAGCTGAAAACTTTCCCAATCTGGGAAGGGAAACAGGCATTCAGATCCAGGAAATAGAGAGATCCCCCCTAAAATCAATAAAAACCGTTCAACACCTCGACATTTAATAGTGAAGCTTGCAAATTCCAAAGATAAAGAGAAGATCCTTAAAGCAGCAAGAGACAAGAAGTCCCTGACTTTTATGGGGAGGAGTATTAGGGTAACAGCAGACCTCTCCACAGAGACCTGGCAAGCCAGAAAGGGCTGGCAGGATATATTCTGGGTCCTAAATGAGAAGAACATGCAGCCAAGAATACTTTATCCAGCAAGGCTCTCATTCAAAATGGAAGGGGAGATAAAGAGCTTCCAAGACAGGCAGGAACTGAAAGAATAATGTGACCTCCAAACCAGCTCTGCAAGAAATTTTAAGGGGGACTCTTAAAATTCCCCTTTAAGAAGAAGTTCAGTGGAACAATCCACAAAAACAAGGACTGAATAGATATCATGGTGACACTAAACTCATATCTCTCAATAGTAACTCTGAACGTGAACGGGCTTAATGACCCCATCAAAAGGCGCAGGGTTTCAGACTGGATAAAAAAGCAGGACCCATCTATTTGCTGTCTACAAGAGACTCATTTTTTTAAGAGACTCATTTTAGACAGAAGGACACCTACAATCTGAAAATAAAAGGTTGGAGAACCATTTACCATTCAAATGGTTCTCAAAAGAAAGCAGGGGTAGCCATCCTTATATCAGATAAACTAAAATTTACCCCGAAGACTGTAGTGAGAGATGAAGAGGGACACTATCTCCTACTTAAAGGATCTATCCAACAAGAGGATTTAACAATCCTCAATATATATGCCCCGAATGTGGGAGCTGCCAAATACTTGAACCAATTATTAACCAAAGTGAGAAATACTTAGATAATAATACGCTTATACTTGGTGACTTCAATCTAGCTCTTTCTACCCTCGATAGGTCTTCTAAGCACAACATCTCCAAAGAAACGAGAGCTTTAAATGATACACTGGACCAGATGGATTTCACAGATATCTACAGAACTTTACATCCAAACTCAACTGAATACACATTCTTCTCAAGTGCACATGGAACTTTCTCCAGAATAGACCACATACTGGGTCACAAATCGGGTCTGAACCGATACCAAAAGATTGGGATTGTCGCCTGCATGTTCTCAGACCATAATGCCTTGAAATTAGAACTCAATCACAACAAGAAGTTTGGAAGGACCTCAAACACGTGGAGGTTAAGGACCATCCTGCTAAAAGATGAAAGGGTCAACCAGGAAATTAAGGAAGAATTAAAAAGATTCATGGAAACTAATGAGAATGAAGATACAACCGTTCAAAATATTTGGGATGCAGCAAAAGCAGTCCTGAGGGGGAAATACATCGCAATACAAGCATCCATTCAAAAACTGGAAAGAACTCAAATACAAAAGCTAACCTTACACATAAAGGAGCTAGAGAAGAAGCAGCAAATCGACCCGACGCCCAGAAGAAGAAGAGAGTTAATTAAAATTCGAGCAGAACTCAACGAAATTGAGACCAGAAGAACTGTGGAACAGATCAATAGAACCAGGAGTTGGTTCTTTGAAAGAATTAATAAGATAGATAAACCATTAGCCAACCTTATTAAAAAGAAGAGAGAGAACACTCAAATTAATAAAATCATGAATGAGAAAGGAGAGATCACTACCAACACCAAGGAAATACAAACGATTTTAAAAACATATTATGAACAGCTCTACGCCAATAAATTAGGCAATCTAGAAGAAATGGACGCATTCCTGGAAAGCCACAAACTACCAAAACTGGAACAGGAAGAAATAGAAAACCTGAACAGGCCAATAACCAGGGAGGAAATTGAAGCAGTCATCAAAAACCTCCCAAGACACAAGAGTCCAGGGCCAGATGGCTTCCCAGGGGAATTCTATCAAACGTTTAAAGAAGAAATCATACCTATTCTACTAAAGCTGTTTGGAAGATAGAAAGAGATGGAGTACTTCCAAATTCGTTCTATGAGGCCAGCATCACCTAAATTCCAAAACCAGACAAAGACCCCACCAAAAAGGAGAATTACAGACCAATATCCCTGATGAACATGGATGCAAAAATTCTCATCAAGATACTAGCCAATAGGATCCAACAACACGTTAAGAAAATTATTCACCATGACCAAGTAGGATTTATCCCCGGGACACAAGGCTGGTTCAACACTCGTAAAACAATCAATGTGATTCATCATATCAGCAAGAGAAAAACCAAGAACCATATGATCCTCTCATTAGATGCAGAGAAAGCATTTGACAAAATACAGCATCCATTCCTGATCAAAACTCTTCAGAGTGTAGGGATAGAGGGAACTTTCCTCGACATCTTAAAAGCCATCTACGAAAATCCCACAGCAAATATCATTCTCAATGGGGAAGCACTGGGAGCGTTTCCCCTAAGATCAGGAACAAGACAGGGATGTCCACTCTCACCACTGCTATTCAACATAGTATTGGAAGTCCTAGCCTCAGCAATCAGACAACAAAAAGACATTAAAGGCATTCAAATTGGCAAAGAAGAAGTCAAACTCTCCCTCTTCGCCGATGACATGATACTCTACATAGAAAACCCAAAAGCCTCCACCCCAAGATTGCTAGAACTCATACAGCAATTCGGCAGTGTGGCCGGATACAAAATCAATGCCCAGAAATCAATGGCATTCCTATACACTAACAATGAGACTGAAGAAAGAGCAATTAAGGAGTCAATCCCATTTACAATTGCACCCAAAAGCATAAGATACCTAGGAATAAACCTAACCAAAGAGGTAAAGGATCTATACCCTAAAAACGATAGAACACTTCTGAAAGAAATTGAGGAAGACACAAAGAGATGGAAAAATATTCCATGCTCATGGATTGGCAGAATTAATATTGTGAAAATTTCAATGTTACCCAGGGCAATGTATACGTTCAATGCAATCCCTATCCAAATACCATGGACTTTCTTCAGAGACTTAGAACAAATTATTTTAAGATTTGTGTGGAATCAGAAAAGACCCCGAATAGCCAGGGGAATTTTAAAAACGAAAACCATATCTGGGGGCATCACAATGCCAGATTTCAGGTTGTACTACAAAGCTGTGGTCATCAAGACAGTGTGGTACTGGCACAAAAACAGAAACATAGATCAATGGAACAGAATAGAGAACCCGGAAGTGGACCCTGAACTTTATGGTCAACTAATATTCGATAAAGGAGGAAAGACTATCCACTGGAAGAAAGACAGTCTCTTCAATAGATGGTGCTGGGAAAATTGGACATCCACATGCAGAAGAATGAAACTAGACCACTCTCTTGCACCATACACAAAGATAAACTCAAAATGGATGAAAGATCTAAATGTGAGACAAGATTCCATCAAAATCCTAGAGGAGAACACAGGCAACAGCCTTTTTGAACTTGGCCACAGTAACTTCTTGCAAGATACATCCACGAAGGCAAAAGAAACAAAAGCAAAAATGAACTATTGGGACTTCATCAAGATAAGAAGCTTTTGCACAGCAAAGGATACAGTCAACAAAACTCAAAGACAACCTACAGAATGGGAGAAGATATTTGCAAATAACATATCAGATAAAGGGCTAGTTTCCCAGATCTATAAAGCACTTATTAAACTCAACAGCAAAGAAACAAACAATCCAATCATGAAATGGGCAAAAGACATGAACAGAAATCTCACAGAGGAAGACATAGACATGGCCAACATGCACATGAGAAAATGCTCTGCATCACTTGCCATCAGGGTAATACAAATCAAAACCACAATGAGATCCCACCTCACACCAGTGAGAATGGGGAAAATTAACAAGGCAGGAAACAACAAATGTTGGAGAGGATGTGGAGAAAAGGGAAACCTCTTACACTGTTGGTGGGAATGTGAACTGGTGCAGCCACTCTGGAAAACTGTGTGGAGGTTCCTCAAAGAGTTAAAAATAGACCTGCCCTACGACCCAGCAATTGCACTGTTAGGGATTTACCCCAAAGATTCAGATGCAATGAAACGCCAGGACACCTGCACCGCGATGTTTCTAGCAGCAATGTCCACAATAGCCAAACTGTGGAAAGAGCCTCGGTGTCCATTGAAAGATGAATGGATAAAGAAGATGTGGTCTATGTATACAATGGAATATTCCTCAGCCATTAGAAATGACAAATACCCACCATTTGCTTCAACGTGGATGGAACTGGAGGGTATTATGCTGAGTGAAGTAAGTCAATCTGAGAAGGACAAACAGTGTATGTTCTCATTCATTTGGGGAATATGAATAATAGTGAAAGGGAATATAAGGGAAGGGAGAGGAAATGTGTGGGAAATATCAGAAAGGGAGACAGAACATAAAGACTCCTAACTCTGGGAAACGAACTAGGGGTGGTGGAAGGGGAGGAGGGCGGGGGGTGGGGGTGAATGGGTGTCGGGCACTGAGGGGGACACTTGACGGGATGAGCACTGGGTGTTATTCTGTATGTTGGTAAATTGAACACCAATAAAAATTAATTTATTAAAAAAAAGAAAGAAAAACTGAGGGTTGCTGGAGGGGAGGATGGTCAGGGGATGGGGACCTGGGGGATGGCCATTAAGGAGGGCACTTGATACAATGAGCACTGGGCATTACATACAACTGATGAATCATTGAACTCTACCTCTGAAATTAATAATACTATATATGTTATTTAATTGAATTTAAATTTAAAAAATCAATATTCCATATATACCACATCTTCTTTATACATTCATCTATCAATGGACACTTAGGTTGCTTCTATAACTTGCCTGTACTAGATAATACTGCAATAAACATAGGGGTGTTTGTGTCTTTCAATTTTGTGCTTTAATTTTCTTTCTTTCTTTCTTTTTCTTTCTTTACTTCTTGATCATATGATATTTCTATTTTTAACTGTTTGAGGAAACTCCATATTTCCCACAGTGGTTGCACCAATCTACATTCCTACCAATTGCACATGAAGGCTTCTTTTTCTCTACACCCTTGCTGATGCTTGTTATTTCTTGTCTTTTTGATATTAGCTATTCTGGCAGGGGTAAGGCAATGATCTCATTGCAGTTTTCATTTACATTTCCTTTATATCTGTGATAATTATGTTCCATAAAGTTGATGCAAACACTGAATTAGTGAATACTGACCACTACTCCTAGGGAAAATACAGGAATAGGTTCCTACAATCCTCTAGTCACAACACTTCTGTCTGCTGATCAATATATAATCTTGTTTTTGTCTGCTTCTGTTTACATATACTGTATTTAACATATATTGTTGATTTGCTATAACTCATGCCTGAATGCAACTTATCTAACACACACGTCTTCTCCATGAGACACATCACAGCTATCTTGTTTTTAGGAACCCTAGAGAGCATTTTGGTGCTACACTTGAGGGTTATTTTAAACAGCAATTTAAAAATCATTTAAAAAAAAGGACAAATGTTAAAAATATGACACTAAATAGGCAATACACTGTGAAGACATCATTTTTTTACTGTATGAAAGCTACAACATGAAAGGCAGAGTGTCACCTTGGTAGACTTGTTGGAAATACATGAGCAGCACAACCTGAATATTTAGGGAAATCTGCGTGTGTGTGTGTGTGTGTGTGTATATACACACACACACATATACACATATATATCTGCATGTATATATATACATATACATTCATGTATAAAATTTATGTATACATAAATATATACATGCACACACAAGCATACATACATACATTACATACTATTACTTAAGATTTAAATTTTCAGTAAGTTATAGTTACTGTTCCATAGTAATGAAAGAATAAATGCAGTGCGGTTAAGACACAATATCCTTTGGCAATATTGGCTGAGATAAAGGACTCCCTGAGATGTGTTCTAAATCCATAAGTGGGGATCCCTGGGTGGCGCAGCAGTTTGGGGCGCGACCCTGGAGACCCGGGATCGAGTCCCATGTCGGACTTCCGGTGCATGGAGCCCGTTTCTCCCTCTGCCTGTGTCTCTGCCTCTCTCTGTGTGTATGTGACTATCATAAATTTAAAAATAAATAAATAAATAAATAAATAAATAAATAAATCCATAAGTGTTTAATGATTTTCTTTTCCTTTCAGTTCATTTTGATCACTTATGTCTTATTATACATGAGAATTCACTTCCTTTATTTGTTTTATCTAAAAGAGATATAGCCAGCATGAATTGATTTATGAATCAGAGGGCCTTGTCAAGTTAAATACAATGAAAAGATTAGGAAAAAAATTTCCTATATCAAAGTGGTTGTCCTCACACATAAAGGGCCATTCCCAGCAGACCTCCAGATAAGCAGAAGCAAATCAAAACATCAAAGAAGAATGGTATTTCTCACATCCAAGAAGCTCTGCTGGACTGTCACACATGTGAATTAGCCTGCTGCTGGGACATTCATTCATACTTAACACCTCAGAGCACTAGATTGGCCTTGCAATGACATGCTACTTCTTACCTTGAATTAAGCCATGAACTTTCACCACATGTGCTCCTGAAATGTGTGGCATGGGGTTCAGCCACTTCCTGCCTCAGTGTGTCTGTCACAGGCAGTTGCCTGTCGATGGCCTGTCAGTCTTGCTAGTGGGCCAAGCACTTACCGTGACAATAGTATAATGATTTGGGAAGGTTTTGGTTGGATAGACAGCTCTCATGTATTTTGAATGAATTCCACATGTTTCTGCAACAAACCACAGTGAGAAATTATGTTGATTGTTTTCCCATAACTTTTCTTTATAAATAAAAACTTAAACCTAAAAATTTTCCAGGGAAATTAAATACTAACTAAAGAGTGGAATAAGGATGGAAAGAGGTTGAAATTCTGATGCCCACAATTCCTCCATCTGAAAGTTTGTCAGTTTTGAGTAGAGAAGCGAGCCAAATCAAGGGTCTAAATTTTTCTGTAAAGGCCAGGTAACAAATATGTTAGGCTTTGTAAATCCAAATGGTCTCCGTTATAACAGCTCGACTCATCTATCATCTATTGAGGTCCCAAAGCATCCATAGACACTATGTGAACAAATGAGAATGGCTGTCCTCCAATAAAAGTTTTATTTATGGATGTTGAAATTTCAATTTCACATAATTTGTATGTCACAAAATATTCTCTTCTTTTTTCCCCAACCATTTAAGAATGTAAACAATTCTTAGATTTAGTAGGCCACACATACACAAAGTAGGCCACATTTTGTCCCTGGGCCACAGCTTGCTGACCTCCAAGCTAAGCATACCCTAAATTATAGACTGCCACCACCTTTGTTTTTGCTGCTCCTCTCTTTCTGACCTAGGTCTGGTCATTATGGTGATGAGAAGTTCTATATCACATTTGAATCCCAGCTAAGAGTTCTCATATGATAGTATCCAAAAGAAAAAAAGTCAACACAACTATCTAGGTAACTGAAAAGGAATTTGACTTGAATGAGAGCATAAGCCCATCTCACGTAGTAACATTTACAAAATGAGCTAAGTTTATTACTTAGTATTTTCAGTAAAGTTTCCACCTGTGGCAATATTCTCACGTGGTGCTGACATACCTAAGTGTGAGGCCTGTCCGGTACTTATATTCCTAAGTATAATTAAAAGTTAACATAACTTTTTTTTTTTAGTCAATACTACCAATAAATATATCTCATCTTTAATCAGAGAGAGATACATTTATTATTATTAAGAAGTCATATGATGGGGATCCCTGGGTGGCGCAGCGGTTTGGCGCTGCCTTTGGCCCAGGGCCCGATCCTGGAGACCCGGGATCGAATCCCACGTCGGGCTTCCGGTGCATGGAGCCTGCTTCTCCCTCTGCCTGTGTCTCTGCCTCTCTCTCTCTCTCTCTGTGACTATCATAACTAAATAAAAAAATTAAAAAAAAAGAAGTCATATGATAAGAAAACAAAGTGAGACAAACTTTACTTATACAATGAAAGAATTTAAGTAAGGGAAAAAAAAAACAAAAAATAAACAGAAATATAAAGTCAGCTTGGTTTCTTTTCTTTCTTTGTTTTTTTTTCTCCGTTTCTCCTTTTTCCAGTACAACTTGTTTTTGGCCACTCTGCACTGAGCAAAATGACTAGAAGGAAAAACCCCAAAGGAAGGATCAGAAACAGTACTCTATCCCACAGAGTTACAGAATTTGGATTACAATTCAATGTCAGAAAGACAATTCAGAAGCAAAATTATAAAGCTACTGGTGGCTCTAGAAAAAAGCATAAAGGATTCAAAGACTTCATGACTGCATAATTTAGACCTAATCAGGCAGAAATTAAAAATCAAATAAATGAGATGCAATCCAAACTGGAGGTCCTAAAGAAGGTTAACGAGGTAAAAGAACGTGTGAGCGCCATAGAAGACAAGTTGATGGCAAGGAAGGAAACTGATGAAAAAGGAGAAAAACATTTAAAAGATCATGAGGATAAGTAAAGGGAAATAAATGACAGCCTCAGAAAGAAAAATTTACTTTAATTGGGGTTCCTGAGGGCCCCGAAAGGGACAGAGGACCAGAAACTGTATTTGAACAAATGACAGCTGAGAACTTCCCAAACTTGGGAAGGGAAACAAGCATTCAGATCCAGGAGATAGAAAAATCCCAGCCAAAAATAAAAAAAGTTCAGCACCCCAACATTTAATAGTGAAACTTGCAAATTCCAAAGATAAAGAGAAAGCAGCAAGAGACAAGAGATCCCTAACCCTTATGGGGAGAAGTATTCGATTAACAACAGACCTCTCCACAGAGACCGGGCAGGCCAGAAAGGGCTGGCAGGATATATTCAGGGTCCTAAATGAGAAGAACATGCAGCCAAGAATACTTTACCCAGCAAAGTTCTCATTCAGAATAGTAGGAGAGATAAAGAATTTCCAAGATAGGCAGAAACTGATAGAATATATGACCACCAAACCAGCTCTGCAAGAAATATTAAAGGGGACTCTGTAAAAGAAAGAGCAAGTCCAAGGCAATAATCCACAAAAACAGGGACTTAATAGATATCAGGATGGCACTAAATTCATATCTTTCAATAGTAACTCTGAATGTGAATGGGCTTAATGATCCCATCAAAAGGCCCAGGGTTTCAGACTGGATAAAAAAGCAAGACCCATCTATTTACTGTCTAAAGAGACCCATTTTAGACCTAAGGACACCGACAGCCTGAAAATAAAAGGTTGGAGAACCTATTACCATTCAAATGTTCCTCAAAAGAAAGCAGGGGTAGCCATCCTTATACCAGGGGGTTATGGCAGAAGAGTAGGGTCCCCAAATCACCTGTCCCCACCAAATTACCTAGATAACCTTCAAATCATCCTGAAAATCTACGAATTCAGCCTGAGATTTAAAGAGAGAACAGCTGGAATGCTACAATGAGAAGAGTTCGCGCTTCTATCAAGGGAGGAAGACGGGGAAAAAGAAATAAAGAAACAAAAGGCCTCCAAGGGGGAGGGGCCCCGCGAGGAGCCGGGCTGAGGCCGGGGCGAGTGTCCCCAGGACAGGAGAGCCCCGTCCTGGAGAAGCAGGAGCTGCACCAACCTTCCCGGGTGGAAAGGGGCCCGCAGGGAGTTAGACCAGGACCCAGGAGGGCGGGGATGCCCTCGGGCTCCCGGGGACACTAACAGACACCTGCGCCCCGGGAGAGTGCCCCGAGCTCCCTAAGGGCTGCAGTGCCCCTGGCGGGACACGGAGCAGCTCGGAGGGGCTCGGGCGGCGGCTCCGCGGAGGGAGCTGCAGGGCGGGAGCGCGAATCCACCAGCGCAGGCCCCGGAGCACAGGGCGCCGGGACACAGCCCAGGATCCGGCCTCCCCCGGGACAGGCAGAGGCCGGGAGGGCCCAGGACAGCGAGGACGCTCCTGCCTGGAGCTGAGCAGATCAGCGGCCCCGCCCCGGAGCCTCCAGGCCCTGCGGAGGGAGAGCTCAGTAGTTACTGGGGGAGCTGAATCCAGGGCTCCAGAGCTGCCGTAGCCACTGGGGTTGTTCCTCCTGGGGCCTCACGGGGTAAACAACCCCCACTGAGCCCTGCACCAGGCAGGGGGCAGAGCAGCTCCCCCAAGTGCTAACAACCGAAAATCAGCACAGCAGCCCCTCCCTCAGAAGACCAGCTAGACGGACCAGTTCCAGGGGAAGTCAAGGGTCTTAAAGTCTATAGATTCAGAAGATACTCCCCCATGTTTTTTATTTTTTTTCTTTTTTCTTTTCTTTTTGATTTCTGATTGCTTCCCCCACCCCCCCTTTTTTTTTCACCTTTCTTTCTTTTTCTTTCTATTTTTCTTCTTTTTCTCCCTTCTTTTTCTTTTTTCTCTTTCTCTTTTCTTTCCTTCTCTCTCTTTCTCTCCTTTTCCCAATACAACTTGTTTTTGGCCACTCTGCATTGAGCAAAATGACTAGAAGGAAAACCTCACCTCAAAAGAAAGAATCAGAAACAGCCCTCTCTCCCACAGAGTTACAAAATCTGGACTACAATTCAATGTCAGAAAGCCAATTCAGAAGCACTATTATACAGCTACTGGTGGCTCTAGAAAAAAGCATAAAGGAATCAAGAGACTTCATGACTGCAGAATTTAAATCCAATCAGGCAGAAATTAAAAATCAATTGAATGAGATGCAATCCAAACTAGAAGTCCTAATGACGAGGGTTAACGAGGTGGAAGAACGAGTGAGTGACATAGAAGACAAGTTGATGGCAAAGAGGGAAACTGAGGAAAAAAGAGACAGACAAAAGACCATGAAGACAGAATAAGGGAAATAAACGACAGCCTGAGGAAGAAAAACCTACATTTAATTGGGGTTCCCAAGGGCGCCAAAAGGGACAGAGGGCCAGAATATGTATTTGAACAAATCCTAGCTGAAAACTTTCTTAATCTGGGAAGGGAAACAGGCATTCAGATCCAAGAAATAGAGAGATTCCCCCCCTAAAATCAATAAAAACCATTCAACACCTCGACATTTAATAGTGAAGCTTGCAAATTCCAAAGATAAAGAGAAGATCCTTAAAGCAGCAAGAGACAAGAAGTCCCTGACTTTTATGGGGAGGAGTATTAGGGTAACAGCAGACCTCTCCACAGAGACCTGGCAAGCCAGAAAGGGCTGGCAGGATATATTCTGGGTCCTAAATGAGAAGAACATGCAGCCAAGAATACTTTATCCAGTAAGGCTCTCATTCAAAATGGAAGGGGAGAAAAAGAGCTTCCAAGACAGGCAGGAACTGAAAGAATATGTGACCTCCAAACCAGCTCTGCAAGAAATTTAAAAGGGGACTCTTAAAATTCCCCTTTAAGAAGAAGTTCAGTGGAACAATCCACAAAAACAAGGACTGAATAGATATCATGGTGACACTAAACTCATATCTCTCAATAGTAACTCTGAACGTGAACGGGCTTAATGACCCCATCAAAAGGCGCAGGGTTTCAGACTGGATAAAAAAGCAGGACCCATCTATTTGCTGTCTACAAGAGACTCATTTTTTTAAGAGACTCATTTTAGACAGAAGGACACCTACAATCTGAAAATAAAAGGTTGGAGAACCATTTACCATTCAAATGGTTCTCAAAAGAAAGCAGGGGTAGCCATCCTTATATCAGATAAACTAAAATTTACCCCGAAGACTGTAGTGAGAGATGAAGAGGGACACTATCTCCTACTTAAAGGATCTATCCAACAAGAGGATTTAACAATCCTCAATATATATGCCCCGAATGTGGGAGCTGCCAAATACTTGAACCAATTATTAACCAAAGTGAGAAATACTTAGATAATAATACGCTTATACTTGGTGACTTCAATCTAGCTCTTTCTACCCTCGATAGGTCTTCTAAGCACAACATCTCCAAAGAAACGAGAGCTTTAAATGATACACTGGACCAGATGGATTTCACAGATATCTACAGAACTTTACATCCAAACTCAACTGAATACACATTCTTCTCAAGTGCACATGGAACTTTCTCCAGAATAGACCACATACTGGGTCACAAATCGGGTCTGAACCGATACCAAAAGATTGGGATTGTCGCCTGCATGTTCTCAGACCATAATGCCTTGAAATTAGAACTCAATCACAACAAGAAGTTTGGAAGGACCTCAAACACGTGGAGGTTAAGGACCATCCTGCTAAAAGATGAAAGGGTCAACCAGGAAATTAAGGAAGAATTAAAAAGATTCATGGAAACTAATGAGAATGAAGATACAACCGTTCAAAATATTTGGGATGCAGCAAAAGCAGTCCTGAGGGGGAAATACATCGCAATACAAGCATCCATTCAAAAACTGGAAAGAACTCAAATACAAAAGCTAACCTTACACATAAAGGAGCTAGAGAAGAAGCAGCAAATCGACCCGACGCCCAGAAGAAGAAGAGAGTTAATTAAAATTCGAGCAGAACTCAACGAAATTGAGACCAGAAGAACTGTGGAACAGATCAATAGAACCAGGAGTTGGTTGTTTGAAAGAATTAATAAGATAGATAAACCATTAGCCAACCTTATTAAAAAGAAGAGAGAGAACACTCAAATTAATAAAATCATGAATGAGAAAGGAGAGATCACTACCAACACCAAGGAAATACAAACGATTTTAAAAACATATTATGAACAGCTCTACACCAATAAATTAGGCAATCTAGAAGAAATGGACGCATTCCTGGAAAGCCACAAACTACCAAAACTGGAACAGGAAGAAATAGAAAACCTGAACAGGCCAATAACCAGGGAGGAAATTGAAGCAGTCATCAAAAACCTCCCAAGACACAAGAGTCCAGGGCCAGATGGCTTCCCAGGGGAATTCTATCAAACGTTTAAAGAAGAAATCATACCTATTCTACTAAAGCTGTTTGGAAGATAGAAAGAGATGGAGTACTTCCAAATTCATTCTATGAGGCCAGCATCACCTAAATTCCAAAACCAGACAAAGACCCCACCAAAAAGGAGAATTACAGACCAATATCCCTGATGAACATGGATGCAAAAATTCTCATCAAGATACTAGCCAATAGGATCCAACAACACGTTAAGAAAATTATTCACCATGACCAAGTAGGATTTATCCCCGGGACACAAGGCTGGTTCAACACTCGTAAAACAATCAATGTGATTCATCATATCAGCAAGAGAAAAACCAAGAACCATATGATCCTCTCATTAGATGCAGAGAAAGCATTTGACAAAATACAGCATCCATTCCTGATCAAAACTCTTCAGAGTGTAGGGATAGAGGGAACTTTCCTCGACATCTTAAAAGCCATCTACGAAAATCCCACAGCAAATATCATTCTCAGTGGGGAAGCAACGGGAGCCTTTCCCCTAAGATCAGGAACAAGACAGGGATGTCCACTCTCACCACTGCTATTCAACATAGTATTGCAAGTCCTAGCCTCAGCAATCAGACAACAAAAAGACATTAAAGGCATTCAAATTGGCAAAGAAGAAGTCAAACTCTCCCTCTTCGCCGATGACATGATGCTCTACTTAGAAAACCCAAAAGCCTCCACCCCAAGATTGCTAGAACTCATACAGCAATTTGGTAGCGTGGCAGGATACAAAATCAATGCCCAGAAATCAATGGCATTCCTATACACTAACAATGAGACTGAAGAAAGAGCAATTAAGGAGTCAATCCCATTTACAATTGCACCCAAAAGCATAAGATACCTAGGAATAAACCTAACCAAAGAGGTAAAGGATCTATACCCTAAACACTATAGAACACTTCTGAAAGAAATTGAGGAAGACACAAAGAGATGGAAAAATATTCCATGCTCATGGATTGGCAGAATTAATATTGTGAAAATGTCAATGTTACCCAGGGCAATGTACACGTTTAATGCAATCCCTATCCAAATACCATGGACTTTCTTCAGAGACTTAGAACAAATTATTTTAAGATTTGTGTGGAAAAGACCCAGAATACCAGGGGAATTTTAAAAACGAAAACCATATCTGGGGGCATCACAATGCCAGATTTCGTGTTGTACTACAAAGCTGTGATCATCAAGACAATGTGGTACTGGCACAAAAACAGACACATAGACCAATGGAACAGAACAGAGAACCCAGAAGTGGACCCTGAACTTTATGGTCAACTAATATTCGATAAAGGAGGAAAGACTATCCACTGGAAGAAAGACAGTCTCTTCAATAGATGGTGCTGGGAAAATTGGACATCCACATGCAGAAAAATGAAACTAGACCACTCTCTTGCACCATACACAAAGATAAACTCAAAATGGATGAAAGATCTAAATGTGAGACAAGATTCCATCAAAATCCTAGAGGAGAACACAGGCAACAGCCTTTTTGAACTTGGCCACAGTAACTTCTTGCAAGATACATCCACGAAGGCAAAAGAAACAAAAGCAAAAATGAACTATTGGGACTTCATCAAGATAAGAAGCTTTTGCACAGCAAAGGATACAGTCAACAAAACTCAAAGACAACCTACAGAATGGGAGAAGATATTTGCAAATAACATATCAGATAAAGGGCTAGTTTCCAAAATCTATAAAGAATTTATTAAACTCAACACCGAAGAAACAAACAATCCAATCATGAAATGGGCAAAAGACATGAACAGAAATCTCACAGAGGAAGACATAGACATGGCCAACATGCACATGAGAAAATGCTCTGCATCACTTGCCATCAGGGTAATACAAATCAAAACCACAATGAGATCCCACCTCACACCAGTGAGAATGGGGAAAATTAACAAGGCAGGAAACAACAAATGTTGGTGAGGATGCGGAGAAAAGGGAACCCTCTGGCACTGTTGGTGGGAATGTGAACTGGTGCAGCCACTCTGGAAAACTGTGTGGAGGTTCCTCAAAGAGTTAAAAATAGACCTGCCCTACGACCCAGCAATTGCACTGTTAGGGATTTACCCCAAAGATTCAGATGTAATGAAACGTGGGGACACCTGCACCCCGATGTTTCTAGCAGCCATGTCCACAATAGCCAAACTGTGGAAGGAGCCTCGGTGTCCATCGAAAGATGAATGGATAAAGAAGATGTGGTGTATGTATACAATGGAATATTACTCAGCCATTAGAAACGACAAATACCCACCATTTGCTTCAACGTGGATGGAACTGGAGGGTATTATGCTGAGTGAAGTAAGTCAATCGGAGAAGGACAAACAGTGTATGTTCTCATTCATTTGGGGAATATGAATAATAGTGAAAGGGACTATAAGGGAAGGGAGAAGAAATGTGTGGGAAATATCAGAAAGGGAGACAGAACATAAAGACTTCTAACTCTGGGAAATGAACTAGGGGTGGTGGAAGGGGAGGAGGGCGGGGGGTGGGGGTGAATGGGTGACGGGCACGGAGGGGGACACTTGACGGGATGAGCACTGGGTGTTATTCTGTATGTTGGTAAACTGAACACCATTAAAATTAATTTATAAAATAAAATAAAGGATCAAAGTATTGTCAGTGTGACTTAAAAAATACACATTAAACCTTAGAAAGGGAAAATTCTCAATGGCCCAATATTTCACTGGTGTCATTTCCAACTCTGGGTGGGATGAGCAAATCAAATAATTCCACTTCAAGTGGGTTTCAGTTCAGCGTGGCTAGCTAAATTCCCTTTCAGATACAGAACTTGATACCCAGATTACCAAAGAAAATGCAGATAAGGAAATAGAAACTGGCCAAAGTAACTCAGTGCTTCAATGACATGTCCTGAATTTGGAATCAATTCTGTCAGAACCCCAAACTCTCACTGTTTTTGCAAAGGATCTGCCACAGAGAGTGAGAGAAAAAGGAGATATCACTGGACACACGTTAGTAAAATACAGGATAAATGGCACCTTGTGTTAGAGGGGGACACAATCCATCTTTCTATAGTCATGGGATTTTAGAGCTGGAATAAACAGTAGAAATCATTAGAGCTAATCCTCTCATTTTACAAATGAGGAATTTTTTTTTTTATTTATGATAGTCACAGAGAGAGAGAGGCAGAGACATAGGCAGAGGGAGAAGCAGGCTCCATGCACCGGGAGCCTGATGTGGGATTCGATCCTGGGTCTCCAGGATCGCACCCTGGGCCAAAGGCAGGCGCCAAACCGCTGCGCCACCCAGGGATCCCACAAATGAGGAAATTAAGACCCAGACAAGGGAAATGCATTACTTAGGCTCAAACAGGTATTTTTTTTAGCAATTTGGAAAAAATAAAAAGCATACCAGTAAAACCGTAATCAAATCTGAGAAGTCAAGAGGGCCAGGCAGAAGGGGAAAAAAGAAAGCATTGTAGGGCAGTAAAGAATATAGATCCTGGAGCCAACCCTCTGGTTCTAACTATGCTCTGATACATCTTGGCTCTACGTCCTTAGGTATTTAATTTCTTTTTCAAATAACTTTATAAAAGTGTATGAAGGCCAAGTGTCCTAAATAGAAGTGTAACATCCTGATAAACATGATAATAAAATCAATAATTATAATAATAGCCTAAAATCATTCAGTGTGTATTACATTTATGTTCTCATAATATTCCTATCAGATAGGAAGGGAATATTTTACAACTGAAGAGAATGGGCAACAGTAGGTGAGGTCAGCTTGCCCAAGGTCTCCACAGGTTCCATGCAGTTTAATTGCAAAACCAGACATAGATACCAGATGGACTATTTTTTAAATTGTTTTTTAATTTTTATTTATTTATGATAGTCACACAGAGAGAGAGAGAGAGAGAGAGAGAGGCAGAGACACAGGCAGAAGGAGAAGCAGGCTCCATGCACCGGGAGCCCGACGTGGGACTCGATCCCGGGTCTCCAGGATCGCGCCCTGGGCCAAAGGCAGGCGCCAAACCGCTGCGCCACCCAGGGATCCCCCCAGATGGACTTTTTGCAGTCTGTTTTGCCACTCAGTCTCCTTCAGGAATCCTGTCCTTGCTGGTACATTCTTTTTGCTACAACCCAGAATTCAAGTCTGACAAACACCACTTTCAAGACAGTGTATGTGAGCAGATTTCCACAGGATGGAAATAATATTTAAATACAAAACAAATCACAATAAACAATCAAAAAGATGCACCCTGCTACCAAAAAAGTATGGAAATAGGTATCACAATTGGTAAAGTCCTCAGGATTTTTGGAGGACCTGGGAGAGGGCAAACTACTAATATGGAAGGTAAGGAGGAAAGATACCCATCTACAGATTGGCTAAATAGGTGTCCTTAATCTTTGTGTGCCTGTGGTTGTGGAAGACTTACTCAGTTTATTAATATTAGGTATGAGGGCATCCCATGTCTGCAAATATTCAGCTCTAAATCCATCCATGGAGAACAAAATAACTGGTGGCAGTTCAAATCTGAAAATGGAAAACAAAATATTAGTCTGTTATTTTGATTGTCAAAACAATAAAGATACTTTCCTCTACTAGTTACAATTCCCTAAATCAGAAAATGCTTAGAAAGTACAGCAAGAAAACAATCCTGGAAACCACATCAAAAGATGTGCATCAAAAGATGAATGTCCATCAAAAGATGAATGGATAAAGAAGATGTGGTTTATGTATACAATGGAATATTACTCAGCCATTAGAAAATGACAAATACCCATTTGCTTCGACGTGGATGGAGCTGGAGGGTATTATGCTGAGTGAAATAAGTCAATCGGAAAGGACAAACATTATATGGTCTCATTCATTAGGGGAATATAAAAAATAGTGAAAGGGAATAAAGGGGAAAGGAGAAAAAATGAGTGAGAAATATCAGAAAGGGAGACAGAAAATGAGAGACTCCTAACTCTGGGAAATGAACAAGGGGTAGTGGAAAGGGAGGTGGACGGGGGGTGGGGGGTGACTGGGTGACAGGCACTGAGCGGGGCACTTGTTGGGATGAGCACTGGGTGTTATGCTTTATGTTGGCAAATTGAACTCCAATAAAAAAATTAAAATAAGAAAAAAATATATATATATATATATATAAAGTGGAGAGAATTCCACCCTGCTTCTCAGCTATTTGTTAATGGAGGATTAAAACTCCCTGTTTTCTCACCCTTCTGGACACTCAGACTGCTGGGCTGTGCCACACTCTTCTTTCACCCATGGCGTTTCTCCTGAAAAACAAGATCATAATCCTTATACAATTGCACCACAGAAAAGAAATATGTTCAATGAACCATGATTTTTCCAAACTACTTTGTTCATATTTTTCCAATGACTAAATTCTTCCAGAACATATTAAGAGCAATATATTCATTCCCAGCCCACATATGGATTATGTAATTACCTGGGAGTATATACCTTTATCTAGCTTATGCCTTACTATTCATTTTATAACATAGTAACAGTAGCAGTTAATTGGTAGAAAAGTAATAGCAACATCACTGATTCTTGTGTAACAGCAAAGAAATTGTCACATAGAAATGCAAATCCTTTCTGTTCCACCAGTAGTTACAATATTTATGATTTCATTCCAACATTCTCTCAGTTGTATACATAGTCTCTTTCACTCTCTTTGAGCCTGCTGGACATTCCAGATGGTTATCTCAGGAATGACCTAATTACTCTTTAATATGTTCATGTTACATTTATATGAGAGTCATATTTTTGTGTTTTCGAAAATTATATTTTGCCAAGAGGAGAGTTGGAACCAGGAGTTGAATAACCTAGACTGGCCAAGAGTTGATAATTGCTGAAGATAGGTGCTGGACATATAGGGAAATCATCATACAATTCTCTCCTTCATGTATGTTAGATTTTTAAAATGTAAAAGTGACTATCTGGTTTCTTGTACAAAAAGTATTCAAATGTTGGGAATCCCTAGGTGGTTCAGTGGTTTAGCGCCTGCCTTTGGCCCAGGGTGTGATCTTGGAGACCAGGGATTGAGTCCCACATCAGGCTCCCTGCATGGAGCCTGCTTCTCCCTCTGCCTGTGTCTCTGCCTCTGTGTGTGTGTGTCTCTCTCTCATGAATAAATAAATAAAAGCTTTAAAAAAATTATTCAAAAAACCTTCAAACTACTATCTGAAGTTTTAATTTTGGCAAAAAATCATGTAACATCTTTAAACAAAGTGTTAAATCCTTAGAGAAAACATTTACATTTATTTTGAAAAATAAACTGAAATGGTAAAATTAATTCCATCAAAGCACCCAGTAAGTGGTGGTGGTAAGTGTCAAAACTGCTTATAACAATTCCTGTTGTTTCTATTAAATTCCAGCAATGTGCAATGGATTCAGTGGGAAAATTTACCATATGAGCCTTATAAGGATCAGTCTTGACATAGAAAATTGAAAGTTATAACTTTGAGGTAGAAGATAGGAAAATAGAATGGTCAGAGGCAGTGTGGTCAGTGAACTTACAAGAAATTATGCTTGCCTTCCTGAAGGTAGCAGAATTTTTAATGATGAAATATTAAATGTCCAACAATAATTTTTTGAAAAATAAGTTAACATTTCAGGCATTTATTTTTCCTTTTTGATAGCTCTTTTTAGTTGATTTTCAATTATATTTTGTAATAAAAATGGATTCATCCATTGGTGTGAAATCTATTTTCTACAAAGAGTTTATAGTTAATGTTTCTACCATAACATTTTCCTACTATTAAAAAAATCAAGTTCAACTTAATTTTTTTTTCTAGAATTATTAAAATTTTAAATTAGTAAACCTTTCCTGGATATCGCATTATGAAAAGGGGGTTGATAGCTTGAAGCAATTGTGTTGTTTTGTGTTTATATGCATTTTTCACAAATTTCATTAGATGTTCAGAATATTGGCACTTTCTAAAAAAAAAATCTACAGTAACTCACTTAGAGTTGGAACCAGGAGTTGAATAACCACATCCTAATCTTGGTTTTGCATTAACTCTCTGAAGGTCCTTAATCAGTAATTTAAACACTCAGGACACCAGTCATTTCAACAGTAACTTTGGTTTAACGGACTGATAGAAGGACCGGATAACCACTTTAGTCATATTTTAACTTTAGGATCTGCCATCCAGTATCTCAAACCACAGATATTTCTAGCATAGTCATTGGTCTGGAGAATGCCTCAACAACCAATATGGAACTTTAATCTTTCTCTTCTTTTCATAGTATCTATGCTATTAGTTCCCTCTCTGTATGGTGCATGAGCTACATTTCTTCCCATAGTAAACACATTGCCATTTCTTCTACACAGAAGAAGACCTACTCTGATAGAGTAGGTCAAGAAATTCTCATTTGTTTTAATTTATGCCAGCTCTGGGGTCACTGAACACACAGAGGTAAATGGGTCAACTTCCTCTGCTTACCTTGGCAGACACTCTTGTAGTCAGTACAGCAGTCTTTCCTCTGCAGACAATCATCCGAACAAGAGCAGAGGCTGGACTCTAGTCTGGTCTCCCCACAACGAAATCTATTGCATGTCCATATTCGAGCTGTAAAATCACACAATTCAGTTCCCAGCATTTAACTTATTGTTAAGTATCCAATAGCATTAGAGTGGTCCCTATACAGGGTAACTGATATTCTTATAAAAAGGGGAAATTTGGACATGAACACCCAGACACACAGGAAAGATTGTGATGACATAGGAAAACTCTCTGTGAAGACAAAAGCAGAATCTGGGGTTATGCTGCCAAAAGCCAACCATTTCCAATGACTTGTAACCCACAAGAAGCTAGGAGAAGGGCAAAGAAGGGAATTCCCTCACAACCCTTAGAAAGAACTAGCCCTGATTAAACTTGCATCTTGGATTTCTTGCCTCTAGAACCAAGAATATGGATTTCTGTTACATAAGCCCCTCACTTTTTATGTCCTGGCAGCCCTAGCAAAGCAATACATGAGGTGTATGGTAAGCATTTGGACATGTGTTAATGTCAGCACAACCAGCAAGCTATAATGAACTTATCCTCAGAACCCATACTGGATTCCACACAAGTGTCTTCAAAATCCCAACAGCAGTCGCCTCTCTGCTTGCATTCCATATCACACCGGCAGTTCTCCAATCCTCTGAATGAAGCATCAAAGCATTTCTTCCTGCAACTGCCTGCAGGAGTGGAGGAAATAAGGAAACCAGTGCTTAGAAGTTACATGAGGGACATCTGGGTAGCCCAGTCTGTTGACCATTTTACTCTTGATTACAGATCAGGTCATGATTTCAGGGTCATTTGGTAGAGCATGGCGTCAGGCTCCACACTCAACAGGGAGTCTGCTTGAGATTCTCTCCTTCTCCCTCTGCCCTTCCTTCCCATGCTCACTCTCTTTCTAAAATAAGAAGGGGCCTCCAGGGTGGCTCAGCGGTTTAGTGCCACCTTCAGCCCAGGGCATGATCCTGGGGTTCTGGGATCGAGTCCCATGTCAGGCTCCCTGCATGGAGCCTGCTTTTCCCTCTGCCTGTGTCTCTGCCTCTCTCTCTCTCTTTCTCTCATAAATAAATAAATGAAATCTTTAAAATAAAAAATAAATAAAATAAGTAAATAAGTCTTAAAAAAATAAAAGAAGTTCTCTGATATCTCAGAACTAGATGGTAGAAGCATACAGAAGAGGTACCTAGCACAGACTAGGTCAAATAGATACTTTTGAATTGTGCTGTATGATTCATCAGTGTGAAGTGGTAAGTAATAAGTGATTTTTTTCCCCAGGACTCCAGAGAGGTCCCAGATGCAAAAACACCAGGCACCATTAAGGGAAGATCAGAGGGACAGGCAAAAGCTAAATAAAGTGAAACAGATTTAAAGTCTGGAGATAGACAGCAACAATCTACCCCACCTCACATTCCAGGTAGAAGGCTCATATCTGGAGGAATTTAGGAAAACTAGCTTTTATCACAGAGGAAAACATACAGGATGGCTATGTTGAGAAAAGATGAACAAGCTGTACTCATGAACGTAAACAGAGAGTTACCAGATTTGAGGGCAACAAGATAATATCCAACATAAAAACGAAGACCAAAACAAATAAGAAAAAAGAAAGAAAGAAAGAAAAAGACTTGATTGAAAAGGAAGCAATGCAAGGAACAGCAGAGTTATATACACACACACATAGCTAATACTGTGATCTTCAGAAAGGACGATGCATGTATCAAATAGTTTGAAATGGTTTTAGAGAAGATTTTACACCCTAATCTCCGAAACTGAATATGCTATACTGTTTTACATGGCAAAAAGACATTGCAGACATAATTAAGGATACTACAGAGTTGACCTTTAAAAAGGAAGATGGGGGGAGGGGCAAGATGGCTGAAGAGTAGGGTCCCCAAGTCGCCTGTCCCCACCAAATTACCTAGATAATCTTCAAATCATCCTAAAAATCTACGAATTCGGCCTGAAATTTAAAGAGAGACCAGCTGGAATGCTACAGTGAGAAGAGTTCGCGCTTCTATCAAGGGAGGAAGACGGGGAAAAAGAAATAAAGACACAAAATGCCTCCAAGGGGGAGGGGCCCCGCGAGGAGCCGGGCTGAGGCCGGGGCGAGTGTCCCCAGGACAGGAGAGCCCCATCCCGGAGAAGCAGGAGCTGCACCAACCTTCCCGGGGGAAAGGGGCCCACAGGGAGTTAGAGCAGGACCCAGGAGGGCGGGGATGCCCTCGGGCTCCCGGGGACACTAACAGACACCTGCGCCCAGGGAGAGTGCTCCGAGCTCCCTAAGGGCTGCAGCGCGCACGGCGGGACCCGGAGCAGCTCGGAGGGGCTCGGGTGGCGGCTCCGCGGAGGGGGCTGCGCGGCGGGAGCGCGAATCCAACAGCGCAGGCCCCGGAGCACAGGGCGCCGGGACACAGCCCAGGATCTGGCCTCCCCCGGGACAGGCAGAGGCCGGGAGGGCCCAGGACAGCGAGGACGCTCCTGCCCGGAGCTGAGCAGATCAGCGGCCCCGCCCCGGAGCCTCCAGGCCCTGCAGACGGAGAGCCCCGTAGTTACTGTGGGAGCTGAATCCAGGCTTCCAGAGCTGCCGTAGCCACTGGGGTTGTTCCTCCTGGGCCCTCACGGGGTAAACAACGCCCGCTGAGCCCTGCAACAGGTAGGGGCAGAGCAGCACCCCCAAGTGCTAACACCCGAAAATCAGCACAGCAGGCCCCTCCCTCAGAAGACCAGCTACACGGACCAGTTCCAGGGGAAGTCAAGGGTCTTAAAGTATACAGAATCAGAAGATACGCCACCGTGGTTTTTTCTTTTCTTTTTTTTTTTCTTTTTGATTTCTGTTTGCTTCCCCCACTCTTTTTCCCTTTCTTTCCTTTTCATCTCTTTTTCTTCTTTTTTTCCTTTTTTTTCTTCCTTTTTCTCTTTTCTTTCTTTCTTTCTCTCTCTTTTTCTCCTTTTCCCAGTACAACTTCTTTTTGGGCGCTCTTCATTGAGCAAAATGACTAGAAGGAAAACCTCACCTCAAAAGAAAGAATCAGAAACAGTCCTCTCCCCACAGAGTTACAAAATCTGGACTACAATTCAATGTCAGAAAGCCAATTCAGAAGCACTATTATACACCTACTGGTGTCTCTAGAAAAAAGCATAAAGGACTCAAGAGACTTCATGACTGCAGAATTAAGATCCAATCAGGCAGAAATTAAAAATCAATTGAATGAGATGCAATCCAAACTAGAAGTCCTAATGACGAGGGTTAACGAGGTGGAAGAACAAGTGAGTGACATAGAAGACAAGTTGATGGCAAAGAGGGAAACTGAGGAAAAAAGAGACAGACAAAAGACCATGAAGACAGAATAAGGGAAATAAACGACAGCCTGAGGAAGAAAAACCTACATTTAATTGGGGTTCCCAAGGGCGCCAAAAGGGACAGAGGGCCAGAATATGTATTTGAACAAATCCTAGCTGAAAACTTTCTTAATCTGGGAAGGGAAACAGGCATTCAGATCCAGGAAATAGAGAGATCCCCCCTAAAATCAATAAAAACCGTTCAACACCTCGACATTTAATAGTGAAGCTTGCAAATTCCAAAGATAAAGAGAAGATCCTTAAAGCAGCAGGAGACAAGAAATACCTGACTTTTATGGGGAGGAATATTAGGGTAACAGCAGACCTCTCCACAGACCTGGCAGGCCAGAAAGGGCTGGCAGGATATATTCAGGGTCCTAAATGAAAAGAACATGCAGCCATGAATACTCTACCCAGTAAGGCTCTCATTCAAAATGGAAGGGGAGATAAAGAGCTTCCAAGACAGGCAGGAACTGAAAGAATATGTGACCTCCAAACCAGCTCTGCAAGAAATTTAAAGGGGGACTCTTAAAATTCCCCTTTAAGAAGAAGTTCAGTGGAACAATCCACAAAAACAAGGACTGAATAGATATCATGGTGACACTAAACTCATATCTCTCAATAGTAACTCTGAACGTGAACGGGCTTAATGACCCCATCAAAAGGCGCAGGGTTTCAGACTGGATAAAAAAGCAGGACCCATCTATTTGCTGTCTACAAGAGACTCATTTTAGACAGAAGGACACCTACAATCTGAAAATAAAAGGTTGGAGAACCATTTACCATTCAAATGGTTCTCAAAAGAAAGCAGGGGTAGCCATCCTTATATCAGATAAACTAAAATTTACCCCGAAGACTGTAGTGAGAGATGAAGAGGGACACTATCTCCTACTTAAAGGATCTATCCAACAAGAGGATTTAACAATCCTTAATATATATGCCCCGAATGTGGGAGCTGCCAAATACTTGAACCAATTATTAACCAAAGTGAGAAATACTTAGATAATAATACGCTTATACTTGGTGACTTCAATCTAGCTCTTTCTACCCTCGATAGGTCTTCTAAGCACAACATCTCCAAAGAAACGAGAGCTTTAAATGATACACTGGACCAGATGGATTTCACAGATATCTACAGAACTTTACATCCAAACTCAACTGAATACACATTCTTCTCAAGTGCACATGGAACTTTTTCCAGAATAGACCACATACTGGGTCACAAATCGGGTCTGAACCGATACCAAAAGATTGGGATTGTCGCCTGCATGTTCTCAGACCATAATGCCTTGAAATTAGAACTCAATCACAACAAGAAGTTTGGAAGGACCTCAAACACGTGGAGGTTAAGGACCATCCTGCTAAAAGATGAAAGGGTCAACCAGGAAATTAAGGAAGAATTAAAAAGATTCATGGAAACTAATGAGAATGAAGATACAACCGTTCAAAATATTTGGGATGCAGCAAAAGCAGTCCTGAGGGGGAAATACATCGCAATACAAGCATCCATTCAAAAACTGGAAAGAACTCAAATACAAAAGCTAACCTTACACATAAAGGAGCTAGAGAAGAAGCAGCAAATCGACCCGACGCCCAGAAGAAGAAGAGAGTTAATTAAAATTCGAGCAGAACTCAACGAAATTGAGACCAGAAGAACTGTGGAACAGATCAATAGAACCAGGAGTTGGTTGTTTGAAAGAATTAATAAGATAGATAAACCATTAGCCAACCTTATTAAAAAGAAGAGAGAGAACACTCAAATTAATAAAATCATGAATGAGAAAGGAGAGATCACTACCAACACCAAGGAAATACAAACGATTTTAAAAACATATTATGAACAGCTCTACGCCAATAAATTAGGCAATCTAGAAGAAATGGACGCATTCCTGGAAAGCCACAAACTACCAAAACTGGAACAGGAAGAAATAGAAAACCTGAACAGGCCAATAACCAGGGAGGAAATTGAAGCAGTCATCAAAAACCTCCCAAGACACAAGAGTCCAGGGCCAGATGGCTTCCCAGGGGAATTCTATCAAACGTTTAAAGAAGAAATCATACCTATTCTACTAAAGCTGTTTGGAAGATAGAAAGAGATGGAGTACTTCCAAACTCATTCTATGAGGCCAGCATCACCTTAATTCCAAAACCAGACAAAGACCCCACCAAAAAGGAGAATTACAGACCAATATCCCTGATGAACATGGATGCAAAAATTCTCAACAATATACTAGCCAATAGGATCCAACAACACATTAAGAAAATTATTCACCATGACCAAGTAGGATTTATCCCCGGGACGCAAGGCTGGTTCAACACTCGTAAAACAATCAATGTGATTCATCATATCAGCAAGAGAAAAACCAAGAACCATATGATCCTCTCATTAGATGCAGAGAAAGCATTTGACAAAATACAGCATCCATTCCTGATCAAAACTCTTCAGAGTGTAGGGATAGAGGGAACTTTCCTCGACATCTTAAAAGCCATCTACGAAAAGCCCACAGCAAATATCATTCTCAATGGGGAAGCACTGGGAGCCTTTCCCCTAAGATCAGGAACCAGACAGGGATGTCCACTCTCACCACTGCTATTCAACATAGTATTGGAAGTCCTAGCCTCAGCAATCAGACAACAAAAAGACATTAAAGGCATTCAAATTGGCAAAGAAGATTCAAACTCTCCCTCTTCGCCGATGACATGATACTCTACATAGAAAACCCAAAAGCCTCCACCCCAAGATTGCTAGAACTCATACAGCAATTTGGTAGCGTGGCAGGATACAAAATCAATGCCCAGAAATCAATGGCCTTCCTATACACTAACAATGAGACTGAAGAAAGAAAAATTAAGGAGTCAATCCCATTTACAATTGCACCCAAAAGCATAAGATACCTAGGAATAAACCTAACCAAAGAGGTAAAGGATCTATACCCTAAAAACTATAGAACACTTCTGAAAGAAATTGAGGAAGACACAAATAGATGGAAAAATATTCCATGCTCATGGATTGGCAGAATTAATATTGTGAAAATGTCAATGCTACCCAGGGCAATTTACACGTTCAATGCAATCCCTATCAAAATACCATGGACTTTTTTCAGAGACTTAGAACAAATTATTTTAAGATTTGTGTGGAATCAGAAAAGACCCCGAATAGCCAGGGGAATTTTAAAAAAGAAAACCATAGCTGGGGGCATCACAATGCCAGATTTCAGATTTCTTTGTACTACAAAGCTGTGGTCATCAAGACAGTGTGGTACTGGCACAAAAACAGACACATAGACCAATGGAACAGAATAGAGAATCCAGAAATGGACCCTGAACTTTATGGTCAACTAATATTCGACAAAGGAGGAAAGACGATCCACTGGAAGAAAGACAGTCTCTTCAATAAATGGTGCTGGGAAAATTGGTCATCCACATGCAGAAGAATGAAACTAGACCACTCTCTTGCACCATACACAAAGATAAACTCAAAATGGATGAAAGATTTAAATGTGAGACAAGACTCCATCAAAATCCTAGAGGAGAACACAGGCAACACCCTTTTTGAACTTGGCCACAGTAACTTCTTGCAAGATACATCCATGAAAACAAAAGAAACAAAAGCAAAAATGAACTATTGGGACTTCATCAAGATAAGAAGCTTTTGCACAGCAAAGGATACAGTCAACAAAACTCAAAGACAACCTACAGAATGGGAGAAGATATTTGCAAATAACATATCAGATAAAGGGCTAGTTTCCAAAATCTATAAAGAACTTATTAAACTCAACACCAAAGAAACAAACAATCCAATCATGAAATGGGCAAAAGACATGAAGAGAAATCTCACAGAGGAAGACATAGACATGGCCAACATGCACATGAGAAAATGCTCCGCATCACTTGCCATCAGGGAAATACAAATCAAAACCACAATGAGATCCCACCTCACACCAGTGAGAATGGGGAAAATTAATAAGGCAGGAAACAACAAATGTTGGAGAGGATGTGGAGAAAAGGGAACCCTCTTACACTGTTGGTGGGAATCTGAACTGGTGCAGCCACTCTGGAAAACTGTGTGGAGGTTCCTCAAAGAATTAAAAATAGACCTGCCCTACGACCCAGCAATTGCACTGTTAGGGATTTACCCCGAAGATTCAGATGCAATGAAACGCCGGGGCACCTGCACCCCGATGTTTCTAGCAGCCATGTCCACAATAGCCAAACTGTGGAAGGAGCCTCGGTGTCCATCGAAAGATGAATGGATAAAGAAGATGTGGTGTATGTATACAATGGAATATTACTCAGCCATTAGAAACAACAAATACCCACCATTTGCTTCAACGTGGATGGAACTGGAGGGTATTATGCTGAGTGAAGTAAGTCAATCAGAGAAGGACAAACAGTGTATGTTCTCATTCATTTGGGGAATATGAATAATAGTGAAGGGGAATATAAGGGAAGGGAGAAGAAATGTGTGGGAGATATCAGAAAGGGACACAGAACATAAAGACTTCTAACTCTGGGAAATGAACTAGGGGTGGTGGAAGGGGAGGAGGGCGGGGGGTGGGGGTGAATGGGTGATGGGCACGGAGGGGGACACTTGACGGGATGAGCACTGGGTGTTATTCTGTATGTTGGTAAATTGAACACCAATAAAAATTAATTTATTTAAAAAAAATGAAATGGGCAAAAGACATGAAGAGAAATCTCACAGAGGAAGACATAGACATGGCCAACGTGCACGTGAGAAAATGCTCTGCATCACTTGCCATCAGGGAAATACAAATCAAAACCACAATGAGATACCACCTCACACCAGGAGAATGGGGGAAATTAACAAGGCAGGAAACAACAAATGTTGGAGAGGATGCGGAGAAAAGGGAACCCTCTTACACTGTTGGTGGGAATGTGAACTGGTGCAGCCACTCTGGAAAACTGTGTGGAGGTTCCTCAAAGAGTTAAAAATAGACCTGCCCTACGACCCAGCCATTGCACTGTTGGGGATTTACGCCAAAGATTCAGATGCAATGAAACGCCGGGACACCTGCACCCCGATGTTTCTAGCAGCCATGTCTACAATAGCCAAACTGTGGAAGGAGCCTCGGTGTCCATCGAAAGATGAATGGATAAAGATGTGGTCTATGTATACAATGGAATATTCCTCAGCCATTAGAAACGACAAATACCCACCATTTGCTTCAACGTGGATGGAACTGGAGGGTATTATGCTGAGGGAATTAAGTCAATCGGAGAAGGACAAACAGTGTATGTTCTCATTCATTTGGGGAATATAAATAATAGTGAAAGGGAATATATGGGAAGGGAGAAGAAATGTGTGGGAAATATCAGAAAGGGAGACAGAACATAAAGACTCCTAACTCTGGGAAACGAACTAGGGGTGATGGAAGGGGAGGCGGGTGGGGGGTGCGGGTGAATGGGTGACGGGCACTGAGGGGGGCACTTGACGGGATGAGCACTGGGTGTTTTTCTGTATGTTGGCAAATTGAACACCAATAAAAAATAAATTTATTATTAAATATATATATAAGGATCTGACATATATAATCAGCGAATGTAAATTATTTTTAGTGCATGTACTTTTTGCCATTAAGTTCATAAAATGTCAACAGTCTGGTTTTACTAAAGCTTGCTTCGAAGTGCAAAAAAAAAAAAAAAAAAAAAAAGGAAGATAGTAGGGCCGCCTGAGTGGCTCAGCAGTTCGGCATCTGCCTTTGGCTTGGGGCCTGATCCCAGATTTCCGGGATAGAGTCCCACATTGGGCTCCCTGCATGGAGCCTGCTTCTCCCTCTGCCTGTGTCTCTGCCTCTCTGTGTCTTTCATGAAAAAAATAAATAAAATCTTAAAAAAAAAGAAAGTTCCCAGAGAAAGATCATGAGCAATCTATAAAACATCACAAGTCAGAATGGTATCAACTTTCTTAAACACAGCACTGAAAGCTAGAAGATAAAAAAGTAATGTCTTCATATTTATAGAAGAAAATTACGTTCATCTTGGAATTCAGTATCTAGCCAAAATTCAAGTGTTAGGTTCTTATGACAACGATGAGAACTCAAGTTATAGCTTGTATGTATCCTATTTTAAGAAGCTACTAAAGTATGTTTTTTAGCAAAATGAAAAAGTAAAACAAAGAGATCAAATAAATATGAGATCCAATTCAATGAAGGGTCCTGGGAACACCAACCATATGTCAAACAAATTGAGAGAGAGTAACCAACACAATTTGGAGCAGCAGGGCAGAGAAACAACAGTTAAATATAAAAGATATCACTCTATACCTACATTTACACTGCCAAAAATGAGAGAGCCAGATAATGCCAAGGGTTGCTGGGGATGCAAAGACAGAGTAGGCTGTGGCAGCTATTCTAGAAATCAATCTGGGGTTACTCACCCAAGCTAAAATACAGACCCTAAGACCCAGGAATTCTATTCCTGGGTTGATGATGAAGCAATCTCCCCTAGGTCCATAAGGGAACCTGCAGGATTTATGTAGTGTAAAGGAACAAAAGTCAACCTGAGTATCCAGCACTGAGGGAGGGCACAGGTCAGATAGCATATTGCGATACATGCTAAGTAGTAAGTAGATAGATGCATAAGAATATATGTACGTTTAACAATTTATATGGATCTTAAGAAACATTTGGTTAAAAAGTAACCAAAAAAAGTTTATATACCATTTATACAGATGGCTTTTATTTTTTTAAGTTTTTTTTTTTTTATGATAGTCACACAGAGAGAGAGAGGCAGAGACATAGGCAGAGGGAGAAGCAGGCTCCATGCACCGGGAGCCCGACATGGGATTCGATCCCGGGTCTCCAGGATCGCGCCCTGGGCCAAAGGCAGGCACTAAACCGCTGCACCACCCAGGGATCCCACAGATGGCTTTTACATTTGTATGTCCACTCTCCTACTTTGAAACATTTTCTGCACCTGGCTTCCAGGCAGGACAACAACCACCTGGCTTTCCTCCCACATCCCTGACCAATTCTTCCTAGACTTCATCCATGGTTCTTCCCCCTCATCATACCAATTTTTTAAGTCTAGTGTGTTCCAGTCACATTGCTGTAAATCCACATATGTATGATACTGATAACCACCATATTGCATGTCCATTTGTACTTCCCTTGGAAAGCCAGCCTCATATAATCAGCTATCTTCTGGCTTTTCCAGTTGGGCATTTCATAGATATTTCAAATTTAACATGTCCGAAATGAGCTTCTGATCATTCTCCCCAAACCAGCTTCTTCTAGTGTTCCCCATCTCACTTGCAGAAATTCTGTATTTCAGATGTTCATACCAAAGATTTTGAAGTCATTCTTGACTTCTCTCTTTCTCCATATCCACTCTGTCAGTAAAATCTATATACCACATCAAAAGATAACCAGGATCCAAATACTTTTCATCAGCGACAATGTTACCACCCTAATTCAAGACATAGAGCTTGTGTGGATTATTGTAATAATTTCCTAATTGGTGTCTCTGCATCTCATTGCACCCTGCCATTTATTCATAACACAACAGTCTGAATGAGTGTGTTGAAAAGCAAACCAGGGCGTGTCATTTCTCTACTCAAAACCTCCAATCACTTCCCATCACTCTCAGAATGAAAGCCTACAGCCAGATTTGACTGAACAACCTGATTGACTTGGCTTCTTTTAGGTCTTTTGGTTGACTCATTTTATGACTTCCCTCCCTCTTCTCTTCTAGTTCACCAACCTCGTTATTCTTTAAATGAACTTGCCAGGCAAGCTCTTGCCTTAGGCCTTTGCACTTGCTTTCTCTTTCCTGGAATGCTCTTCCCCCAAATATCCCTATTTCTCCCTCACTTTTAGCCCTTTACAAAGATTATTTCACATACATCCCCCATCCCACTGTATATCTTATAATCTCCTTTTCAGTTTTACTTACCCGTTAGCATTTTCCTGATCATATTATATATATTTGGCTTATTTATATTTTTATTGTCTATCTTCCATGCTAGACTGTAAATTCTCTGAAGGATGAGTCTATTTTCTTCACCACTATATTCCCAGCAATTAGAATAGTACATAGCATATAGTTAGTGCCAAATTGTTGAAGAATGAGTAAAAACAACATGCACATTAAGGGATAGAACACATACAAACTCAAACCAGAAAAACCTGTTTAAGAACTCACACTAGAAAAAAACAGTACTTTGTCTATGAAAAGTGGGCTAATTGGAGTGGAAAATGGTAAAAATGGCCAGGGTTAGGGATTAGGAATCAGTTGTGGAAGAATGAGGGGATGAACACTTTAACAACTCTGGTAAAGGAGGAGCTGGAGTTAAGTACCAAAGCCCAGGATGGGAGGTGGAGGGGGTGATGTCACACAAGGACTTATAGACTGAGATGAAAGGACAAGAAAAAGGAACAATGACACTGGTAAATGAGCCAGTAGGTGTACTAATGTAAGGAAAGGAAAGAGCCAAAATAATTGGAGATTGTGTTAAAAGATTAGTGTATGTCTCTTGCAATTAATTTATGTGAATTGGCCATAAAAGAACCAAGAAGGGCAGCCCAGGTGGCTCAGCGGTTTAGCGCCACCTTCAGCCCAGGGCGTGATCCTGGAGAACCGGGATTGAGTCCCACATCAGGCTCCCTGCATGGAGCCTGCTTCTCCCTCTGCCTGTGTCTCTGCTTCTCTCTCTCTCTCTCTCTCTCTCTCTCTCTCTCTCTCTCTCTCTCGATTAAATAAAATCTTTAAAAAAAAAAAAGAAGAACCAAGAAGTGAGGCACACCTGTGCATAATAACACCAGGATAAAATGACCAAAGTGGCCCACCTACATTTGTTAGATCTAGGACTGGTACAGTAGTTCAGAAACACAACAGCCAAGCAACCCCAAAAAAGACAGTAATTTTCCAAGTAAAGTCCACCTTTCCAGTTTCCATGTTACAATGGATGTACTGAAAGTTTGTTAATTCTTTTTTTAAAAAACTTTATTCATTCATGAGAGACACACAGAGAGAGAGGCAGAGACACAGGCAGAAGGAGAAGCAGGTTCCATGCAGGGAGCCCGATACGGGACTCAATCCCCGACCCTGGGATCACACCCTGAGCTGGAGGCAGACCCTCAACTGCCCAGCCACTTAGGTGTTAATTAGGTGTTTGTTAATTCTTTTTTTAAGATTTTATTTATTTATTCATGAGAGAGACAGAGAGAAGCAGAGACACAGGCAGAGGGAGAAGCAGGTTCCATGCAGGGAACCTGAGGTGGGACTTGATCCCAGGGTCTCCAGGATCACGCCCTGGGCTGAAGGTGGTGCTAAACCGCTGAGCCACCCAGACTGCCCCGGGGTTTGTTAATTCTTAGGGGAAAACCTAACTGTAAATTTGTCTGTTAATCTCACCAAGAGTCCCCCTTAGCAAAGAAGCAACAAAACCTTCCCCAAGAGAGTCAAATCAGAAATTCACCAGCGAGATTAAAAAGGCAAATAAATTATCTAACATTCGACTTCATACTTCCCCTTTGTAAAAGTACCAAAACAATGCATCACAAGATATAGAAAATGCTTTTCATATAGTCACTTGTAAATGGTTGTTAACTGTACATACTGAATGGATATGGCAGTTTGGGGGTTTGATATTCTGATAAAAATCAATCTCCCATTTCTTTTTGCTTCTTATGAGGAAAAATAAAAAAATAAACATGAAGTATTTACTCTGCACTACACTTCAAGAATGGAACACTGCCTGGCCAAGAAATAGTGAAATTTCAGGGAGGGAGCAGTACTAACATCATCGCAGGACGTCCTGGGAAGTAAGCAACCAAGACTTTCAAGACCAAGTTCACCAAGTTTATCAGCAGAAAGGAATGAGTAGAGTAGGTGCCAAGACAGAAGAAGCCTTTGATCCAGTTATCAAAGTCCTCTACAAAGGTAAGGACAAATACAGGGAACAAACAGGAATGATATGAATCTCAAAGGAACAGGGGGTGAGGGCAAAAGACTAAAGTCCAAAATGACTGGATAATGCTTACCACACACGGGCTCCTAATTAGTGTGGTGTGGTAGGACGAGAAGCCTAGGAGGAGAGCCCTCCATGCAGGAGACAGGGGGCTCAGGAGGAGAGACAGGTTTCAAGGGGTAAAGGTAAGAAGAAAGGAGAAATAAGAAACTGTGTTGAGAAAACACTAAGGGGTATACCTTGCTCTTCTCGTCTCCTGAGTCCAAGCCCCAGGCCCAATCCAAGTGACACAATCACCAACAAAGCAAGAAGAACCTAGTACAAAAAAAAGTGACCTTTACAATTTTTTAAAAACATAAAAAGGAACAAAGATCCCTCCCTCCCTCCCTCTCAGTGAAAATTAAAGGCACACAGCTTGCTAATTATGCATAACACCAGATCCAACAATGATAGAGAAATGTACTTTAAAAAAATGCCTGAAAATAAGAAAGCTTTGGGAAGAATTTTAAAGTAATATTTATTATAGATCTTCAAATTCAAATACATGGGTCCTGGTTAGTTTAACCCCAATTTTATTTAAAGTATGAATGAAACAATGGGAGTCATTTACCTTTGCCCGTTTCCCATTCTTAACTAGATACTTGTTTCAAGATCATTTACCTAAAAGCATTCCTGAACTATGAAATCTTTAACTACCTCACTCTTAGGGAACAGAGGTTCCCCCTCCCTCCTAGCTCTGTCTTATGGACGGAAATGAAAATGCTTAGCACATGTAAAAATATAGTGTCCAAATAATTCACTGGCAAATGATCCACTTTGATCTACAGCTCAGACAAATGACGTGGAAGCTCTGTGACCAAAGATTGTGTGGGTCATTCATTATCACTACTGCTGACAAGGCTCTACAGTATAGTGGACTTTATGCGATGTCTGGAATTAAACTAAGATAAAAATTTTTAAAGATTTTATTTATTTATTCATGAGAGACACAGAGAGAGGCAGAGACACAGCTAGAGGGAGAAGCAGGCTGCCTGCAGGGAGCCCAATGTGGGACTCAATCCCGGGTCTCCAGGATCACGACCTGAGCTCAGCCACCCAGGCGTCCCAAACTAAAATATACTTAAAGAGAATTCTTCCCACTTTTTCCCTACCCAGTGAGTCCAATGTAAGTATGCTGGATGATAGAGCTTGAATAATGTATAACCATAAAATACGAATGCAACAGACACACAAATCCTTAAAAATGTATTTTACAACACTTATAACCTTTGTTTTTAAAAAAATCTTTCATAAAAAAGCATCAAAATCTGCTTAGATAATAAAGATCTACATAAGCATTGATTGTGTTTGTTTTCATTCTGAAAATCAACTGGAAAATAAACCTATAACTTTTACTATAGAAGTGGATTCAACAATTGGGAAAATACATTAGAATAGTATAATAACAATTCTTTTATGAAGTCTGAAAGTTAGCCCACGTTTGAGTGATCTTCCAACAGGCATGCATTCAGTGGAGAGAATGGAGAGGGAAAAGTGAATGTAAACAGTTATTAAGCAGCATTACTAGCACTTAGTCCCTCGTTATGATGCTCAAAAGCCATGGGTGACCAAGACTAGGAATACAAAGCAGTGAAACACTAGGGAATAGTACTACAACAAACCTCATGCATCATAGATTTGCAAATTGGTATTTTTGATTTTACATTTTTATCTTTGGTCCTTTTGCCATTCAAATTTGATAGGAAAATAAACAGCATCTAGGTGTGATCAGGATATTCTAGGACATTCTCCTGTTAAATCTCGCTGTCTGTTTCTTCATGACTCTACTTGTTCCATATATTTTTGGCTTGATCCCTGCATTATTCTGTAAGTTCCTCGAGAAGGTTCATTTTTAATCTCACATAATTATTTCCTCTAAATATGTAATTCTGAATCAGCTTCTTGATATTGAGGTGCATATGTATCTTAAAAAGTGGAGAGGGGAGGACTTAACTCCAAAAACCTCTGAAAATCCAATATTTGGCTTTAGATGGGTGAATGAAGAGTGCTAAAGACACAGCAGATACATTTCAAGTTTTTTAAATGAAACTTTTGTTAAGGGCAGCCCGAGTGGCTCAGTGGTTTAGCGCTGCCTTTGGCCCAGGGCATGATCCTGGAGACCCAGCATCGAGTCCCATGTCGGGCTCCCTGCGTAGAGCCTGCTTCTCCCTCTGCCTGTGTCTCTGCCTCTCTCTCTCTCTCTCTCTCTCTCTCTCCCCCTGCTGGGAGCCCGCGGGACTTGATCCTGGGCTGAAGTCCGCGCTAAACCGCTGAGCCACCCGGACTGCCCTCAGCTTCTCTTATACATACCAGTAAACCATTAGAAGGATACAAGGAAGAAAAATAAATGTTGTACAAAATTTTCTTTCAAGGAGTTATAATGTCTTGAATTCATAAGATGGGATAAATATAATAAATAGCATAGAAATTAAAAGAGCACTCCAAAGTTCCCGGAAGGATATTTAATAAATAGAATATCATGACAATTTACTTTGCCCTAGTTCCTGGGCTCAATGCTTACATTATTTCATTTACTTCTAGAAACAATGCTTGAGTGACAAAATGATGGTGACTTTAAAGTAGGGAATTTGGGAGAAAATTACGGCAGGATAGGTATGAGAAATTACATAATTGGTTTTGCCTTGAGATACTCGATGAGGAGCTAGGAAGAAGGCATTTGAAATTGTGTGGCAGAGGGAGCACCTAGGTGGCTCAGTGACTGACTGTAATTGGCTCAGATCGTGATCCTGGGGTCCTGGGAGTCGGCATCTCCCTCTGCCTATGCCTCTGCCTCTCTCTCTGTGCGTCTCTCATGAATATATGTGCTGCCCAAGCAAGCACGTCTCATGAATAAATAAAATCTTAAAAAAAAAAAAAACAATTGTGTGGCAGAAACTCACCATGAAGTCAGACCTACTGGCTTACTTGAAATTCTTGGTTGACAATGTGACTTTTAAGATCATAAAAAGATGAGATTGCCTAAAGAAAAGATCTTTAGACAGGGTTCAGTTGAAACACCATGTGCAATGTGCAATGAGAAGAAAGATAAATCAGCCAAGAATGCAGATAAACAGAAGTTATAAAAACTAGGATGCCAATATCATCATGGAAGCAAGGGGAGAGAATTCAAGAAAAAAAAATAAATAATAATAATAATAATAATAATAATATACAATAGTATTACTGTTATAGATGCAGCAGGACAGAAGAGAAGGACTGACTTTCAAGGTGATTCAGGACAGTAAAAACAAGCAGGAAAACAGAGTGGTTGAATGGTGAAACCATCTTTAGAAGTGAAGTAATGTAAAATAAAATAAAATAAAATAAGATAAAATAAAATAAAATAAAATAAAATAGGGATCCCTGGGTGGCGCAGCGGTTTGGCGCCTGCCTTTGGCCCAGGGCGCGATCCTGGAGACCCGGGATCGAATCCCACGTCGGGCTCCCAGTGCATGGAGCCTGCTTCTCCCTCTGCCTATGTCCTTGCCTCTCTCTCTCTCTCTGTATGACTATCATAAATAAATAAAAAAATAATAAAATAAAATAAAATAAAAAGGAATGAAGTAATCTAAGATAAAAGCTATAGTCCAGGGATCCCTGGGTGGCGCAGCGGTTTGGCGCCTGCCTTTGGCCCAGGGCGCGATCCTGGAGACCTGGGATCGAATCCCACGTCGGGCTCCCGGTGCATGGAGCCTGCTTCTCCCTCTGCCTGTGTCTCGGCCTCTCTCTCTCTCTCTCTGTGACTATCATAAATAAATAAAAATTAAAAAAAAAGCTATAGTCCAACATAAGAATATAAGATACAGTGATTTTAATTTCTCACTCTGGTCTTAAAAATATTCATGCAGTAAAATGGTGTCTTGGAAGGGGGTGATTAAAATCATGCTAAAGTCAGTGCTATAAAGTGTTTTACCACAGATCCCAACTTCTTAGATTGATCAAATATTAGTTTGTTATATTTTTTTAGGCAAAACATGATTAAAATATTAATTTGGCATCAGGGTTGTCAGAGGGGATAAAACTGAATACATGCACTTAAAACTTTACACTTAAATAGCAACACAAATAGAAATGGGGAGTCATACATTTAACATTTGTCATAAAGCTACAAAGATTAAAATGAAAAACTGTACTTACAATACAGATTATTTTATATTTCGTAGCAGTGTTCCTCTTAACAGTTTCTTCCATTGGTAAAACCAGCATAGACTCCATTATTGTATAAACCCGTTTTACTAGAAGACAGTAGTACTCCTTCCTTTCTCTAGTCCAGCAAAGAAAAACTGAATGAGTTACACGGCTGTGACTAACTTTCAAATGTTTGGAGAGATTATACCTCTTCAGTGATTGGACAATGAAAGGAGAGGAAGAAAGTTGTAATAACAAACAGTGTCAAGAGATAAAAGTTCATGGGACACCTGGGTGGCTCAGCAGTTGGGTGTCTGTCTTTGACTCAGGGTGTGATCCTGGGGTCCTGGGATCCAGTCCCACAGCAGGCTCCCTGCGTGGACCCTGCTTCTCCCTCTGCCTATGTCTCTGCCTCTCTCTCACTACTCTCTCCCTCTTTGTGTGTGTGTGTGTGTCTCTCATGAATAAATAAAAATCTTTAAAAAGAGATAAAAGTCCTTTTCCAGGACACTGTAGACAAAAATTAAATACTGATCAAAATATACCTAAAAAGAGATCATAAGACTATAATCAAGTTTTAATACAATCTGACCATTTGTTTTCTTCAAAAATAATCTGGAACAAAAGGTCTTGTTACAGAAATTCCAGGGAGTTTCTCATTTGTATAAACTTCATAGCACAGCTGAAAACCAACATATTAAAAATGTGCTTTAACCATATAGGAATCCCCAAACTCTGTTGAATTTATATAAAGTATTTAATTATATAACAATTATATCTTTTATTTCACAGAGGTTAAAAGTTTGGTATGTTTTCATACATTTTATCTCATGTCAAAGTTAACAATATCCCTTACAAACATTTTATTCCTATTTTGTAGTTGAGTAAAGGTCTGATTATTCAAATTAAGATCTATGACTTTCTTGTTCCAAGTCATGTATGTTCCAGATGCCAGAAGTGGAACTGAAATCCGAGTCTTCTAATTCCCCCAAATTCAAGGCAATTTCCCTAACCAAATAAACTTACTCTTTCCTTATTTATATAGACCAGAGCATCCTAATACACACCTCTCCCTAAGAAAGGGGGGTACAGGTTATGACGAAAGAAGCTCAATTAATAGCAAATGTAGCCAAAGAGAGTTATAGTAAATGGTGGGCATAAACTCTTCCAGTTTAAATGACCCCAAGGCAGTAATTCTCAAAGTGTAATTCCATGAAACATTAGTCCTAAGATAACTTCCTTGTTCAATAAAAACTTGAGAACCCTTTTCTGACATAAATATTATAAAAATCCTGTAGGTTGCAGTATATTCTTTGGAAAACACTAACCTAAACTATTACAACCCTAAAAGCGGTGAAAAAAATAGGAAATCTATCCTAATATGCAATGACTTATAAACGTGAAGATTATTTCTGAAAGTCATGGCTAAATCCCTGATTGTATTATTAGAGCCCACTCCCTTAAGGAAAGCTCTTCAGAATAAGAGCCATGCTGAATTTTTAAAGAAGGGCAGAATGCTATGAATGTTTGTGTCTCCTCCAAATTCATATGTGGAATCTATAATCTCCATTATGATATTTGGAGGTAATTAGGTTCAGATGAGGTCATGAGGATAGAGCCTCCACAATGGGCCTCTTACACTTATAAAAAAAGAAAGAGACCAGAGACCTCTCTCTTTGCACCATGTGAGGACAGCAAAAAAGATGGTCATCTGCAAACCAGGAAGAGGGCTCTTACCAACACCTGATCATGCTGGCAACTGATCTTGGACTTCCCAGCCTTCCAAACTGTGAGAAATAAATTTATTCTCTAATCAAGAAGAAGAAGAAGAAGAAGAAGAAGAAGAAGAAGAAGAAGAAGAAGAAGACGAGGAGGAGGAGGAGGAGGAGGAGGAGGAGGAGGAGGAGGAGGAAGAGCCTTGTTTCCTTTTAAGGATTTGTGCTATCCTTCTCATTCTAGTATACTTCAGGCCTACCCAGTGGGAGCATCTGTATGCATTGCTAGAATAGAAGGAATTAGTTTTAGAAGAAGATGCCATAAGGATAACCTAAACCAAGGTCTGAAGACTTCTTTCTATGGACCACGGTGGATAACAGGTCTTTATTTTTTTATTTTTTATTTCTTTAGATATTTTTTTTCATAAGATACAGACATAGAAAGAGAGGCAGAGACACAGGCAGAGGGAGAAGCAGGCTCCATGCAGGGAGTCTGATGTGGGACTCGATCCCAGGTCTCCAGGATCATGCCCTGGGCTGAAGGCAGGCATTAAACCACTGAGCCACCCAGGGATCCTCAATACCAGGTCTTTAAAAATCAGAAGTGAATAAAAACATTTGAATAACTTTGGCAAACAGTTCTCTGCACTAGATAAAATTAGAAACAACCAGAGTAGTCTTTTAATTTTAATTTTTGAAATTCTGAGGCCCAGGTTCCACATCAATTGAATTAGAATCTACTGGATTTTGGGCTAAATTATCCCTCCTAGCCATTTTATATGCAGCCAAGATCAGTGTAAACACTTTGCTTTGAGCAGTGCATGCACTTTTGAATTCTTTTTCTGCAAACATTCTCTGGATTTGCTTAAACTGCCAATTTTACAGATAAGACTAGAGGATCTCTAGAGCATGACTATCTGCCCAAGGTCACCTTGATTACTGCTATCTCAGAAGTGAGATTCCACCTGGTCTTGAGATTCCCACTTCAGGGAGTACTGTTATCATTGCTGTTGTGACAAACAGAGAGTAAGAAAAAAAAATCAAGTCTACATCACAGCTGTCATCAAAATTAGATTCCTAGGAATCATGGCTTTTATCTAGTCATCTGACATCTAGCTTCAACTTTTCTATTTGCATTTATGACAATCTATCTAATCTGCCTTGACTTTCATGAACAGTTCTCCTACTTTTATCTTCCAGTCAGTGTTGGTAGTTTTGTGTTGATTTGCTAAACTATAGTATCTAGTTATTTAATCAAAATCTAATCAAGGGTGTTGCCACAATGGTATTTTGTAAATGTGGTAACATCTACAATCATTTGACTTTTAAATAAAGGAAATTACCCTCAATAATGTTGGTGGGTTGTTTTTTTTTTAATTTTTATTTTATTTATTTATGATAGGCACACAGTGAGAGAGAGAGAGAGAGGCAGAGACATAGGCAGAGGGAGAAGCAGGCTCCATGCACCGGGATGCCTGATGTGGGATTCGATCCCGGGTCTCCAGGATCGCGCCCTGGGCCAAAGGCAGGCGCTACACCGCTGCGCCACCCAGGGATCCCTGTTGGTGGGTTTCATTCAATCAGTTTAAGGCTAAAAGAACAAGAAATTTTCCTGCAAGACTACACCATTAGCCCAGGTTTCCAACCTGTCAGCTTGTTCCACCCTATGGATTTCAGACTTGCCAGTCCCCACAATCAAATGAGTTAATTCCTTTCTCTCTCTCCCTCCCTCCCTCTAAAAGACTTTGCTCTGATACATATTTTGAGCATCTTCTCATATTTTTCCTTTTTCTTAAGACTTTGCCCTATTTTAACCTCTCATTTGGAACTCCAGAATCTGTTATCTTGGTTTCTGCCTTCTCAATTTTTTTAAAGATTGTATTTATTTGATATATAGGGAGTAATAGGGCATGAGTGCATGCATAAGTAGGAGTGGGCTGGAGTGGGATGGGAGGGAGGAATAAAGGGTGAGGGAGAAGCAGACTCCCCACTGGGCAGGCTCTATCCCAGGACCCTGAGAGCATGACCTGAACCAAAGGCAGATGCTTAACCAACTAAGCCACCTAGGCACCCCTCTGTCTGCTATAATAATTTGTATACCTTGACTCCCCGATGCTAACCTGGTATTAATACCCCAGTTGCATTCAGATGCTCTTTCCTGGTACTCTCCATGGCGCCACTTGATTCTATATCAGCTTTGTTCACCAGAATACCACTGACTCTGGCTCCATATTTTTATTACGTAATTCCTTACCTCCCCCCACTGTCAGAACATCCTTCCTCTTCTTCCTCCCTCATCCTTCTCCCTCTTTCAACCTTGAGAACACAAAAGCACTAGATAAGAAAGTCCAGAGGCCTCTGATAAAATCTTGTCTCTTTCATTTGCAAGTTAATTGACTCGACATCAAATTATTCACTTTTAAGGTGACCTCAAATTATCTCTAAATTACCAAATTAATGGAAAAATATCTTAGTCCCTCAGGTCCTGAGGTGAGTAAACCTCGGGAAGTCTACCTGGGGCATACACATGGCAGGTATGGTAAAGATGTTAGCACAGTCCAGTGTCTAGTCATATTTTCCACTATAGCAATTCCCCTAAATGAGCCCTAAACTCCAACCTCTTTTGAGTGTGTCAAGTCTTAGAAACTTATTCCCAACAGTTCACCTGGGCATTGGACACTGGCCAAATCCACACCCTCCATACAACTTAGACTTTGGAAAAGACTGTCTAGTTAGCTTGACTGGGTTCCGTGCTCTTTAAGTTACTTGAACTTTGGAAGCACTGCTATTCTTTTCCCCTTCAAACTTTAGAACAGTCTGCACCTTCTGGGTTCTGAAAGCTTCACTCTGCATATTGTAATGCTTCATGGCCTAGAACATTTGTGCTCTGATAGGCAGCTAGCATTTCATCTCCCACCAATCATAAATATTTCTCACACTCGACAAGGTCATCATACAGAACTCTGAGAACTTTTCTAAAAATCACAGAAAAACCTACTTGCCGCTGTCTTGGGAAAGTCCCATGGCCTGCCAACATCAACTTTTCTTAAGTCACATAAACCTGCCCTTTCTGGTTCCAGCACTAGAGCTTGAGCAGTACTTAGACAAGCCAGACTGGGAAGGTCCGAAGAAACTAGATACACTGAGAGAGGTTGTGGAGATAAGGCAAATACTAGGCTCAGGCCAAGCAGCAGGAAGGAGTCTGTCAAAGTTGAAAGATCTCAAATAACATGACATAACAAGGGACAGGTGGCCAACATCAAGGAGGGTCTGTCATAAGGAAAAGGCAGAAAAACATACAAAGAGATTGACAAGCATGCCTAGCAAACAGAAAACTACAGCAGTTAGTACAGGTAAGGCAGATGTTAGTCCTTGGTAAGTAAAGATCCAATATTGGAGCTGATTCTGGGACTAGCAGTCCCGGTGAGATTGGTGTTAGCAATGCTGAATCAGGACTGAGAGGCAACGTTTTACATGAGGGTCAAGGCAAAAGCTCAGCATGTGTTATAGTTCTGGAAGCTGAAATACAAGTCAAGTGACTGGGTTACTAGACATTCAGACAATGACAATAATAAAGTAGAATCAGTGCCTGTAGATTGATATATCAGTATTTTATAGTACCTTTGTGTGTGAAAAGACATTTTCCAAGATGGAAAATAGAATCTCATTGCTAATCAATATAGTTGAACATTTATAATCAACTTGGAGGTAGAGAACTGTCATTTTGAACCTCAGTTAAACAAAAATTTTCTTCCAACCCTGGGGGTGGGGTGGGGGGAAGGAGTTCCATACTTATCAGTAAACCTGTATTACCACAAAAAAAAAAAAAAGTACTCCATTATTGATGAGGGAGCTGGGCTAGCTGAGGACAAAGCACAGCTGATATCCCACAAACAACCCCGCCCAGGGTGGGATGTGTCTGACTACCTCAGGAAGCTTCCAGTTGTTCTAATGTTAATGTCTTGCTAACAAGGAAGGAATGTTAATGCCTTGCTAAAGGGAAAAGCAATCTTTAATATATAATGTATTATATAAATACATACACAGCTCTGATTTTATACACATAACTATATAATATGTTTAGTTTTGCTTCTTGGCCCACAAAGCTTAAAATATTTACTAATGGCCCTTTGTAGTATTGCTAACCCCCAATCTATCTCCAATTTCTTCCAACTTTCAAAGGCTGCCACTAATGTACTTGACCAGAGAGACTTGCAACAGCTGGTCACTTGAACCACCAATTACTACCTCTTATGATTCAGAAGTCAGAAACCTGATCTGATGCCTCTTATAGCATTGCAGTTGTTTTCTACTGAACAACCAACATTTCTAAGGTTGTCTTTGGGTCCTGGAGCACTGTTCCTCTTGCTTTGCCTCAAGTGAAGAAATATGCCCTAGTAATGTTAGAATTTTAAGACTCTTTCTTATTCATTTCAAAATTCAGAAATAATTTTACTGTCAAAAGTTTTCTAAGCTTTAGTAGGCTCTTCTTGTTTTCAGTGTTCTCCAGTGGACCTCATTTAGGACAGAAATTCTAGAGACATCTCCAGAAAAGATATCCTAAAGCCAGAGTGTTATCATGCTACCTGAGTTCTCCGAGGCTCTCCAAGGTCAATGAAAGTATAGGCTGTGGTTTCATTCTACTTCCTTGAAGCCAGGCAGGACCTGGATTATTTCCCAAAACTTTAGAATCTCTCTGGCATGTCCAGCTTCTACCATGTATAGGAAGAAGGTCAGTTTTGGTTTGCCATTTGGTCCAGTATCTATCACAAAGGCCAGATATTAATGAAATACCAGAGGAATAGAGGTTGAAATAATTAAACTTTCCTAAGAGAATTCAGAAAGGTACAAACATTAGTTTGTTAGGGCTGCCATGAAAGATACCCTAGACTGGGTGGCTTAGCAAAAGAAATTTATTGTTTTCATAATAATGGAAACTGGAAGTCCAAAATCAAGGTGATGCAGGGTTGGCTGCTCCTACAGCCTCTCTTTAAGCTTGCAGATAGGCGCCTTCTCCCTGTAACTTCACATGGTTGGTTCTCTGTGCATGTACCTGTCTGGTGGCTCTGTCTGCATTCCAATCCTCTCTTCTTATAAGGATAGTAGCCATATTGATTAAGGCCTACTCTAATGACCTCATATTCTCTCAATATGACTCTATTTAAAGACTTTTTAAAGACAGTCGTGTTCTGCAGTAGTAGGACTTCACCATATGAATTTTAGGGAAACAATTGCATAAGGTAAGAGTTAACATTTCTGGGATGCCTGGGTGGCTCAGCAGTTGAGCATCTGCCTTTGGCTCAGGGCGTGATCTTGGGGTCCGGGGATCGAGTCCCACATCGAGCTCCCTACATGGAGCTTGCTTCTCCCTCTGCCTGTGTCTCTGCCTCTTCCTCTGTCTGCGTCTCTCATGAATAAATAAATAAAATCTTTTCAAAAATAAAAAATAGGTAACATTTCTAATACACATTATGTAACTTAAAATGTAACTCAAGCACTATGGCTGAGTAGCGGGATCATAAGTCCCATCACCCATGCCGATTATGTTCAGAGCACAGTCTTTGCCACAGTTTCATGTACTTGCATGTATAGGCTTCAAGGGAAGTTCTGTGAGCCACTTGAAATTACACAAACTTAAAAAAAAATTACACAAACTTGATTTTGTGAATATGTGTATGTACGTGTATATGGGTATTTACGTATGTTTTCTCTAAAGCTTTCATCAGAGTTACACCTTCTAAAAAACAACACTTTAAAGGATGTAACAGAAAAAAAATAAAAAAAATAAAGGATGTAACAGGACCAATATGGCATGTAGTATTGCTAATCCCTAATCTATCTCTAATTTCTTCCAACTTTCAAAGGCTGCCACTAATGAACACAATCCAAATTGAGGGACATTCTGTAAAACAGCTTATTTTTTTAAATTTTTTTTAATAAATTAATTTTTATTGGTGTTCAATTTACCAACATACAGAATAACACCCAGTGCTCATCCCATCAAGTGCCCCCCCTCAGTGCCCGTCACCCATTCACACACCCCCCGCCCTCCTCCCCCTCCACCACCCCTAGTTCATTTCCCAGAGTTAGAAGTCTTTATGTTCTGTCTCCCTTTCTGATATTTCCCACACATTTCTTCTCCCTTCCCTTATATTCCCTTTCACTATTATTCATATTCCCCAAATGAATGAGAACATACACTGTGTAAAACAGCTTATTTAAATGTCAATTTAATAAAATGTCAATTTTATGAAGTGGGGACAGGAAGGATTACAGAACTGTAATCTGAAAGGAGAAACCTTACAACTAAATGCAATGCAAGATCTCTGGATCCTGGATAAATGGAGTAAAAATGGAAGAAAAAAATGATAATTGAAGGACACTACTGAGATAATTGAGGAAATGTCAGTATATGTATTCTAGGTAACAGTAGTATATATTTTTTTAAGATTTTATTTATTTATTCATGGGAGACACAGAGAGAGAGGCAGAAGGAGAAGCAAGCCCCATGCAAGGAGCCTGATGTGGGACTCCATCCGGGGACTCCAAGATCACACCCTGAGCCAAAGGCAGATGCTCAACCACTAACCCACCCAGGGGTCCCAACAGTAGTATATTGATGTTTAATTTCCTGAGTGTGATAAGTATATGGTGGTTAGGAAAGTCAGGTCCTTAGTGCATTGACTTTCAGAAGGCACATGGTGAAATATTTCAGAGTGAAGTTATGATGTTTGTAAATAATTCTCAAATAGTTCACAAAGATATAATTAGATTGGGAGATAGAGAAAAGAGAGCCAGAGAGGAAGCGAAAAAGGAATAGTAAATGTGGTAAAATGTTTGAAATACGTATGTTGATTGTAAAATTTTTGTGATTTTTCTCTAGGTTTTAAATTTTTCAAAATAGTTCAGGGAAAATAAATACTCTTTTGAGAAAGCTAATGGAGGTTGTATTCTTTCTCCATTCTGCAAACAAGGTAGTAAATTGAGGAGGAGAAAGGCGTGAAGCTGAGTACATAGTAGTAAGGTCGGAGAGGGCAAAAAAGAATCTCCAGGACTGGATGTGCCCAAGAGGAAGATAAATTGGTAAATACTTTATGTGTCTGGTTCCTGAGAGATTTACATCTCAGACAGAGGTTTCTGGATGAATTAGTGATAGGCACATCCAAAACTAAGCAAAGAAAAACACAAGACAATTATTAACTCTCAAAATAAAACAAAACGTGGTATAGAAAAGGGAATGTGGGACCCCTGGGTGGCGCAGCGGTTTAGCGCCTGCCTTTGGCCCAGGGCGCGATCCTGGAGACCCGGGATCGAGTCCCACGTCGGGCTCCCGGTGCATGGAGCCTGCTTCTCCCTCTGCCTATGTCTCTGCCTCTCTCTCTCTCTCTCTCTCTGTGTGTGTGTGACTATAAGAAAGAAAGAAAGAAAGAAAGAAAGAAAGAAAGAAAGAAAGAAAGAAAGAAAGAAAGAAATTACAATGCACTGTGTTGCTAAATTATATGTAATAGCTACAGAGTCAGATTGGAATGAATGGTCTGTAATTATTTACTTAACAAAATCTGTACATGAGTAGGTTGGAGAAGGAGGAAATGTGAGGCATATCAGGGAACACTACATACTCTTCTTTCAAAGTAAGAAGTTGAAATGTAATATCTAAACAGAAATAGCAAAAAATAGTAGAATAAAGCATGTTATTTAGAAAAAGAATTGAACATGGCTAGCTTCTGGGAAAAGAGTTGAAGGTGGGGAGGAGTTTGGTTGAACATTTATTTTTTTAATATAAGCTTTGGAGAACTCTGAAATATTTACATACAGTGCTTTGAAAAATAGTAACAAAAAGAATTATATTAATAGTATTATCAATTGGTTTCACAGCATATACCATGAAAATTAACATTTAACATTCTTTTTTTTAAGTTTTTATTTATTTATTTGAGAGAGAGAGAGCAAGAGCAAGGAGGAGAGGCAGAAGGAAAGGGAGAAGCAGACTCCCCACTGAGCAGGGAGCCTGATGCAGGGCTTAATCCCAGGACCCCAGGATCATGACTTGAGCAGAAGGCAGATGCGTAACTGCCTGAATCAACCAGGCATCCCCAAAGTTTTAAATTCTGGACTACACAAAGAAACTATTGGTATGAGTTAAAGTACTATATGAATCAAAACACCTCTATACAAATGAAATCCAAAAAATGAGGTTTTTACAAGGCAGAATAAATTATAAAAATCATAATTCTTCTTTGGGCTGTGAAATCTATGTTGTAAGATTTTTAAAATAAAAATTTGGAGTTAAAAAGCCATTCTTTCCAAAGAAAGAAAGAAAGAAAAAAAAAAGAAATGAAGTAGCTGGAATTGAAGAAATTTAAATGTAAGTCTGTAGGAAAGGAAAAGCCAAAGAAGGATCTAAAGTCAGAGAGTAACATGATAGAAGATGCACTTTTAGAATATTTACCTGGCTCTCAAGAATAGAGTGGACCACATAGGTGCAGCTATTGCAGTCCTAGAGAGAGGTGACAAGCTAAATGAAGCCAGTGGAAACAGGTAAGTGCTAACCTGGAGAAACATGACAGCAGTACCTCTGGGCTTGAAAGACTGACTCTAAACTCAGATGACTAGGAGCAGGGAGGTGTCCTTAGCAGAGAGAGGGGGCACCAGGAGGAGAGTCTAGTTTTCTAGAAAGATGACAAGTTAGGGTCTGGGACCTAATAATGTTGAATTATTTATGGAACACACATGTTGAAATCTTCAGCATCAAAAGTAAAGAGAATATCTCCACTCTACTTTTTTTCAAAAGTGTTACTTTATAATAAATAATCTATCTCTCCCATCTCTCTCAGGTAGCCAATATTGATACTTAGGCATTTAGATTAGTTTTCTATGGGGTTCCTGGGTAGCTCAGTCAGTTAAGCATCTGACTCTTAATCTCAGTTCAGGTCTTGATCTTGGGGTTGTGAGTTAAAGCTCCATGTTGGGCTACATGCTGGGCATAGAGCCTACTTAAAAGAAAAAAAAAGATTAGTTTTCTGTGGCTGCTGTAGCAGCTTGCCACAAACTTAGTGGCTTAGTACAACACAAATTTATTTCACAATTTTGTTTGTTACAAGTGTGCTACAGGTCTCATTGGGCTAAAATCAAGATGTCAATGCAGCTGGGTTCCCTTCTGGAAGCTCTAGGGGGAGAATCTGATTCATTACCTTCTGCAGTTTCTAGAAGCCACGTACACTCCTTGGCTAATGGTTCCCTTTCTCCATCTTCTAGGCCAGAAATCTTGCATCTCTTTGACTATTCTTCCTTAGTCACATCTCTGGTTCTCCCCTTTCAACTTCCTCTTCTACTTTTAAGGACCCTTTTGATTACATTGGGTCTATCCAGATAATCCAGGGTAATCCCCCTAGTTTAAAGTCAGATGATTAGCAATCTTAATTCCATTTGCAACTTTAATTCCCCTTTGCCATGAAATCTAACATCTTTTCAGGTTGTAGGGATGAGGACATGGACATCCTTGGGGGCTATTATTTTGCCCACAGGAGGCAAAAGTACTTCTCTACCTTCTCCTGGTGCATGCAACCATGTATCTATAAAGATAGATAGTGGTTGACATTTTTTTCCTTCTTTTCCTCCATCCTTCTCTTCTGCCCTCCTCCCCTCCCAGGCTTTCTCCCTTCTCTCTTCTCTTCTTTCCTTCCCAACAAAACTGGAATTGCGGTGTGTGTAGTTAAAAGGAACCATATTCAAGATTATCCTCACTTCTGACACCTATTCCAAGTTTGGGAGTCCCTAAAACAACGCTTAGGTTTGATAATTTTCTAGAAAGACTCGTGTTATAGCCATGGTATGGTTTATTATAGCTAAAAAATACAGATGGAAATCAGCACATAAGACAGAGTCTAAGGAAGTTCTAAGCAGTTTCCAGTTGTCCTCCTCCCATGGAGTTGTGGACAGCATTCTGTTCCTGGCATCAATACATGATAACATACATGAAATGTTGCTAACCAATAAAGCTCACTTGAGTCTAGTGTCCAGAGATTATTGGGGCTCCACCATGGAGGCATGGTTGATATCTACGTAGCTGAACTCAATCTCTAGTTCCTCCAGAGGTTAACCTCGTGAGCCAAACTTTCTCATCCCAAATCACATTGTTGGACTGCCTAGGGTAACCCAAGGGCCCCCAGACAAACCAAAACACAGCATGACATTCCAAGGGCTTAAACATTATTCTTCAGAAGTCAAGGGCAAAGACCAGGTCTCTTTTTGGTCAAAGTTGAATTCTCTTACTAAAGGGAAGCATACAATATTTATGACTTCCCAACCTCTCCTGTCCCCACTCTGGCTTTACACCACATAAATCTCCACTGAGAAGGTTAGATGATGTGTCTTTATAGAATTTCCCAGGACAGCTCCCCAGTGATACCCTTCCCACTCTTACGACATCAGGATACTTTCCCCTTTACCTATCCATGCATTAGGCAAAGATTGAATGTCTCCTCCAAAGGTCTTATCCCTGAGGTAAGGATTTTCTCCCATCTTTTATTTTTTTAAAGGTTTTTATTTATTTATTTATTCATGAGAGACAGAGGGAGAAGCAAGCTCCATGCAGGGAGTCCAATGTGGGACTCGATCCCTGGACCCCAGAATCACACCCTGGGCTGAAGGCAGGCGCCAAACCGCTGAGCCACCCAGGGATCTCCTTCTCCCATCTTTTAAAGTTATATTATAGTTTTCTTACACATCTTGATCTCTGCTGATGGGCCCGCCATCTTGGAGTGAAAGAGTACATAATAACAACAAAAAAAAGTACATAAGTTATCAAGAGCTACAGAAGATATATAGCTTACTGTATGTCTGGTGGTAGGTTCAAATCTCTATGCACATTCTCCTCCTTCCCACAGAACTTAACAGCTTTGCAGATAGTAAAATGGAAGCTTCAAGAGATTAAGGGGCTTGGCATAGATTTACATAAGTGGGATGGGTCAGGATATGAAACTGAGCTAACATCAGAGTCCATCGTCTGAGCAAGTGAGTGTGTTTGTGTAAATACAGCTACATATGTAGGCTCGGATCATGCATAAAACTTGTCACAGGTGCTTCTCAGACTCTTCCAGTCTTTGTGTCATCTCCACTCATTTAAAAATCCCATCTCTAGCCTTTGCATTGGGAAGACTGTTCTCATGTTTACTTTTCACTTGAAAACTAAAAACAAAACAAAACAAACAAAAAAACAAACAAAAAAAAAAAAAACAGGCTTCCAGCTTTCCTGGTCTGTAGTGAAGCAAAACTACTACCATCCTCTACCCTGCCCCTCCATCCTGTCATTCCTTTGCAATATTCATTCCCCAGAACTAGGTCAAAGTTGCCCTCCTCAAAAACCATTGAATCCTGATTCCTTCACCAATGGGATTTTTATGGTTGTAGCCAGTGGGATTTTCATTTCACTGATGAGTCCATGAAATAACTTATATGCTTGGAACCTAAAACCCAGCTTACTCTCCACACCTTCCTTTACAAACTCAATATTCTTTCATTCATCATTCATTCACTTATGACATTATATTAGAATTTGGAATAGAAAACATGAAGATACAAAAGATACCATGTTGATGGGATATGCCTCTTCTCTCCTCCCTTTCCCCAATAGCCCTAAACTGCTTCATCTCCACCTTCAAAATCTAGGGTTTCCAGCTTCCCATTTTTTTTGCTATATCCTATTCTTTAGGGATGTAGGTATATTCCCTGGACCCTTAAATCTAGCCTAGTATTCATTCTATGCCATGTGCTGTTTTTATATTTTACTTTATTTTGTTGTATTTTATTTTATTTTTTGTCTTTCTTATCGCTCAGTCCATTATTTACAAACCCAAAGCAATCATACGATTAGCTTCTGACTCAGACTACTCACGCAGGCTTTCAGAGTGTCTACCCTGGCCTCACTTTCCAGGCTGATCCAACTATTTGTCTTGAGTCCAGTGCTAACAGTGATCTGAATGTACCAGCCTTTTTCACAGAGACATCCTGAGTGTTCCAGTCTTATTAACCATCTCTGCTTGCATTTCTGCCTTTACTTATTTCCTGAGCTTCTGATTTAGTTCCTGTTCCCAGCACCAAGCCTCCACCTTGAACCAACCAATTCAGTTGCATTGGTTTGACCATTAACACACTTCCCTTGGGTACAGTTTTGTGTTTGCCCTTTTGCTCAGTCTGCTTTGATCTGTGCCAGGTAATTATTCTTCCTGCTGAAGGCTTGGTCATTTTTGAGGAAAGCTAAAATAGTTGATACATTACACATTCAAGGATATCTCCAACCAGTCCTTTCCTTATACTTTTTTTTTTCTTCCTTCTAGTGAATATTCAGTGGTTTGACACTTTCTGCTGTGGCAATTATATTCCATATTATAGAAATTTCAAGGTAAGGGTTTAGAAGAATATATTTTTTAAGATCTTATTTATTCATGAGAGACACACACAGAGAGAGAGGCACAGACACAGGCAGAGGGAGAAGCAGGCTCCACGCAGGGAGCCCGACGTGGGACTCAATTCCAGGTCTCCAGGATCACACCCTGGGCTGAAGGTGGCGCTAAACCACTGAGCCACCAGGGCTGCCCAAATGCTAGCAAATCTTAATATCTGCCAGGACTTGTACAGTTCAAAAGGTAGAATGGTCAGGAAAGAATTAGATATTTTTCATAACCAAATACAATTTAATTTTTATATCATACTCGTTGATGCTTCATCCATTGAATAAAAATTGACCTCATAGTCCTAGACTTTGATGTGTTTTCCCCCAATGTTCATTTATTCAATTGGCATATAATATATAAACAATGAAATACCTAAAGTTTATGTGTACAGATCCATGAATATTGGCAAATATTTACACTGGTTTAACTCTACCACTTCAGTCAAGGTAGGAAGTATTTTCCTCATACTGGGAAATTCCTGGTGTTCCTTTGCAGTCGAGGCAAACACTATTTTATGTAACCACCTATTTATTTGCATGTTCTTGAGGTTTATATAATTGGAATCACACAGTATGTACTCTTTTGCATCTAGCTTCTTTCACGCAACTTTATATTTTGAGATCTATCCATGTGTATCATTCTATTTTATGAGTATACTAGAGATTGTTTATCAATTCACCTGTTGGTGGACATTTAGATTATTCTCAGTTTTTGAGTAATGTAAGTAAGGTTGCTATGAATAGTCATTGAACAGGTCTTTCTCCAGATATATGTTACCTTCTCTGCTGGGTAAATGCCTAGGAGCAGAATTCTGGGGTTATATGGTAAGTATATGTTTAACTTTATTAAAAAATGTCAAAGAGTTCCCCAAACTGGTGTTTACCTTTTCTTTTTTATAATTTTTTTAAATTTTTTATTTATTTATGATAGTCACACACGGAGAGAGAGAGAGAGGCAGAGACACAGGCAGAGGGAGAAGCAGGCTCCATGCACTGGGAGCCCGACGTGGGATTCAATCCCGGGTCTCCAGGATCGCGCCCTGGGCCAAAGGCAGGCGCCAAACCGCTGCGCCACCCAGGGATCCCTTTTTTATAATTTTTAAAAATTTATTTATTCATGAGATACACAGAGAAAGAGGAAGAGACATAAGCAGAGGGAGAAGCAGACTCCATACAGGGAGCCTGATGTGGGACTCCCAGGATCATGCCCGGGGCAGAAAACAGATGCTCAACCGCTGAGCCACCCAGGCCTCCCCGTGTTTACCATTTTTATACTCCAATACTAGAAATGTGTGAGAGTTCCAATTGTTATGATAATATCATATTGTTTCAATTGCTGTAGCTTATTAGCAAGTCTCAAAGTAGAATAGCTTAAGTTCTCCAATTTTTTTTTTCAAGCTTATTTTGGCTATTCTAAGTCCTTTGTATTTCCATATAAATTTTATTTATTTATTTTTTAATAATACATTTATTTTTTATTGGTGTTCAATTTGCCAACATACAGAATAACACCCAGTGCTCATCCCATCAAGTGCTCCATATAAATTTTAGAATCAGCTTGTCTATTTGACCAAAAAATGCTGGGATTTTTATTGGGATTAAATTTAATTTATAGAGTAATTTGGGGATAATTGATATGTAAATCATATTGAGTCTATATATATATATATATATATATATATATAGAGAGAGAGAGAGAGAGAGAGAGAGAGGAAACAGAGTGGAAGCATGGAAATCTGCCAACTGAAAACTCTTACAAGTCTACCTGACTAAAGATAGTCCAAAATAAGATAATCTGTTTAGCATACAAAAAAGAATAATAGATTGTTACGCTGCTTAGATTTTAATAATTCTGGCCCTGTCATCCTTCTAGCTTGGATATCCTACAAAATTGATTCCTGCAATATGGTTCATTAAGTATACCTAATATGGTGGCTAGTGCTGAGCAAAGAGTGAACAAATATTTCATAAATGAAGTACTCTACTACTTATGCACAAAGGTGTTGCATGAGGATAAAGAAGAGACCCTACATCAGCTTGAGCGAGGAGGGCAGGCATCCAGGAAAGAGTCAAACTAGTGCTTGGAAGGACCCAGCGGTGGAGGGGCACACCCCACTGCGCACTTAGCCACGGCTCTGACACTGCAGATGGATCAGCCTTCCTATCTACCAAGGTTTCTCCACTTCTACCCTCACCAAAGAAGCTCTAGGTATTCAGAAATTCATAAATATTATTTTAGATGATTATAACTAAAAAGGCAGACATAATTATTTTATTATTCTAATCAAAAGTCGGTAATAATGCATTCGTTTATTTTTACCCCCCGACCTTTTTTTTTTAATTTTTATTTATTTTATGATAGTCACAGAGAGAGAGAGAGAGAGAGAGAGAGAGAGAGGCAGAGGGAGAAGCAGGCTCCATGCACCGGGAGCCCGACGTGGGATTCGATCCCGGGTCTTCAGGATCGCGCCCTGGGCCGAAGGCAGGCGCCAAACCGCTGCGCCACCCAGGGATCCCTACCCCCCGACCTTTATGTTAAAAGCTTGCTATGTGTCAGGCACTGTGCAAGGCACTGGGGTTACCATACTTGAGAAGACACGGTCCCTGTCGTCAAGAAAAGTGTGGTTTCGACTCTTGGCTCCAGATCAGCAGCTCTCACAGACAACAGGTTGACCTAGGTTGCAGGTGGAGCCCTTCTCCCTGGCTGCCATTCCCTGGGCTTCAAGCTTCTTTCCTTGCCAGTAGGCAGAAGCATCAGCTGGAGCAGGAAGGAACTCCCGTTCCAGCCGGGAGGTGGCGGCCTGCAGCCGACGACGCCTCAGGGGGACTTGGGCTCAAGGCTCCACTTGGTGGCAGTCTCGTCCGGCTCGGCTGGCCGCGCTTCTCCCCCGGCGGAACCAACTAGCTGGGGGCCTGGTTTCCGCACGGTTGCTAATCCACACGCACCCGACGCTTCCCAGCTTCCGCGCAAGCGCCGCGGTTGGCTGGACGGGGAAGGGGGTCCCCTCGGCCGAGCGCTTCAGAGAAAAGGAGGCTTACCCGCCAGCTGAGGTTTCTTGCGGGCTTCCGCCCCTCAGCCGGTCAATTCCCGGAGCTTGGGCCTCACCGGGCCGCGCGCCCAGCGTCCAGGACGAGCCGGGGCGATGGTGCAGATGGAGACGCAACTGCAGAGCATTTTTGAGGATGTGGTGGTGAGTGGAGCCGCCGGGCGCCGGGGCGGCGTCTGGGGGAGGGAGGGGCACCCAGCGGCCGCCGCGGCCAGCGCCCCCCACGTCTCCTGTTGTGGCCTCTCGTGCGTCGCAGGGGTCCGGCGCGCCCCAGCTCGCTGTCGGATTCAGTCTCCATAGAAATCCCCAGCACCCTCTGTGACAGGCCCGGCCGGGGGGTATTTTGTGCGTGTGGCGGGTCAGGGGGACTTGTCCCGTGTTACGTTGTAATGTCGTCTTAGGGGCGTGTCCCCCCCCCTTTTTTTTTTTTTTTTACTTTTTTACACCGCTTATTTTTCTGTCTTTTTTTTTTCTTTTTCTTTTTTTACAGAAAACGGAAATTATAGAAGAGGCTTTTCCTGGGTGAGTGTATACATATATGCACGGCAGATTTTTGTGTTTTTACCTGAGTGTCTTTGGAAGATGTGACTCGGGTTTGCCTTGGAGGCACGCGAGATCTGTAAGATCCTGGTTATGTTGAATTAATTCCCCCTCAAGAACTACTAGCAAATCTGTGATTTTTGCTTTTTAGAATGTTCATGGACACCCCTGAAGATGAAAAGACAAAACTAATTAGCTGTCTGGGAGCCTTCAGACAGTTTTGGGGTGGTCTTTCTCAGGTGAGCACTGCATTTTTTTCTACTACATCCAGGTCATGATTTTTGATGCCTCCTTTTTTACACTACTTTGATGTTGCTGCTAAGGTCCTTTTGGAAAGGGAGAAATTAGTGTCATTATTTGTATATGTGTATTCTGGTTTCCATTTGTTTCAATTTGTATTCTTCCAGTGGAGAACCAGTATTAAGAAATCAAACTGATGATGGCACATTGTGAGACACCTATAAAAAATCTCCCCCATGTTAGATTATATAAAACACTTCATCCTACTCTGATTTATTTGGTGCATGTGGAAACAGCTCTGGTAGCAATTGTAAAAGATACAAATTTCATTCATTTATTCAACAGAAGGAACTAGCAAAACATTGATACAGAGATGCTATGATTAAACATACCATAGTAAGGGGATCCCTGGGTGGCTCAGTGGTTTAGCACCTACCTTCCGCCCAGGGCGTGATCCTGGAGACCCAGGATCAAGCCCCACATCCGGCTCCCGGCGTGGAGCCTGCTTCTCCCTTTGCCTGTGTCTCTGCCCCCGCCCGCTCCCGCCCCCATGCGTTTCTCATGAATACATAAATAAAATCTTTAAAAAATAAATAAATAAAGATACCTTAGTAAAGATACAAAGATGCCACAATAAGGATACTATAATAAAGATACACAGATCTTCTAAGAAAAATGAGGAAAGGAGCAGTAGAACTTAGTAACAAAGAACAGTCACCAGAAAATGTATCCATGAAAAAGACAAAATGTGTGATCCTTAAAGAGCTGGTGTTCCACGAATGTATTACCTTCTGATGGTGCATTATTGGTAGGAAAATGAGAACTGTTTATATTTGACCACTGGTGGTAAGACTTGCTTCCCAAACATGGGGTTACATAGGTATAAATCTTGTGGGTTTTTTTTTTTATAAGATTTTGTTTATTTATTTATTCATGAGAGACGCAGAGAGAGAGACGGAGGCAGAGACACAGGCAGAGGGAGAAGCAGGCTCCGTGCAGGGAGCCTGATGTAGTACTCTCCTGGTACTCTGGGATCATGCCCTGGGCTGAAGGCAGGCATTCAACCACTGAGCCACCCAGGCGTCCCTTAAATCTTGTTTTAATTGTCTTCAAATTGGTAATCTATTCATATGGCTCCAAATAAAAAAGTACCAAAAAGGGGACCCAATGGATAGTCTGCCTTCCATCTCTCTTAGCTTACACCTGCTCTTTTTTGTATCCGTAGCTGGTATTCTCAGTTTGTTGCCTTCTGGAAGTATTTTACACATATAGGATCAACTTTTATAGAACATTCACATAATGTGTTCACTGTTCATTAGCCCTTTTCCTCTTTCTATTAAAATCTGAAAATAATTCTACATCAATCCGTTGAACGTTATTTTTGCCTTTCTTTTTTACAGCAACATAATCTATTATATGATTGCACCTTCCTTTAACCAGTCCCCTGGTTTTTCTTAACTACTCCAGTTTAGGTTATTTAGATTACTTCTTAACTACTCCACTTTAAACAATACTATAATGGACAATATTGTGCACAGGACACTGAATAAATTCCTGGAAGCAGTATTGCTGGGTTAGAGGGTATGTCTACTTAAAATTTTTATAGAAATTTCCTGATAGCTTTCCATAAGAGTTATACCAATTCATACTCCTCTAGGAATGTGTAAAAGTATCTGTTCCCTAGGGCCTCACAGTAGGTTGTTAATAAATTTTTTTGATGTTTGCCGATCTAAAATGAGAAATCCTATCTCATTATGGTTTGTTTTGCACTTCTTTGGTGTTGAACATGCTTTCAGCATATTTTAATAATTCATTAAACAATTTATGAATTGAGGATGGCCCTTGTTTTTCAGAAATTTGTATTCTAATGGAGGAGCTAGAAAAAAAAATAGATCTTTCTAAATCGGCCTTATACATTCCAATAGAAGTGTGTATGAGGCACAGTGGTGCAGAGGAAGAGGACATGTAGGTTCCTCTTGAGGGAATCCTAGAAGACAAATTGATATGGGTACTATATTTTGGTATCAGATTTAAAGTTATACAAGTCTAGAAATTTAATATGTCATTGGATTCACAACTGGGCCCCTGAGGATTAGAGTCACACAGTTCTCATGAGACTGATGTACTAACTCACAATGGATTTTTTCCCTCAGTGACAGGAATGTTTGAATCTGCCATTTAGGGCACTTCTTACAATGCCATACACAATCCTTTTTAGAATTTTCTATTGACTATGTGTACATTAATAAAATCTTCCTCCTTTTGGAGGTCTCATGTAATAAAAATGATGGGAATTGATAGAATTTTATTATTTTAAGCTTAATATAACTGAAATACTAAATCTGAATTTTTCCATTTTTTTAAATTGTTTTCATCATGAATGTTTATAATGGAGTATTTCATTCATAGTTTTGATATACTCTGAGGTGTAGTATTCTCTGTCAGTTATAAAATATCACTTTGGACCTAAAATGTAATCATTTTCTAATTTTCCAGGAATCTCATGAACAGTGCATCCAGTGGATTGTTAAATTTATTCATGGCCAGCATAGTCCTAAAAGAATTTCTTTTCTCTATGACTGTTTAGCAATGGCAGTAGAGACTGGTCTCCTTCCACCCAGGTATGTTTAATGGTGGATATGAGCAATTCAAAGAATCTCAAGATTTTTTAATGTTTGGAAATTGGCCAAGATTCTTATAAAAACATGAAGGAATGAAGAAGAAAGTTAGGCTCAACAAGTAATCCTTCATAAAATCTCAGATTTTAGTTTCTAGGACGTAGTGTTCTTAGAATTGTATACTTAAAGGCTCAAACCCAGGTAGACTTTGTCTTTCAGCCCAGGGGCTAGGATCACTTAATATTTTATTAACACTCATGGTTATGGTGGTGGACTGAGCTCAGTAGGCAGTTTTATCTCAGGGTCTTGTGATTGCAATTAGATGGTGGCTATAGCTATAGTTATCACGAAGGTTTCCCCATTCATATGTCTGGTAGTTGATGCCTGGCTGTCATCTAGGATCTTAGCTGGAGCTATTGGTGGAATCTATGTAGGCCCTGTCCATGTGACCTGGACTTTCTCACAGCATGATGGTGTCCAAGACCAAGCATTCAAAAGAAGACTAGGCAGAAGTTGTAATACTTTGCCTTGGGGTTGTAAGTGTCCTTTTTGTCATAATCTTAGGCCTGCCCACATTTAGGGGAAAATAATCTAGTCCCTTCTCCCACCTGTTCATGGGAGGAGTGTCAGTGTCCCCCTTCAGAAGAGCATGTGGGATTGAAAATCTTATTGCAGCCATCTTGGAAAAATACAACCTACCACAAACTGAAGATGGTAAACATTTAATCAATAGCTTTTGTTGGATTTCTTTCTGGTAAAAATATAACATAATATTATTTTGTTCTATTTTGTGTTCTGTCTTTCACACAAGTAAAAAATGTAATATATATGTAATTTTTTAAAGAGTATTCTTGAATAGTAATGTACCTTTCTGAAGAACACTGACAAATGTAATGTCCAGAGTACATGGACCCTGGCTATTAGAGAACTTGCAAAATTCTGTCTTGTAACTGGAATGAGTATTTTTATTTTCTAGAATGGTTTGTGAATGCCTGATAAACTCTGACACACTTGAATGGGAAAGAACACAACTTTGGGCCCTAACATTTAAGCTGGTCCGGAAAATAATTGGGGGAGTGGATTACAAGGTATTTTTTCCTAATTATAGAAAGTAATCACTTTCAGACATGAATAATTTTTCAGTGTGTATATCTTAAAATCTGACAGGGGAAATGAAGTAGAAGCATTTACAAAATCTATATTTTGTTGTATTTCCTAAAGGGATTTAAAATTACTCAATGTTTCCTACAGCTTCTCTGCTTTCCTCTCAACATTCTTAAAAATGCATGTGGCTGTATGATGAATAGGGAAGTCACCAAGCAAACTCTGGGCTCCTTCAGCCCACAGATCTTACGATTGTTGCAGCCCCTTTCAAATGAAAGAGCACAGAGCAGGGCTGTGTGGAACTGTGAAGGGATGTAGGCATCAACTGATAAGTGAGCAAGTCCTGCTTCACCTCCACTTTGACCACCTTTGAACACACATCCTTCAGCACTCATGTCTTGACCCAAAAATAAAAGCATATACTCCCTGTGTATCTTTTTTTTTAATAAATTAATTTTTTATTGGTGTTCAATTTGCCAACATATAGAATAACACCCAGTGCTCATCCCGTCAAGTGCCCCCCTCAGTGCCCGTCACCCATTCACCCCCACCCCCCGCCCTCCTCCCCTTCCATCACCCCTAGTTCGTTTCCCAGAGTTAGGAGTCTTTATGTTCTGTCTCCCTTTCTGATATTCCCCACACATTTCTTCTCCCTTCCCTTCTGTTCCCTTTCAATATTATTTATATTCCCCAAATGAATGAGAACATACACTGTTTGTCCTTCTCAGATTGACTTACTTCACTCAGCATAATACCCTCCAGTTCCATCCACGTTGAAGCAAATGGTGGGTATTTGTCGTTTCTAATGGCTGAGGAATGTTCCATTGTATACAGAAACCACATCTTCTTTATCCATTCATCTTTCGATGGACACCGAGGCTCCTTCCACAGTTTGGCTATTGTGGACATGGCTGCTAGAAACATCGTGCTCCCTGTGTATCTTTATACAGCTTGGGATCTCCCTTGCTTCACAACCATTCTCCTTCATTCAAACCACTTTTGTTACTTATTCTGTTTGAAAGAATTATCATTGCCTAACCCTGTGTTTTATGTCTGTATTTTCTCTAATCTAAAATGACTTAAGTGGTAATTATTGATTTGAATCATGATTTAATAGAAAACTAAAACTAAGAAGTTTCTCTTTCTCTCTCTCTCTCTCTCTCTCTCTTCATTTCCCTTAGAAGGTTAACATGCAATTTTTACCTTTGTATGGTGTTTTAGAATTGTTTCTAATTCCTTTCATGTATATGTTTTTGTCTGTCTTTTCTATAAGATTGGTCACACAATTTATACTCAGTAAGTGCATATTGAATGGAATTTCTTCTCTATGCTTTATGGACAAGAAATTACAAATATTTCTATTGTTACAATAGGGTAACAGTAGGGTCCAGAAAGCTTAGCACAGTGTAGAAAGATTAATTTTTATTCATAAGGACTTTCTTTGTTCATTCATATTTTTATTCTTTAGAATTCTATTTTGGAACATGACTCTTCTTTTGGGCTAATGTTAGGGACTCGAGTGTTAGCTCTGATTCAGAAAAATTGAAAATGTGACCTTGAAGGTAATATATTTTTCTGAGTATATAATGTTGAAATCTTTAAATGCTTTAACTAGCACAGGGGGCATTACTTGGCTTTAACCTATGGGTTTCTTCTTCTATCAGGGTGTTCGGGATCTCTTAAAAGTGATTTTGGAGAAAATCTTGACAATACCCAATACAGTGAGCTCAGCTGTTGTACAGCAACTTCTAGCAGCAAGAGAGGTAATTTAGACATGTCTGTAATTCATTAGTCATAACCTGAAAAAAGTGTAGTTTTCTGTAGTTCTATGCCTTTCAAATGTATGGTAGTTATAGACTTCCATTTGGATACTTCTATAAAAATCACTTCTAGTTTTAAAGATGCTGTTTTATTATATTTCAAAAGAAAAATTTAAGTTTAATTAAGACAGGCTAAAGTCTTATAACCGTTTAAAATACTGTAATGTCTATATTACTGTTTTCTTAATTAAAAGCCATGTCTTAATTAAACTTAATTAAACTTAAATGGACCATTTAAAAGATATTTGTATTTTGTAATTAATGTTGCAAGAATTATTACTTTGGTCTATTGCTTTCCTATTAGAGTCTACCAATATTTAAAGCAGTTACTTAGTAACATCCATTTCATTTTTCATTAGTCTTCATTTTTTAGAGATTCTTTACATGTAAATAAATTCCTTTATGCTATAGATGAAGCCCAATGAGTCCATGAAATAATATCTTTTAATATCTTTGTTATTGCCACTGTTGTATTTAAAGGGCTTATCTGTGGAACTAATCAAGAATAACATTGTTCTTTTATTTTTTTTAGGTTATAGCATATATCCTGGAAAGAAATGCCTGTTTATTACCAGCCTACTTTGCAGTTACAGAGATCAGGAAACTATATCCTGAGGGAAAACTTCCACACTGGGTAAATCTGGTATTTTCCAAGTTTTTTAACAGAAATTTTAATAAAAAATAGTTATATTAATCTCATTTTTGTGTGCTTACTTTTAAAATGGGTACTTATCCTGAGATAAACTATATTTTTTTTATCATTATAATGTATTTCTCTGCTATCCTACTGAGACAGTTTCTTTTTCTTTTTTTTTTAAGATTTATTTCTTTATTTTAGAGAGAAAGACAGAATGTGCCCAGAGTGGGGGTGGGTGGCCAGAGGGAGTTGGGGAGAGAGAACCTCACACAGATTCTCCATTGAGCACAGGGCCTGACACAAGACTTGATCTTACAACCCTGAGATCATGACCAGAGCCAAAATCAAGAGTTGGACGCTTAAGCAACTGAGCCACCCAGGCACCTTAGTTTCTATATCATCTGTTAAAATATACCAGCTTCATGAAATAGCCAAAGACATGATGGTATAATTAGGAATAATTCAGGGACAGATGAACTCGGAAGTAATTGTTTGAAAGGAAGTAAAAGAGAACTGACTTTTGAGTAATTTTTATATGTCAGGTATTGTATTAAATCTTTATACGTTGTCTCATTTTACATAAATGATGGTTATATTCAAGCAATCTTGATTTTATTTATTTTTGTTTTTTTAAATTTTTATTTATTTATGATAGTCACACACAGAGAGAGAGAGAGAGAGAGGCAGAAACATAGGCAGAGGGAGAAGCAGGCTCCATGCACCGGGAGCCCGACGTGGGATTCGATCCCGGGTCTCCAGGATCGTGCCCTGGGCCAAAGGCAGGCGCTAAACCGCTGCGCCACCCAGGGATCCCGATTTTATTTTTTATTCTTGTTTTTGTTTTAGTTACTTGGAAACCTGGTATCAGACTTTGTGGATACCTTCAGACCCACAGCAAGAATAAACTCCATTTGTGGTAAGATTATAATTTAAAATGGACTAAATAGTACCTGATTTTTAGTGAACTTTTCAACAGAATTGGCAGATGGTATCTTATACATGTCTTGGTGGTTTGTCATTTTGGTAATTATGTAAAAGCTTAATGATAGCCATTTACTTGTTTTTAGGTACTTTGTTGGCTGAATGTAGGGAGGGAAAAGCAACTACCTAGACTTGGTCTGAGCTTCAGATAGAATTGTTCTAGAAGATACATTTCCTGGTGACCGTAGGGAACTTCTAGTAAAACACCAGGGAATCTTCAGACAACTAAAAGTCTCAACCAACTATCCTTCTGTGGCTGTGATACACAAGACTATCAGGCTCTTTAAGCCCATTCCACTTCACACTTTTGCTCTGTACTTCATTTATTTTTTTTAATTTTTCATGTTTTGTTACATTCTTAGAATTTGCTTTTAAGAACAAGTATGTGATTTGGCAATTTGTGCAGTGCCTAACACTGAGTATATAGAATATTATCTAGTGACACCAAATTTTGAGCACTTCTTGTGAATCGGGTGCTATTCTAGATTGGAAATACAAAAATAAAGCAAGCAGACACTAGACAGATAATCCTCAGATTTCTAGCTTTTGTACTAAGTGGATATTAATATCATTTCATAAATTCTGAAAGTGGTGAGGGTTTGAGAAGTGATGAATTCATTAAAGATTCGTTAAGCTTGAGGTGTCTGAGAGACATCCAAGTGACAATAGTCATTAGGCAGTTGGATATGTGAGTTGATGGTCATATGCTACATCTAAGGCCTCTAGGAACATCATGCATAAAGTTGATCATGTTGACCCTAGGCTAGAGATCTGCAAACTTTTTCTATAAATGATGATAAAGTAAATATTTTAGGCTTTATGAGCTATAAAGTCTGTTGCAACTACTCAACTCTGCTGTTGTAGTAGGAAAGCATCAGTGTTCCAATAAAACTTTATAGAAACAGGGCAAGCTGCATCTGGCCCATGGATTATAGTTTGCTGATCTTTATATATTTGCACAAATGTAACATTTTTTAGTTTGGAAGGCCTGTACAATTAATTGGTCTCCAGCCATCTGGACTAAAAATAATCAAAGAGAATCCCCAAAATTTCTATCTAATGACAATCTTTTTTTTTTTTTTTTTAAGATTTTATTTATTTATTCATGAGAGAGAGAGAGGCAGACATAGGCAGAGGGAGAAACAGGCTCTTACCAGGAAGCCTCATGTGAGACCCGGGATCACACCCTGCGCTGAAGGCAGATGCTTAACCACTGAGCCACCCAGGTGTCCCTAATTACAACCTTTTTAAAGTCAGTTCCTGATTCAACATAGATATTTATTAAATATTCTTAGTGTGAATGAGGGACCAGGCATTTCTGTGTTCACATTTACTTTAAAACATTTTTTGTGATACATACAGGCCGCTGCAGCCTTCTGCCAGTTGTAAATAACTCAGGAGCCATTTGTAATTCATGGAAATTGGACCCTGCAACTCTTCGTTTTCCTTTGAAAGGCCTTTTGCCATATGATAAGGTATGTTGATAAATACAGTGGAATTTTTGGTCCACCTGATATTCTTCATCCTGCATTATATGATGTATTATGCTACATTATCTCTTCATAGACTGAAGTATATATCTAATGAAAAGTAGTTTATGGTTTATCATGTAATTCTAGTATCCAAGTGGTTTGTGGTTTGTAATATTGGGTGTTTATATTCCAGTGGGCCCCCAACAAAGCACTTAGGCTAAGGAAGCTGAATCTTTATAATGGAATCCTTGCTTTTATTCCTCCTTTACAAAGTAAGGACCAAAAATGAATTTGTACTTTTCTTAAAATTTAAAGAGTGAGCCTCTCCTTTGTTATATTTTTTTATTTTTATGTTTTTTTTTTTGTTTTTTGTTTTTTGTTTTTTTGTTGTTTTTTTTTTTTAGTTTTTAAAAAATTTAAGTAATCTATGCCACCATGGGGCTTGAACTTGGGGACCCCAAGATCAAGAGTCACATGCTCTTCCAACTGACCCAGCCAAGCACCCCTTTACCCCTACCTGTGTTAGATTTTTTCTTTTAATGGGTTGGAGAGGACAAAAGTGGAGTAGAATATTCTCTAAAGAAAAAAATCTACAAGTATCAGTAAAATGAAGCGTGAGATATAGATAAAAAGCTAGAATGAAATATGATAGATTCATTATACTATCTTGGGAGTTGAAATGGTTACAGAGCAGAGTATGAGGAGGACTACAGATTTTTCATGTAAATGTTTCATGTAAAAAATAATCTACAGCGTGATTAGAAGACTAGTCCAAAAGTGTGGAGAGGGAAATAGTCAAACTAGGACTATTAGTCCAATCCTGGACTCTTGTCAGCAAAACTTGGGAATGTGAAAAAGTGGTAAACTAAATGGAATTTACAGTTATCACGGTAACAGTAATATTGAAAACAGATCAGTTCATTACATACTTACTATATGCCAAGGAGTGTTCTGAGAACTTTTTTGCAATAACTCTTATTCTCAACTATTTTTTTAGTATCCCCATTATACAGATGATGACACTGAGACCCAGAGTGGGCTGGTTACTTGACTAAGACCCCATGTTTAGGAATTGTAACCAATTAGGATTTGAACTCAGACAATCTGATTCCAGGATCTACACTATTAACCCCTGTATTACCAAGTCATTTGTCCTCTCCAAATTTGGAAGTAGTATGTGTTCACACTTGTATGAAAATGATTGGAAACTGCCTCCATCCTCTTTGATTAGACATCTGGGCAGAAAATCCTTTCCTTACAGTGATGCTTAAGACTCTCCTATGACTATAACTGAAATCTTTCAAAATTTTAGCCTCTGTATGACCTTGGGCAAGTCCCTTCACCTCAGTTATATCACCTATCAAATGAGGGGTGGGATCAGACAAACTCTAAGCACTAAAATCCTATGATTTTTTTCCACTAGATACTGCCTACTGTGTGAAGGTAACAAGTGCCTTTAGCAGATTTTTTTATCCCAATTTCAAATTATTTGAATTAACATTTACTTTGATCTTGAAGCAATAATTTTTTTTATTTTCTTTAAAGGATCTGTTTGAACCCCAGACTGCTTTGTTGAGATATGTATTGGAGCAGCCTTATTCCAGGGATATGGTCTGCAATATGCTAGGTTTAAATAAGCAGGTACTGTACTATGCTGGAAACCAAGTAAATTCTGCATAGAATCTGCACTGTTCTTTTCTCTTTTCTTTGCTAGAGCTAACTGAGCAAAACAGTTAAGAACTATTTGGTGATTTTTTTTTAATATATGGTTTATTAAACAATGTATTATTCCTATCATTTATATATTACTTTAAAAATGTTTAAATTAAAAAGGAGATATTTTAAAAGTTGGTTTATTTTTGCATTGCTTTTTTTTCTATAAGGCCAGTTTCAAGTATACCTTTTGCCAGAGAAACCTACACATGACTTAACCATAATTTTTTTACTTTTTTATTGTTTGGATGGCTCTTTTTATAACCCTTGGTATCTTCAGCGTGGCCTGACTGCTGATTTTTTTCCCCCTTTTCAGTGTATGTTTGTGTCTGGTGGTTTAACATGTGGGAGGGTTTGTGCTGACTCTGGGTTCCTTGAGGCTGGCCTCATAGTCACTGTTTTGTCTTTTCTTTTTTTCTTCCTTTATTTTTGTTCTGTCCTGTCTTGTCCTGCCCATCCTCCAATGCTCTAGACCTTGAACATTGCTCAGGTATGTTCACAACCTTACTGTTGTATTGTGACTAACGATACGCTGGCCGCTTTGTAGCCACTGATTCCATTTAGAGAATACATGTATGGTCGGGGCTTGAAATTGGCAGGACCATGCTGAGACCAAGGCCACTAAAATGAATTTCTTCTTGGGATATGAGAGTTGTTTTTGGTGGATTGTTTTTGGTTTTGGTTTTTGGTGTTTTTTTTTTTTATATATTCTTTTTTTTTCTTTTTGCCTTTTTCTTTTTCTTTTTTTTTTTTTAACTAAGAGACAACACCTGGCACACAATAATGCCTGTCACTTTTTGATGTGTTGTTTTTCCTTCCCACTCCATTTTACTGTTTTTTGTTTTTTTTTTTAAATACTTTAGGGCTAAAGCTTGCCTTGTGGAATTTTCAGAGATGGAAAGATTTGTGGTGGCCTTTATCTTTCCAGATGATTAAAACATAAATAAATAACATCTGTAAAAACTACTTATGTTGCTTTGCCTTAAAACAAAAACAAATTAAAAACAAAACCAAAAAGAGGAAAAAGCACCCTAATAGAGACGTTATTTTAAAAGTTGGAGTGGTAAACTTTATGCAGGGAAGGTTTTTTTGGAAACATGGGGATTGACTAAGAAATGTCACACTCTTAGGTGACCCCACACCTGCTTGACAAACACCCTTCTTTGTCAGTCTTTGCCAGAAGTGTCCTCCTCCTAGAGTGGGCTCCTCGCAGTTGAAGTTTACCTGCGGTGGGAGAAAAACACTGTGGCCAAACTTTATAAACCAAACTCTTATACAGTCCCAAGTCTGTTCCAGGACTTTTCACCTTTGAGATTTTAAGCAAAATAGTGGTTCCAGTTATTTTTGTTAAAAATTTTTGAGCCCAACATATTAAAATAGACCAGCTTTTTTTGTTTTACAAAGACATTCTTGTCTAGGTTATATAAAATAGCGTTCCTGTTTGCAATACTATAGTGAAGGTTGTGCCAGTGCTTCCATTTATAAAGCCCTATTTTTAAGGACATATAGCTTGGCCATAAAACTTGCTCAGTGTTGAAACTTTGCATGCCAAACCTCACCCTAGTAGCAGTATCTCTTTTATTATTTTAAGTTTTTTTCTTCTGAAAAATTTACCAAGTTTCCTTGTTTGGACAAGCCTATGTACATGTGAACCTGAAACTGCTTCACACTACAGTATCTGACAGTTACTTCATATAACCCATCAATTTACTATCTTAAATACCAAGTTATTAATTCTGATCAACTTCCACTTGAGTTAGAGGTAAGTATTCAGTCAACTTTGAAAGAATGCTTCATGCTGTCTTAAAACTACTTTTTGCAATGAACTTTAAGTCATACTTGATTCAGTTTTTCTTACAGTTTGGTGGATAAATGTACCCATGGTCATTTGAGCTGCAAGTACCTTCCCCCAGATAGCCTTAGTTATCATGAGCTTTTTGCTCTTGGGATGCAGCTCTTCTCAAAGTAGAAATTGACAAAACAATTCATGGAAGAGTTTTTTTTTTATTTGATTATTTTAATAACAAGTTTCAACCTAAAAAAAGTTTATGACTGAGACATAAATCCATAAAAAATAAAGTTTATAATGGAAATGCTGACAGAACATTATTAATATTGGTCCCACTGTAAACATTGTCAAAAGTTCACAATTCATCAGTAATTGTTTTGGTAGAAAACTCTGTAGTGAATGGACTTGTAGATGGAAGATATGTGCTGAACTGACTTGATATATTTTTACCACCTGGAACGTAGAGTAGAAAATGAAAATACAAAGTATAAACATATGATTAAAAATAAGTTATCTTATCACATCTTTTATCATTACAGAACTATATCCTGCACTATACTTTCTTGTCCTTTCTCTAGCAATAATTTACTTAAAGCTTGAAACCTTTTAAGAGCTGTCCATATTGCATTTTCCAGTAGGAATTGGGCTATATTTTATCCTGAAGTCGGTCACATTCAGAAAGCATAAATAATAGCCCAGCTCTGTGACCAGCAAGGTGAAGTGTTCAACAGTGGAAGAATCCTATTTTGTGTGTTTACACCACTTTGTGTTCTTTCTGCTGAATAAGAACATTACAACCAGATACACTCCTAAAGCTGCTATGTAGTAGTGTGTGAACTCTGGGTACACTGAGATAGTGAAGTATTGATTGATCACTCAATTATCTTTGAAAGGCACCACTGAAAGTGGTATTAACTGGCATAGGATTCAATTCTGATCAGCAAAGAATATGATAAATGTAATACAAAGGGATTTCTCTTCCCAACTTGTCCTGAATAGGTATTGCTTTAAAATTGATTTCTAGCACTGAAATGATGATTTGAAATTAATGTAAGCCCATCTAAGTATATGTTAAAATTTTACAACAAAAACAGTACCAGAACTGTTGTATCAAAAGTGTCAGGGACTATTTAATATATGATATGGTTTCTTAGACTGAAAAGCATTACCATTGTCATTTGAAATACTGGTGGGAAAGGATCAGGGGCATGAGTAGAAGTTAATGTGTTTCTATTAATGCCTTGTCCCTATGTTTCCAATGCAGTTTGAACTATTATGCAGAAATTTGATTGTTAAAATACTGAACTTAGGTTCTTATTTAAACAGGTTTTAACTAAATCTGCATATAGATATTATGTAAACTAGCTGATTCAACTTATATGCCTATATCTTGACTTAAATTTACAAAAGCTTTCAAAAAGCACTTTGTGAATAGCCATAGATAAAGCCTCCAGTGGCTTACCAACTTACCAAAGCCTGGTGATTGATAATTAATCTTTATCAGTTTAATTAATTAATTAATTAAACTGCTTTTGTTTGTTCCACTTTGTAAAATAGTCTACATGGTGGAGAGTATTAATTTTAATGTACTTATATTTCAGTAATGAAAACTAAAGCTAAGCTTATTCTAAGTAGTTTACACAGATCATTTTATATTTCAGTGGAGGGTTTTTCTTGGTATTAATGAAATTGGCAAATAAATAAAGGAACTAAGCTATCCCAAAATTCGGTTTGAGAAATATCCTTGGCTTTAACCAAAACACCTGGGAAACATAGAGTTAATCCTCATGGATGTTCAGCCACGCTCAGTTGCCAGGGCGCTGGATGCCATAGAAATTCCAGACTAATGTCATTCTTTTTTTTTTTTTTTTTTTTTTTTTTTTTTTTTTACTAATGTCATTCTTAACACAAAATGTAGAGGTAATTTGAGTTGTGGTGTGTATTGAAAGATCATCAGCTTTAACTATAAATTTCCTAGTTGTTCTTACTTTGTCAAAAATTGTAATATTTTTGGTTTTCCTCTTTAAATCATTAATGTATGACCATTACAACACTGTTAAAGATATGTAGGTAAAAATCCAGTTTTTAAAAATAAATGGCTAATACTAAAAAGGGATATTCCAAAATGACTCAGGTGCTAAAAACCAATTTTATTTAGTTTGTTCTTTTTTCCTGAAGTGGACCAATGAAAGACCATCATGGATGGAGGAATAGATGATAAATTGGTTAGTTTCCAAACCAGAAGCAAATTCCCATCACTAATGAAAAATTCCTACTGGAAATCCTGGCTTTACTTCTTTTCAAATTTTTCTGACTCTTGTATACTTTGAATGATTTCACTCTAAATTTGTGTTGTCTGACATATTTCTTAGGTTGTTGGTGGTTGGCAGAACTAGTGAATTTCAAGCCCTGTACACAGTAGTTTTGCATGCTGATATAAGAAATAGTTTGTAGTGTTGTCTGTTGCACTTTGCTCTGCTTCATAATGATAATTACATTTGGAGGGAAAGTACTGTAGTCTCAACTGGTGGTGTTAATATTGCTATTTGTAAACCTGTAATGTGGTTGAACTGTGATCATGGCATTGTGTTTTTGGAAAAACTATGAAACAATCATTGATGCTTACTGTTTTGGATAAATGTTTGTTTTATTTGCATGCTTTAAGAAAGTGCAGCTATATTGGAGCTTTACAAGTTTGGAGCTGGCAAAAAGCATGCAAAAGAGGGGATGCTGTTCATTATGTTTTGTTTTTTCCAAATCTGTCCCCATTTTGCATTTTTTCCCTAAATTTAAAGAAATCATATCCCTTTTTCATGGCAAAAGACTAATAATCATGTCTAAAGTTTAGAGGGAAGGCATCTGTATTAGTAATTGTATTCACTAGAAAGGCTTCCAACTGCCTGGCTATTAAGTCATATAACATATTTTATAAAAGAAGTACAAAAATGACTTAAAATATGGCTTACATATTTCTTTTGGTAAAAGTATATTTTTTAAATCACTTTTAAAAACACAAATATTTTTGCCTCTAGAAAGGGAAGTTGCATTTTCATTTTTAGTGTTTAAATTCAATTATTTTTCTTGTTTTAGATTTTAAAACAGTCTAATTTAAAATTAAAGCTGCATTATGTTTGGCTTCTAAGAAGGAGGAGCAAAGATTAACTTTGAAGGTTTTTTTGTTTTGTTTTGTTTTTGAGGAAGTTTCCATTTCCTGAATTTTCCATATCAGGATCAACGTTACACATTGAAAAATAGATACTAAGTAATCTGGCAGTTATTCAGTTACACCTCTGCATGTAAAGTTAGCGTAAACTTGTGGTTGCTTTAGATTCTCATTGCTTAATTTGCTCTCATCACAATGTTTGACTCTTGAAAATTCAAGGTTTTTACATTTTGAGTTAGAATGTAAAATTAATAGTGCTATCCTCATTTCTTATGCTTCTTAAATTATCTTTTTTTTCAAAAGAGAAGTAACAAAATTTTCTACTGTACAAATAAATACCCTTTGTCAAGTTGAAGCAATGACATGTATAGTGAAAGTCAGAAGTTAGTAAGAAGTCTGTTTTCTATGAGATCTGAAAAATAATTTTTTTTGGAACTCATCCTCTATGATAGTGTAACATGATGCAGCTTTAATAGACTAAACCTAACCTTAACTTTCTAAGTTCAACTTCATTCCATGCTTCTCAGCCTCTTGTTACAATTAATGCCCATTAACCAGTAACTCCTGAAACTAACAGGGAGGCTTTTGGAATACTGTATCTAATCTCTGCCCTACAGCACAAGCAGCGCTGCCCTGTGCTGGAGGACCAGTTGGTGGATCTGGTGGTTTATGCCATGGAGCGGTCCGAGACTGAGGAGAAATTTGACGATGGGGGAACAAGCCAACTCCTGTGGCAGCACCTCTCGAGTCAGCTCATTTTCTTTGTGCTTTTCCAGTTTGCAAGTTTTCCACATATGGTCCTTTCTCTTCATCAGAAGGTAAGTGCTAAATCTTTTGTGAGAGCCACATCACCTGTTGATTAGTATGTTTTAGACTACCATGGACTTTGCCTAGTGATTTCGGCAATGGCAGAAGTTCTGCGCCCCAATTTCTGTTTTGCACAGTGCTTTTATGGTTTCTAAACTTTTCACTTTCTTGTCACTGTAGATACTGGTTTCAGTCATTCATTCCATATATTCATAGTGCAAGGAACTGGCGGATACAAAATGAAAAGGCACTGTGGTACCCTCAAGGAGCTCCTTACTAGTGGAAAGATAAAGGAATAAACAATATGATTATAATTTAATAGTTCACATAATGGAAGCATGTTTTCCTGCAATAGGAATGAAGGAGAATAGTCCCTATTAAAAACACCAGGAATGGCTTTATCAAAGAGATCTCGAAGCTAGCACTTGATGGACAAGTAGAAATTTGCCAAGAGGAAAAGATAGGAAAGTGTTTCTGTAGCAATAAGGTGATCATTTGGGAAAGGATAAATGTGTGTGAGAACTGGAAAGAAAAATATAAACAAAAAGTGTTGGTGAGATTAGGAAGGCAAGACCAGACATGGAAAACTTTATATGGGCAAGTGTTTGTTCTAAGGCATTTAGATCTCTTTGGGAGGTAAATGAGGAAGGGAATGACCTCATCATTATAGAAGTGGGAAAAATTACTGCTAATTGCTACATGTAGAAAGATGGTGACATAAAGATGGAGAGAGCCAAAATCAGAGGCATGAAAATTGGTAAGGGAGCCTTTGCACTGATCTGGGTGACAGATGCTGACAGCTCAAACCAGGACGACAGAGAGGAGGAGCCTAAGACCAGGTGTGCTAAGACAGGTGTGCTGAGAAAATGACTTGGCCATGAGTAGGTAACAGAGGGAGTAACAGGAGTCTAGGATCACTCTCTGGTTTCTATTTTGGCAGTGAATGAAAAAGTGGAACAATGAGTCCAAAATAGGGAATACAAGTAGAAGAGTTGGTTTTATCATAAGATTTTAGATGCATTGAATGGAAATAAATGTTGTTATATCTGTAACATCTCTACAGCATGGATTATTTTGGGGAAACTTTTTTGTAAATATTGTTAAAATCCTTTTAACCACCAGTTACCCCCCATTGCCACTTCCACCACCATTGATCTCTGTTACAGTCTGCAGGAAATTAGAAGTGTTTTTTGATAACAACTTGAAGATTTTAAATTTTAAAAAAAATCCTTTTGGTATCATGAAGTATTCCTTGTGTTTTGATGAGTTATTTGTAGTAATTATCTAATATTAAACTTGATTCTCTTGTATATGTGGTCAACTTAGTTATGTTCTAAAACATTTAACTTTTGATATTCATACCTGTTCGGGGGGTCAAGAAGGAAACATATAAAATTTTAAAATAGGGGATCCCTAGGTGGCACAGCGGTTTGGCGCCTGCCTTTGGCCCAGGGCGCGATCCTGGAGACCCGGGATCGAATCCCACATCGGGCTCCCAGTGCATGGAGCCTGCTTCTCCCTCTGCCTATGTCTCTGCCTCTCTCTCTTTCTCTCTCTGTGACTATCATAAATAAATAAAAATAAAAAAAAATAAAAAATAAAATTTTAAAATAATTTAAAAGGCTTTGCTTGGTATGTCTTGAGTTGAGACTAAGACTAAGTATTTTGTAAATGCCAAAGTTAGATGCTAACTTTTGGAGGACAGGGTTTTTTCTGGTTTTGGTTTTGGTTTGTTTTTCTTTAAACTTTATTATATCCATTTCTTTAGCCAGCTGTGTAGACATGTATTTAAACATCTTTTACAGTTAGCAGGGCGAGGACTGATTAAAGGCAGAGATCATCTAATGTGGGTTCTCCTGCAATTCATTTCTGGAAGTATTCAGAAAAATGCACTAGCTGATTTTCTCCCTGTCATGAAGCTCTTTGACCTTCTATACCCAGAAAAAGAAGTAAGTTTTACAAAATAGTTAATAATGTGATGGATTATGTCTAATTTATGTTAAAGAATTTTAGTTTGATTTTGTGAAAAGATGACTAGATTTGGAAGTTGAAAACTTGAGTTCTTTCCCAATTCTGTGACTAACCATAATCAGGATGGACATCAGTCCCTTTTGACGTTAATTTACTCATATGTAAAGTGAAGAAATTGAACTGGATTGTTTCTGAAGCTTATCTTAAATCAAAGTTAAACATCTTGGGATCCCTGGGTGGCTCAGCGGTTTAGCGCCTGCCTTTGGCCCAGGGCGCGATCCTGGAGTTCTGGGATCGAGTCCCGCGTCGGGCTCCCAGCATGGAGCCTGCTTCTCCCTCCTCTTGTGTCTCTGCCTCTCTCTCTCTCTATGTCTATCATAAATGAATAAATAAATCTTAAAAAAAAAAGTTAAACATCTTGTGTAGCAAGCTCTTTCTCTGTATTCTAACTAGGTTTACAGTTTTTAAAAGCATTAAGCTCTTTTAATCCATACACATCATCTAGAGACCAAATAACATTAGTATCTGTTAATATCTTTTTTCAATTGAGTATGTTCTCCCTATTTTATTATATGAGTATTTGAGTAAAATGTGATACATATTGATGATTGCCATTTTTAAAAATACATTTTATTATGGAAATTTTTAAATGCACAAAAGAGGTAGAGTACATAGAAAAATAAACTCCTGTGTACTCATCACCAAGAAAGACTTTTTTGTTTTAGTTTTCTGTTTTTAGTTTAGTTTTAGTTTTTTCTGTGTTTAGTTTTAGTTTTAGTTTTTTGTTTAGTTTTCAGGTATACAATATGATGATTTGACAGTTCTGTACATTACTCAGTGCTCATCATAAGTGTACTCTTTAATCCTCTTCACCTATTTCAACCATCCCTCCCACCCACCTCCACTCTGGGAACTGTCAGTTGTTCTCTATAGTTTTAAGTCTGTTTCTTTTTTTTTTTTTTTTAAGATTTTATTTATTCATGAGAGACAGAGAGAGAGAGAAGCAGAGACACAGGCAGAGGGAGAAGCAGGCTCCACGCACGGAGCCTGATATGGGACTCAATCCTGGGTCTCCAGGATCAGACCCTGGGCTGAAGACGGCGCTAAACCACTGAGCCACCCAGGCTGCCCTAGAGTCTGTTTTTTGGTTTCTCTCTCTCTCTTTTTTTTTTCTTTTTCTTTGCTCACTTGTTTTGTTTCTCAGATTCTGCAAAGGAGTGAAATCATATGGTATTTGTCTTTCTCTGACTTATTTCACTTAATATTATAATCTCCAGCTCCATCCATGTTGTTGTAAATGGCAAGATTTCATTCTTTTTTATGACTGAATAATTTTCCATTATGTATGTATACACACACACCATATCTTCTTCATTCATATCTCAATGGACCCTTGGACTGCTTCCATAATTTGGTTATTGTAGATTATCTAAAGTGATAATCATTGTGGCAGTGATCATAAGAATGCATGTATCCCTTTGAATTTGTGTTTTTGTATTTTACTACCCAGTATTGCAATTGATTACTGGATCATAGAGTAGTTCTATTTTTAACTTTCTGAGGCACTTCCATACCGTTTTCCACAGTGGCTGGCTGCACCAGATAGCATCCCCACCAACAGTGCAAGAGGGTTCCTTTTTTTCCATATCCTCACCAACACTCGTTTCTTGTGTTTCGTGAGTTCAGCCATTCTGATAGGCATGAGGGGATATCTCATTATAGTTTTAGGAAATATCCTTGCTTCATCTTTCCACTCATCTTTTTTGTTAACACTAGATAATTTTAAAGCAAGTTCTAGACATCCATGTCATTTCTCCTATCAGTATACAATATATGTGTAAGTGTGATGATGTATATTATTAGTGCTTATTTAGATTATGTATTCTGAATTGTAATATGTTCTTGAAAAGCATATATGTGACTTTCAGAAATTCTAAGTTTTCAGTATATTCATCGACATTTAGTAAGATTTCATAATGTGCTTATTTTTTTAATAATATAAATTTTTAAATGTTTGTGAATGCCCTGTGACAGTAGGAAAAACCTAGCTAAGCACCAGTGAATTTCTGTTAATTTCTTGGGACGTAAAAACAATCTTATTTTATTTAGTATATGTGCTGCCAAAGTGAGCACAAGTAAAAACAATCTTGTAATAATTTCAGTATTTGATAGCTGTTAGATCTTCTGATTTGTATTCTTGAATAGTCAAAGAACAATCAAAGCTAAATTAATAAAGTGTATTTTTAAAAAGAGGTATATCAAAAAAAGAGGTATATCAGCAAAGGATTATTAGAATACATATTTATTAGAATACATATAATTAGTTAATTCTCTTTCTTATAATATGCAAATTGTTATTTTTCAGTATATTCCAGTTCCTGATATTAACAAACCCCAGTCAACTCATGCCTTTGCAATGACTTGCATTTGGATTCATCTCAATAGAAAAGCCCAAAATGACAACTCGAAGCTACAGATTCCAATACCTCATTCCTTAAAGCTTCACCATGAGTAAGTAATTCATAGCTTAACAGTTGATTTTTTTAATTAATAAGTGGTGTGGTGTGGACAAATGTTAGTGTCAGTATTTGTATGAAGTATGGAAATCTCCCCACACCCACTAAGGATAAAGGTGAATATTTAATGTGCAAACGGCCTACCAAGAGAAACTAACCAATACCTGTATCCAGAAAACAACTAGAAAATTAATTGTTTATATGTGTGTTTATATAAAATATATATATATATTTATATTTATATTTAATTTCCGAGTCTAATTTTTGCTTTTACATGCTTTACCTTAAAGTTTTTTTTTCTTTAAAGGTTTTATTTATTTACTCATGAGAGACACAGAGAGAGTCAGAGACATAGGCAGAGGGAGGAGAAGGAGGCTCTCCTCAAGGAGGCAGATGCAGGACTTGATCCCAGATGCCAGGACCACACTCTGAACCAAAGGCAGATGCTCAAACACTGAGCCACCCAGGCGCCCCTTAATTAAAATTTTTAATTTCCAAAAGCATGTGAAAATGTTTCAAAATTTCTTAGGTATTCAGGATCTGAGCATGATCTGACATATGTCTTCACTCCCTGGGCCACCTGACTATTTGAGGTGCTCTGGCTGGTGTGCTCCTTACATCATATCCAGAGCTGTGATTACTCAGAGAAGATGCCCTTATTAGATGGGACTTGTCTTTAGATAGTCACAGGTGTTAAGAACACCAGAACTTCCCACCTAGAACTTCTGACTACGACTGTCAAATCTCTCCATAGGAGAGTATAGGGTAGGCAGACTTCACATTTTATTTGACTTTCCCTTTAGGAGGCATTCCTTAATCGTCTTTCACAGTGACGTCTTTAATGAAGCCACCTTGTTGTGCTTAACCAGATAGATAATAAATAGAAATCTAGATCATGAATTCATGAGTTATTTCTTCATTATCTGAACCTTAGTGCTATAATGTAGTAATACTTAACAAATATCCATTAATTGATATCTTGTGATTACTTAAGTTCTTTTTAAAATGCTGCTCAAACTTTTATATATTTCCACTCTACATTTTGGGCAGAAACTGTAATACCTATAGGAATAAAGGTAGTATTAGTAAATCATTTTATGAAAATAAATGTTTTTTAAAATGCAGAGTTAAGGGATCCCTGGGTGGCTCAGCAGTTTGGCACCTGCCTTTGGCCCAGGGCGCGATCCTGGAGTCCTGGGATTGAGTCCCACGTCGGGCTCCCTGCATGGAGCCTGCTTCTCCCTCCTCCTGTGTCTCTGCCTCTCTCTCTCTCTCTCTCTGTCTGTCTATCATAAATAAATAAGTAAATCTTTAAAAAAAAAATGCAGAGTTAACTTTCTGGGAATTATTTGCATATTTTACTGTTTAATGGTCCTTGAAATTTTAGGTTCCTACAGCAGAGTCTCAGAAATAAAAGTTTACAAATGAATGATTATAAGATTGCCTTGCTGTGTAATGCATACTCTACAAATTCAGAATGTTTTACTTTACCCATGGGAGCTCTGGTAGAAACTATTTATGGAAATGGAATTATGAGAGTACCTCTTCCTGGAACGAGCTGCTTGGCTTCAGCATCGATTACTCCTTTACCCATGAATCTGCTGGATTCACTGACAGTTCATGCCAAAATGAGGTATGTTCTTTTTACTTATTTGGTCCTGTGTTGGGGAATTGATATCAGCATAGTATAGGGATTATTTCATGATTATGTATGTGCATGTTTTATGGTCAGGTACATTTTTTAATGATTAGGTTTATTTTATTTAAAAATGATATTATTTATTATAAGAATTCTAGAATACACAAATAAACCTCAAGAAAGTATTGCCATAATCTCCTAATGAAAAATAAGCATTATAAAAATTTTTTGGTATATGTTCTCAGTCTTTTATAAATATATGTACTTATGGGTTGGGTTTTTCTCTTAACAAAATGGATTCTTAACTGCAATAGTCTTTTGTAACCAACTTTTCCCCATAATAATCTATCAAACACCTCTTTTGGTCTAGAGTTTTTTAAAAACATCTATTTTAATTGCTACAAAGAAGTCTTTTGTGTGGCTATATATGATTGGTTAGCCAGTTCCACATTGTTGGACATGAATTATTTGCAGTATCTTAGTATTCTAATGATGGCTATGAAAACTACCTTTATGGCTGTCTTTGCACCTACTCATAATCTACTTCTATTAAATAATTTGCTGGAAGTAGAAAAGCTGAGTCCAGGAATGTGAAAATTATAATGCCTGTACTGAATTGATTATTAATAGGATGCTTTTAGAATTGACATTATGGCTTCTGAAAGACAGAAATGGCTCTGTTGGATGTGATTCTAGAGCCTCAAGTACCCCTAGGAGCCAAGCTGACTATGTGAGTGAGTGCCACATGCTGCTGAGTGAGAGAGCCAGATATTCAGGCACATGCACGTATGCATATGTAGAAGGACTTGAGGCTTACTGAAGCATTGCAGGCCTTACCTCATGGTGCTGCCATTTTAGCTAATTTCTATAATGTAAGACTGTAGACTAGTATATCTCGATCTTCTCAATTTTTTTGAGAAGGGCTAGAATTCCAGATTTTTATATCTAGTCCATTAGCTCTTAAGTATTGGCTCAAACTTCAGACACTGTCTAGGTAAAAAAGAATGTATCTGTGGGGCATCAGTGCTAGAAGAGCCATGCTCTTTTTCTAGTGGGAAACATTATCATAGCATTATATGGTGCTTTGCCTGCTTGTGTGACAGAGTTGAGGAAAGCCCTGTTGAGGAAAGGACTCAATGTTTGGTTCCTAGCACTCTTTTAAGTAATTCTATAATAAAAGTCATTTAATTTCTCAAATAGTTTTAGTTACATATTTGAAAAAGAAAAACAGACTAAAACCATTCACACATGTTCTTTTTGTTTAAATTATATTGGGGTTTGTTTTTGGTTTTTGTTTTAGTCTTTTTTTTTTTTTTTTTTAATTCCAGTGTGTTCTTATGAGTCATACCCAAATTTGCTTTTCAATGAGCAAGGGATCCTGATGCACATTGAAAGCACCATGGAAACCAGAATTAATCTCAGATTATACAGTGCATCACTATCAAGTGTCCTATACAACTTAAATGATTAAAATGGAGCTCATTCATTTCATTTATATGTTTAGATTTATACCAAGATCCCTATATATAAGTAAAGTAACTGCTATATCTATGTCAAAAACATGGATTTTCTGGGCAACCCGGGTGGGGTGGCTCACTGGCTTAGCGCAGCCTTCAGCCCAGGGTGTGATCCTGGAGACCTGGGATCAAGTCCCACGTCAGGTTCCCTGCATGGAGCCTGTTTGTCCCTCTGCCTCTATCTCTGCCTCTCTCTCTGTGTCTTTCATGAATAAATAAATAAATTTTTAAAAAATATATATGGATTTTCTTTTTTCTTTGTTTTTCCTCAGCCTTATCCATAGCATCGCTACCAGAGTGATAAAACTTGCTCATGCAAAATCCAGTGTGGCCTTGGCTCCAGCCCTAGTGGAAACGTACAGTCGTTTATTGGTCTATATGGAAATAGAGTCTTTGGGCATCAAAGGATTTATCAGTAAGACAGGACTTTCTGGTGTTTATAACCATTAACTTGGTAATTGTGATTAGGGTATGGATTTTTTTTTCCTTACCGTTAAAGAGGAATTATGGAAAAATTTTGGAAAGTGTGTGTGTGCGTGTGTGTATGTGTTCATGATCAAGTCTTACATAGATTTTATTGCCTGTGACTTTTCTTCAATGTCTTTGAATTCACAACTTTTATAATTGGTGCCTTAAATTGTCTTGTTCCTGAAGGTCAACTTTTGCCAACTGTTTTCAAGTCCCATGCCTGGGGGATATTACACACACTTCTTGAGATGTTTAGCTACCGGATGCACCACATCCAGCCTCATTACAGAGTGCAGCTTCTGAGCCATCTTCATACTCTAGCCGCAGTTGCACAAACAAACCAAAACCAGCTCCATCTCTGGTGAGCTATTGGATGATGATCTTTCCTTTAGATTTCTTAGAAACTTTGTTGGACACAGGAAACTTAGTCCTTTATAGTATTTGTATTCATTTGTCATAAATTTCCTCTGCTTCTAGAGTATTTTATTTCCAATACAGAAGAAGTAGAGGACAGCTTTTTATTTATTTATTTTTAAAGATTTTATTTATTTATTCATGAGAGACATAGAGAGGCAGAGACACAGACAGAGGGAGAAGCAGGCTCCATGCAGGAAGCCCGATACGGGACTCGATCCTGGGACTCCAGGATCACGCCCTGGGCCGAAGGCAGGCGCTAAACCACTGAGCCACCCACGGATCCCTATTTTTAATTTTTTAAAGATTTGTTATTTATTTCTTTGTGAGAGAGTGCAAGGAACAAGAAAGCATGAGCATGAGTGTGGGGAGTGGCAGAGGGAGAGGAAAAAGCAGACTCTCTGCTGGGCAGGGAGCATATCATGAGGCTCGATCTGGGGACTCTGGGATCATGACCTGAGCAGAAGGCAGATGCTTACCAGCTGAGCCACTCAGGTGCCCCCAGGATAGCTCTTTAAATAGAAAGTTAATGGCGTTCCTGGGTGGCTCAGTTGGTTAAGCATCTGCCTTCGGCTCAGGTCATGACCCCAGTGTCCTCTGATCGACCCCCAAGACAGGCTCCCTGCTCAGTAGGGAGTCTGCTTCTCCCTCTCTTCACCCCCCTACTCGTACTCTTTGTCACTCTCTTTCTCAAATAAATAAAATCTTAAAATAAATAAATAGAAAGTTATTAAGGTAGTTTAGTCCTTGCCTAGTGATCTTTGGCCTGAGAATAAGTACTTCCAACGCCTTTGACAAAATGTTCTAATTTAGCCCTTTTGAATGTTGGATTTAAATACACTTCAGATTACCATTAAATTATCATGTCCCTTTAATTTTGCTCTAAGTGAAAATATATTTCAGATTGAAAAATGGAATTTTTGAAGTGCTGTATATCCAGGTGAAATTGTTTAGTCCTATAAGCTACAAGCTGTCTTTTTCAAGTGTGTAAATATTGTCAGACAGTTTTGTTATAAAATTTGGCACTCAGGTTTTTAAAACATATTAAACAAAGCTCATTCTCACATAAAGGAGAAGTGTGTGTGTTTAATCAAAGAAGAGGAATTCATAGTTTGCGTATTTTTTTCCAGTTTAATTAACCTAGATTTAGATTTAATTCTATAATTGTGAAATTTTATATGCAACTTTTTCATATTTCTTTTTGTTCTTTCAGCGTTGAGAGCACTGCACTTAGGCTTATAACAGCATTAGGGAGCTCAGAGGTACAGCCACAGTTCACACGCTTCCTGAGTGATCCCAAAACAGTGCTGTCTGCAGAATCTGAAGAGCTGAACCGAGCCTTGATACTGACCTTAGCTAGAGCAACTCATGTAACAGGTACAGTGAACATGCAACCACCACCAACAAAAACAGATGAATTAAAGTATGCTATGTCCCTACTGATTATTAAGAGGATAATATACTGAAAAGATCCATTTCATTTGTTTAAAAAAAAAAAGTTGTGTTAAGACTTTCACCATTTCAACCATTAATATAGGTTCTTCTGTGTACTATCACTTTAACTAGGTTGAGCTTCAGTTTTCAGCTTTTTTACATCATTTTTAAATAGTAGTTCTTGAGGTTTTTGGTCTCAGGACCACTTTATACTCATAAAAATAAAAAAAGAAATTCCCAAAGATTTTCCATTTATATGGATTATATCAATATTTACTTTATTAGTTATCAAGATTGATGCTTTTAAAATTTTCTTATTTGAATTCAATTTAGTTAATATATACTGAGTTATTAGATGCTTTTTAAATATTTTTGATTCACTTAATATTAAACTTGTTACATATTAGCATAATGGCATTTTTTTGTGAAAAATAAGCTATATATTCTTCAAAACAAAACTTTAGTGAGAAAAGGCACCATTGTTTCACATTTTTTGCATCTCTCTTTAATATCTAATGTAAAGGAAGCTTTGCTGGATACTCATATTTACTTCTACATTTCATCTATTGAAATATGTTATTTTAGAACTGAAAAAAATATAGCCTCACACAGGTAAGAGGTTGGAAAGGGGAGGAGTATCTTAATAGCCTTTTCAGATAATTGCCAATGTTCTTTGATGTCACACAAAATTGGACAAGTGATGGTTTCTTAAATGTTAGTTGCAGTGTAGATCCAAAATTCTATTCAGTAAACTTTTTGTACTCTATTACATTATAATCATTTGGTCTATTTTGCATACCTAATGGATTTTTTTTTTATCCATGCATATTTTATAACTTCATGAATTAGTTTTTGGAAAACATTGATCCAGTGAGTTACGTAGATCTCATAAATGTTGGCACACTTCATTATGCAATATCATAAAATTACATTTGTTAATATCACTGCAAATTTCATTAGGAAAATCTTTAAGTTTTGGATTACTATCAAGCTTATAGTAGTGGATAGAAGTTTTCCAAAACTTTGATTTTTTTCATTTGACAAGTCAAATTTTATCATTGGCAAAAGATGTGGTCATTTGTTTTCCTTGAAGTAATAGGTTCCCTTTGTTCAAGAAAATGCTGCTTATTGCCCAAGTCTGAATAACTGTAGTTTTTCTGTCAGATGTTCTTTCAAGTAAAAATGGAATTCCATTTAAAAAAAGAGCTAATTTAATTTGATATTCAGACAATTGCACAAGTACTTTTCCTTTAGATGCCTATCATACTTCAGTGTGTAGCTAGGACTCTGCATACTTCCATTTTTATCACAACAAAATTAGATGTATTTAAGGGCTAAGATACAGTCCTTTTCACTACTTCAGGGATATTCTAGAGTAAAACCTGCATTTTCTCCCAACCGCCCCTCCCCCCCCCCCCCCCCCCCCGCCGCTGCCTAGCGAGAGTATAGTGAAGATTACAGTGGCTATTAGTATAGTCTGGTGCCACTGTTTGACTTGTTCTGAGGGCTTGTTCAGTTTTCCCTACCATTACCTTTGCCCCACTGTTGCACATATGAACAGAGTAAAAAGTTTAGTACTATCTTAGTATTACTATTTTAATAGTTTTGACCTCATCAAATCCTTGGAAGGATATTGGGGACCCACAGAGTCCACAGACCACACTTTGAGAATTGCTGTTTTAAAGAAATAGTTACTGAATTTGGCAACCTCAGATACATCTGTGTAAACTATCTTATTTTACATAAATTAACCCTTTTTTTAAGATTTATTTATGTATTTATTTATTCATGAGAGACACAAAGAGAAGCAGAGGGAGAAGCAGGCTCCTTTGCAGGGAACCCGATGCAGGACTCTATCCCAGGACCCCGGGATCACGACCCAAGCCAAAGGCAGACACTCAACCGCTGAGCAACCCAGGTGTCCCAATAAATTAACCTTCTTGATTTAGAGAGTTATAGTCTATAGCTATTTCAACCACTGGAAAAGATATATTTTCTCAATTCTGTTTCCTTGGCTCAATAAAGTGTTGATACCTCATTGTCAGACTGAACTACATGAGCGATCATGGTGGGCCTATGTCACTGTTAGATCATTGGTGCTCTGTAACCTTAAAAAAAAAAAGATTACAGAGGCTCCTGGGAGTCTGTTAAATGTCCAACTCTTGATCTCAGCTCAGGTCTTGATCTTAGGATCATGAGTTCAAGGCCCGAGTTGGGCTGCATGCTGAGCATGGAGCCTACTTAAAAAAAAAAAAATAGATTGAAATGTCTTTTGTCTTCTTTTCACTAATTGTGTTCATGTTTACTAATGTAATCATTTACTAATGTAATCATTCAAATCATAAACTAAGAAAATTTAGGTCTAAACTGAATATAACTAGTTAAGCAGTGAGTGTATTGCCGTGAAATTCAATGCGTGTACATAACTTACTTTTTCTATGATACCATTTATGAATTATGGGTATGATCATTTATATCTGGATTACCTCTGTTTGTTTATGTTTAGATTTTTTTACAGGCTCTGATTCAATTCAGGGAACTTGGTGTAAAGACATACTTCAGACCATCATGAGTTTTACTCCTCATAATTGGGCATCACACACTCTTAGCTGCTTTCCAGGCCCACTACAGGTAATTTGGTCTTGAATTATATATTGAATATATACAAAATCATTCTTCCATTTAGTATATATGAAGTCATTTTTTTCCAATTAATTCATTTCTTCCCATTTAATGTAATTCTAGAGAGCTGGTTTTAGCGATATCCAAAGGAAATTAGCTTCTGTTTCTTTTTTTAAAAACCTGTACTACTCCAAAGTCTCTTGAGTTGTTCCCTGACTTACTCTAGGCCTGGATACGTTCCTAAAAATTTAATTATGGTTTCATGTTATTAGTTAACAATTTTAGAATGTTGTGAGAATTAACACATTACCTGAAAAATTCTTTCTCTTTTTTAGAACTGAAATGGGGAGAAATACAACTTAACAGAGCTTCATAGAATACACATTGTTGCACTTGACTGAATTTTTTTTTAATCATACAGAGAGAAAAACTACAAACTTGGCTTTTATACTATGGAAAAAGGAAAACCTCATCTGTCCTCTACTTTTCAATGAGCAATAATCGTGCCTCGGATAGACCTCATTGGCTGCAATACTGCCACTGCGCAAAGCTGTCCTCTACTTTTCAGAGAAAAGTTTAAACATAATGAATATCTGCTTTATAGAACTTCCAACAGGGCTAGGGCAAGTAACTCTCAAACTTGGTAGAATTACCTAGAGGCTTGATCAGATACAGACTGCTGAACTTCCAAAACAGGAGGTCTGAGACCCATTGGTTTAGTATAATGGATTTTCCTTTTAGAGATACTAAAATATATAACCAAAAGGCACATAATTTCTTTCTTTTTTTTTTTCTTTTTCCCAAAGACAAACAGAAATATCAACAGATGTTTGAGGAAGCTTTGAATTCAGGCTTGCTTGGAATATCTATTTAGGAAATCTAAGAAGAATCTTAGAGATTATCTAGTCAAGCCTGTATATTTTCCCTTTATAGAAATTCACACCTTGAAAAAAAAAAAAAAGAAAAGAAATTCACACCTTGATTACTTAATTACCTGAGGTCACATAGAGTTTAATAGTGTCAGAATCAAGTCCAGAACTGATTTCTTGACTCTGGCCAGTGCTCTTCATTTTAGTATAAAAAACTTTTGATCTTCCTTTTAGGCATTCTTCAAGCAGAATAACGTACCTCAGGAAAGCCGTTTTAATCTGAAAAAAAATGTGGAGGAGGAATATAGGAAGTGGAAGTCAATGACCAATGAAAATGACATCATTACCCACTTCTCTATGCAAGGCTCTCCTCCTCTCTTCCTTTGTCTTCTCTGGAAAATGCTCTTGGAAACAGATCATATTAATCAGATTGGCTATAGGTAAGCCAGAAACCTAGATCTGCATTCTATTTAACAAGCTGTTATACCACATAGCGATATAACTTAGTTTTTACTCTCTGCTTTCCAGAGTATTAGAAAGAATTGGAGCCAGGGCCTTGGTAGCCCATGTGAGAACATTTGCAGATTTCTTAGTATATGAGTTCTCTACATCAGCTGGAGGTCAGCAACTCAACAAATGCATTGAAATTCTTAATGACATGGTATGGAAGTATAACATTGTTACATTGGACAGATTGATTCTCTGCCTGGTAAGAATATGCTTACAAGAACAAGTTTCTAAGCTACTTCACTCTCTTTTAGATCATGGTGTGTGACTGATGGATCTTGTGCTGATGATCTGTAAGGATTTAAGGCAATTATACTATAATCAAGCATTGTTATCACTTCCCTAAGGAACTGGAGATTTCCCATTGTCTCATTCAGCAAGTGTGTATTAAATATCTGCTGTGTTCTATGCACAGAAAATATAGAAGTAAATAAGGCAGACATGATCTGGCCTCGTGATGCTGTAAAAGTACAAGCAATTAGGCCCTGAGTTGATTCCCAAGGCTCTCATTAGAGGCAGGAAGTGGTAAAAAGTCATTTTATTTCTTTGCAGAGTGCTAATAATCATTTCTGTATACTTTGGCAGTCAGAGTCAGAACTGAATATTTCTGATAACCACTCAATATTCCCCAAATGATTTTTCCTCTTGACTTGATATCTATTTCAGGAAGAATTTTAAGAGAAGACACTGAGCCAGGCTGGAAAATGCTACTTTTTAAAAAATACTATAGTGGTGATATTTAGGGTGGCTTAATTGATTAACTTTAACCTCCTAGCTATGGAATATAAATATAAATATGGTTATGATATAGTAGGAGAAATGAGCTGTCTGTAAATCGGTAAAATACAAAGATAAGATAGAGATATAAGGAAAATATCACCAGGCAACAATGAGAAACCACATCTATCTAAGTGAGAGATTTTGACAGTTGGATTAGATTTCAACAAAAGAAATAAGAAGGACACTTTGGGCAGAAGGAATGATGAGAACCAAAAATGGGCAAGAAAGTTAAATACGACAATGGAATATTACTCAGCCATTAGAAACGACAAATACCCACCATTTGCTTTGATGTGGATGGAACTGGAGGGTATTATGCTGAGTGAAATAAGTCAATCAGAGAAGGACAAACATTATATGGTCTCATTCATTTGGGAAATACAAAAAATACTGAAAGGGAATAAAGGGGAAAGGAGAAAAAAGGAGTGGGAAATATCAGAAAGGGAGACAACATGAGAGACTCCTAACTCTGGGAAACAAACTAGGGATGGTGGAAGGGGAGGTAGGTGGGGGTGGGGGTGACTGGGTGACGGGCCCTGAGGTGGACACTTGACGGGATGAGCACTGGGTATTATTCTATATGTTGGCAAATTGAATACCAATAAAAATTAAATTTAAATCAAAAAATTAAAAATGAAAGTTAAATACACTTGGGGGAATTCTGAACAGTTAAGGGTAAATTAGACATATAATGAAATTCTAATAGTAGTGGGATATTAGCGTATTCAAATATAGACTGTCTAGTACCAAAGCCATGCTTTTGCACAGTTCAGACATTATAATATCATTTTTCTGTTGTTTTCCAAAGGCCATGCGTAGTCATGAAGGAAATGAAGCCCAGGTTTGTTATTTCATAATTCAGTTGCTGTTACTCAAACCAAATGATTTTAGAAATCGAGTAAGTGATTTTGTGAAGGAAAATTCTCCAGAGCACTGGCTACAGAACGACTGGCACACCAAGCATATGAATTATCACAAGGTACTAATTCAAATCAGTGCTTCAGTGAATCTTTTTTAAGCTCTTCTTGGGTATTTGGCTAATTGGTTTGGCTGTTTTCTCTGTGTGGTTCTATTGTTTTCTCTCTATAGAGAAGGAAATTAACTCTCTAAACTTTCTCAAGATTCTGTTAGAGTATCTCTACTGTTCGGAATTTATCGAGACTATGGTTTTAGTAGATTGAGTACTTACATACTAAATGAAAGGGTTATTACAAATTCCTTTATACATAAATTTCTTGATATATCTTTGGGATAATAGAGATTTTTGTCAAGTAAAAGACTCTAGATTTATTTCATTGCATTGCAAAAAATAAACATGGTTTCATATTCTTTTAAAGATGACAAATTTAAATAGGTTAATTTTTTTTTTTTTTTAAGAAAACAAAAAAGGATATCCTGAACATTTGCTGTTTTCTTACTTCCACAGAAATACCCTGAGAAACTATATTTTGAGGGCCTGGCAGAGCAGGTTGATCCCCCTGTGCAGATCCAGTCTCCCTATCTACCCATCTATTTTGGAAATGTGTGTCTTCGATTTCTCCCAGTATTTGATATAGTAATCCACAGATTTTTAGAATTGCTTCCAGTTTCCAAATCACTGGAGACTCTACTAGATCACCTTGGTGGCTTATATAAATTTCATGGTAAGCTTTTTCAAATTTTAATTCTATCTTATAGTTCAGTAAACAGAAGTAGTTTGGGCATGACCATATGGGTAATCATGATTCTAAGAATTTTAATTGTTTTTTAATAAAAGTGTTTTGAGAATAAGTGCTGTGGGGGATCCCTGAGTGGCTCAGCGGTTTAGCACCTGCCTTTGGCCCGGGGCGCGATCCTGGAGTCCCGGGATCGAGTCCCATGTTGGGCTCCCTGCATGGAGCCTGCTTCTCCCTCCTCGTGTCTCTCTCTCTCTCTCTCTCTCTCTCTATCATAAATTAAAAAATTTAAAAAAAAGAGAGAGAGAATAAGTGCTGTGTAATGATGCCATGAAATATAAAACAAATGACATAAAATATGAATAGGTAGATCATGGCAATTGTATTAAATAGCAGAAATAAAAGTGAGGTGCAACAGATGCCCCCTTTTACAGTGTGATTAATTGCCAAATGAGTAGAGAAGAAGGGTATGATATGAGTTCAGAACAGACTGATGTTACTATGAACTAACAGGTCTTGGCAGGCTTCCTGGATGATAGGATTCGATCTGTGGTATATGTGGCTTATATAAGTAGAAAGGAGAATAGAACATCCTAGGCAGGAGTCCTTTGGAAAAATCACAGCATTCTGAAAACAGTCTCCTCATTGGCTAAGTTGAGAATTTAAACATTGTACCTGACAGTAGATCGCTGTAAGTGCCAGGCTGAGAAGTTTTGATCTTATAACCTGCAGGTAATCAAGAATCAGCTAGAAGCTATTGAGTAAGGTCATTGCATAGAAAGCATTATTTTAGAAAGATAAATGTAGTTGTAATTGGTAGCATGTTTTGGAAGGAGAAAGCCATTTCAAAGACTTAAGTCAAAAAATTCAGTTATATGGTTAATACCTAGACAACTATGATAGTATTGGAAATGAGAAAGAAGGGACAAATAGTCAAGGAGGAAGGAACAGAACATGATTTGCTGCTTGTGAGGAGAATACAGAAAAAAAAATCAAAGACAACTTTAAAGTTTTAAACCAGGTGATCAGAGAATGGTGGAGTTAGCAATAGGAGTGTGAAAGTCCTAGAGCAGCCACTGTGGGGACAAAGTGTTTTTTCCAGGCAGGGCGGGCAGTTCTCCTCAGTCCTTTATCTAAGATGCCTTCTTCCTAACCAGAAATCTGAATTTCATTTTAGCACTACAAAATAGGTATGAAGTTCAAGCAAACATTCCTTTAAAAACATTTTTTTAAATTAGGTAACATATCCACATGGTACAGAGGGGTATGCAGTGAAAAGTAGTTAACCCCATCCTGACCTTCAGCTGGCCAGTTTCTTTCTCTGTAGGAGACCACTATTACCAGTTTCCTGTGTACCTTCCAAAGATATTCTGGGGTTATTTTTTTCCCCCACAAATAATATAGAATATATATATGCATTGTTCTGCACCTTGTTTTTGTTTTGTTTTGTTTTGTTTTTGCACCTTGTTTTTAATGCCTTCATAATGTGTTAGGATTGACTATTTTGTATCAGTACATAAAAAACTCATTCATGCCACATATGCCATGTTTTGACCATTTAGGCTCTTCTAATCTTTTTGCTAGTGTAAACAGCACTGTAGTGAATATTCCTTTACCTACCATGTATATATTATTAGACGCCGCCTGCCTTGTCCTAAAATAAAAATATTTATTATATGCAATAGCTCTGCATGTGAAAGTTTCATGAGTTTCTTGAAATCTTGAAAGCAGAGGGCTAGTTTTTCATTGTGGGTAAACAGATAAACATTATGATGATCTGTTTTCTTCTCCTCAGATCGCCCTGTGACTTATTTGTATAATACTCTACACTATTACGAAATGCACCTGAGAGACCGCCCACATCTCAAGCGAAAGCTTGTCCATGCCATCATTGGCTCACTCAAGGATAATCGACCACAAGGCTGGTGTCTAAGTGACACATATCTGAAGTGTGGCATGAATGCTCGAGAAGAAAATCCTTGGGTCCCAGATGACTCCTACTATTGCAGATTGATTGGCAGACTAGTAGATAATATCCTTTTCATTGTGATTTTTCTAGACTCCTCAGAAATAACTGTATATTAATTTGTGAGAACACATTATCTTTTCAAGGTAGTATTTTTATATATTCCAAAACTTCAACTTTTTCATGATCATTTTTATTTTTACTTTTGTTAAAGGATCTTGTGCTGCATCTTAAATTAGCATCTAATTAGTTGCCAGGTAGGCATTTACTCCATTAAATTTTATATCTAAAAAACAGACCTTATGAGGTTTATTTCAAAGAAAAAAATTCTGTTCCTAAAAAAAGGAACTATGTATTGTAGTAAATACATCTGTTTCCTACAGGAGAACATAGAATTTTGTTGCTTTAAGTAAATCTTTAAATGCTTTTTTAAAATATTAATAGGTAATAGTAAAGCTTATTTTTTCCTCTCATTTTAATGAAAAGGATGCTGTTTTTGTATTATAGTTCTTTATTTTGATTTCATGTTTTAAGTTATTAGCACATTATGCTTACTCTGTACACCGTGCCACTATTTACTAGGTAGAGCAGTTTTACATAAATGGGTGTAAGTTATTTTCCTATACAAAAGCATTTGTTTCTTGAAGTAAAAGAATTACTCATTATAAAGTAATGTTCTTATCAACTGTCATATAACTATTAAAAGAAGTAGATGGAGGAAGCCTGGGGATACTCTGGTTGCATCTCTAGCTATCATGTCACAGTTTCAAAAGCACATCTGTTTAAGAGTAACCATTATACTATGTGGTTAATCCTATGGTTGCTCTCAGTACATTTCAGTTAATGTCAAACTTAATGTGTATTTGGTTCATATCATTTGCCTCTTACTTTCTGTTCTTCACTTCTTGGGGGCTCACAATCAGATAAGTTGATAATAAAATGAGATACTTACATGTGAAACACTTTGAGAACTGTAAAGCACTATAAATTTGAGCCATTCATCTCAACATAAACAGTTATTGCTTTAACCATCTGCACCAATGGCTGGCAAATCTCCTGGTCCATTCCCAAACTGTGACTGGAGATTCAATGAGTTTCCCAACCCAGCTGCCCATGCACTACATGTTACCTGTGTGGAGCTCATGGCCTTGGCTGTTTCAGGCGAAGATGTTGGAAACGCTCTTCTAAATGTTGTCCTGAAAAGGTGTGTATCCTGTTTCATGCAATAAGAGTCATTGTTTATTTGTAAAGAGAATGGTATTTTATTTGAAAGTGTTAGACACACCTGTTGTCCCAAGGCTGATGCACATGGGATGGTAACTGTCTTGTGTTCCCAGATTTTGTCTTTGTAATATAGATGTAATGGAGTGAGTCCTGGACGGGGTCAGAAAACCTGGGTTTGTTCCCACCTCTGCTCTTTAGTAGCTGTTTGACATTTAAGTTAGGAATAATGTTAACATCTCACTGAAGATAGTCTTGGGCAGCCCCAGTGGCTCAGTCTTCAGCCCAGGGTGTGATCCTGGAGACCCGGGATCAAGTCCCACGTCAGGCTCCCTGCATGGAGCCTGCTTCTCCCTCTGCCTGTGTCTCTGCCCCCCACCCCCTTTGTCTCTCTCTCTCTCATGAATAAATAAATAAAATCTTTAAAAAAGAAAAAAGATAGTCTTCGAAGATTCCTTTCTTGAAGATCAACATTAAGTAGGGGATAATGATTGGAGAAGTATAAATATGTGGAAATTGTCTTTCATCCCAGCAGCCATTGTTAAAGGAGACAACTAAGAAAAGCCTTATTTAGCTTTTGGGTATATTAAATTTTTCCTCAATAAAAATCCATTGTACTTTTATTGGAGTAGGTTAGTTGTTAACCCTGAATTGTATGTGTTCTCAAAATAAGATCCATTATCAAACATATTTTTATAATTTCACATTTTTATTATTTTCTCTTCACTTATAGTCAGCCATTAGTACCAAGAGAGAATATTACAGCATGGATGAATGCAATTGGACTGATCATCACTGCACTACCAGTGAGTTAATATCTATGATTTGTACGTAGTAATGGAATGCAGTTGTTCTTTGTCTCCACAAGAATAAGATGCATTTAAGATGCCCTAAAAAAAAAAAATAAGATGCCCTGCATAAGGACATCACACAATTAAGGAAGTGTTTCATATTTTTAAAATTTCTGTATTCTTATTGCTTCAGAAACCTACAGTGACTGTTTTGTCTTTTGCTTCAGATCTAAAAATCTTCCTGAGCTGTAGGTCCCTGCATCCTTTGGTCCCACTTTGTCTATCCAGCCTTACTTTTACATTAAAATCTAATCTAGGGGATCCCTGGGTGGCTCAGCGGTTTAGCACCTGCCTTTGGCCCAGGGCATGATCCTGCAGTCCCAGGATCAAGTCCCATGTCAGGCTCCCTGCATGGTGCCTGCTTCTCCCTCTGCCTGTGTCTCTGCCTCTCTCTCTCTCTCTTTCTCTCTCCCTGTCTATCATGTATAAATAAAATCTTTTATAAAAAATCTTAAAATCTCATCTACTTTTGACCACTTAACATGTTAATCTATCTAGAGCCTTTGTGCAAATAATACTTGTTAAGGTATCTTTTAAGTACTTCTAATATGTTGCAGCACGAGACATTATATAGAACCTCTCTTCCTTTCGGTGGCTTCTCGAAAGCCTATTCATTCTTTGCCAGCTTAGGTCCTGCTTCTTCAGTGAACCTTTCCTTGACTGTCCCTCATGTGAGGTCTCCCTTATGTGACACACAGTTGTCTGTTGTGGGATCTTTCAGTGTCAATAACATTGTCTAATCCTGTGTTCTCCAGACGTGTTTGATTATTCACCTCTCTGAATCAATCGTTTTTTTCCTTGCACACCTCCTAGTATTTATATATAAATATATATATTGACTTCTGAGTTATATACAGCTACTAGTGTTGTCTGTATAACAGGTATTGGTAAGAGCAATTTACTGTGTAGTAAATATCACATACTAAATGAACTGGACAGAGCCTTTTTTTTTTTTAAGATTTTATTTATTTATTCATGAGAGATAGAGAGGCAGAGACACAGGAAGAGGGAGAAGCAGGCTCCATGCAGGGAGCCCGATGTGGGATTCGATCCTGGGTCTCCAGGATCAGGCCCTGGGCCAAAGGCAAACGCTCAACCACTGAGCCACCCAGGCATCCCTGGACAGAGCCTTCTATTCTAACTCAGACGCTTATCCCCAGGTTCTTACTGATTAATTTGACTTACTATGAAGCCACACACTTTTGCCTTCAAAATTTCCATTACACAAAACACAAGCTAGATAAGTTAAAAAAAAAAAAAACTTTAAAGAATGAGAAAGTGCCATTATTTTAGGTTTTGGAGTGGATATTGGAAATGGGGTGGAATACTGGATAAGTGATAATTTTTCATGAGGCTTTCCTGTGATTTTAAAGGAGCCATATTGGATTGTCCTGCATGATCGAATTGTGAGTGTTATCAGTAGTCCCAGCTTGACATCTGAGTCAGAGTGGGTTGGCTATCCATTCCGCCTCTTTGATTTCACTGCTTGTCATCAGTCCTACTCCGAGATGAGCTGCAGCTATACATTAGCTCTTGCACATGCTGTGTGGCACCATTCTAGCATTGGGCAACTCTCTCTCATTCCCAAGTAGGTATTATGATTTCTTAAATAAACTTTGCTTTTTTTTATTTTGTGTTTTTTAATCTCATTTACACATGAGGTGTGTGTCTCATTCAACAGACTAACTTGCAAAGTGAGTTTTAATTAGAGTTTCTAGATCATGAAAAAGCTCCTTTATTTCAGAATTGTTTGAAAAAATTAATTTGTGCAAGAAATAATCTGCTATCTAATTTTCTATTACAGTTTCAAGAGGTTTAATCAAGTGCATGCTTTTTCCAGAATATATCCCAAAAGCTGCAATTTTTTTAATAATAAATTTATTTTTATTGGTGTTCAATTTGCCAACACACAGAATAACACCCAGGGCTCATCCCAAGTGCCCCCCTCAGTGCCCATCACCCATTCATCCCCACCCCCCGCCCTCCTCCCCTTCCACCACCCCTAGTTCGTTTCCCAGAGTTAGGAGTCTTCGTGTTCTGTCTCCCTTTCTGATATTTCCTACCCATTTTCTTCTCCCTTCCCTTCTATTCCCTTTCACTATTATTTATATTCCCCAAATGAATGAGACCATATAATGTTTGTCCTTCTCCAATTGACTTATTTCACTCAGCATAATACCCTCCAGTTCCATCCACGTTGAAGCAAATGGTGGGTATTTGTCATTTCTAATGGCTGAGTAATATTCCATTGTATACATAAACCATATCGTCTTTATCCATTCATCTTTCGATGGACACCGAGGCCAAAAGCTGCATTTTGAACTGAATAACTCATATTAGCCTATTTTCTGATTATTTTTCTTGACTATAAAATTGGTATAATTAGATTCAGATTTCTTGAGGATGGCATTTATATTAGATTGGTTATTCTCTTTTTATTTCAAATACAGTTTTTTACTGCTATTCAAAAGTAGAGCATTCCTAAGAAACCTTCCATAAGCCAAAATGACATAGAGTGAAGTGTGTCCCCCTTTCTGAAAGTTCATGTTACGCCAATACACTTTTGCAGAAAACCTACATTAGTACCTATTTTTGCTACCCAAAAGAAAACCAAAGAGAATTTTTGCTTTTACCAAAAAGCTATTGTTTTAATAATGTAGGTCTTTTGTAAAAGGAAAGTGGCTTGACACAAGTTTTCAGGAAAACACAAGTTTTCAAGTAGGGGATACTGTAATTCATTCGGTAATTTTACTGCTGAGAATGACCCCTAAATCTGAAGTAATTTATTTTGATAATCAAATAAGAATAATAGCCAATGAGAGTATGAGATTTCAGAAAAAGAAACTTTACAAAAAGTAACAAATTTTACAAATACGTGGGTAGGCCATATCAGCAAGTTCAAACAATTCAGCTGATTTGAAGTCACAAGAAATTTGTATTTTTAATCTTCAAATTTTAGGTTTCTCACTGAAGTCCTTCTTCCTGTAGTGAAGACTGAATTCCAGTTGCTTTATGTGTACCATCTTGTGGGACCATTTTTACAAAGATTTCAGCAAGAGAGAACTCGGTGTATGATAGAGGTAAACTGTAATATGAGTTTTCTGTGATAAAAATCTATCAATGTTTCTTTTCCAGTGTTTTCCAAAATATATATTCTAACCATTAGTAATGAAATTAGTTTAGTAGGATCTAAGAACAATTTTAGAGCATTTAGTGTACCCATAACTTAGTATGCCTATAACAAGTTTGATGTGGGATGTATTGAATTAGAAATGCAGGGGAAATGCTCATTTTCAAAGTTAAACAGAAAGTTAAGGATGGAGAAGTACATTTGAGAGCCTGCACTATAGGACAGAGGAATTAATTAAAATCATGGGAATGGATGAAGTCAGTCACCTCTAACAAGAGTATAGAGAAAAGAAAATGAGATAAGTAGAACCTTAAAGTATGAGCCACCAAATGGAACTAAGGAGGTACAACCTAAAGTATCTCTGAGGCCGCAGTTATCTCAGACATTAAGAAATAGTTTCTAGAAAGGAGATTATCTATCTCTTTATTTTAAGCAACATTACTGAAATATGAAGAGAAATTGCATTTAAGCCCTAGTAAGGGGCATTTTGTAGCACTTTGGATTCCTTTGTAAATGAAGACCATATCAGGGCACCTGGATGGCTTAATCGGTTAAGCATCCAACTCTTGATTTCGGCTCAGGTCATGATCTAAGGGTGGTGGGATTGAGCTTTACTTCGGGCTCCCTGCTCAGTGGGGAGTCTACTTGAGATTCTTTCTCTCTGCCCTTCCCCCCATTCATGTGCACGCTCTCACACACATATAACTCTCTGTCAAAGAAATAAATAAATCTTAAGAAAAATGCAGACCATATCATATATCCCATGCACATAGAGGTTTGTATGATCAGTGACAATTCTTCAACAAATGTGCTATCTTTCTGTGTTAGTCTTATAATGGAGTCCAGCTGCATCATTCTAAATTATTGAACCATTTTGCCCACTTAAATAATTTTATATTATTTGTTAAATAGATTGGCGTGGCATTTTATGACATGTTACTGAATGTAGACCAGTGTAGCACCCACTTAAATTACATGGATCCCATCTGTGACTTCCTATATCATATGAAGTATATGTTTACTGGTGACAGCGTAAAAGAACAGGTAAGTTAACTTTATCTTTTAATGATCTTTACTTTAGAAAACTTGAGTATATGTTGATATACTTTTGTTTGAGTATTTTTGTTATGTTTTTTCTTTTAAGGGGAAAAGGTTAATATTATCAGACCTTTTTAAGACTATGAGCACATTATTCTACATATGTAATTCCAGTAATAGTGAATACATGCATGTTATAATTTCTCATACTTTTCCCCTTGATATTTGCAACAGGACATCTGGAAAAGACCTAGGTAGTTGATAAATAGTAGTCTCATTAGGAAGAAACAAAACAGAATGGCTACTTTTTAAAGACCAGAGAGGTGCTGTGTAATGAGTGAAGGAGATTCTACTTTTCCCCACAGTGACTAGGGTATGCACTATGAGGACATTGGACAGATTGCAGCATGACTTGAAGACTGAAGCCAGGAAGATCAAGGGAATAATTCATAAAGGGTATTTGAAGGAACTGGAGGTACTTAGACTGAATTTTCAAACTCCTAGGGAATTGTTCGTGTTCTCATTATTTGGAAGGTTGCCATTCAGAATAGGCATTAGATTTGTTCTGTGTCACTTCAAAAGGCATATAAACTCCAGTAAAGTTAAAGGGAGGCACATTCTGCTCAGCATGTAAAGAGCCAGTTCCTAGTAAAGTGATCTGAAAATGGAAAGGATGTCCTTGAATCATAACTGAGTTTCCTATCTATAGGAAACAGAAGCTTGGCTCTTTCAGAGGGAAGAGGTAGGACAGGTAGGTGAAATGACCTCCCCTCCATAGCTTAACGTTAATTTTTTCTCTGGTAGGAAAGGAAGGTAAACTGATATTTAAACGTATGAATCCTAGTCTACTGGATTCTTGACTTGGAGCTAGGGACATGTGGTGGGGAGGATATTGACTCCCTTATTGCCTCAGCAAGATTGTCACAGTTGAGTGGGAACCAATACAGAAATGTTTTATTTAGCATATCTTTTATATCTGGACCTGAGAAACTTTGACACAGGGAATACAGAAAAGAAAAATTATTGGGCAATCTCTTCTGGTAAGGTCAAAGAACATTTGAATAAAGCTAAGAAAACCATGGAACTGCTTGATGTTTTTTATTTCTTTAAAATATTTTAAGTAAAAGTAGATCTAATATTATTTTGTTTGAATTCCAAGTATAAATCAAAACCAAAACATTAATTTATATATAAATGTTACGGATATAAGTTATTCAAATAACTTCAAAGTTTAATCATGCTTCTGTGATGATGGCATTTGAAAAGGGTGGTGAACTGGGGGCCTGGGTGGTATAGTTGGTTAAGTGTCTGACTCTTGGTTTAAGCTCAGGTTGTGATCTTGCAGTCATGAGATGGAGCCCTGTGTCAGGCTCCATGCTCAACTCGGAGTCTGCTTGAGATTCTTCCTCTCCCTCTGCCCCTCCCACTTATACTTGCTCGCTCTCTCTCACAAGTAAATAAATAAATAAATATATTTTTTTTTAGAGAGAGATTTATTTATTTATTCATGAGAGACACAGAGAGAGGCAGAGACATAGGCAGAGGGAGAAGCAGGCTCCATGCAGGGAGCCCGATGTGGGACTCGATCCTCGGATCTCAGGATCACGACCTGAGCCAAAAGGCAGATGCTCACTTGCTGAGCCATGCAGACATCCCTAAATAGATAAATCTTAAAAATATATATTTGACAAAGAAAAGGATGGTGAGCTGGTTGGATGCATAAAATTTCTAGTGTAGGGGATCCCTGAGTGGCGCAGCGGTTGGGTGGCTGCCTTTGGCCCAGGGCGCGATCCTGGAGACCCGGGATCGAGTCCCACGTTGGGCTCCTGGTGCATGGAGCCTGCTTCTCCCTCTGCCTGTGTCTCTGCCTCTCTCTCTCTCTCTGTATGACTATCATAAATAAATTTTAAAAAAAAATAAAAAAAAATTTCTAGTGTAAGCTATATTAACTTTTGACAGTGGGATGACTGGCTGGCTAGGTGAATGACTATGTTTTTGTAAGTTGATACATATATAGACTATATGTGCATACTCATATGCACATACATAATGTGTATGAGGGAGAACACAATTTTTTTCCTCATGTAAGAGAGAAATGATTTTATTTGCTTTTGTTAAAACATAAAACACATATAAAGAAACTTCTCATCCACTCCCTAGTTTATTGCCTCCATATGTGTATAAAGCACTTTTTTAAGGGTGGGAAGTTGAAGTTCTCTGGTTAAAATACTTTTTAATGTGTTTATTTCTTAGGTAGAGAAGATTATTTGTAATTTAAAACCAGCTTTAAAACTTCGTCTTCGATTCATCACACACATTAGCAAGATGGAACCACCTGCAGTGCCTCCACAAGCCATAAATAGTGGGTCTCCAGCTCCTCAGTCTAATCAGGTGCCTGTGTCATTACCAGTAACTCAATGAAGTCCTCTCGTGTATGGTGTTTACAATGGAAATACATTTGTCTTTGAAAATGGACTCTAATCTATTAAATCTGAACATAATCAGGCTACATAGTGGTGTAGTAGAAGCAGTGATGTTCAGATTGTCTTATTTTGATTCAAATGATGAATCTACTGATACTTTATGACTCCCACCTCTCTATCTATATTTTTGTCTCTAAGAGATCTGCTACATGTTGGCCATATCTATAACTATTAGTGCTACCTAGGAATACGGAGGGTATCTATGGTCAAATGAGTTTCATTAGATACTTCCAGTCCTTCTTATTCTAGCCACTGGTTTTATTTTTAATTTTTATTGTTAATGACTTCAGTGTTCAAATATATTAGAAAAGAGTTCTCAAATGATTTTATACATAAGTCTCTTTTGGTGTATGTTTGGGATAAGAGATTTTTTTTGTCAAGTGAAGGCCTCTAGATTTCATTGCATCTCAGGAGCAAACACAGTTGCATATTTTTTTAAAAATGGCTTAAAATTTTTACCATAGGTTTCTAAATAAATGGGTTAATGGTTCTATCAACGTAGATTGGCAAGTTAGTTGCCTTTGCTGTGGACTTGAACTTATTGTATGAAATGAGTTGGAAGCCATCTAAGAAAATAACATAGAGGGACACCTGGGTGGCTCAGTGGTTGAGCATCTGCCTTTGGTTCAGGGCGTGACCGTGGAGTCCCAGGATCGAGTCCCACATCAGGCTCTCTGCGTGGAGCCTGCTTCTCCCTCTGCCTATGTCTCTGCCTCTCTCTCTTTCTGTCTCTCATGAATAAATAAATAAAATCTTTAAAAAATAAATAACATAGAAATGCATACACTTAATAAAGTCATGCTTAAATGGTGATTCTCCAATCTCTGTTTTTAAAAATAAATTAATTGCTTTCCAAGTTTGACACTTTGACCTGGCCTATGATGCGATTCTTTAAATTTTTATAAAAAATCTTAAAATGTTTAAGTATTTGTATTTTTAAATATAGCATACTTTTTGGTTCTTTAGGGTTTATCAGATTTTGAAAGACAAACTGTTAATTTGGGGAGAGGGAGAATGGCATTAAGATTGTAAAAGACTTGAAAAATAATCAGTAAAAGACTTGAAAAATAATCAGTAAAATCTGTTGGATAAATAAATGGTTTGATTATTTATTCAATCTGAACAAGTGTCTGCTGTGTTCCAGGCAGTATGCTGACTGGGTTACAACAGAGAACTGGACTGTTTCTATGGGATATGCACTATAGTTGGTGACTGACATTGGCCTAGGAATTAAGAGTTACTGCTTTTTGTTGTTTTTTTTTTTTTTTTTTTTTAAAGAATCAGAGAAGTTTGACAAACCAGATCTTTATTTCCAAATACATTCCTCTTAGGCCTTTATATTCCTTGTGGTTCATATTTTTCTAATCATTAAATCTTTATTTGCCATGTAAAATTTCTTTAATTGTATAAATAATTTTTCTAGGTTAATAATATCCTTAAAATTCTCCAGAAATTTTAAGCTAGAAATGAATTCAAGTATTGCTTTTTTTTTTTTTTAAGTATTGCTTTTAACATAGTTTCAGTATGTTCTCACTGTCTTGAAGAATATGTCTTGAGATCATAGAATGGAAATAATTGTGACCCTGATATTATACCCACAATAAAGGAAGTGAAAATCAGTGTCACTTTCTTAAGGACAGATACATTCCAGTTAATTTATTAAAAATTCGGGGATCAAGGGATCCCTGGGTGGCGCAGCGGTTTGGCGCCTGCCTTTGGCCCAGGGCGCGATCCTGGAGACCCGGGATCGAATCCCACGTCGGGCTCCCGGTGCATGGAGCCTGCTTCTCTCTCTGTCTCTCTCTCTCTCTCTCTCTCTCTCTCTGTGACTATCATAAATAAAATAAATTTTAAAAAAATAAAAATAAAAATTCGGGGATCCCTGGGTGGCTTAGCGGTTTAGCGCCTGCCTTTGGCCCAGGGCGCGATCCTGGAGTCCCGGGATCAAGTCCCACGTCGGGCTCCCGGTATGGAGCCTGCTTCTCCCTCCTCCTGTATCTCTGCCTCTCTCTCTCTCTCTCTCTCTCTCTCTATCATGAATAAATAAATAAATAAATCTTTAAAAAAATTTTATTAAAAAATTCCATTTTTTTCCTCTCCAACTAAAAATACAGGGATGTGATTTTCCTGAAATAGGCTTTTGAAAGAATTGTTAATCAGGCATTAGAAGAAGATAGATTTATTTGGTTTTAGAATGCACCTGAGGACAAAATAATGCCTGTATATTCATTGTATCCTAAAAGTTTTTCTTTCTGAAAGTTAAGAGTAATTTTAGAGTGGCTGTGTCCAACAGGACTTTCTACAGTGGTAGAAATATTCTCTATCTGTGCTGTCCAATACAGAGTCAGAAGCTACATGTGCCTACTGAGCACTTGAAATGCTTCTCCCTCTCTGCCTGTATCTCTGCCTCTCTGTGTGTCTCTATGAATAAATAAATAAAATCTTTAAAAAAAAAAGGAAAAAAAAAAGATCCATCACAATTGCTCTTATCTAAAAGTAATTAGGTTGCATGTGAAAAATCAGGTGATAAGGCTCTTTAACACATAGCTATTACAGCAATAAAAATCCTTTCATGGGATGGACTTCATTACAGATCCACTGAAGTTCTATAGAAGTTGAGGAAGGAGAAGGGGAAGAGTTCGCTTCGCTTCCCTGGTTTTGATTATACACCTGACCCTTGAACCATGCAAGGGTAGGAAATTTACAACTTTTGACTCCCCAAAAGCTTAACTACTGATGGCCTATTAATGACTGAAAGCCTTACTGATAACATTAGCAGCCATTCAACACATATTTTATATATTATATGCATTATATACTATATTCTTACAGTAAAGCTAGAGAAAAAATGTTACTAAGAAAATCCTAAGAAAGAGAACATATATTTTATGTTGCTGTGCTGTATCAAAAAAAAAAAATCTTTCTGTAAGTGGGCGCATGCAATTCAAACCCTTGTTGTTCAAGGATCAATTGTAGTTTACTCTTATTTATTTTATTCCACTTCCCTTACTATATGCCTGAGCCAAGATGAGTGTTTGGGTTGTTTGAGGATTTCAGCTAATGAGACATACTATAATTTCAGTGGGTGAAGTTGAGGGTGGGGGGAGTGTTTAGGAGCCACAGATAATTCTATGTGAAATTCCCATCTGAATTAGAAGATCTTAGAAACAGCAGTTTGATTTCTTTTTCTACCTCCAAAAAGGCTACCAGAATAGCAGCCTTGCTTAAAATATAAATCAATATCATGTCTGAGGTTTAGACAAAGCAAAATGTGATCATTTAACATTAATGAACTTAGAGATTCACGAGGCCTAACCATTACCCATTTTACAATTGAAGAAACCAGAGCCAGAGTTTCATCTCAGCAGTCCTACAATTTTGGGGGGATGATGATTTCACTGTGGCTGTTTAAACCCTTAGTAAATCTATGTGTTTAGAAACATACAGACATAATAGAACCTTAATATAAAGAGTTTATTATAAAGATCACATCTTTTGAACAACCTGGGAATATGGTCTCTTTTCAGGTGGGGTATCTTTATCTCCTGATATCAAGAGTCTCACCCTAGGTGTCTTTTTAATTACACAAAAGTTAGGATTTCCAAGTCTTGACTTTCACACCAAGAGGGAATTGGTAGCTCATATTAATTATACTAATACTTTACAAGGCAGAACATTTTTCAGAAAGACCAAACCTTTGGGAGGATAACTGTAAGCTTAAGTAAATTATTAGATTAGCTAATTATGACATTAGCTGTGAGATTTTTACAGATGTTTCCACATTTACTTAGGTGGGTTAAGGTAGTCAATAGGCTTATGATTACCCTCCCGAGCAACTCCGAAGCAAGCCAGGGTTATTGCTACTGCTGTGTTCACTGTTCGAGTTATTTCTTCTGGAGTCTTCCCCAGAGATGGGTTCACTTCCATTATATCTAATCCTGAGAGTAGCCCTGTAACAACAATTGAAAATAATGTAATTTGTTAGACAATTGACATGTTTAATTCAGTACCCTGCCTTGAAATATTATCTAGGAGTATAAACAGGTGGTGATTGCCTCATGTGATCAGCATTCTGGAAGTGTCCAGGAGGACTTGATTTTCAGATTGGGGGAGCGGGGGAAGGTATAGTTATATACTGGCTATGTTTATACTTGCTTCTCTATTCATCCCAATTTTCACCTACCTGTTTTGTAAATTTCTTCTGTAATGTAGAGACCTTCTCTGTAAGACAGACCTCCCGTGACTGGTGTGCCCGTAGCTGGTGTGAAGGATGGGTCCAATCCATCAACATCAAAGCTCAGATGAATTGGTCTTTTTTTTCTTTTAAGAGGTAGGAAAGAAATTCCATTTAAAGTTGGTGGTTTAAATGGAATATTACTCAGCCATTAGAAACGACAAATACCCACCATTTGCTCCGACATGGATGGAACTGGAGGGTATTATGCTGAGTGAAATAAGTCAATCGGAGAAGGACAAACATTATATGCTCTCATTCATTTGGGGAATATAAGAAATAGTGAAAGGGAATAAAAGGGAAAGGAGGAAAAAGGAGTGGGAAATATCAGAAAGGGAGACATGAGAGACTCCTAACTCTGGGAAATGAACTAGGGGTGGTGGAAGGGGAGGTGGGGGTAGGGTGGGGGTGACTGAGTGACAGGCACTGAGGGGGGCACTTGATGGAATGAGCACTGGGTGTTATTCTATATGTTGGCAAATTGAAAAATAAAAAATAAATTTAAAAAAATAACTGAAAAGAAAAAATCATAAGAACTACAGTTAGCAAGATTCAAAATAAAAATTAAGTAACTCTTCAAAAAAAATAAGTTGGTGGTTTAATATACAGTACATAAATATAGTTCTTACCTTGCTTTATAAAAAGTAACAATCCAGTGAAGTTCCATATTTTACATGAGGGCTTTATTAATAATTTACATTGATTAGCATCAGTAGGAAATCCTTTTAATAATATTTACATTACACCCACACAAGCATCATACCTTCCTAGTAGATAGCTGAGTGCTTCTTCCATCACCTTGCCAATTCCCAGTTTATCCACTTCAGTCATTGAAAAATATTTAATACCCAGAGTTTTCAAAATGTAGCTATGAGGAGATAGTAAGATAATCCTACAATTAATTAAGAGTATAACTCTATGCCCTCATTTCCTTTCCCATTCTTTTAAAGAAAAGATCATTGTGGTAAGATTCACAAAATATTTAAATTCTATGAACTATATGTATATATAAATATTTTTAACAGCAGGTCAACTAATGTAAAAAATCACCTGATTTATATACATAAATATTTATATGGGTATATAGATATTGACATATATACCTGGTGCTTATAATCATTTTTTTCTCATAGCTTTGACCAGCATGCCTAGCATGCAAAAGAGAAAATGAAGATAATTCACATCGAGGAATAAACTTACTGTTCCCCAGGGTCCACATCTCTTAGGCCAATATACACAATATCTTTGGCAGATAGGCAAGGAGTCACCCAGGAGAATCCTGGTATATCAGGTATCTAAAATTGCAGTATTTCCATTTGGTTAATACATGTGATTCTTGAGCAAATCTTACATTTAAAGTTAAGTTGCACATATCTTATATTTAGAACATAAATTTCAAGGCAATCATTAAAAGAAGATACAAAATTGAGAAGACACTGCCTACCTCTGCTTGTGGTACTCTATAGATGACATGTATAGAGCTACCTTCAGCCTGTGGCTCAGACCCGACCTGAATCATTTGGTCAGCATTTGCCTGCTCTGTGCCCCCATTCCACTGGGCCCTGCTTTTCCAAAACTGCTATAAAAAACTCAAGTGTGCTTTTATAATTTTTCATAGCTTTTTCTTTATTTCTCTTCTCAGTAAGGACTTAATCCCAAGGATGGTTTAGAGTGACTAGGGGAAATTCTGAAGTAGACCTTTGGTTGCTCTCCAAATGTCCTAGAGCCAAGAGTGGCTATTGCCATGTGCTAACTACACTGCAAGTTTATAAACCTATCACTTGGTCATCAGTTCAGAAAGTGTTACTTCAGGGATGCCTGGGTGGCTCAGTGGTTTTAGAGCCTGCCTTCAGCCCAGGGCATGATCCTGGAGTCCCGGGATCAAGTCCCACATTGGGCTCCCTGCATGGAGCCTGCTTCTCCCTCTGCTTGTCTCTGCGCCCCCCCCCCCATGAATAAATACATAATCTCAAAAAAAAATGGGGCAGCACCGGTGGCACAGCGGTTTAGTGCCACCTGCAGCCTGGGGTGTGATCCTGGAGACCCGGGATCGAGTCCCACATTGGGCTCCCTGCATGGAGCCTGCTTCTACCTCTGTGTCTCTGCCTCTATCTCTCTCTGTGTGTCTCTATGAATAAGTAAATAAAATCTTTTTTAAAAAAAGTGTTACTTCTGAGCATTTAACAAGGGGATTTGAATCCCCAAGTATTATTGTAAAGACCCATATTCTACAGCTACATCAATAAAAATTGTTTTATTTGCTACAGAATATCAATGAATATGAACCACAATGTTAAATCTTAATCTGGAATGTCATCTCACATCTTTTAGAAAAATTTCTAAAGAGCAAGGAGTTCTTCCTCTTATGTAGATACAAACTTCTCATAGTAAAGATGTTAAATAATAAACCATTGTAATTCACATTTTAAAACTCCATTTTTGAAAAAAAAAATTAAAAAATAAACTCCATTTTTGAAAAAGATCCCATGATGTGGAGGAGACGATTGGTAAGAATGAGAGCCTGTGTGGCAGGCAGCAGAAAGAGGTAGGTTATAGGAGACCAGTTCTGGCCCTTGCCTTGCTATGTGCTTGACATGTATCTTGAGCAAGTTAACTTCTGAATCTCTACTGACTTGCTTATAAAGGATTACTCTCTGCCCTACACACTAAAAAGTGTAGTTTAAGAATCAAAAGGAAAGATAGATGTAAAGTCAGTTTGCAAACTGTCATGTAAGGTAGAGGCACAGAGCCTCACTACCTTCATGCACCAACCCTTAAGCTTATTGGCTGCTGAGGAAATGGTTTGAGATTACACCAAAAATAAGATGGCATAGGGTTCTTCCCTTGTAACTCCTGAACCTCTGCTAAAGAGCTGATTCTTTCCTAATAGAATACCAACCAGCCTTTTACCTTTCCTTTTAGTTCCTTCAGGAGGAAAGACACAGGTTGTCCGTGCAAGTTCCCACTTGTGGTTGTCAGTGGAGTGTTGATATCAGTGTGAGCATCCACCCAAATGACACAGAGATCTGGGTGGACCCTGGCATGGCCAGAGATGCTTCCAATAGCCATGCTTTAGAGGAAAAAAAGTTTGTGTGAACATCAGGTTTGCAATATTATTACATCCATCATATTATGAACTCAGTGCTCTCACTTGGTTTTCCTTTAAGTCAAAATGGCTGATATTTCTGATAGGTTTTTAATTGGAGATGCCAGTTAAGCAATTACAACAGTAGAAAAGCACAGCTTATGCTTAATTACTAATAAGTTAAGTTTGCATCAATGGCCTTACTAAATGTGATTTTAGGGGGAAAACCGCCTTCTAATAAAATTGCAAATTATTGTTTTAACCAAAAATTAAATCTGTATAAACACAGTAGCCACACAAGAAATTCCTTAGCATGAGACTATTTAATTCTCAAGACTAAATCAGACTCATTTTCTGTACTCTCATCTCTCTTGGTAAATACTTCATTCTCTCAAATGACTTACCACAGAGCTCATTTTTCTTAAAATCCAATTATTTTACAATTAGGGAGCGTCACTCAGAAATCCCTGCATCCACTTCAGCCAACATACCCTGGGTGCTCACTTGCTGTTCAACACTCAGGCGCTCTGCTTGAACTTTCTACCTGCCATACATTTAAAGACCTTCTCTTGGGGATCCCTGGGTGGCTCAGCGGTTTGGCGCCTGCCTTTGGCCCAGGGCATGATCCTGGAGTCCCGGGATTGAGTCCCAGGATCGAGTCCCGTGTCGGGCTCCCAGCATGGAGCCTGCTTCTCCCTCTGCCTGTATCTCTGCCTCTCTCTCTCTCTATGTCTATCATGAATTAATAAATAAATCTTTTAAAAAATAAATAAAGACCTGCTCTTAGCCCCGTCCAGAACTTTCAAAATTCAGCTCAAACACTCCAAGCTCCAGAAAATTTTCCAGAATGGAAGAGCTAAGTGGTATTTTACACAAAATTTCAAAGATTAGGATTTGTCATACAGCGCCCATGTTCTCCCACCTGCAGATGATCAAATATCATTCAGAGAATTGTGGAACTTATAGATTCTCAAAGTGATGGCACTCTGCCTTGAAGTTTAGTTCTTGATTATCCAGCTTGATATTTGTTTTCCCTTCATATTTTTGGTCTTGGGGCTATTTGCCACTCAAAATTTCCACTTAAGATTTTTCCACTTAAAATAGAAAGTGAGCCCTGGTTTCTCAACTTCAGTTTCATCATGCAGAAGCCCTCCTTTTTTTTTTTTTTAAGATTTTATTTATTTATTCATAGAGACACAGAGAGAGAGAGAGAGGCAGAGACACAGGCAGAGGGAGAAGCAGGCTCCATGCAGGGAGCCCGACGTGTACTCGATCCCGGGTCTCCAGGATCACGCCCCGGGCTGCAGGCGGCGATAAACTGCTGCGCCACCGGGGCTGCCCCAGAAACCCTCCCAAAGTTCTGCTTTAGAGGAAATCAGGGAGCTGAAGTGATTGACTCTTGCATCAAGAGCCATTGTCATGCTTGTACTTTTTGATCTGATCAGACTTCTGATAATGTATTCAGGGACCTTGAGAGTAGACATCAAAAGGCTCATGCACAAAAATGGTCTTTACCACATTATTTATAATCATGAAAATTTGAAAATTATCTGAATATGTGGCAATATGGACATCTATAGTGATTTAACACCTTGATGAAAAATTACACAACAGGAATTGTATATTGTATATATGTATACATACGAAAAATATGTATATTGTATATATCATGAAGTAACAGGGAAATTTATACTTTAAGAACAAAGTATAGGATAACACCATTGTTAAACAAAATCAGGTACAAGGAAAACAGTACGGCAGGAAGGAAATAATGCCAAATTTGCAATTTCACTTGAAATGGTGGTTAGGAAACTGCAATTACTACTATTTTATTTATGTGTTTGTGTGTGCATTTCAGAAGTTTGAAATTATTACTTTTATAACGGGAGACATACTTGTAAAGGTTGACTTAAATGAGTTATTCCTGTTATCAGGAATCAAGTGCAATAAGTTGGCTATGAACTTCCTCATGCTTATTTATTTAGGAATGTGAGTTTGTACTGAATATTTTACTGAAATCCATTCATGTTGTGTATTTTCTGCTGTAATAAAGATAGTGCAAGACTTCAAATAGAGCTAAGTCTCTATTTCCAGAAGAAAGTAATAACCAAAACAATTTAAAAAGTCAGAAAATTAGGTACAGAGTATTGATCAGTGCTTTCCCATTCATATTTTCTCTTTTCTTACGGTTTTGGTTATGCCATTTGTGCCAGATTTCGCAGAGAGAATCATTAAACAAGACCTGTGGTCTCCACCCAGCACCAGGCTAGTCCTTCCGTTCTTCTTGACTTCTGCCACCACACCAGCCAGCTGCTCATTCGCCTTGCCCACAGACCTTGGATTCTTCACAATTTGAAAGGGAGGATCACTAGGGACGTCAACAAAGGGCACGTCCCCATAATCTTTCACATCACAGTCTATAATTAAGACCAAAAGTTTCAGATTACTACAGAAAGATTGCCAAACAGTCCATGTAGGAGGATTCCAAATTCACAAAACAGTGTACTTTTATAAGTAGAAGCAAAGAAAATACCTGGAAGGACTGTAAAAGTTGCAAAGGTAGAAACCATGTCTGCTTTTGCCTGACATCATCATCTCAGCTGTAAACTGGGCTCTTGGTAAATACTTCTGGAATCAATCCAGTGAGGCTGGACACCAAAGCCTAAGAGCACTAATCTTCTGGTTTGGGCTTAATGAGTGGCCTCACTGTCTTTATCTCTGTATGGCCCTCTCTGCTTATATGCTTTCTACTCTTCTCCAGTAAGCATGTTTTTCTATTTGTAATAAAGAAATCATTTTTTTAAAGAAGAAAATACACCAGTATTAAATTTTCTGACTATAAATACACCAGTATTAAATTTTCTGACTATAATTAACAATTCTTGGTTTCAATCCAATCTGCCACCTGCTGAAGCAGTTCAGCTCCCTCCACTGTGCACTGCACCTATCTCATGGTAGTATTGTCAGAATTCAGTAAGAGTGTGATTAGCAACGAGCATCACACGTCAGGGAGCTCAGGAAATAAAGGCTTAATTATTAGACCTTTTTAATAAGGAGAAATCGCAGGTAACTTGAAGTTCCTAAGGACCTGGGTGGACTTCCTAGAAGGCCTTGCATTAGGAGGCTTCAAGATACAGACCTCACATAAAACTGTGACATGAGATCAGTTGAGTGCTCTGAACTAAGTAGTCATTGTATATTGTATTTATTATATATTTGTGCATATCCATGATTCAGGGACACCTTTAACTAATTTAACCTGATATAAAATCTGACCAAGTTATGCTTTTTAACTGAGAGACAGTCCAGTCCATTTCTACAACCCTTCTGTTCTCTATCCCCCCTCCTTTTTTCAGCTTCATGACATAATTCTTACTTACTAAAATTCATTTTAAGTGTACAGGTCAGCAAGTTTTAGAAATATCTACAGTCTTGTAACTGCCACCATAATCAAGATTAGAACACTTTCATTAGCCCCCCAAAATTCCCTAATGCCCCTTTGCGGTCATTCCCTGCGCCCACACCAAGGCAACTGCTGATGAGCTTTCTGCTGCTATGCTTCTGTCTTTTCTAGAATTTCATGTAAAAGCAATCATGCAGTAGGTAGTCTTTTGTGTCTGGTCTCTTCCGCTTAGCATGTTGTCTTTGGGGTTCAACCATGTTTTTGCCTGTGTCAGTGGTCTGTTCCTTTTTACTGTTGGTTACTGTTCCATAGTCTGGATGTACCACTTGTCTTGGATCCCTTCACCAGCTGATAGGTATGTTGTTGTTTCCGTTCTTTTGGCTATTATAAATAATGCTGCTAGAAGCATTCAAGTACAAGTCTTTGTATAGATAGGTTTTCACTTTTCTTGGGTAAATACCTAGGAGTAGATTTTCTGGGCCAAAAGGCAAATGTATATTTATTTAAGAAACGTCCAAACTGGGCAGCCCCAGTGTCCAAAGGCAGAGGCTCAACTGCTGAGCCACCCAGGCATCCCATCTGGTCATCTTTCAATGGAAAAATTACCTTGTTCTTTAAGTTTCTCCAGCAGGCCAGCCTTCCTCAGTGCTGTGGGGCCTTTTTCCACCCCTCCTCGTGGCTGAATGATTAAAAGAAATAAAATAATTCAGACGTGATCAGATGTCCACAATAGAAAATCTCTTCATTCTTTAACCAAGTGAATAGTAACTATCATTTTTTGAGTTCCTACAGAGCCAGGAATTTTTTTTAATAATAAATTTATTTCTTATTGGTGTTCAATTTGCCAACATACAGAATAACACCCAGGGCTCATCCCGTCAAGTGCCCCCCTTAGTGCCCGTCACCCATTCACCCCCACCCCCCGCCCTCCTCTCCTTCCACCACCCCTAGTTCGTTTCCCAGAGTTAAGAGTCTTCATGTTCTGTGTCCCTTTCTGATATTCCCTACCCATTTCTTCTCCCTTCCCTTCTATTCCCTTTCACTATTATTTATATTCCCCAAATGAATGAGACCATATAATGTTTGTCCTTCTCCAATTGACTTATTTCACTCAGCATAATACCCTCCAGTTCCATCCACGTTGAAGCAAATGGTGGGTATTTGTCATTTCTAATGGCTGAGTAATATTCCATTGTATACATAAACCACATCTTCTTTATCCATTCATCTTTCGATGGACACCGAGGCAGAGCCAGGAATTTATACCATCTCCTTGAAGCATCCCAGAAAGGCAGATTGAGTTAGTCCTATGCCAAATATGAGGATCTAGAATCAGAAAGGTTATATAATTTTCGTGTAGACACACAGCTAACAAGCGGAAGAGCCTTTGTTCATAACAGGTTCTTTGGATTCCAGAACCTGCATCTCCTCTTCCCATGACAGACACCACACTGTCAACATGGTGAACATGTATTTTGTGCAAAACCACTCTGATAGAGATACAATCACTAAAAAGAGAGGGCTTCTGTTTTTGAAGAACTCATAAGCTAATAGGGAATTTGTATACTTAACCCCAATTACAGTACTTTGGAGATATGCTTCAGTGTAGACACAAGATATCATAGTAACAAAAACAGGATGCTCCTGATTCTGCTGGGGACAGAGCGTGTCAAGCAAGGCTGCATGGAGCAGATGTCATTTCAGCTGAGTCTTGCAACATGAGGTTTTCAGGAAAACAGATTGAGTGGTAGAGCAACTTGGCTAACCCCAGAATGACTTGGATAAAAGCCTAAGAAAAAAAGAACCTGGCATGAGAGAGCCCTACGTGCAGGTCCTCACAGCAGTGAGTTAGCTGAGTTAGCGAGCTCCCGGGAACGAAACAGGCAAAAGAAATGCATCATCACCTGGGACCTGAATCCAAGATCAACCCAGTATTTCAGGTTTTGACCTGCTTAAGCACGACTAACAAGAATAGTCCCCTTGCTGTTTTTATGTCAGAGAAGTGAGCACACTTCCTCCTTGCAATAAATCCTCTCTAACTTCCTGGCAGAATAGAAATCTGAAGAAACAGTTCTTTTATGTACCTCTCTGATTCTAATTTCCAACTAGGCTTGTACACACAGAAAGTTATTTGCATTACCCAACGACAAGATGCACCGAAAGACACATGTGTCTGTCCCTAGGGTTGGAGCTGTGGCCCCAAACGAAGCAAATATTTCTACCTAATTCCAATTACAGATGACTTGCCCTGGCTGCCAATCCAATCCTGGATGTCAAATTCCCATTCTTGGCAACAAGCACCCACCACCCCTCTGCCTGACACATTCTGCTCTCTTCCTTTGTTCCCTTCTTGCATGACCGCCCCACACACCGCCTTCATTGAGCAGATATAATTGCCCCTTCTTTAAACCTCAATCCAGGGACCCCTGGGTGGCTCAGTGGTTGAGTGTCTGCCTTTGGCTCAGGGTGTGATCCTGGAGTCCCAGGATCGAGTCCCACGTCGGGCTCCCTGCATGGAACCTGCTTCTCCCTCTGCCCATGTCTCTGCCTCTGTTGTATGTGTGTCTTTCATGAATAAATAAATTAAATCTTTAAATAAAAAAGAAAAGAAACCCTCAATCCAGTGCTGCTTGGCTCAAATTTTGCCTTTCATTTTGTGTTTGTTTGCTTGGTCTTTCCTCCATTATTAGATTATAGCCCAGTGTTCTTTCAGCTTGGGGAGATATGTGGTGTAGTGCTTAGTAGATGCTCAAAAACTGTCACCTTGAGAAAACTCCCTGGACAATTCCCTTTTCCTTTCAACCTTTAGAACAAGTCTCAGAAACCTCTTAGTTGACACTATATTTGCTCTAACACCATGGTTAAATTTCCCAGAGTGATACTTTCCATGATTCTTTTTTAGTTGTTTGATTCTAACTGCTTCTCACGATTGCTTTCTTCTTATTTCTTGGTTTATCTGCTCACTTTGGGAATCACTTCTTTAGCTCTACTGACTTTGAGGCTGGGCCCCAAGCCCTAACTGGTCACAAGTGTCAAGTCTGCTGTGGATCCACAGGCATCAACACAAGTCAGGTACATAGTCTTTGGGATTATATGATCCTGTCTGGAATCACACAGTCAAGGCTAGTAATTTAGCAAATTACTAAACGTCTCTGAGCCTTAGTGAACAGTATATTAAGTATAATACTTATCTCATTTTTTGCCATCAACTCTCCCCCACTGCTCACTGCCTTGCAAGGGAGTGAGACGGGATGAAGTCTTCTTAGACTCAACCTTCTAGTCATCTACCCTTAATCTTCTCCTTTGTCTATTTGTAAACTTCTATTGCCTTTCGGTGAGGAGAGATGCTAATATGCTGGCCACTATTTTCCTCCTATGCTATGACTTGGTGTAGAAACATCTCTCTCTGAGTCCTTACTATCAGGAGACAATGAGCTTCATTCTCATGGGGCCAAATTTTAATAGGGGAAGAGCTATAGCAGTAAAGAAAAAAAGTACTAAGAAAAGAAAATGCATCAGGCTGTATTTCAAAAATACTATCCCTTCAAAAGGCTATCTAATTCTCATAGCATTGAATCTGCTGAGATCCAAGGGCCAGAGTATGTTCCGCTTCCGCCTCCTCTCCCTCAAATTTTTTGTTTTCCCTCCCGCCTTTTCTTCCTTTTGTTCAGTTATTTTAATTCTGTCTTCATCAAAGCCCATCCCAAGAATAAGGGAGTATATTGTGGGTTTTGCGATTAACGCGAGCGCTAGAAGAAACACTTCTATGTCAGCAAAATGTCCCCATGTTCTGGGAGAGAACTTTGAAGGACGACGGGGGAAGTGCAGCAGTGTTTACTGACAGTCCAGATGCAGTTCGGGTCTCTACCCTCGACCTCTCCCAATCTGTTTTGCAATAAAACGCCAGAGTGCCAAGCATGAGATCAAAGAAACGCTGCCCAGGTGGGCAAAGAGAAGGTCGAAAATGAAGCCCTGTTTGAAACGACCACCATACCAACCCTAGGAGATCCAACTCACACTTTGTCTTGTTGGCTTGTGTTTTTGTTCTTGGTTTTCCCTGCTTTAAGCACAGACACACGCTGACATCTGAGGTCTATAATCACACCGTCTTTGCCAGGACGAGTGTGTTTGGGCAGAAGAAAAGACATTGCAAAGGGCAATGTTGCTGGCGTGTATTGGCTATCTGGGAATTTCATAAATGCATTAGTCCTTTCATCGTTGCCAACCTCCAGTTGGATTCTCTTTTCTTTCCTTTTTCTTTTTTCTTCCCTCAAAGAGAGATACACAAAGCGTTCTACCTAGCCTATGAACTAACACTTTCATAGAATCATTAAAGCCCTCAAATAATATGATTCACAAAGTTACATAAAGCAATCTCATTTAGGTTTTGCAGAATAAAAGAAGTCTGAAAATTGCTACCAATCTATGAAATGTTTCTAGGCATGAATACAAGACCTGACCAATGTGTTTTCATAGAATCCTCTCACCTTTACACAGGCACTCTAAAACCCAAAGCTATAATACAGAAATAGCCCATTTCCATTCAATAAAAATACATTCTCTTGAACAATACAAAGAAAAATTTAGTAGATTCAAGTAAAATTGGCTGCAGCTGAGATTAGGAGTCCCAAAATGGTTAAGAGGACTTTAAAATCCATATTTCAGGCCCGTCGTACCAGGGAACTGAACTAAAAAGACATTAACAGCTTACTAATTCTAAAGTCTGAAACTTTGTAATGAATTCATTATGCAAGGCCACGCTTTTTACTCACCTGGCCCTTTGAGAAAGGCGCTCCGATGATCCCAATGGATTTTGCCATGGAACTCATGCTCTGCTCCCTTCTCTCCACTGCACTGAGTTCTCCAGCCAGGCACCACTCTCTACAACCCTCAGTGACTGAGGACACATATTTTTTCCATTTATAACTGGGTTGAATCTGTTTACCTTATTCTAATGAGGAAGGCTGGCTCCACCCACTGCACCAAAGAACAGTCAAGTGGAAGTCTCACAAGTTCTTCATACCAGGAACAACCATGAGTCCTTTGAGTCTAGGTCTCTAATTAAATGAGACTATTCATGACACCAGTTCACTCCCATTTTACAGTCAGCTGGATGACTTGAATCTTTTCTAACCACAGCTTCGATTTCCTAAGCATGATAATCATTTCAAATCATAATCAATTAATCATAACCACATATGTAGTGTCATGGTTCTAGCTGTGGAAATGCAAGGCAGGGCACTTAACCTCCTTTAGGCCTCTGAATCCTCCTGTGTGGAACAGGGCTGTATCTAGAGAGTCGGTCGCTCACATGCCTTCCAGCCCTGCCACCCTGAGTACAGGTTTCACACACTAGGATTAATGGTTAATCCATGAGACACACCTCATGCAGCACCATGGTACAGTGTCAAGGGAAGCATATGATTTCCTTTTCTCCTTATTACTTAAAAAAATAATGCAGTATCTGATTAATAACCCAAAGATGTTACCATACAAATTTTGAAATATGGTGTGTGGGGGGATAACAATTCTTGGAATCATAATATAATCAAGATATAGCAATAAAAATAGCCAACATTAAGTTTTTATGTGCCAGATGTTGTTCTCATTTAATCCTATACCAACTGTACAGCAAGTCTTCCCATTTGTTCTTACTGGTAAAGAAACTGAAGCTCAGGAAAGTTGCCAGATGCCATGCACAGATTATAGAGGAAAAGCCATGACTCAGTCTTAGGCTTTCTGGATCCACCTAACCAGTAGGCTCTACAGCCTTTTTTTTTTTTAATTTTTTTTTAATTTATTTATGATAGTCACACAGAGAGAGAGAGAGAGAGAGGCAGAGACACAGGTAGAGGGAGAAGCAGGCTCCACGCACTGGGAGCCCGAGGTGGGATTCGATCCCAGGTCTCCAGGATCGAGCCCTGGGCCAAAGGCAGGCGCCAAACCGCTGCGCCACCCAGGGATCCCTAGGCTCTACAGCCTTAACACAGGTGAAATGTCAGCTCTCTGTGCCTGTTAAAACTGGGTGTCCCTGGAAGTTGTTTATTGTCATGCAAAAGTATGGATTTTAAAGAAAGGCATCTGAAAAATTCCTCCAGCTTTCAAGTGACTGGCATTTAAAAAGGAAAATTCGTTTAGTAGAAACTAATGTCTTTTTCCTATTGATGGAAGAGAATATGATGGAGTACTTAAATGCCATAAGGGCAGGGAATTGTGTCTGCTATATTATCCCCAGGGCTGAGAACAGTGCTGGTGCGTGATCCCACTCAGTACATAGTCATTGAATGAGTCAATGAGGAAACCAAGGACTCACAGATCCATTTTCATAGGACCATTTTCTAACTAGCCTTCCTTTTTCTCACTTGTGAATTTGTCTGTATATCCTAGATATTTACTTGTGGTATTTTTAACCTCTTAGGGTGTTCATGTTGCAAATAACTTTCCAACCTGTCAGTATTTAATCTGATAAATTTGTATATGTTATCACTAAAAATCTTTCATTTTGAAATAGAAAATTCTATATTTCCCCTTATGCTTTGTGTTTTGGCAATTTCATGTAAATCCTTCCTATTCCAATATCAAAAATATGTATTTCTATGTTTTTTTCTGTTTGCTATAGAGTTTCTTTCATACCTAGTTCTACATCCATTTATGCTGTTTAAGTCCTCCAACTATATCTTTCCACATGAAGTCCATCAGTTTCTGCTGTGCAGTCCATTGGTTCACCACTGAATTGTATCTTTTTTTTTTAATTTTTATTTGTTTATGATAGTCACAGAGAGAGAGAGAGAGAGAGAGAGAGAGAGAGAGAGGCAGAGACATAGGCAGAGGGAGAGGGAGAGGGAGAGGGAGAAGCAGGCTTCATGCACCAGGAGCTGATGTGGGACTCGATCCCGGGTCTCCAGGATCGAGCCCTGGGCCAAAGGCAGGCGCTAAACCGCTGCGCCACCCAGGGATCCCCACTGAATTGTATCTCCATCATGTACTAGGTTCCCCTGAAAGCATGAATCTGTCACCAAGTTCTTTTGTCTATTCCTTTGGCTTATTTCCCTGTGGCTGTACCAGGTCTGCACTGTTTTGTTATCATGGGTATGTGGTACATCTAACCATTTTGGGGGCAAGAATAACATTTTTGTTCTTCTTTTTCAAAAGTGATTCAGCTACTTATAGGCTTCTATTCCCCTATGTATTTAGATTAAGTTATTAGAGTCCTTAAAAAGAATTCTGCCAGAATTTTTACTAAACTTATAGGTTAATCCATAGTGATTTGCTTTCTTTCAAATTTCATTGTCAGCATTTTTTTATACTCTAACATCCTGAAGGTTCCTCTTATATCAAGCTGAGATTACCTTCCTATTATTTGATCCATTGATCACAATGCTTCAAACCAGGTAAACCATACTATCTCTTGACTGTCATGTCTTTCTTGGGTCCTCTGTTGGTTACCCTGAATATCCCAAATACTTTACTTGGCTTTTTTGTGTTACATGACTACTATTCTCCTTCAGGTTACCACCTGGTCACTCACTTCAAAATGTCTTCTGACCTTCCTCTGCCCTCCTAGTATGTAGTTCCATCTACAACCAAGTGCATATATACATCTAGGCATCTAGAATCAATCTGGCCCATCAAAGACAAAACTGGTAAGGCTTGGCTTTTCCAGGCTACTGATAAAAATGTTGAATGGCACAGCACCTATGTAAGAGCTCCTTGGCACTCCACTAGAAAACTCAGCTCAGATAGACATAGCTCCATTAATTAATCATCAATCCATAGGTACAGCTGTTTACTCAGCTCACTCAGCCACTTCATCTTGTCCATAAGGGCACCAAAAGGAAGATTACTGAGTGTCCACAAGTTCTTGCTACACTTTGCTACCTTTTGTCATACCAGTCTGACTTCCTTGTCAAAGGTAATGAACTGAGCCTGACAGATACAATTCTTGAAAAACAGACCGACTTCTGGCGATCGCTGCTTCCTTCTTGCTATAAACACAAACGATCTTTTCAGTCTCCAAAGTTGTCATCTCAGGACCTCTAAAGGAAGAGGACAGAAGCCCTCTTATGTATATCATCCCATCAAAGCTCTACTTTTTCCAGGCCAACTTATTATTTATTATTTATTTATTTATTTATTTATTTATTTATTTATTTATTTATTTTTCTATCTATCAACACTATATATATAGTGTTGTTAAAGCCCTTTTCCTAACAATACAAACTCTTAACCAACCTCTTTCTGTCTCTTTTAAAAAATCATATCTGGTATTTCCCTGACAGTGGGACCACATTTTATTTGACTATGATCCAGAGCCACTAGGATGAGATTTGGCACATTGTGCACTCGTCTTAGTCTCTTAGGGCTATAATAAAATACCACAAACTGGATGACTTAAGATGGCAGAAATCTCTTGTCTCAATTCTGGAAGCTAGAAGTCTGCAATCTGGGTGTTGCAGTACCATACTCCTTCCCTATAGGGGAGGTCTTCTTTGCCTCTTCCTAGCTTCGGGTGGTGTTCCAGCAATCTTTGCCATTCCTTGTTTTGTAGATGCATCACACTAATCCTCCGTCTTGACATGGCATTCTCCCTGTGTCTCTGTGTTTTCACATGCCTATCTTTTTATAAGAGCACAGGTCATACTGGGTTAAGGGCTCCTCCTACTCCAGGATGGGGTAATCATCTTCACTAATTACAACTGCAATGACAGTATTCCAAATAGGACCACATTGTGAGATACTAGAGGTTGAGACTTTCACGTATCTTTTGGGGAAATACAATTCAGAACATAGAATGACAGACATATAAAATAACTGTGGCTCTTGAGATAGAGTTGCTTGTCCAAACCACACAACTAACTAAGTCTAAACTGAGATTAGAATCCACATTTTAAAAATTCTTCTAATGCTATTCCTGCCTCCTATGCCACCTCTCTTCACCTACAAGACTTCTTCATTCTTGTAAATGGGATAGTCACCCTATAGCTTTTAAAGTATCAAAGGGATTTTCAGCTTCTTCCAGACACTAAATCCAGTGAGTGGTGAAACACACAGTCTCAGAGAATTGACAAAGAATCTCCAGAAAAATTCATCATGCTCTCTACCCAAATCCAGAGAGTCAATTCAAGTTTTTATGTTATGTTTTAGCATTTGCTTTCTTTTTATTCGTTCTCTTAAATGATGAATACCCTCAAAGTCTAACTTCTCTGGAAATTGAACATAAATCAGAAGCAAAATTTTATTTTCTGCTGAAGAGTTTTAGTATGTTTGCATATTAATTGACACTGGATAGCAATTTCTTATTATTGTTCAAGGAAACCAAAAATGTGCTAATTTAAGAGATGGCAAGGTTTTTTTGTCTTGTTTTATCTGGGTTTTGTTTAATAAAATATCTGGGTTGAAGCTCTGGGAACTAACGTAAATATCCACTGAGGCATTTCTGGAGGAAAGTGTATTTATGTAGTCATTTTCAAGGCTCTTTTCTCTTTGACTTTGGCTTTCTGTAATTTCAGTGTCCTGTATCTAGCTGTGGATTTTTATGTATCTTTCTCCTTCTGAGATTAAAGTCAAAAGTATGTTAGGCTTTTAAACTTTGTTCTCTCTTTTTTTTTTCATTTTTTAATATTTCAAGTTTTTATTTGAATTTTAGTTAATATATAGTGTAATAGTAGTTTCATAAGTAGAATTCAGTGATTCATCCCTTACATACAACACTCAGTGCTCATCACAAGTGCCCTCCTTAATACCCATAACCCATTTATTCTCTTATCTCTTGCTCTTTTTGTCTTCTTGTATTGCTTTTGGGACCTATCTTCTAAGCTGTCCCCTGGTTCAAGAATTCTTTCCACAGCTAAATCTGTTCAATGAATTCTCATTTTCAGTTATTTTATTCTTTTTAAAAAAATTTTTTTCAGTTATTTTATTCTTTTCTCTTTTTTTCTTTTTAGTATGATTTCTTTCTTTCTATACTTATTTTCAAGTCCTCTTTTATGTCCTTAAGCATACTTAACATAGTCAGATTGTAGCCTGGATCTGGTGATTTTAGTATTTGAAATCTTTGTGGACTTTTCTTTGTTCTTATTGTTTCTTTCTTATGGTGACTTGTTTTTTGTTGCCAAATCATCTTTGTTTCTATGCTGGTCATTGTTCATGAAAATATTTTAAGGAATAATGCAAGGGTATGATGAAGGTATCTTCCTCCAGAGATTGTTTCTGGGCATAGTTTCCAGGTATGTGATGGCAAAACAAGTCATGGACCAACATAAATCAAATTTAGAACCTGAGGTTCCCTGTACCACCCAGGTGAATTGAAACTTGGATGCAAAACTTTGTGAAAGCTGGTTAACTTATGTTCATCTTACTCTAAAGATGTAGCTTCTTAGGTCACAGATTTATTTGTTTTTAGCTCTCCTCTTCAATTCTGAACTTTTTATATGACCTGAGCTTTGATTTTTGTCTACTTCACTGTACAAGGCTGTCAAAACAAAAGTTAAAATTTATCAGAATTGTCAAAGGCCCCAGAACAAAAGGAGCTTCTGTTCTAGCTCACTCCCTGGACGTTCCATTTTCCTTTTGAATTTTAGCCTCATATTTCTTTACTGTCATATTAGGTCATCACCGCTCCTAAGTGAGCTTTGCCCAGTATTTTTCATTGTTTTCATCAAGAGGCATGATCTCAGTAACTTCACCTACTATTTTTGAAAACAAAGTCTACAGGTGGTTTTTTGAGAGCACTCAAGCAAATTAAAGTGGGAATTTTGATTTTTGAGCTTTCCAATGACATTTCCCAAAAGGGGAAATAGAAAAGTTATCCACTCTCTGGACAGATGTGTGAACCACTAACGCCATCTTGGACAAACCTGCCATGGTGACCACTCTGTGACCTGAAATCTTCTTGAACACATTCCATTATTTCTTTTTCTTTACTCTTAAGAACAACTTTGGGGCACAGGCTCTTTGATCTACTCTGGAGTTATGACAATGATTCTCAAATATTTCCTCAGTGGTCTCCCAGCTCTGAAAAAAGATCTTACAGGAGCTGGGGTAATGGAAATCTACTCATCTTGCAGCCACCCATGACATGCTTCTGTCCATAAGTCCCTTTAGTAAACTATTTCCTGGCAAGCTGGACATAAGGGCCTTTCCCTTCATTGTTACAGCTTCTTCAACTTTTGGAGGTTGTTTTGCATATACTTTCCTTCGCAGAACAGTAGACATTCTAATATGTGGACTAAGGACCCATGCAAGGAGGCCTGGCTCTCTAGAGTCAAGAACAAATGAATCAGAGTCACCCCTGAGATCATGTCACATTTTTACTTAGCAGAGTCTAGCAGTTTCAAGACAACTATTCAATTTTTTTAAGACTATGTACTATAAATTCTCTGGTGAAGGTCAGATCTCCTCTAACATGTCTTAAATGCACACTTATACTCTATGGATGGTTCAGAGCACATATTTCTACTCAGAGAGAGGGGAGCTGAGGAAGGCAGAGGACTCTAGTCATCTAGGTTCCATGGTAATCAGTAAGTACTTACTAAAAAACCATTGCTTGCTTCTATGCTTTTTATTATTTGGGACCCACAAGTAAAATATATAAACACTACCCTTAACTCTGGATGAATCTAGGATCACAGATTGCATGAATTTGTCTTATGTCTTTAATCTCCTTTAATTTGGTATAGTTCTTCAGGTCGTTTTTTTTTAAGATCTTAGTTATTTATTCATGAGAGACACCTAGAGAGAGAGAGAGGCAGATGCATAGGCAGAGGGAGAAGCAGGCTCCACTCAGGGAGTCCGATGTGGGACTCAGTCCCAGGACTCCAGGATCATACCCTGGGCTGAAGACAGGTGCTAAACTGCTGAGCCACCCAGTAGTCCCAAGTTCTTCAGTTTTTGTCTTTCATGAACCTCAGACTTTTAGGGTCTCTCATTTTAGCTTTGCCTGAGATTTCCTCTGATTAAATTCAAGTTGTGTATTTTTGTAAGAACACCACAAAAGCAGTATTGTATACTTCCCAATATATCATAGTAGAAAACATGTGATGTTAATTTGTCCTGTTACTACTGATGTTGACTTTAACCAAGTCGTTAAAGTACAATCTGCCAGGTCTCTCCACAGCAAAGTTGCTGTTTTTCTCTTTGTAATTAGTAAGATTCTTATGGAATGAAACTTTGCTACTATGGAATTATCCTGTTTCTCATACTTTGACCCACTAAAGTTTAGTATCCATTGGTGATTCTTGACTAAAACAATTATTACTGTGATATGCCAAATGGTGATTGTTTATTTCCATATTTGTTACATATATTAGTTGGAATTCTACTCTAAGGAAGAGCTTTTATTTCTCTCCCACTTGTTCAGTTATTCAATTATATATATCACCATGGACTCGTGGATTCTTATTTTATTCTACGGATTACAATCCATTATCCATTATGGGCTGAATGTTTGCAGTACCCCCCAAATTCATATTTTGACGTTCTCTTCTCCAATATAATAGTATTTGGAGACAGAAGCCTTTGGAAGTAACGAGGTTTAAAAAAAAAAAAAAAGGAAGTAACTAGGTTTAGATGAGATCATGAGGATGGGGCCCTCATAAGTGGATTATTTCCCTTATAAGTAGAGAGATCAGAAAGCTTGCTCTCTCGCCACACATTCACAAAGAGGTCATGTAACTCCACAGTGAGATGGCAACCACCTAAAAGCCAAGAGAAACCTCAGAATGAAACCTACCTTACTTGTCCTTGGACTTCAGAATGTGAGAAATAAATTTATATTGTTTAAACCACTCAAACTATGATATTTTGTTATACCTGCCTGAGCTAAGATGTTATTATTTACTTTGTTGCTCAGATTACCCCAGATTTAGCCACCATTTTAAGTTGACTTCTGTACCTTTGTTTACATGACTCCCACATTTATTGAGCATTTCCTTTCTGGCACCACAAGATATTCCAGGCTTATCTTGTACTTCATTTTGTATTTTCCTGCTATTACCCTGCTACTCATTTATCCAAGGAGCCCCAGGTCCTTTTATTTTAGAATGGCATATGAAAACCAAGATGTGTGCTAGGAGTACCCATTGGTACTGAGAAATCATTGCTCCTCTGTGTTCTTTCAGCTCGTTGAGCTAAGAAATAAGTATCTGCATACACTTGCGCGCGCGCGCGCGCACACACACACACACACACACACACACAATTCCTGTATCTGTCCAGCTGAAAATACTGTAAAAAATCACAAGTGTTTACCAATTGACATATACTGGATTGTACTGATGCTCCAATTCAATCCCATAGATTTCAAGCATTCTAACCTATTTTTCCTTATTTGTAACTCCCTTTTCTGACAGCAAGAAATCTGGCTTTCATTACCCACAGTTTGTTCATTTGCTGTATGTATTTATTCTTTAAATTCATCAAGTTCTTTGTCCATCTTTTGTTCTCTTCTTTTTCCTCTCTCTCTCTCTTTTCAGAGAGAGAGAGAGCATGCATGCACGTGAGTGGAGATAGGGGGTGGGGGACAATGGAAGGGGAAGAGAAAGGCAGAGAGAATCTAAGGCAGGCTTCATGTCCAGCATGGAGCCAAATGCAGGCCTTGATCTCATGACCCTGAGATCGTGACCTGAGTTGAAATCAAGAGTCAGTGCTTAACTGACTGAACCCCCCAGGCACCCCTTCATTTTTTTCTCCTCAACGATTTTTAAAAGTTCCTTTTATATTTTAAGACTATTGGTCCTTTGTTGCTCAATCGTGTTGCAAATGTATATATTTTTCTTTACTTTTTTATGTTTTTGCATTATAGTAGTTAAAAATACTTTTCTCTAAGAAGTTAAATTCATTAACTGTTGTTCACTTTCTTACAAATAAGTATATACTTGAGAAAAGGGAAGAAAATAATGTGCACTGACCAGCTTTACCTAAATGTCTCTTGTAGGTGAATAGCTGAATTTAGCAGGTTTTCACTTCCCATGTAAGCCCAGTGACTCCCTTTGGTTTAGGACTAGCAATTGCCATATAAATGGAAAAATCCACATGTGGTAACAGCCCACCAGTCCACACTAACGTGGAGAAAGGCCAGTCTGAGTGAAATGTGTGAATTATGAAATCATTCAAAAAATGTTGAACTTTTAAAAATAATTCCTACATAATTGATACATTAAACACAAGTGAATACAATCAGATGATGCTACTAGAGTGTTGTGCCTTAAATTATCTTAACTAGATTAAGATATTCTAATAAATACCATGTTATTTACAGTATTGACACATTTGGCCAGCTCCTTTTTTCCTACCTTCTATTCAGCTACAAATAAGCCCAGAAAATTATTACAAATATCAAGTGAGACATAAAATATTTTACATATGTATTTATTATATGCACTGATTTATGACCTATATATTTATTTAGTTGTACTAGTTGGATTTTTCAAAGCATCTTACTGAACATCACTTTTTGTTTTTAATAATCAATAGCTTGACATAATGTTGTGAAGGACTTCATATAAACATTCATTATAATTATCATCTGGTCTTCACCTATGTGAGTTAGTGGTTTGTTTCTTCAGTGCTGTTTAGGTGAGAGCTGGTTGCAGAAAGAAAAATGTAAAAACATATTTTTGTAGTAAGGCCATGACACACTAGAACTAAATTTATTTGATGTTAACAATTAAGGAATGACTGTGAAACACATAAATAAGCATTAAGCAATTTATACTGTAAATAACTGGTTTGAAGTGCCCTTTGCATTAGAAGGATTGTAGAGGCCAACGATGACAGCAGAGGAGCTAAGAGATGCCTAAAATGATCTATGCTGTGCATGTTTGCTTTTGGAAAACACTTGAAAAAATCATTCTTGAATAGATGTAACATCTGAACTAAACCTTATTATCTTTTAAGATCTGAGCCTCAGGCAATAAAATCTATCTCACACAGAAACTGGAATACAGCTCTCAACCAAGGGGCAATTTTTAAAAATTCTTTCAACATTTTATCAGTTGTTAAGTACTTATTAGTGAGAACTATATGACAGGATCACAAAGGGCTTGATAAAGAAGAGGAGAAACACTCCCTGGTATCTTGCTTTGAGAGGCTCCCTGGGGCAACCCGGGATGCTCTCAGCTCTGACAGATCTCAACTGGCAGAGAAGTTCTTGGCAGGGACATTAGTGCATCATTAAATAGCACAATGTTCTAGAGATTGTATTCTAACCCCCTGTGTATTAAGGGACCGTGTTTTCATTTTGTCCCACCAAGAGCATTTGCTAGGTAGTCAAATAAATACTTGTTAAATTGAATAGGTAAAGAATTTTAAGGGAAAACTATTAGGGCTATAATCAGAACATTTAGTCCAAACAAAGTTCTAATGGTCCTTAATAAAACGTTAACACATGTAATAATATGTTAGACATCTCCTTGGTGTTTTACAATGTACAGTGCCTTTGCAAGTTAGTTATGTCATTTGATCGTTGATCTCTGTTTATATATTCCTGTTTTTCCAAATGGAAATAAACTCAGAGATACTGGTTAACTTATCCAAGGCCTTACTGTCACTGGTGGAAGCTAACTTGAAGCAGACTTATTTTTAATCCAAATGCTTTTTTTAATAATCTTTTTTATTTTCTGCCAAAATTTTTTATTTTTCTACAAAATCATAAGAATATACATATATCCAATTAAATATGGAAACTGTATCAAAATATTTCTCCCATGTCAAAATACTCCAAAGAGAAATTATAAAATTTCAAAAATAAATTCTGTGCACTTTTCAGTTGTCATCATTGATTGAATTGATTCAGTTTCTCTTGTGCTTTTATAAGGAGAACCTTTGATGTCTTCCCGATTACAACTTTTGTTCTCAATAAATGAGATTAGTTAACATCTTTAAATGCTTTTTTTTATTGTACTCCATCTGTTGTGTGATTTAATAAAAGATTTCTTTTTTTATAAATTTATTTTTTATTGGTGTTCAATTTACTAACATACAGAATAACACCCAGTGCTCATCCCGTCAAGTGCCCCCCTCAATGCCCGTCACCCAGTCAGCCCCACCCCCCGCCTTCCTCCCCTTCCACCACCCTTAGTTCGTTTCCCAGAGTTAGGAGTCTCTCATGTTCTCCCTCTCTGATATTTCCCACTCACTTTTTCTCCTTTCCCCTTTATTCCCTTTCACTATTTTTTATATTCCCCAAATGAATGAGACCATATAATGTTTGTCTTTCTCCGATTGACTTATTTCACTCAGCATAATACCCCATCCACATCGAAGCAAATGCTATCACTCACTAGATAATTTTGAAATATTTTCTTCCATTTGGTTACAGATTTACCTTACCCAATTGCCAGATGTTACAAGTTGACACTCTTAAAATACTGTATTTTAAACCATTTGGTTCAAATGGAGTCCCCACATTGTAACATGTGCGGCTGTGGGGTTGTAGTGGAAGGGCTCATCAGGATAGATTGGTTTAACCCTTGATTTTATTAAAGAGTATTAACACCAACTACTTGGTTGATCTGTATGTATTCGGCTGGAAACTGTCAATTAACATAACTTTATATCTGTACCTGTTGAGAGAGAAGGATCTAAGGTGAAGTAATTCATTAATTCTGATTTTTTGATGCAGGTTTTATTCAGAGTTTGAACTAAAATCTCTGAAACTAACAACCTTTGTTACCACTTTGATTCACAGGAGACTAGTCTGCCTGAGTTGCTTTTTACTATCACAAAATTGACTTTGGGGGGGCAGCCCCGGTGGCGCAGCGGTTTAGTGCCGCCTTCAGCCCAGGGCGTGATCCTGGAGACCCTGGATTGAGTCCCACGTCAGGCTCCCTGCATGGAGCCTGCTTCTCCCTCTGCCTGTGTCTCTGCCTCTCTCTCTCTGTCTCTATGAATAAATAAATAAAATCTTTAAAAAAAAGACTAAAAAAAAATTGACTTTGGGGGAAGACATAACAACAAGCAGCCTTATGAAATTGCTATCTATATTTGCTACAGGAATATTACTGAGGTCGTCATGTACTCGAACTGTTCCTTACGTGCAGTCCACTGGATGATTTCTTTCAGAGCTGAGTTCTATAAAGTCTTTGCTTGGCCTGAGAAACTATTATGGGGGAAATAAATACTATGCAACTGACTTTTCTTTCAGGCTGTGTTTTCCAGGAAGCTCATAGCCAAACTTGTGTCCTACCTGTAGCCAATTATGTTGAACAGTATTACCTATTTGTAAGTCATGGGGATGGTGTGTAAAGTTTGCATTTTCATTTTATCTGGTCCTGGTTTTTAATTTATTTTTGACTATTATATTTTATGTGTTGCCTAAAAGGACCTTCAGATTCTTTATAGTCTCAGGCATGAAAAAATAACACACACACACGCGCGCGCAAAAGCAATTATATTTTAAATGTTAAACGTTTTGATAGACTTTTTCTTAAAATGCCATTGGTTGATTTATTGTATCTTTTGAAACAAAAAGAAAAAGACCCTAAATTGTTTGTGAGAGTTATGAATAGCCACAGAGAGCCAAGAGTATAATAATACAATTTTTGTTTGATAAGTAGTTTCTCAATTGGGTGAATTTAATCTCTTTTCTCAGATTTAGGAATAATCCATTGCTTTCCACTCCCACTGAGATCTAGCTTCTGTGCATGGTACCTCCAGAATTACAAAATTTATGCCAACAATGCAGTTGGCAGGAGGACTATGAGTGCTATTTACTGTGTCATGTCCACGTGCATGGACTTGGTTGCCAAATTCTATTACAAGTGAACACGTAGGAAAGTTTGTGAAACTGGGAGGAGTTTCTACCCAAGACGATTGTATGCAAATTCAAGATCTGATGCTTTCTTTCATATTGACAAAAAGAAATCACACCCTCATTAAGACACATGTAGTTCTAGTATTAGTTGAATTCCTATTGCTGTTATAAGCATACAAAAGCTAATCCTTCTAAAGAAGACTTAGAGAAAACTACAGTTAAAAAATCTATAGAATAAATGCTTACAAACATACTTGATGACTGATTAAAAAAAAAAAAAAAGAATCGGTTGGAGCACCTGGGTGACTCAGTGGTTGAGCGTCTGCCTTTGACTCAGGTCATGATCCCGAGGTCCTGGAATCTAGTCCCATGTTGGGGTCCCTGCAGGGGGCCTGCTTCTCCCTCTGCCTGTGCCTCTGCCTCTCTATATCTCTCATGAATAAATAAATAAAATCTTAATGAGAAAAAAAGAAGAAGAATCCAGGGCCCCTGGGTGGCCCAGTCTGTTAGGCAGCCAGCTCTCGATTTCAACTCAGGTCATGATGTCAATCAAGACCCTGGGTCATTGCCCCAGCTCCACACTCATCAGAGTCTGCTTGAGGATTCTTTCTCCCTCTTCCTCTACCCTCCACTCACCCTGCCACTAGTGTGCCCACACATGATCATGCACTTACTCTCTCTCAAATAAATAAATAAATCTTTAAAAAAAGAGAATCCAAGATTGCATTGGTAAAAGGGAGTAGGAAAATGGTGATCACTTCACTCATTACAACCTGAGTAATCATTCCTACTCCTCCCTTCGTCCAACACTTATGGACAACACTCTGTGCAAGGCACCTCTACTCTTTCTAGCATCAAAACAGTGGATATTTATAAACCAGCATAAGACTAAGCTCCGGGATCCCTGGGTGGCGCAACGGTTTGGCGCCTGCCTTTGGCCCAGGGCGCGATCCTGGAGACGCGGGATCGAATCCCACGTCGGGCTCCCAGAGCATGGAGCCTGCTTCTCCCTCTGCCTGTGTCTCTGCCTCTCTCTCTCTCTCTCTGTGTGACTTTTATAAAAAAAAAAAAAAAAAAGACTAAACTCCCAAGGAAGGCATTAGATCTGTTGTATAGAAACTTGTGGTTTCATAAAAGTTTTATATCTAAACATGAATATTTTTAATGAGACTAACTGGGGATATTTATCATTTCAGTAAGTCAACTCCTAGTTATTCATCAGATGATTTCTGAGATTCTTCAGAATTTTAATTTTCTTCCTACTGTAATGGACCAAAATAATATTTCTATTTATTAAAAAATGGATATGTGTTCATTGCAAAATATCTATAATACTGAAAAAATAAAGAAGAAAATTAACATTACCCAAAACCCTACCTCTCATGTAAATACTACTTATATTCTGTTATATTACCAAAGAACAATTTTGTTCTTTGGGAACAATTTCATACCTTACTTTTTTCTCTTGGAATTATTTTCTGAACATTTCCCTTATTATTAAAAATTCTTCAAAGAATACTTCTAAAAAGATATCAATATTCTATCAAGAAAAATCTATCAAATACCACAATTAATTTGAATGATGAATATTTAGATTGTATCACTCTTCACTACTGTTAAAAATACTGTGAGAAGTTATATCAACATCTGATTTTCTATAAACAATATATAAATGAATGATAGTGGTATTTGATATAACTGCTAAATGTGGGCATTTCTCTTTTTACTTGTATCAAGAACTTTGGTTCCTGACTAAGTAAGTATTTTATGGATTAACAACTCTAATTTTCTGAAAATGTATGTTGATATAATAAATCAGCATTCATTTGTGATTGAAGAAAGCAATATGTTCCTAACAAGCACAACATCATCTCTTTCTTAAACAACTGGCATTTCCAGGTCAGCATGAGGTATGAGTATGTAAAGGCCATGGTCATGATGAGAAAAAAAGTAATGTAAGCCAAAGTTATTTTTATTATTTTTGCTTGAAAACTCCCTAAGATGATCATTTCATTATTTTCTATTTTTTCTTCTGGTGGAATGTACCTCTGTAATCCAACATGATAAAGCTGAAGGTTAAAAATTATCCACAAATCAAATTTGCAACATTAGGGGATGAAATAGACTTATGATAGAATGCAGAACTATATAATTGTGTGTCTACCACATGTGAACTTGAACAAGTAATTAACTTGTTGGCACCAAAGGGCTTCTACTGTCTTTCTTTGGGGGCCTGACAAGCGGCCCTTCTGGCTTCCAAGAGGATAGATGGATAGATCTGAAGTTCTTTTTTTTTTTTTAATTTTTTTTAATTTTTATTTATTTATGATAGTCACACACAGAGAGAGAGAGAGAGAGGCAGAGACACAGGCAGAGGGAGAAGCAGGCTCCATGCACCGGGAGCCCGACGTGGGATTCGATCCAGGGTCTCCAGGATCGCGCCCTGGGCCAAAGGCAGGCGCCAAACCGCTGCGCCACCCAGGGATCCCGATCTGAAGTTCTATAAAAGAAAGACTTTGCATCTATTGCTTTTGCCTAAAGAACACAGTATGACTATTTTGTTGTAAACCAAATAAGCCATTATGGTTTCTTTTTTTTTTTTTATTTTTTTTTATTTATTTATGATAGTCACACACACAGAGAGAGAGAGAGAGAGAGAGGCAGAGACATAGGCAGAGAGAGAAGCAGGCTCCATGCACCGGGAGCCCGACGTGGGATTCGATCCAGGGTCTCCAGGATCGCGCCCTGGGCCAAAGGCAGGCGCCAAACCTCTGCGCCACCCAGGGATCCCAGCCATTATGGTTTCTAATACTTGGAAGAATCATGGGGTTGTTAATTAGCAAGTGTGTGCCAAAATTCTGTCTCACCTAAAATTCTTCCCATGTGTCATTGTCGTGTCAGGATCATGTAACTGAGCCAAGTGACAATTGGGCAAATGTCTGTTTATCTTCATTAATATAAAGACATACTGCGTTCAACAGGCCCTAGATGGATAGGTTGTTGCTTAAACAATATGGTTAACTTTTCTTCAACTTACCAAAGAAAGCAGATAATTCTTAGAGTAGCATGTTATTCTATGTGACTTCAGTGCAGTCACAGATGAATGTGTGAGTCCATCCATTCTACAGGCTCTCATACAAATGCCAAGATAGGGCAGCCCAGGTGGCTCAGTGGTTTAGCGCCGTCTTGGGCCCAGGGCATGATCCCAGAGTCTTGGGATCAAGTCCCATGTCGGGCTCCCTGCATGGAGCCTGCCTCTCCCCCTGCCTGTGTCTCTGCCTCTCTCTCTCTCTCTCTCTCTCTCTCTCTCTCTCTCTCTCTGTCATGAATAAATAAATAAAATATTTTTTTAAAATGCCAAGATAAATCTAATATCAAATAAGAATGTTTTCCCAGCTTAAAACAGAGGCAGCTCTCTCAGCAGCTAGAGTTGGGGGATGGTTAGCAGTGTGTAACTAGTTTCTCAAACAGCTTAAAGGTGCCATTGCAAGGGGAGCTTGGAGCTCCATCCTGTGAGTCTTCCACCAGAGTCGTTTGTGGAATATATGACTGTTAGCACTCTCTGCATCATTACAGGTTAGAAGATTGTGCAGTGTGGTAAGAAGTCCATAGATTCTGGAATCAGATATGTATGGGCCTGAATACTGAGTATTTGACTTTGAACAAGTACAAAATGGGGATGACCATAACTTTGAATGATTCTTGTGAAGAATATATTAAGTAATGTATGTAATATATCCATTACAATGTCTATCTATATTAAATGCTCAATAAAATGATGATTATTATTATTTTTTAAATAAATGTATTTCATTTTAAAAATCACTAAGTTTTTATTAAATTTAGTGTGAAGGGCTGTGTCTTTTATCTGACTTTTGTGACCCCATGCAGATATTCCAGAGGGCAGTGACTTGCAAAAATTGCTTCTCCTGTGAACCAAAAGCCTACAATCTCTTCAAAGCAAAGATTTCTCCATTTATTGTGAAATAGATATCTTAACAGAAAGTGTTAGCAGAGAGGCTGATCAGTAACAAAGATTGATCTATTTGTCGCTAGGGACAGCAATTGGAAGTTAAGAGCCTCCACCTCCAAAATGGATTTCCTATCTTCTAGTTTCATCCAAACAATTCAGAGATTTTATTCTTTTTTCATTAAAAAAAAAAAACTAAAAGGGATCCCTGGGTGGCGCAGCGGTTTGGCGCCTGCCTTTGGCCCGGGGAGTGATCCTGGAGGCCCGGGATCGAATCCCACGTCGGGCTTCCGGTGCCTGGAGCCTGCTTCTCCCTCTGCCTGTGTCTCTGCCTCTCTCTCTCTCTGTGACTATCATAAATAAATAAAAAAAAGTTTAAAAAAAATAAAAAGAAAAGAAAAAATAATATTTATTAATTAACTAGAAAGGAGGATTTGGAGTTTCTGCTTTTGAACAGTTGGGGGGAGGCAGAGCACTGGGACATAGCCTCCAAAGTGCCCTGGTGATGGAAGCAGGACTGCCTGGTCCTTTAAAGCTCCCAGCCACAGTGCATTCTGGGAGCCATAGATACACAAGTGTAGACAATGGATTCTCTTCCTTTTAGGGATACAGATGTTTATCAGAAACCAGAAAGTACATTTCCAGGGTTTAAACCAATAAACCTTAATTATGTTTGCATATGCAGATTTCTTGGACATGTTATTTTTTATTTTTTTATTGGAGTTCAATTTGCCAACATATAGCATAACACCCAGTACTCATCCCATCAAATGCCCCCCTCAGTGCCCGTCACCCACTCGCCCCCACCCCCTGCCCACCTCCCTTTCCACCACCCCTTGTTCGTATCCCAGAGTTAGGAGTCTCTCATGTCTGTCTCCCTCTCTGATATTTCCCACTCATTTTTTCTCCTTTCCCCTTTATTCCATTTCACCAATTTTTATATTCCCCAAATGAATGAGACCATATAATGTTTGTCCTTCTCCGAATGACTTACTTCACTCAGCGTAATACCCTCCAGTTCCATCCACGTTGAAGCAAATGGTGGGTATTTGTCGTTTCTAATGGCTGAGGAATATTCCATTGTATACATAAACCACATCTTTATCCATTCATCTTTCGATGGACACCGAGGCTCCTTCCACAGTTTGGCTATTGTGGACATTGTTGCTAGAGACATCGGGGTGCAGGTGTCCTGGCATTTCACTGCATCTGTATCTTTGGGGTAAATCCCCAGCAGTGCAATTGCTGGGTCCAGGGCAGATCTATTTTTAACTCTTTGAGGACCCTCCACACAGTTTTCCAGAGTGGCTGCATCAGTTCACATTCCCACCAACAGTGCAAGAGGGTTCCCCTTTCTCCTCGACATGTTTTAAGAACACCAGTGAGTGGCCCCCCATACTAGACCAAATAAAACCTCCAGGGGTAGGGCCTGCATATGGCACATTTTGGTTATGGCTGGTTTAATTTTTTTTTATTATTTATGATAGGCACACAGTGAGAGAGAGAGGGGCAGAGACACAGGCAGAGGGAGAAGCAGGCTCCATGCACCAGGAGCCCGACGTGGGATTCGATCCAGGGTCTCCAGGATCGCGCCCTGGGCCAAAGGCAGGTGCTAAACCGCTGCGCCACCCAGGGAGCCCGGTTATGGCTGGTGTATATCAAACTTCAGAATGCAGCCGAATGACCTGGAGAGCTTGTTAGATTGCTACCCTACATCTAACATAGTGCTTTTTCATAGTATAGGTGCTCTAAAAATATTTGCTGAATAGGGGCAGCCCCAGTGGCTCAGCAGTTTAGCACCACCTTGGGTCCAGGGCCTGATCCGGGAGACCTGGAATCCAGTCCCATGTCGGGCTCCCTGCATGGAACCTGCTTCTCCCTCTACCTGTGTCTCCGCCTCTCTCTCTCTCTCTCTCTCTCTCTCTCTCTCTCTCATGAATAAATAATAAAATCTTTAAAAAATATATATTTTGCTGAATAAATAGTGTCAGATTTGCATTTGAAAATCTAGAACAGACTTCTAGAACAGAGTGGATTACCTGGTGCCTGTGGATGAGTTTGGTTGTTCTTGAGCTCCTGAAACTATCTGCAGTATTTCATGGGCATATGGGTTATGCACATTCCAAGGGCAGATCCTTATCTTCATCAGATTCTACTGTGGGCAGGAATGGGGAATCCATGATCTACAAATGTTACAAGCCACCACAATGAGAATTAAGTGTTATTTCCTTTTAGGCTTAGTCCTCATGAATAGAGGGTGTTGAGGTGGTTTTTTGTTTTTTGTTTTGTTTTGTTTTTTAGATTTTATTTATTTATTCATTATAGATGCAGAGAGAGGCAGAGACACAGGCAGAGAGAGAAAGAGGCTCCCCATTGGGAGCCCGACATGGAACTTGATCCCAGGATCCTGGGATCAGGACCTGAAGCAAAGGCAGATGCTCAGGCACCCATGAATAGAGTTTTGTGGGTTTTTTAAAGTAATCTTTTGTTTAAAAAAATACATTTCAGTATTGACAAGAATAAAAAGCATTTCACCTTGTTAAAAATAATAAATCAGTCACTACGGACATGAACCTCTTGACCTAAGAGCCTTTTGCCGATCTTTGATTCTACCAATGCTTATTTTACTTTGAACAGAATTTACTGCAGGTTGAAAAACAAAAGGTAAGACTGTTGACTCTCCAAGGCAGAGACCTTGTCATCTTTGTCCCCCTAGGACCTGCCCAAGGGAGACACACCATGATTGGCTGAAAGCAGAATGAGAGTGTAGTAATAATGATACATACTACCCAATTCTGGAAAAGCATATAAGAAATATTAATAAAGTATGATCTTATGGCACTCCATAGTTGTGAATTGGAAAACTTTTTTGGCTATTTTTCAAATATGTTTTTTTTTCCTTTCTCCCAGCCTGTTCTTGCCCTTCAAGACTCAAAGATGCACCTTCTCCAAGAGAAGTTCTTCTTGCTAAACACATTCCCCTTTGCAAAGTGTATAACAATTTTTTAATATTAAAGTTTATTTTTATAATGTTTGGCTCTTATAAACTAGTACCTTCATTATATTACTCTTTTGGGTACATACACTAATGTTACACTAATGTTACGTCAGATGAAATGGAATAATATTATAGTTAAGAACAGAGTTGTGATTCTGAGAAGAGCCCCCAACCAAAGGCTACCACCTCTCATGAAGTTCTTTCTACGCCAAATACATCTCAAATTCACCTACAACTTAATTTAGAGAAATTATCTCCTGTGCGCTCTGTTCCATTAAGGGTCCCGTGAAGGCTCTATTGACTAGTGTTGTTCCAATGGCACCTGATTACCAAGGTGCCAAAAAATGTAATCTGCACTCTGACAGTGCCCTCTCTCTCTCTGTATAGATATGTAAAAGGAAATGGCCTCAAAGAATTTTAAATTCATGCACATTTTTTCCATAAAAGTAACCATTCTCTACTTAGAGTTCTGTGATTACTTTTAAAACATCACAATGCATCACAAATATTATTTCCATTAATAAAGATTTGCCTTTTCCTTTTGAAAAACTGCAGAATATTCCATATATATGCAATCCACACAGTATTCCATTGTGTGGATTCATAATATTTTGGTTTTTTTTTTAACCAATCCCTATTTATGAACATTTAAATTATTTCCAGTTTTTCCCTGTGGTAAACATAGCAATGGACCTTTGTGTAAACACACCTTTATGTCCTTGTCTTTCAGGGGATTAGTGTACTTATCATTAGTGTTTTCTTCCTTCCAGGCCCTATAGTCAGAAGTCCTGGATATTATCCATGCCCATCATCTAGCAGCCATAGAAACTTGGGGAAATTGCTTCCGTTATTTTTTGTGTGGAATGGAAACACCAATTACGGCCCCTCACATAGTTGACATGGAGAGGAAACAATGGATGTGAATATGCTTTGAAAACTCTCTATTCCATCAGTGTTTTGTATTCCCTTTCTCATATACTGAATGCCTTGCTTTTGTTCATGAGGCTCAGTTTTATCCTGAACACTCAGTAAACACTCATTGAATGAAAAGACTGTGAATGGCCTCTACTAGCACTTCTCAGATTGTGGTCTATGCACTGCCTGCCAACAAGTCACCTGGTGTGCTATTTTTTGGGACCATTTCCCTGACCTACTGAGTTAGAATCTGTGCATAATGGTGAGGGTAGGAGTAGAGAGATCCTGGATTCTGACTTTTATCAACTTCCCAGGTGACTTGGATACAGAAGAATATTTGAGAACCATTGGACCAGGCTAACACTGTCCTCACCAGTGATCATTTAGAGCTCCCTGGTAGGAAAGGGTCATGCTAGCTCTTTGGGGGAAGGAGAAGCAAGTTCAATCCAGGAAAATGTCCTCTACATGTTTTACTGACTTAAATCCCTTCACAGGGTCTTTAGAGATCAATCATAGAATAGGCATACCCAAACAGACAGTAAATTTCTTGTAAATCAATTTCCCAGGAGGGGTTTCAGCTTTTTATTAAGTTTTAGAGTGTCTGTCTAGATCTGCCTGAATAGAGTACTACCTGCCATGACTGCTAACAGTCACTCTGACTGTGGGCTGTGCAAAATGTCCCTGTGGAAATAGGAAATTAGGCCAGTCCTTTCTGAGTAACAAAGGCCATGAATAAGGCACAGAGAATGTAGTTTCTTTTCGTATAGTTCTTACTGTGCTAATATTTCTGACCATTTTAGAAATAGAAAATGCCAGGGAAATAGGATGGGGCATACACTAAAAATATATCAAGCAAAACAAACAAAAAAATTCAACAACTTAGACATTCCTTCTCATATCGTGTGGTAAATGGCTATGTCAAAGAATGATGAATAAAATTACTTCTCTGAAGATTATAGGTAACCAGAGTAGCTCACATTGGGAGAGTTCCATTGGTGTCGAAGCTGGGTTAAGTATTTACATATAGTATCTTATTAAACCTCATTAATTTGCTAATCAATACAATGTTTTTAATAAAAGTAAATGTGGAACAAAGTTAAGAGAACATGAACGGGAGCTCCAGATACTTCAAGCCAGCAGGTGAAGCCGGAATCCTGGTTGTCCTAAAGATTATTAGCTTCTGTATCTATGGTGTCATTTGCCAGACAACTTTATTGGACAAGGCTGTAGTTTGGTAAGCCAGTTGGTGAACTGCTCCAAGAAGGACAAGGTAGCCCTCTTGGGAAAGAAAAACAAACACAATAGGAACATCTAGTGCTGTTTGGCATTGGCCTCAGTGACGCTGAGGACAGGGCTGTCAACATTTCCATCAAAGTGAAGGGAAAAGATGCCAATCAGTTAAGATTTGACTACACTGTTTGCATAGTTCATAATATAAGGCATCTTGTAGAAGGTGTGTTCCCTGTCTCAAAGGAGCTTACAATCTATGCAGGGGGAAAGAGTGTTCATTCCCAAACAATTTTATTTTTGAGCTTGTATAGTAACCCTAAAAAGTGGCCTGGTGGGCAGGAACCCAGAGATGAAAAACAAAGGTAATGAGGTTCATGGAGCCAGTTAGAAGGGGCCCCAGCCTCAAGGAGGATCCCCTCCTTGTTAGGCATAAAGTAAGGAATCATGAGGTGCATCTGAGATCACCTCTGCTACAAAAGAGCACAAAAGAAAGAGGGGAAAAGTAAGTTCCTGGTTACCAGACTTGTCCCAGTCACATTAGGCTTTAATCCCCCAGATCTGTCTCTGGGGATTCCGTGATATCCTCTCTCTGCACCATGGGCCTTATAGGACCCAACCCCCTTCCTATTCCTTCTTCCTGAATCTATGCAGCTAGACTGTAGCTCCTTCAACTCCAGAGCCTATCAGAGGCACCAGCGAGGTGGCTTCCCAGCCTCCCAGAATCCAATATTCCACTTCCTTCCTAACTCTGACCTTCCCCAAAAGTCCAAGTGTGCCCTGGAAGCCACTGTGCACTGATTTTTCTCTTGGAAGTCCACCAGTGCCTCTTTTCAGTCAGGGGCTTGATTCCAGTGGTGACCGAGGAGCACTCCATCCTATTCATATTAATGGTGATAACAACAGGAACAATATTAGTGCCCAACTCACATATTCTGGGCAGTAAGCTAGGTGATATGTGACAAGGATCGTGGTATCAGGAGCAGGCAAGGGTCTGTCATGTGGTCACTTCCACTGATATTCATTATTCTTTAGTTTTTTTGTTGGCTGCCTCTGCTCTTGGGCAGCCAGTTCCACAAAGCTCATCCATCTTTCTGTATCATCCTAAGGCTTCTCCAGGTCCACTGCCTCCTCAGCCACATCACCTTTAGAGTGGGATAAAACTCACACCTCTGCTTATGACATCCTCTATGTTCTCTTCTAGTATAAACATTAGTGTGTGAATTCTCCCAGTTTGCTCTTGATATTCAAAGAGAAGATTTAAGGACTTCTAACAAGCAACTAATCAAATTTCTGGGTACCCTCAAATATCTGAATTGAAATTGAATTGAAAATCATGTCTTTTTTTAAAAAAATTTTATTTATTTATGATAGTCACAGAGAGAGAGAGAGAGAGGCAGAGACACAGGCAGAGGGAGAAGCAGGCTCCATGCACCGGGAGCCCGATGTGGGATTCGATCCCGGTTCTCCGGGAAAGCGCCCTGGGCCAAAGGCAGGCGCCAAACCGCTGCGCCACCCAGGGATCCCGAAAATCATGTCTTAAGTTTAACATATCCTTATTTAGAGGAACCCAAAAGTCAACAATATGACTCTTTGTACCATTCCTGTCTTTAGAGCAGTCATACCCAAAGCCATCTTTGCTGCCAGAACAGGCAAGAAGTTATATAGATACTGGGAAATGCTGGCATTGGGTTGAAGACTACTTCAATTTAATATCTCCAATTATCATCCTGGTGCACAAGGGAGAAACAAAATATGGAATTCAAAATTTGGTTGCTTTTTCTTTTCATCTTCTTTTTTTTTTAAGCAAACTAATGAGGATAAAAGAAATGTCAAGGACAGGTTGAGAGAGAGAGAGAGCGCGAGAGTGGATCAAGATAATTTATTACAGATGAAGTAAGGACAGATAGTACATTCTTTTTCCTCACTCTTTATATTTAATCATTACTTTTTCATAAAGAGTATTTAGGTCAGAGTTCCTAGCTGTAAGCATAAAAAGCATACTCTGGCCAATTAAGCAGTAAAGGAATTTATTAAAGAATCCCTGGCAGCTCAGAGAAATGTTGGATGGGCTGGAAAAACTGATTCAAGGCTCTGGGAACAAGGCCCCAAACATCACAGCAGAGGGGGCCTGACAAAGGGATCCTCACTGCGATTGCTGCCCACAGAATACCAGATGCTGCTGTTTGCCCTGTTGCCACCAAGTGGACTTTATCAAATCTGCAAATAACATAGTCACCCATGCCACTTCTGCACCACGAACTGATCTTGGAAACACTCAAAAGTCTCATGCTCCTGCTGCCACCAACGTCATCCAAAGGGATATTGTGCAGATCTTCTTCCCAAGTGCTACCTGCCACTTCAGCTTCATTACTAGTACCCAGAAAATATGCAAATGCCATTTTGCAAGGGGATGGGGGCATGTGAATCAATTTTTCTGGCTCTATCTACCCTTATGAGGCTACATACTCACTAAAATACAATGAGACTATTCAAAAGATCGTGGATTAGGGGACTCAATACTCTTTGCAGCTAGAAAAAGGTAGAAATACACCACTGTGGGGAGATCCGCAGGATACAGTTATGTATAAAAGCAAGGGAGAAAAATAAAAAATAAAAAAGGGGGAAAATAAATAATATGCAACCCTTTGTGCAGGAAAGAAGGGCAATAAGAAAAAACATATGCACTTGCAACAATCAACATTGGATGGATGATAAACCATTAAAAATTATCACCTCAGAACTGGAGGGTATTATGCTGAGTGAAGTAAGTCAATCGGAGAAGGACAAACAGTGTATGTTCTCATTCATTTGGGGAATATGAATAATAGTGAAAGGGAATATAAGGGAAGGCAGAAGAAATGTGTGGAAAATATCAGAAAGGGAGACAGAACATAAAGACTCCTAACTCTGGGAAATGAACTAGGGGTGGTGGAAGGGGAGGAGGGCGGGGGGTGGGGGTGAATGGGTGATGGGCACTGAGGGGGGCACTTGACGGGATGAGCACTGGGTGTTATTCTGTATGTTGGTAAATTGAACACCAATAAAAAATAAATTTATTATAAAAAAATGATCACCTTGGGTAGGGAGAAATGAGGAACAAGACAGAGACTTCTCATCTGGATCTGATTTCTGAGTCATTACGTACTAAAAATCGCATTTTGTTTCAATCTCAATGGCTGAAATGGAAAGCCAAACAAAACAAATGAACTAGTTGTATATTAGATTACTAGGGTCACTCCACAGAGCAAAGATGTACTTTAAGTAACTTTAAAACAATGTACCTAAACTATATACATTCTTACTGGGATGTATTCTAAGGGGAAAAAAAGACTTTAAGTTTTTTAAAACTTCTTTTAGTAGCAAGACTGGTATTGTTTTTAAAAGCAATTTCTTTATATTGTTAGGATAAAACATAAGGGAGAAGAGGTGAAGAAATTAGGTAAAAATGCTGTAGTGCTCGGATTGAATTGGAAATATCAGTGTGAACTCACGTTTTAAGTATGTATATGTTTTCCAACTTTTTCTACTGAAATAGCCAAAATGTAATGTTACTGCTTTTGCCCTCACAGAGCAGTGATTTTGGTCTCTCACACCAAGGACACAGATTTAGTGCCCAAAAGCAAGCAAGAAAACTCACAGATTAACAGAGTCATGTCAAAAAAGACCCAGGAGCCAGCTTAAAGTGTCTTCCACTAATCATACTTGTGATAATTTGAACACCCCTCCTCCGATTGTAATTGACTAAAATTCACCAAATAACATAAAAATTCATGAGTCCATATTGATCCTAAAAAAAGAAAAGTAAAAAAAAAAAAAATCTTCAGGGGCCCCTGAATGACTCAGTCAAATTAAAGCATCTGCCTTCAGCTCTAGTCATGATCCCAGGGTCCTGGGATCAAGCCCGGCATTGGGCTCCCTGCTCAACTGGAAGCCTGCTTCTCCCTCTCCATCTGCCTGCTGCTCACCCTGCTTATGCTCTCTCTGTGTCAAATAAATAATAAAATCTTTAAAAAAATCTTCCACTACCACTTGAGACAGTTTTTTTTTCTTTTTTTTTAATGAATTAATTTTTATTGATGTTCAATTTACCAACATACAGAATAACACCCAGTGCTCATCCCGTCAAGTGTCCCCCTCAGTGCCTGTCACCCATTCACCCCCACCCCCCACCCTCCTCCCCTTCCACCACCCCTAGTTCATTTCCCAGAGTTAGGAGTCTTTATGTTCTGTGTCCCTTTCTGATATTTCCCACACATTTCTTCTGCCTTCCCTTATATTCCCTTTCACTATTATTCATATTCCCCAAATGAATGAGAACATACACTGTTTGTCCTTCTCCGATTGACTTACTTCACTCAGCATAATACCCTCCAGTTCCATCCACGTTGAAGCAAATGGTGGTACATAAAACACATCTTCTTTATCCATTCATCTTTCGATGGACACCGAGGCTCCTTCCACAGTTTGGCTATTGTGGACATGGCTGCTAGAAACATCGGGGTGCAGATGTCCCGGCGTTTCATTGCATCTGAATCTTTGGGGTAAATCCCTAACAGTGCAATTGCTGGGTCATAGGGCAGGTCTATTTTTAACTCTTTGAGGAACCTCCACACAGTTTTCCAGACTGGCTGCACCAGTTCACATTCCCACCAACAGTGCCAGAGGGTTCCCTTTTCTCCGCATCCTCACCAACATTTGTTGTTTCCTGCCTTGTTAATTTTCCCCATTCTCACTGGTGTGAGGTGGTATCTCATTGTGGTTTTGATTTGTATTTCCCTGATGGCAAGTGATGCGGAGCATTTTCTCATGTGCATGTTGGCCATGTCTATGTCTTCCTCTGTGAGATTTCTCTTCATGTCTTTTGCCATTTCATGATTGGATTGTTTGTTTCTTTGCTGTTGAGTTTAATAAGTTCTTTATAGATTTTGGAAACTAGCCCTTTATCTGATATGTTATTTGCAAATATCTTCTCCCATTCTGTAGGTTGTCTTTGAGTTTTGTTGACTGTATCCTTTGCTGTGCAAAAGCTTCTTATCTTGATGAAGTCCCAATAATTCATTTTTGCTTTTGTTTCTTTTGCTTTCGTGGATGTATCTTGCAAGAAGTTACTGTGGCCAAGTTCAAAAAGGGTGTTGCCTGTGTTCTCCTCTAGGATTTTGATGGAATCTTGTTGAGACAGTTTTTAAACTAACTCTTGCAGGTGAGAAAAAATAATTTTCCCTCTGTCCTTCTCAATTCTTGGCTGAAACACTGACGAGTAATAAAAAACAGATTTATAGGAGAAAGACAAGCAGAATATATAGGAAATGATAAAAGTAGGAAATCATCATTTTGCAACACTTAATCCAATCACTGATTCAAGAACTGTTGTTGACCCCACTAGAAGAATGATTGGTGGAGAACTGGACACCTGTATGGGGTCACAAAAATAACATAGATATTAGTTTCTGGTTGCCATGGAAGGATCAAGATGTTGCTGCCACGCCTAGTGGTCTTACTCAGCATCCCATGGGTGGACAGTCCGATGTCATGAGTCCCCTCATGAGATTAAATATAAAGCAAAACACGCCATCCAGGATATATTGTTGCTAAAAAGGTTTGAATCTAATTGAGCCTTTATACTTAAATACAACTAATAGAAAACAAGAAATGATACAGCAAGGAAACAATCAGATAATTCAGAATTCAAGGTATTTTCTTCACTGTAAGCCATTGTCTTAAGAATTGGAATTGTCTTTGACAATAAAATATGACTGGCCAGATTAAGAGATTTAAAGAACTAGCAATCAGATGCAATACGTGGTCTCAAACTGGATCCTGTTTTGGAGTTATATTAATTAATTACATTAATTAAATTAAATTAAAATGTAGACTGGTGGTTAGAGAGTACCAAGATTTTATTTATTTATTTATTTATTTATTTATTTATTTATTTACTTATTTATTTGAGTACCAAGATTTTAAAACAATGTTTTTAAGTAAAGAAGTGTTATTTTAGCTATGCAGGGAAGTGCTTTTATTTTTAAAAGATGCAACTCATGTACTTATGGTAAAATGTCTTGATGTCTAGGCAGTGATGAGCACGTGTTGTATGGAAACATTGAATCACTCTATTGTACAACTGAAACTAACATTACATTGTATGTTAAGTAACTAGAATGTAAATAAAAACAAAAATAAAAAACCAATTACATGTAAAACTAAATATTCAGAAAGCTTCTGGGTGTAGTGTATGGGAAGTTATTGGGCAAAGCACAGTAAACAGGGTATGGTTGTTGATTTAAGTTCTTGCCTTCTGCCTGGATGAGAATTTGTAGAAATGTAGTCATGGTCTTTCTGGTACAAAGAGGGAAACACCCTTGCAAATGGAAATTTCCTTTATAATGTAAGTGTTCCTTACAAAAGGGTGACTTCTACTCCATTTCCAGAGCTTCCTTGTGTCTGTTTCTTCAAAATAACCAGCTCAAAATAATCCTTATGCCAAAGAGGCATATTTTGGGGTGGAATATTCTGCTCCCCTTCAGGGACAATTTGAAAACACATTTTTCACTGAGCTAATGACGTTCTATAATAGAATATTTAATTGCACTGTATTTCAAAGTTGTCATATCTCTGAGTAAGACAGGGAACCCAAAGGGACTGCATCCTTCTTTTCCTGTATCTATCCTTGGTAGGACCGGCACCCCCACCTTACAAATGACTTAATGTATTTCCACCTTGTAAAAGTCAAGAAGTTAATGATTTCTTTGGAGTCTTCCATCACAGTAGATGACATCTAAGGAGTGTCATGAAGTAAGTAAGGTGAAGTAGTCATGAACGTTTTCCAAGACTACTGACTCCAAATATCTTGATGCCAAGACCCTTGGCTCCAGGACATAAGTGACTTATGAAGGATACCTGAGCAGTTATCTTTGATGAGTTCCTGGATGCCAGAGAGGACACGTCCACCAGACCACTGTCCTCAGTAACAACTCCAGACAGCCAACAAAGACAAAACTCATTCTCCTTTTCCTTTCTGAGTCTCCCAGATGCTCTATATCTGTTCTCTCTATATCTTCCATAAACTCTGCCCTCACTTCCTGCCAGCTCGCATTTGAGCCTTTAACTTCCATCCTGTGCAAAGCAAAGGACTCTCTGGGCTGCTCTGGCAAGACACCCTCCGAGTGTTCAGAGCTGGCCTGCCTGCATCAGGCGGATTTTGAGTTGCTCAAGCTATTCATGAACTCTGTGTCTGGCAGAGCTACATGGGGCAGCATTAACAATCCACAGCTAATTCGAGGCATTTGCTTATTAAGGCTACAGTAACAAACAGGTGGCTTACACAACAGAAATGGATTCATCTGGAGGCTAGAAGTCCAAGCCAAAGGTGTCAGCAGGGTTAGTTCTTTTGACAGTTGTGACAAATCTGCTCTAGGTCTCCCCTAGCTTCTGGTGGTTTACCAGCTACCTCTGGGGTTCCCTGGCTTGCAAGTATGTCACCCCAGTCTCTGCCTTCATCTTCACAAATTGCCCCTTTTTATGAGAACAACAGTTGTGTTGGATTAGAGCCCAGTGCAATGACCTTAAGTCAACCTGATGATTTCTGTGAAGACCCTATCTCTGAATAAGTCACACTTTGAAGAACTTGGGATTAGAGCTTCAATATATGCACAGGGGAAGGCACAATTAAACCCTTCATGGGGGGAAGAGCAGAATCTGTTACTGTGCTATCAAACCATGGTTCTGAGAAGTCTAAGAATTCACAGAGGACACAGCCTGAGCAGCTCCCCAGAGGAAGGTCCAGTACACAGGATACCACCCACCTTCCCTCTGATCAGTGCAGACTGTTTGTCCCTTTCCACATACTGATGGGCACATGAGATTTTCTGAAAAAAAGAAAAAGTGTCAGGAAGGGCAAAGGAGAGGTTGGTGTTCTGGGGGTATAGAGCTTTCGTTTCACAAGATGAGAAAATTCTAGAAGTCTATTGCCCAACAAAGCTCATGTATTTAATGCTATTGCACACTTAAAAATGGTTAGGATGGTATATTTTATGCTACATGCTTTTTATGATATTTTTAAAAAGCAATTTGTCAGAAGACTGCTCTGTGTGAAGCACCAACACCACCACCAGCCTTGCCAGCCTCACACAGTGACAGCAGCATTTACACAGGAAAAGCAAATGCTGACCACATTCTGTCCCTCACTAGATCTCTACATTTTCTTCCTCCCTAAAACTCCAAGAATCTATGAGAAATAATTGTCCTCTATTACAAAATTAGTTTTCCTTTGTCTCCTGATAGTGTATCTGGTTTTCTTAAGAAATATCCTGACTCATAAGTGTTTTTTGTTCACTGACCATCATAAGGCATAACACAAAACCTGCAAATTTCAGTCTTGCTGCTCTCTTTTTTTTTTCTGCTTTCTACATTTTTTATTACGTGTGCCTTTGGAGGTGTAAAAGAACAACAACACACAGAAAGAAGATAAAATAATGACACAATCCAATGGCTATATTCCTTTAGAATTAGAAATCAAAAGATAGTATATAGACTTCCGAAGTTTGTTATTAAAATTTATTAACATATAACAGAATGTCTGACAAAAGGATTTACATTTAAGTTAGCTTTAGTATATAATTTAACCTAAATGAATTTTAGCTATCATCATCATTTTTCAAAGCAGAAAATTGGCAGTATTTACTAATTAAAGAGTCTTTTCACATTCAACATAGAATTTAATCTCTCTTTACTGCTGAAATACCAAGTTTCTTTGAATGAACCTTCCACACACACACAGACTCACACACATTTACGCAGACACACCCACAAGTGCCTGGCAAATACATGCACATACCTCTCGCTTGATCTGAAATAGCAATGAGATGTTAAATTATTACGCACTTCTCTTACCCATGTAATGTGTTATATTAAGTAATTAGAAACAGTTGTCAAAATCAATTAAGTAAACTCCATTGATGATCCAGCATATCCTTGAAAAGGTTGTTCACTAACATGGTTGCTTAGTTTGAATCTATAAGGGAAATACGTGTTGTCACGAATGACAGGTCATTCTGGCAGGCTGGTTCCTCCTAACTGTCCACTTACCCATCCCACAGAGTTATTTATAGAAACTACCATCTCGCCAAATCAGCAAAATTTTCAGAAGTGAGAATTACCTGGAAACATTCATGTTCTCATTTCAGATTTCTCCAGGAAATGCCCAAAGTACAAAATTTTGACTTTACATAACAGAAGAAAATCATCACACTCCAAAAAGTGCTCCAAATTAAAAATCCAAAAAGTGCTCACAATTCTAAATGTCATTCTACAGACTGGCTATTCAATTAATAACTTTGTAAAGGTAACCAGAAATTTCACTAAGTCTCTTCCCACCCACCCCCATCACATACACTAAGTTAAAAACAAAGTGGGGTCTGGAGATAGGTGTACATGTCATTAAACCCCAGATTCTGAGCATTGGTTTTTCACTTCCAAAATGGCCTCACTATTCTCAATGCATTTGCTGTAACATTGGTAACATTTTAAATAAGATAATGTTTGTACATCCTGAAGGTAAAATAATATTTATAAAGTGTAAGATATTTTTTCTCTTTCCTTTTTTCCATTCCCTTCTTCCTTTCTTCTTTCCTGTCTCCTCCTTTGTTCTCTCCTAAAATCCCTGATTTCAAAAGGCTTCAAAGAGTGGCAAGCTTTATATGTAGCTTCTACCACGATGGTAAATATTATTTGATTGTTCCCTGTTAACCTCTTCTTGCACCATCCTTAGTCACCTCATACCCACACTTGTATTTAAAAACTCACATGGGGACAAAACATGAGACACACCTAACTCTGGGAAATGAACAGGGGGTGGTGGAAGGGGAGGTGGGCAGGGGGTTGGGGTGAATAGGTGATGGGCACTGAGGGGGGCACTTGGCGGGATGAGCACTGGGTGTTATGCTATATGTTGGCAAATTTAACTCCAAGGAAAAAAAATAAAAATAAAAAAATTTTAAAAAACTCACATGGGAATATCCTTGGGGGGTGTACTGTAAGCACATTGCAAAGTATCTGGTGCAGATTAAGGGAATCAACTATATTTACGTGTGTTTCAAAGGTTATATGGTTTTTCCACTGCACCTCCCCAAGTAAGAAGATACGTATGTACAAACTCCCACATGTGAGAGGCTAGTTGAAACTGCATTCAAGGAACGCTTCGTTCTCAGAGATATATACAGTGGATTTTCATCACCCTTCCAAAACTACTGTTGAGATAGATACAAATAAGTTAAGTGACAGGCTTGTAAAAAGATGCATTCAAGGAACTCTTGTTTCTCAGAGTTAAGTATATTCCATTTCCATTGAGCCTCCACATTTATTATTGATAGGGGTTCTAACTCCCTTATGTCAGAGGCCAGCTGTTACCTGCCATAGAGGAATGCTTGTTTCCATGGAGAGAAGGACAACCCTTTTCTGTAGAGCCTCCACCCTTTTTCTGAGATAGTTTCTAACACGTATATGAATTGGGAGCTGAGTACTGACAGCTTTCATGGATGCTTGTTTCTCACAGTTCATATACCACATTTCCATTGTGCTTACACAGCTACTGTTGAGATAGGTTCTAACTTCCTTATTGAGAGGTTATTTTATTTAATTAATTTTTTAATTGAAGTTCTATTTGCCAAAATATAGAACACCCAGTGCTCAAGCTGTCCAGTGCCCCCCTCAGTGCCTGTCATCCTGTCACCCCATCCCTCGCCCACCTCCCCTTCCATTGCCCCTTGTTCATTTCCAGAGTTAGGAGTCTCTCATGTTCTGTCACCCTCATTGATATTTTCACTCATTTTCTCTCCTTTCCCTTTATTCCCTTTCACTAATTTTTATATTCCCCATATGAGTGAAACCATATAATGATTGTACTTCTCCGATTGACTTGCTTCACTCAGCATAATACCCTCCAGTTCCATCCACATTGAAGCAAATTGTGGGTATTTGTTGTTTCTAATGGCTGAGTAATATTCCAGTCGTTGCTAATGTGGAATGTCGTTATTAGTCGTTGCTAATAATGGAATATTGTATACATATACCACATCTTCTTTATCCATTCATCTGTCGGTGGACACTGAGGCTCCTTCCACACTTTGGCTATTGTGGACATTGCTGCTAGAAACATCGGGGTGCAGGTGTCCCGGTGTTTCACTGCATCTGTATCTTTGGGGTAAATCCCTAGCAGTGCAATTGCTGGGTCGTAGGGTAGCTCTATTTTTAACTCCTTGAGGAATCTCCACAGTTTTCCAGAGTGGCTGTACCAGTTCACATTCCCACCAACAGTGCAAGAGGGTTCCTCTTTCTCCACATCCTCTCCAACATTTGTGTTTTCGTGTCTTGTTAATTTTCCCCATTCTCACTGGTGTGAGGTGGTATCTCATTGTGGTTTTGATTTGTATTTACCTGATGGCCAGTGATGTGGAGCATTTTTTCATGTGCTTTTTGGCCCTGTGTAGGTCTTCTTTGGTGAAATGCCTGTTCATGTCTTCTGCCCATTTCATGATTGGATTGCTTGTTTCTTGAGTGTTGAGTTTAATAAGTTCTTAATGGACCTTGGATACTAGCCCTTTATCTGACATGTCATTTGCAAATATCTTCTTCCATTCTGTAGGTTGTCTTTTAGTTTTGTTGACTGTTTCTTTTGCTGTGCAGAAGCTTTTTATCTTGAAGTCCCAATAATTCATTTTTGCTTGTTTCCTTTGCCTTCACAGATGTATCTTGCAAGAAGTTGCTGTGGCCAAGTTCAAAGAGGGTGTTGCCTGTGTGTGTTCTCCTCTAGGATTTTGATGGATTCTTGTCTCACATTTAGATTTTTCATCCATTTTGAGTTTATCTTTGTGTATGGTGAAAGAGAGTGGTCAGGTTTCATTCTTCTGCACGTGGCTGTCCAATTTTCCCAGCACCACTTATTGAAGAGACTTTCCTTTTTCCAATGGATAGTCTTTCCTGCTTTGTCAAATATTAGTTGACCTTAGAGTTGAGGGCCGATTTTCTGGGTTCTCTATTCTGTTCCATTGATATATGTGTCTGCTTTGTGCAAGTACCACATTGTCTTCATGATCACAGCTTTGTAGTACAACCTGAAATCTGGCATTGTGATGCCCCCGGCTCTGGTTTGCTTTTTCAATATTCCCCTGGCTATTCAGGGTCTCTTATGATTCCACACAAATCTTAAGATTGTTTGTTCCAACTCTCTGAAGAAAGCCCATAGTATTTTGATAGGGATTGCCTTGAACATGTACATTGCCCTGGGTAACATAGACAATTTCACTACATTAATTCCTCCAATCCATGAGCATGGAATATTTTTCCATCTCTTTGTATTTTCCTCAATTTCTTTCAGAAGTGTTCTGCAGTTTTTAGGGTATAGATCCTTTACCTCTTTGGTTAGGTTTATTCCTAGGTATCTTATGCTTTTGGGTGCAGTTGTAAATGGGATTGATTCCTTAATTTCTTTCTTCAGTCTCATTGTTAGTGTATAGAAATGCCACTGATTTCTGGGCATTGATTTTGTATCCTGCCACATGGTTGAATTGAGTTATGAGTTCTAGCAATCTTGGGGTGGAGTCTTTTGGGTTTTCTATGTACGGTATCAGGTCATCTGCAAAGAGGGAGAGTTTGACTTCTTTGCCAATTGGAATGCCTTTTATTTCTTTTTGTTGCCTGGTTGCTGAGGCTAGGACTTCTAGTACTATGTTGAATAGCAGTGGTGAGAGTGGACATCCCTGTCTTGTTTCTGATCTTAGGGGAAAGGCTCCCAGTGTTTCCCCATTGAGAATGATATTTGCTGTGGGTTCTCATAGATGTCTTTTAGGATACTGAGGAATGTTCCTTCTATACCTACACTCTGAAGAGTGTTGATCAGGAATCCATGCTGTATTTTGTCAAATGCTTTCTCTGCATCTACTGAGAGGATCATATGGTTCTTGTTTTTTCTCTTGTTGATGTGATCTATCACACTGCTTGTTTTACGAGTGTTGAACCAACCTTGCACTCCTGGGATAAATCCCACTTGGTCATGGTGAAGAATCTTCTCACTGTACTGTTGGATCCTATTGGTTAGTATCTTTTTTTTTTAATTTTTTTTAAATTTTTATTTATTTATGATAGTTACACACACACACACACAGAGAGAGAGAGAGAGAGAGGCAGAGACATAGGCAGAGGGAGAAGCAGGCTCCATGTACCAGGAGCCCGATGTGGGATTCGATCCTGGGCCTCCAGGATCGCGCCCTGGGCCAAAGGCAGGCGCCAAACCGCTGCGCCACCCAGGGATCCCCTATTGGTTAGTATCTTGTTGAGAATTTTTGCATCTGTGTTCATCAGGGATATTGGTCTATAATTCTTTTTGGTGGGGTCTTTGTTTTTGGAATTAAGGTGATGCTGGTCCCATAAAATGAGTTTGGATGTATTCCATCCCTTTCTATCTTTTGGAACATCTTTAGGAGAATAGGTATTATTTCTTCATTAAATGTTTGATAGAATTCCCTTGGGAAGCCATCTGGCCCTGGACTCTTGTGTCTTGGGAGGTTTTTAATGACTGCTTCAATGTCCTCCCTGGTTATTGGCCTGTTCAGGTTTTCTATCTCTTCCTGTTCCGGTTTTGGTAATTTGTGGTTTCCAGAAATGCATCCACTTCTAGATTGCTAATTTATTGGCATAAAGCTGCTCATAATATGTTTTTAAAATCGTTTGTATTTCCTTGGTATTGGTGGTTATCTCTCCTTTTTCATTCATGATTTTATTAATTTGAGTCTTTTCTCTCTTTTGATAAGGCTGGCTAATGGTTTATCTATCTTATTAATTTTTTCAAAGAACCAGCTCTTGGTTTTGTTGACCTGTTTTACAGTTCTTCTGGTCTCTATTTCATGGAGTTCTTTTTTTTTTTTTTTAGGATTTTATATTTATTCATGAGAGACAGAAAGGGGGAGGGAGGGAGAGAGAGAGAGAGAGAGAGAGAGAGAGAGAGAGAGAGGCAGAGACATAGGCAGAGAGAAGCAGGCTCCACACAAGGAGCCTGACACGGGACTCGATTCCCAGGACTCCAGGATCACAGCCTGGGCCAAAGGCAGGTGCTAAACCACTGAGCCACCCAGGCATCCCTATTTCATTGAATTCTGCTCGAATCTTTATTATCTCTCTCCTTCTGTTTGGTGTAGGTTTTACTCTGTTCTTTCTCCAGTTCCTTTAGGTGTGAGGTTAGCTTGTGTATTTGAGTTTTTTCCAATTTTTTGAGGGATGCTTGTCTTGCGATGTATTTCCCTCTTAGGACCACTTTTGCTCCATCCCAAAGATTTTGAACGGTTGTATCTTCATTTTCATTAGTTTCCATGAATGTTTTTAATTCTTCTCTAATTTCCTGGTTGACCCATTCATCTTTTAGCAGGATGCTCTTTAACCTCCACATGTTTGAGTTCCTTCCATATTTCCTCTTGTGACTGAGTTCCAGTTTCAAAGCATTGCGGTCTTAAAATATGCAGAGGACAATCCCAATCCTTTGGTATCAGTTGAAATCTGATTTGTGACCAGTATGTGGTCTATTCTGGCGAAAGTTCCATGTGCATTTGAGAAGAATGTGTATTTAGTTGCATTTGGTTGGACAGTTCTGTATATATCTGTGAATTCCATCTGGTCCAGTGTATCATTTAAAGCCCTTGTTTCTTTAATGTTGTGTTTATGATCTGTCATTTGCAGTAAGTGCTGTGTTGAAGTCTCCTACCATTAGTGTATTGTTATCTAAGTATCTCTTTACTTTGGTTATTAATTGATATAATTGGCAGCTCTCACATTAGGGGCATAAATATTCATGATTGTTAGGTCCTCTTGTTGGATAGACCCTTTAAGTATGATATAGTGTCCCTCTTCATCTCTTACTACAGTTTTTGGGATAAACTTTAATTTATCTGATATAAGGATGGCTACCCCTGCTTTCTTTTGAGGACCATTTGAATGGTAAATGGTCCTCCACCCCTTCATTTTCAGGCTGGAGGTGTCCTTAGGTCTAAAATGAGTCTCTTGTAGACAGCAAATAGATGGGTCTTGCTTTTTTATCCCGTCTGAAACCCTGCATCTTTTGATGGGATCATTAAGCCCATTCATGTTCAGAGTTACTACTGAAAAATATGAATTTAGTGTCATCATAATACCTATTCAGTCCCTGTTTTGTGGATTTCTTTGTGCTTCCTCTTTCTTTTACAGGGTCCCCCTTAATATTTCTTGCAGAGCTGGTTTGGTGGTCATATATTCTTTCAGTTTCTGCCTATCTTGGAAGCTCTTTATCTCTCCTTCTATTCTGAATGAGAGCCTTGCTGGATAAAGGATTCTTGGCTGCATGTTCTTCTCATTTAGGACCCTGAATATATCCTGCCAGTCCTTTTTGGCCTGCCAGGTCTCTGTGGAGAGGTCTGCTGTTAATCTGATATTTCTCCCCACATAAGTTAAGAATATCTTGTCTCAAAAAAGAAAAAAAAAGAATATCTTGTCTCTCATTGCTTTAAGGATTTTCTCTTTATCTTTGAAACTTGCAAGTTTCACCATTAAATGTCGAGGTGCTAAAAAAAAATGTCGAGGTGTTGAACAGTTTCTATTGATTTTGCGGGGGACTTCTCTATCTCCTGGATCTGAATGCCTGTTTTCCTCCCCAGATTAGTGAACCTCTCAGCTATGATTTGTTTGAATATACTTTGTGGTCCTCTCTCTCTTTCAGCCTCTTCTAGAACCCCAATTAGATGTAGATTCTTCCTTCTGAGGCTATCATTTATTTTCCGAAGCATTTCCTCATGGGCTCTTAATTGTGTTTTCTTTTTTTCTCAGCTTCCTTCCTTTCCATCAACTTATCTTCTATGTCACTCACTGTTTCTTCCACCTCATTAACCTTAGAGCATCCAGCTTGGATTGCATCTTAAAGTATTTTTAATTTCAGCCTGATTAGATCTCAATTATGCGCTAATGAAGTCTCTAGAATCCTTTATGCTTTTTTTCCAGAGCCACCAGTAGCTTTATAATTGTACTTCTGAATTGGCTTTCTGACATCAAATTGTAATCCAAATCCTATATAACTCCGTGGCAGAGAGTGCTGTTTTTGATTTTCTTTTGTGGTGAATTCTTCCTTCTAGTCATTTTGTTCAGTGCAGAGTGGTTGTATGAGTGGGCTGAGTCAAACATATCAAGCATGACCTAAGTAAAATATACCCTACATGATTCCAAAGAGGTCAGAGAGCAGAAAATGAAAAAGATGATCAAAACAAAACAAAACAAAAGGACCCCTAAAGTGAAAAACAAATTTTAAAACAAAGTAGTAAAAATAAAAGGCCAAAGACCACAAAGAAGAAGAAAAAAGAAAAGTAAAGAATAGAAAAGAGTAAAAAGAAAAGATAAGGGGGTCTGGGAGATGGTGGTGGTGATGAAGTCGTAGTGGAGTGAGAATGTAGTCTACCTGAGGGATCCTAGGGACCCTCTTGGTTCTGAGTATATTAAGTTCTGTAGGTTAGAAGATGCTCAGTCCCACATTTATATAAACCAGCAATACTTGTAGAGAGCCCCAACACTGACCACCAAAACATAAACGAGATAAAAGAGGCAGAATGGGAATGAAGAGAGAATATAATCTCACAGCATGAACCAGCACGGTATACCACTGGGTTCTGGGTGCATGCTGGTCATGTTTTAGAAGGTATTAACTTCTACCACTGTAGAACAAAATGAGGCAGAGAAAACAAAAAACACAAAACAAAAAAATATATCTTGTCTATCTACGAAAATCAAATTGAGTATGTTGAAGGAAATCTAGAAGTGGAAAATATATCTAAGATATATAATTGTAGAAACATGAAAGTCAAAAAGGACAAAACTTAAAAATGAAGAGGTGGTAAAATATTGTAGTTAAGGTGGGAAAAGAGAAAAAATATTGGAAATTTTTAGTCTGATATAAAAATGAGTTGTACTGGAAGAAGGGGGAAAGGGTGGGGCGGACCTTCTGATTCTATATACTGTAAATCCTTCAACTTTCCCTGGAGCTTTCCAGTGCTGCTCGGTCCAGAGATTGCTCTTCCCCTGTTCTTCCAGCTGGTCTTCTGCGGGAGGGGCCTGCTGTGCTGATTCTCAGGTGTCCGCACCTGGGGAAGATCCCCCGCCTCCTGCCAGGTGCTGAGCTCAGTGGGAGCTGTTTATCCTGTGAGGCCTCTGTCCCCTGGCAGCCCCCCTCCGTCCCAGGCACAGGGTGACACCAGGAAGAACAACCACACTGGCCGCGGCCAGCTCTCCAGCCCTGGAGTCAGCTCCCACAGTAACTCCCACAGTCTCCCAGTCCACACTGGCCTAGATTCTCCTGGGGCAGGGGGTGCTGACCTGCACAGCTTGGGGGCGCCCGAAGGCAGGAGGGTCCTCGGGGTCTTGTGCCCTCCCCGCCTCCACCTGTCCTGGGGGAAGCACCGGATCCTGGGCTGTGTCCCCCGGCGCTCTAGGATCTGGGGCCTGCGCTGCTGGAATCATGCTCCCTGGGCTGCGGCTCCCTGGGAAGGCAGCAGGGCGCAACCCCCTCCGCCCAGAGCCCCCACCTGACCAACCGGCTTCTCCCCGAGGCCCCACCGGGTGCAGCTCCAGCCCTTTACCGAGCTCGGCCGCAGTGTGGGTGCGCTCTCCCCGGGTGCCCCTCCTCTGCTAGTGACCCTGGGAGACTGGAGGCTCCACTGCACCCCTGCGCTTCTGCCCAGTATCCCTGATGAGCGCCTTTCCATTGGGGAAGAATCCAGAGCAGGGTTAAAGTCTGCTTCTCAGGAGCTGGGCTTTCCTGTCCCCCTCCCCAGGCTCCCAGCTCCTGGCAGGGCCCCTCCCCCACTGGATTATTTTTTTTATTTATTCCACCTTCCTACCTTGTTAGAAGCGAAAACCCTTCTCTCTGTAGCATTGAGGCTTTTGCCTCTTTAAATCTCAGATAGGATTCAGGGGTGCTCAGGATGGTTTGAAAGTTATCCAGGTAAGTGGGTGGGGCCGGGTGAGGTGAGGACCCTACTCCTGTGCCATCTTGCCTGAATCTCCCTGAAGACTATTCTCTAGTTAGTAAGATAACAGACTTAATGTCTTCCTTATAGTTCACTGTATTTTCTACTTCTTAAAATGATCTTATATTACTTTTGGATGAAACAAAGTATTTTGAAAAACTAAAAATGTTTGTGATTAAGATCATATAAAGAAAACCCTTCGAGATTCTTAGAATTATTCAGAGACCCAGGCACACTTTCATTTCCCACAAGACGAAGACCTGCTTTTTACATGGCAAAAACAAAACAAAGATATGAGCTTACTTATCATCCTGAAGGCTAAGCTGTAACTTCTCTCTTGGTTCAGCTTCACTCTGGCTACTAGAAGATGACGCAGATGGAACGGAAAACCTCCCTTCTACTAAATAAGAAGCCTCATTATCAGGATACCTACATAAAAACATTTTGTTTTGTTAATAATTAAATTAAGCACATTTAAAATTCACCATGACATTAGGGCCTCATGACTATAAAACCAACTGCTAGGAGATAAAAACAAATAGGTCCCCTGATGTTCAAAACCATCATCTCATGTGCAAAACACTGAAAATCTATGTATCAGGAATGATGTGTATATGTATTAAACAAAAGTCACAGAAATCTTAAAGCTAAAAGTTTTTAGAGTTAACTCCTTCATTCCAAAGATAAAGATAAAGCTTCTCACCAAATGTTTAGGTTGGGAGGAAGACAGGAAAGGAGTTAGATATTTAAGCATGGGCAAACTTTCCAGATCATCATACAAGATGGATGAACTGTACACATCACATATGGAGATGCAACTCAAATTACCAGCCACCAGTAAGACTGAACTAACACAAATCCAAAACACTGTGAACAGAGAAAACAATTAGCAGACCAAAAGGTCACTGGTACTCAGTTCCATATCCACCCACCCACTACTGATTAAGGCAATGGAACAGGGAAACACATAAATCTTTTATAATTATATATATGAATATATATATAATAGACATATACATACAGATCATATGTTTATATATACAATATATGTAAAGCAAAAGCTCAAGCTTGGCTGAGAAATTTTTTTAAATTCATTTATTTGGGAGAGAGAGAGAAAAAGAAAATGTGCACATGTACCCATGCAAGTGAGCAGGGGTGAGGGAGAGGAGAGAATTCCCAAGCCAACTCCCCACTGAGTGTAGAGCCCAACACGGGGCTCAATCCCAGGATCCTGAGATCATGACCTGAGCCAAAACCAAAAGTCAGATTCTTAACTGATTGAGGCACCCAGGTGCCCTTTGGCCAAGAAATGTTTACAGGAAGTATCAGTGTGTATTGCAGGCTTTCTAGATCTTACCAAAAAATCATCTGTTCAAGCAATTCTTTCCTGTTGTCAGTACCAGAACTATTTCTAGCAAGTGTTGAAACAGCAACAGGAAAGCCAAGACTTGAACAAGGAGTGATATTTTCAAAAATCTCATTATTACCAAGTAATAAATAGGTTAAAAAGCTTGGAAATGATTTTTCAGTTACCCCTCGAAAATTTTCCATCTCGCAGTGAAACGCCGGGACACCTGCACCCTGATGTTTCTAGCAGCCATGTCCACAATAGCCAAACTGTGGAAGGAGCCTCAGTGTCCCTCGAAAGATGAATGGATAAAGAAGATGTGGTTTATGCATACAATGGAATATTACTCAGCCATTAGAAACGACAAATACCCACCATTTGCTTCAACGTGGATGGAACTGGAGGGTATTATGCTGAGTGAAATAAGTCAATCAGAAAAGGACAAACATTATATGGTCTCATTCATTTGGGGAATATAAAAATAGTGAAAGGGAATAAAGAGGAAAGAAGAGAAAATAAGTTGGAAAAATCAGAGAGGGTGATAGAACATGAGAGACTTAACTCTGGGAAATGAACAAGGGGTGGTGGAAAGGGAGGTGGGCAGGGGGTGGGGGTGACTGGCTGATGGGCACTGAGGGGGGCACTTGATGGGATGAGCATTTGGTGTTATGCTATATGTTGGCAAATTGAACTCCAATTAAAAAAAATTAAAAAAAAAGAAAATTTTCCATCTCACTGCAATAGTAAGTTTTTTTTTAAATCAAATATTACTACAAAATTTTAAAATAATTAAAAGCTTCACAAATCTTAGAAAACTAATAAATCTTAGGGAAAAATAATTTTCTGGAATAGCACAAAGGAGATAAAATCAGCAAGCATTGAGAGGTAATTTTCATAATACTTTGCTACTTCATAGCAGAGACTATAAATGTCAAACTATCTTTTTATAATTAAAATAAACATAATAACAAAATACAATACAGCTTAATTTACTCCAGGTTTGCTATAGTAAAGAATAGCAGAAGATGTGGTCTATGAATACAATGGAATATTACTCAGCCATTAGAAAAGACAAATACCCACCATTTGCTTCGAGGTGGATGGACCTGGAGGGTATTATGCTGAGCAAAATAAGTCAATCGCAAAAGGACAAACATTATATGGTCTCATTCATTTGGAGAATATAAAAAATAGTGAAAGGGAATAAAGGGAAAGGAGAGAAAATGAGTGAAAATATCAGTGAGGGTGACAAAACATGAGAGACAGCTAACTCTGGAAAATGAACACAGGGTAGTGGAAGGGGAGGTGGGCAGGGGGTTGGGGTGACTGGGTGATGGGCACTGAGGGGGGGCACTTGGCAGGATGAGCACTGGGTGTTATGCTATATGTTGGCAAATTGAACTCCAATAAAAAAATTTTTTAAAGAAAGAATAGCAATTGTCACACTTATGTAGTAAAGAAGCAAAGACCCAACACTGAAGGAACACACAGATGATTTCAGCATGTACTTAAAGTCTACCTAGAATGAGTTAGGTACTCATTCTAACATGGAATAGAAAAAAAACTGAACCAGCAAAATCTAACCCCTGATTTCAGAAATTACTGTTAAGGATGAGTAAATGTTAGTTTAAAAAGGAAGTCCACTAAGGGAAAAATTTAAGTTAAAGCATAGCTGGCACATATACAAGGCAAGAACAGTCAACGTGTATACAAAGGACTAACTCTGGAAAACCCTGACACAGAATCTGTATTATTCTGGAGAGATTCTCCAGTCCACATTGGTTCTACTTAACCCTGATCACAGTACTTAGAAGATGTTATCTCTGAAATATTTCAGAGTGTTTATCATGTAAGGGCTATATGGAATTCACTAACAAAAATTTAATCACAAAAGGCTCAATACATGAGAGAGTATTGGCCCTATGCCTTGAAAAATGAGCAGAACCAAGTATGACATCAGGGGGCTTTTAATGATGACAAGTAAACGAGCAAAGGTGGAAGGGAATTCAGCTTTATTGCATACCCACTACCCCACTACCTTAACTCATTTATCCAATTTTATAAAAGAAGAAACAAACTGAGACTAATTTAGCTAAATTTACCCAAGATTGCACAATTAGGAAAATTCAAACCCAGGTCTGACTCCAAAATCCACTCAAAGCACTAAGTGTGTGATGGCAATAGCTAAGTGCTTCAATGCGTTTTGGCAATGTGTTTAGGTGTACAAAATAACACGGTGAATGACACCATGGAGTCTGATTCTAAAGACCTTAAAAGGTGTATTAGGAGGTACCTGTATTCTGCAGCCAGGGAAGGACTAATCCCAGCAGAGAAGGGGAGCGAGCCTAACACCTGGAAGGATAATCAAAGAGCTACCACAATTGGTGAGATAGACAATGATGGACTATGCTGGGGCCAATGACAGAGGCTCGCAAGTATAGGTTTTGGGGGAACTGGGTTAACTTAATTACTCTATAGAGTAGAAAATGTGACTGTGAAATATCCATGCTCCTGTCACTTCTCCATCCCTGTCACCAACGCAGTGACATCCATTCTAGCAACTGGCCCTCCTCCTAACTGTTGTCAGATCTCTGTGCAGTCATTCCCACCAGCATGCAGTTAGTTCCCCATCTTTTAAAAAAGCCCTCCCCCTCTCATACCCTGCTGCCCCCCGCCATCTCTCTCTGCACTCTCTTTACCACATACTCCTCCAAAAGGAATCACTACAGGTATCTTACACTCCTGTCATCTCCTGGACCCACTCCAGGCCAGCTCTTGTCCCACCACCCCATCAAAATGCTTGTCCCCATCACCACTGAGCTCCCTGTTGCCAAACTCCATAATCCCACAATTTTCAGTCCCATTTTCTTTGTCCTAACAATATGGGATTTGTACTCTTTCCCCAACGAGATACTTTCTTCACTGGTTTCCAAGACACAGATGTCTAGGTTCTCCAACCTCACACAAGCTACTTCTTTCCTTCTCCTTGGCTAATTCCTCATCTCCTGGACCTCCACACAGTGAGGTTTTCAGGGCATGCTCCTGGATCCCTTCCACTGACTCACCCTCTCTGGGTGATTGCCCTCAGCTTCAGAGATTTTATTTATTTATTTATTTATTTATTTATTTATTTATTTATTTATTTATTTATTTATTTTTCATTCATGAGACACACACACACACAGAAAGAGAGAGAGAGAGAGAAAGAGAGAGGCAGAGACCCAGGCAGAGAGAGAAGCAGGCTCCATGCAGGGAGCCCGATGTGGGACTCGATCCTGGGTCTGCAGGATCATGCCCTTGGCTGAAGGCGGCGCTAAACCGCTGAGCCACCTGGGCGGCCCAGCTTCAGAGTTTTAAATGCAATATGAAATTTCTATCTCTAGTTTGGGCCTCTCCCCTGAACCCCAGATATGCAACTACTTACTAGACATTTGCACTTAGGCCTACCACCTATCACTTTTTAATCTAAACTATTACACAAGTCTTCCAAGTAGCCTTCCCACGTCTAATTCGGTACTCATAAATTATTCATTCATTTACAGATATGTAAACCACATTAAAATATATACCACATTCTGTATCCCTATTTAGAGTCGAATCCAAGAAAATTCAGATATAAAGCAAATATTCATGCATCAATCATTACAAACACAAACCATGAAACACACTCTACTTATCACTGGCAATGCAAATATAAAGTAGGATCTCTATTAATTACAACAGTGTTAAGTGCTGGGATGGAGATTGGCCATAGGTGCAGTGGCAATATAAGCCAGTGGAAGACGTCATCCAATACCTAGTCTTTCATTTCCAAAATGAAATGAACTTGTTTAAACCATCCATGGACATACCACATTCCTAAAGTTCTCCTAAAAGGAAAAATTCCCTAAATTCCCTCTGTATTGCATTTCCCACCCCTCTGCCATCACCTAAGGTGAAGAGAATACATTATCTTTTCTTTTGCTGTATCTGAACTAAGTAGCTATGTCTGAGATTTCTCGTGCTATTTCTTTAAAGCAGGAGCCTCAAAATTTTACAGTTGAATTCTCTAATAATGCTTTAATTACATTCCTGGGTATATAAATTTTCATTTACTGTAGTCAGTAATTGTCTACACATACAATTAACCACATTCAAAAGCATAGGGTGTCAAGCTTTCGTAACATTCATCATTTACTCTGGGTGTTCTAAGAAATAATCGATAATTAGGTAGGCATTTAACATATTAGTTTTCAAAGTTTGAAATACAAAGTAGAAATGTGGAGTACCTTCAATGGAAATGGGGAAAACTGAAAGTAGCACATTTGAGTAAGCAGCATCACAAGCATCCAATTTAGGAAATGATTAATCTGAGATGTCTATTAGAAATGCAAGTGAGCTGCATCCATGCCTCTTTTGGACATTAAAAGTCAATTGATGAAAAAAAAAAGAAAAGAAAGAAAAGAAAAGAAAAGAAAAGAAAAAAAAGAAAAGAAAAGAAAAGAAAAGAAAAGAAAAGAAAAGAAAAGAAAAGAAAAGAAAAGAAAAGAAATGCAAGTAAGGAGTGCCTGGGTGGCTCAGTCGGTTAAGTGTCCAACTATTGACTTCGGCTCAAGTCATGATCTCAGGGCCATGAGATCGAGCCCTGCATCATACTCCCTGCTCAGTGGGGAGTTGCTTGGGATTCTCTCTCTCCATTTGCCCTTCCCCCAAAAAAGTAACTAAATAAATCTTCTTTAAGATCTTATTTATTTTTTCATGAGAGCTATAGAGAGAGAGGCAGAAACACAGGTAGAACCCCAATGTTTATAGCAGCAATGTCCACAATAGCCAAACTGTGGAAGGAACCTCAGTGTCCATCAAAAGATGAATGGATAAAGAAGATGTGGTCTATATATATAGCGGAATATTACTCAGCCATTAGAAATGACAAATATTCACCATGTGCTTCAACATGGATGGAACTGGAGGGTATTATGCTGAGTGAAGTAAGTCAATCAGAGAAGGACAATCATTGTATGGTTTCACTCATACAGGGAATACAAAAATAGTGAAAGGGATTATAGGGGAAAGGAGGGGAAAGGAGAGAAAATAAGTTGGAAAAATCAGAGAGGGTGACAAAACATGAGAGACTCCTAACTCTGGGAAACAAACAAGGGGTAGTGGAGGGGAGGTGGGTGGGGGAGGTGGGCAGGGGAATGGGGTGACTGGGTGATGGGCACTGAGGGGGGCACTTGATGGGATGAGCACTGGGTATTATATGTTGGCAAATCAAACTTCAATAAATAAATAAATATATATATATATATAAAAGAAACATAGGCAGAGGGAGACCCAAGCTCCCCATGGGGAGCCCAATGTGGGACTCAGTCCCAAGACCCTGGAATCATGACCTGAGCCCAAGGCAGACATTCAACCACTGAGCCACCCAGGTGCCCCTAAATCTTTTTAAAATAAGGAAATTCAAGTGAGGTTGGCAGGTACATATAGAATGCAGGGTAGTAGAAATATCTAAGTTGGAGAAATAGATGTGGGAGGTGATGTGTTTTAAACTGTGTTTAAAGCCTTCAGCAGAAAAAAAAAAAAAAAGACTTCAGCAGAGATGAGGTCCCTAAGGGGGTGAGGCCCATAGAAGAAAAGGGAACAGAACCAAACCCTGGACTCCTCAGAGCTAAGCAAACTGATCAGAATGCACACCTAGAGCATACTGCAGTCTGGTTCTGCGTCTAGAAAGCACGTAGACCAGGGAAGCCCAACCTTTAGTGTGCCCAGGAATTTCCTGGAGTTAAAAAGACCTAGACAGGCTGGAGTAGAGCATGAGATTCTGGATTGATAACATAGTAGGTGCTGCTACTGCTGGTCTCCAGATCACAAATTTGGCAACAAACACATAGAGCAGGATTACGCACATATGGCTATGCGTCAGTCTCCTCTGTAGGGTTTATTAAGTGATTCCTGGGCCCATGCCCAACATTCCAAGATGGTGGGTCTGCAGAGAGACCTGAGTATTTGGTAACAAAAGCACAAGCAATCCTGGGGCTTTGCCAGATAGGGAAGCATTGATGAGAGTACTCATTGTGGGAAGGGGTCTTACATGAACATGTTTTAAGATTTTATTTATTTATTCATGAGAGACACAGAGAGGCAGAGACACAGGCAGAGGGAAAAGCAGGCTTCACACAGGGAGCCGGAAGCAGGACCAATCCCAGGTCCCCAGGACCATGCCCTGGGCCAAAGGCGGCGCCAAACCACTGAGCCACCCAGGCTGCCCTTACATGCACACTTAAATTGTTTTTTTGTAGGAAGAAAAATGTAAGATATGCTGGGAGAAACATTTTCTCTTCCATGGGATACAACTAGATGAAAGATTTAGGAAGTGGTTATTAGCTCAACATAAAGAAAAGCTCTCATTGCTAAAAGAGTAGACTTTCGGGATCCCTGGGTGGCTCAGCGGTTTGGCGCCTGCCTTTGGCCCAGGGCGCGATCCTGGAGACCCGGGATCAAATCCCACGTCAGGCTCCCGGTGCGTGGAGCCTGCTTCTCCCTCTGCCTGTGTCTCTGCCTCTCTCTCTCTCTCTCTGTGACTATCATAAATAAATAAAAATTAAAAAATTAAAAAAAAAGAGTAGACTTTCAATGTTCCCACCACAAAAAGAAAAATAACTATGTATCATGATGCATGTGTTAGCCAAGGTAATCATTTTGCAGTATATAAATGTATCGAATCAACAGATTGTACACTTAAACTGACAATATGTCAATTATTTCTCAATAAAAATGGGAAAAAATTCTGAATTCCTGATCTCTGCAAGTATTCCCTCATGGATTTCTTGTTCCTTATTTTGAACAACAGATTCCAAGTTGTTTTAACTGAAACTAGATATATAGATATAGATATATACGCACACACATAAAACTATATATAGAGAACTATATATAACTATATATTCTTATATATAAACACATAAAATATAAAATATCCATAACAAATATAAATATTAAAGCATATTTTAAAATATATGAAATATATGTAAATTATATATATAGGGAAATATATACTATAGATAGATTACATAGACACATAGAGATAGTTAAATAGAGAGTATTGGGCCTCATTTTATTTCAGAGAAAGCCACAGAACAGGCCTGAGGCTACACAACCAGTAACTGAATACACAATCCCACCCTAGGTCAAGGCCCAAATAGGAACCACTACCCCTGCTGCTGAGCACAGATGCCACTGCTCACATCACTGGACTCAGGCCAAGACTACTGTCGCTGCTGCTCCTTGCAGCTGGATGACACTGTGGCCACCCACCCCACCTGTGTCAAATGCATGCAGCACTGTCCCAGCTTCTGTGTCACCAGGTCCTAAGCCAGAGTCTGGCACGTGGTCACCAGACTGGTGGAGCCTCAGCCTATGTTGAACTACAATGATGTTGACATCATGGCTTTGATCTGGATTCCTCAGGAGTAATCACCAACACCCTTGCACTTGAACTCATTTATTCTAGTCTCTGCATTTCTAGCCACAGGATTGAGAGGCCATCCATTCCAGTGATTCCCAAAGTCACCCCTGTTGTAGGCAGACTCTAAGATGGCTCCAGTGTTCCCATCCTCTGGTATTCATGCCCTTGTGTGATACCCACTTTGGGAACAGAAGCTGGACTTGCTGGTAACAAATAAAATAGGGTGAAGTCATGCAGTGAGTATCTGGGATCACCAGGAGACAAGATATGATGGGCCTGAGGCCAATTATCTCAAGGTGGGCCATCTAAGCCAGGCTGGGCAAGTGCAGGTTTCTGATGGAACCCCATGCCAAGTGATCCTGCATTCCTTTACCATCTGAGAGATTTGTTCTCCAGATCTCAACTTCCACTACCACCACCATCGGACAGAAGGATGAGAGGTCACCAACAGGGATTCTGATTGTGGCTGCAATGAACAGGGCAATTCTGGGAAAAGGCCGGGAAGAGAAGGGAAGAAACCCAGACTCCCAAATGTAACAGCTAGTGAGCCCATGTATGCCCCCAGGGCAGCCCCGTGGTTCCAGAGAGAAGTCTCCAGTCTCCCTGTGCTGCCCCTGGGGCCCAGCTCTCCTTTATTCCAACAGTGTCCCAGGGAGCCCGCAGCGGTCCCCCCTGTATACCTATCTCTGCTCATCATGAGAAGAGACCACTACGGCCACCCTATCCCAAATGTCCTTTCCTCTTTCTATGCAGTAGTTCAGTTGTGTGCAACAGAAACCCAGCTAACGGTGGTGTCAGTGGGACAGCAGCTTGTGTGTGTGTCCCATGTGTGAGGCAAGCCGTCTGGGGTTCTAGGGCAGCTCTACACCACAGGCTATCCAGACACAATGGTCACGATAACTCTGGGAAGTTGCTTGCCCTCATGAGCATGACCCAGAGGACTTAAGATTATGTCTGTGGTCCATGAGCAGGGCAGGGAGAACAGAAAAAGTTTCCCTCCTTTAAGGGCAACAGCTACTACCTCAGTCGACGACACCAGAATGACCAAAATGTATTCACACCAACAAAAGGAGCCTCAAGGGGGGCTAATGAATGAGGCTATTTTTAATCTAAGTGACTGTGCTCCCATGAAATTCTGTCACTACGGAGTAAGGATGACTTCTGCTTCACTTAAAGTTTCAAAAATCACCAGCGACAGAATTGTCATCGTCAATATCAAATCTTGAACCAGATTTGTATGTAAATAGTGAGATAATCCCACAACAACTTGTTAATTGGGAACAAAACAGTTGAAGAAAACTTTGAATTGCCAAAGCAAGCCCCACCTCCATTTAACAGACACGTATTAAGCAGTAGAAGGAATTCACCACGGGGTGAATAATTTGCTAAACATAAATTGTACAGTGCAGTCTGGGTGCCGCAGCGGTTTATCGCCGCCTTCAGCCCAGGGTGTGATCCTGGAGACCCGGGATCGAGTCCCATGTCGGGCTCCCTGCGTGGAGCCTGCTTCTCCCTCTGCCTGTGTCTCTGCCTCTTTCTATCTCATGAATAAATAAATAAAATCTTAAAAAAAACAAACCACACAAATTGTACAACTGTTTGTTTTTTTTTTTGTACAACTGTTTTTGAGGAAACATCCTCCAGATGTTTACTGAGGCACTTACTGAGTACCTACTGTGTGCCAGGTGTTGTGCCACCTGCTAAGGACATAAAGAAGATGCAGACACATCTTTGTGACACATCATGACTTTCCAGAAACTCTACTTGTCCTCAGTGGGAAGGAGCTGAGACTTGGAAAGAGAACTTTTGCCCATTTGGTCCAAAACCAACAAAGTAGAATCACAAGAAGTGACTTTGTGGGATCCCAGTTAAAAAAAAAAAAAAAAGGTTTAGTTTAGTGATCGTGCTTTCCTAGAGATTTAGAAGGTCTGACAAGTAAGGGGGGAAATATTCAGGGAGGACGACCTCTCAGGTTCCACAAAGTTGAGACAGACCTCTGCAAATAACAGCCATGATTCTCATATCTAGGACCCTGCTTTGATAACACAGCTCAGCCTGCAGACTATCTTGTCCAACAAGGAGCCCAGAGTGATAATTATCTTGTTCAGTGACTGTGCAGATGATGTATAAACACATCCATTGTAAAGACCTTGTACCCTCCATTCCTGCCATCTGTCACCTAGAAGATCCCATGCAGACAGATCTATAATAAGACCCAATGGTCTCCACCTCCCGGTCCACATGGCCTTGTAGAATCTCCTCCTACTGAGTGTGGGCAGGACTTGGAGTATATTCCAACCAATAAAATGTGGCAGTGGTGGGATCCCTGGGTGGCGCAGCGGTTTGGCGCCTGCCTTTGGCCCAGGGCGCGATCCTGGAGACCCAGGATCAAATCCCACATCGGGCTCCCGGTGCATGGAGCCTGCTTCTCCCTCTGCCTATGTCTCTGCGCCTCTCTCTCTCTCTCTCTCTCTCTCTCTGTGACTATCATAAATAAATAAAAAATTAAAAAAAAATGTGGCAGTGGTGATGCTAGATCATATAAGATCATGACTTCCATCTTGCCAGCTTCTTCTCCACTTGCAAGTTTTGCTAAAGCAAGGAGTAGTGTGGGAAAGACCAGCAACCGAGGTCCGCCTCTCACCTACATCAAGCAAGACAATGAGGCTCCAGTCCACTGGCCCAGAAGGAACTACTCAGTCCTCCCCATAACGCAGCATTTCCCTTTCTTGAAGGCAGACGTTTTATTTTGCTTTTTAATTTAAATTCAGTTTAGTTGACATATATATTATTAGTTTCAGGGGTAGAATTTAGTGATTCATCAGATGCATGTAACACCCAGTGCTCATTACATCACGTGCCCTCCTTAATACCCATCACCCAGTTACCCCATCCTCCTACCCACCCCACCCCTGCTCCAGCCACCCTGTTTCTTATAATTAACAGTATCTTATGGTTTGCCCCACTCTGTATTTTTATCTTATTTTTCCTTCCCTTTCCTTTGTTCATCTATTTTCTCTTTACAAATGTCAAGTTCTTAACCAAGTTCTTCCCTGCCTATAAAATGGGGTTGAAAGCAATCCCTATTTCATAGGGCTATTATGAGGTTTTTAATTCATGTACATCCCTTAAAACACTGACACTTTTAATAAGCAGAACCCAAAAAAGGAAGAGAGTCCACCAATTTAGCTCCTGTTTTCTTCTTCATACAATGAAGAGTATCAGTTCTGCCCAACACTCAGCACCCAAGCCCCTTACCTGCTATAGATGGAGAGTTGTTCTGTCACTTATAACCAATGGGGTGGGGGTAGAACCACCATGAAATGGCCACGGTGGAGGCAAGGCTGAGGAATTCTCAAAGTAACACTCACACACACACATACATACAACCATATGTTTCTACATGTTCAGTTACACACATATATGTATATATACAAATCACCACAAATACTCATACACAAATCTATAGGACTGTGAACCTACCCAAACAGACACATACACACATAACATATTCCTTTTACATATGCTAATTAAACTCCGGTCTGGCTTACTTCCACTTCATCTTTTTAAATATTTAGGGGAGAATTTAAAATGGTGGAGGAGTAGGGAACCCTAAGTTTTTCTGGTCCCACAAATACAGCTAGATAGTTATCAAATCATTCTGAACACTTGATACATCATCTGGAAACCTGAGAAGAGAAATGCTACAATTCCACAAATAGAAAAACAACCACTTTTTGAAAGGTAGGAAGTAAAAAAAAAAAAAAAAAGGAAAAAGGAAAAGAAAAAGAAAAAGAAAAGAAAGGTAGGAAGTACATGCAGTTGAATCTGTAGTGATATATCTGAGGATACAGTAGAGGGGAGGGAGCCTGCTTTAGAGGATACCGCAAAGTATTATAAGCAGCAGAGTGCAAAATCAGAACTTTGAAAAGTCAGCTACAGTGGCCTATGTTCCTGGCTTAGGGGTGCTTAGTAGTGAAGCAGGATGGAAGCCCAGGTGGGATAGGGTGGTCTCAGGATCCCTGGGGTCACAAGAACGAGAGTATCTGAATATGACAGGTTCCCAGACATAAGAGTGGAGAAGCTGGCTGAAAACAGGGAGTCTACATGCCAGTTTTCTGCTTTGTGTTGCCATAAATCACAAACAGCCACATGTTTCATGAGGCTACTCTCTAGGCCCAGCAAAAAGCAGAAGCTCGGCAAGACCCTCCTCCCCAGTTGGGGAGGAGTAGCACAGGTCCCTGCTGCATAAGTCCATAAAATTTAGTGACCTGAAACTCAGTGGCATGCCTGAGATCAAAATGCTCCATCATGGGCAGCCCGGGTGGCTCAGCGGTTTAGCGCCTGCCTTTGGCCTGGGGTGCGATCCTGGAGTCCCAGGATCGAGTCCCGCGTCAGGCTCCCTGCATGGAGCCTGCTTCTCCCTCTGCCTGTGTCTCTGCCTCTCTCTCTGTGTCTCTCATGAGTAAATAAATAAAATCTTAAAACAAAAAAACCCCTCCATCACAGGCCAGGTGAACACAGAGTTCCAACGGAAACTGGAGACAGTGACTGACTGCTTTTCTGTGAGGGCTCACTGAAGAGTGGGGAGAATGAACTTTCAGCTCCAAGGCTGGATAGTGGGGTGCCACCATTCTCATCCTGCACAGGGGTGCTGAAAGCCTTCAGGGAATAACACAGCACCACCTAGCGGAGTCTGGAGCCTGGCCTCCTGGCAAGGGAGACGCATTTACAATATGTCAAGTCCACCTGAGAATCAGCACAGCAGGACCCTCCCTCAGAAGACCAGCACAACCAGTGGCACCAAGTTTGCTGATCATAGCAGGCTATAAAGATTCAGCTCTTGGGGAAGACAGTAAAAAGCATTGTTTTTTCTAGTCTTTAGGCTTTCAGTATTATTTTTTTCAGTTATTTTCTATTTTTTCACTTCTGTTTTTGTCCTTTTATAATTTCTTATATATATTATATATATATTTTTAGTTGTTTCCTTTTATTGAATTTTATTTTACTTTTATGTGTATGTATATATATACACACATACATACATATATATATATATATATGTTTTTCTATTTTCTTACTCTGCAATCTTGTTTCTTAACAAGCAGAACAAAACATACCCAGGATCTAGTTTTTTGTTCTCTTTTGTTTTGGTTTTTCTTCCATTGTTGTTGTTTTTTTTTTTTCTTTTCTCTTCTAGACAAAATGACAAGATGGAGAAATTCACCCCAAAAGAAAGAACACGAGATAGTACTCATTGTCAGGAATTTAAGCAAGATGGATATAAGAAGTCTGAACTAGGGACTCCTGGGTGGCTCAGCGGTTGAGTGCCTGCCTTTGGCCCAGGGCATGATCCTGGAAACCTGGGATCAAGTCCCACATAGGGCTCCCTGCATGGGGCCCGCTCCTCTCTCTGCCTATGTCTCTGCCTCTCTCTTTCTGTGTCTCTTATGAATAAATAAAATCTTAAAAAAAAAAAGTCTGAATTAGAACTTAAAATAACAAGTATAAAGACACTAGCTGAGCTTGAAAAAAGCAGAGAAAACACTAGAGAATCCTTTACTGTAGAAATAAAGAAATAAAATCTAGTCTGGCAGAAATTAAAAATGCTATTACCGAGATGCAGTCCCAAGGGGAGGCTACAAAAAAGATGAATGAAGCAGAAGAGTAAATCAGTGATACAGAAGATAAACTGATGGAAATAAGAAAGCTGAAAAAAAAAAGGGACAAAGGAACCTATTAGATCATGAAGAGACACTTAGAAAACACAGCAATTCCATAAAGGGAAATAATACCTATATAAGTGGGGACCCATCATGCTAATAGACATCAAAAGAGAGCTGGGTAGTGGGGGGCGCCTGGGTGGCTCAGTTGGCTAAGTGTCTGTGGCTCAGGTAATGATCCCAGGGTCCTGAGATCAAGCTGCACATCAGGCTCCTTGCTCAACAAGGAGCCTGCTTCTCCTTCTCCCTCTGCCTGCTGCTCCCCTTGCCTGTGTTCTCTCTCTCTGTCAAATAAAAAAATAAATTCTTAAAAAAAAACCTGGGGAAGCCATCCTTGTACTGGACAATTTAGAGCTTAAACCATAGATATTAAAAGAGGAAGGAGAACACTATATCAATAAAAGGGTCTATCCAACAAGAAGATCTAACAAGCGTAAATATTTATGCCCCTAACTTGGGAGCAGCCAATTATATAAACCAAGTAATAACAAAATTAAAGAAACACATGGATACTAATACAATGAATAGTAGGGGACTTTAACACCCCATTCACAGCAATGGACAGATTATCTAGGCAGAAAATCAACAAAGAAACAAGGGTTTTGAATGACACAGTGGACCAGATGGACTTCAAGGATATATATTCAGAGCATTTATCCTAAAGAAACAGAATACACATTCTTCTTGATCACCCATGGAACATTCTCCAGAATAGACCACAACCTGGGTCAGAAATCTGGCCTCGACCAGTACCAAAAGATTCAGATTATTCCCTGCATATTTTCTTTTTTTTGGGGGGGGGGGGTTCCCTGCATATTTTCAAACCACAATGCTTTGAAACCTGAACTCCGTCACAAGGGAAAATTCAGACGGAACACAAATACATGGAGATTAAAGAGCATTCTACTATGGAATGAATGGGTTTACTGAGAAATTAAAGAAAAATTAAAAAGATTCATACAAACTAATGAAAATGAAAGCACAAGAGCTCAAAACCTTTGGGATACAGCAAAGGCAGTCCTAAGAGGGAAGTACATTTCAATACAAGCCTCTCCCAAAATATTAGAAAAACCTCAGGCACCTGATGGCTCAACCATCTGCCTTTGGCTCAAGTCATAATCTCAGAGTCCTGGGATCCAGCCCTGCATCGGGCTCCTTGCTTGGCAGAGAACCTGCACCTTCCCTCCTTCTGCTGCTCCCCCTCCTTGTGCGCACATATGCTCTCTCTTCCTCTTCAGATTAATAAAATCTTAAAAAAAAAAAAAAAACTAGAAAAATCACAAATGCACAAGGAAACCTTACACCTAAAAGAGCTGGAGAAGGAACAGCTAATAAAGTCTAAATTCAGTAGGAGAATAGAAATAAAGATTAGAGCAGAAATCAATGATATACAAGTCAGAAGAACAGTAGAACAGATCAACAAAACGAGGAGCTGGTTTTCTGAAAGAATTAATAAGACAGATAAACCCTTGCCAGTCTTACAAAAAATAAGAAGAGACAGGACTCAAATAAATAAAATCATAATGAAATGAAAGAGGAGAAATAAATGAAAGAGGAGAAATCACAACCAACACCAAAGAAATACAAACAATTAAAAGAGAACATTATGAGCAATTATATGCCAACATATTAGGCAATCTGGAAGAAATGGATGCATTCCTAGAAACATATAAACTAACAAAACTGAAATAGGAAGAAACAGAAAACCTGAATAGACCCATAGCCAGCAAGGAAATTGAAACAGTAATCAAAAGTCTCCCAACAAATAAGAGTCCAGGGCCAGACAGCCCCCCAGCGAATTCTATCAAACATTTAAAGAAAAATTAATACCTAGTCTTCTGAAGCTGTTTCAAAAAATAGAAAAGGAAGGGAAACTTCTAAACTCATTCTATAAGGCCAGCATTACCTTGAACCCAAAACCAAAGACCCCACCGAAAAGGAGAATTACAGATCAATATCCCTGATGAACATGGATGCCAAAATTCTCATTAAAATACTAGCCAATAGGATCCAATAGGACATCAAAAGAATTATTCACCATGACCAAGTGGGATTTATTCCTGGGCTGCAAGAGTGGTTCAATATCCACAAATAAATCAATGTACTATACCACATTAGTAAAAAAAAGGACAAGAACCGGGGATCCCTGGGTGGCTCAGTGGTTTATAGCACCTGCCTTTGGCCCAAGGCGTGATCCTGGAGTTCCGGGATCAAGTCCCACGTTGGGCTCCCTGCATGAAGCCTGCTTCTCCCTCTGCCTGTGTCTCTGCCTCTGTGTGTGTGTGTGTGTGTGTGTGTGTGTGTCTTTCATGAATAAATAAAATCTTAAAAAAAAAAAAAAGGGACAAGAACCAAATGATCATATGATCATCTCAATAGATGCAGAAAAAGCATCTGACAACATAAAGCGTTCTTTCTTAATAAAAACTCCCTGCCATGTAGGGACAGGAGGAACATAACTCAATATCACAAAAGCCATCTATGAAAAACCCACAGTGAATATCATCCTCAACAGGGAAAAACAGAGCTTTTCCCCTAAGATCAGGAACATGAAAAGGATGCCCACTCTCACCTCTGTTGTCCAACATAGTACTGGAAGTGTTAGCCTCCACAATCAGACAACAAAAAAGAAATCAACAACTAAGTAGTAAAACTTTCACTCTTCGTAGATGATATGATACTTTATGTGGAAAACTCAAAAGGTTCCACTCCAAAATTGGCAGAACTGATACAGGAATTCAGCAACATGGCAGGACACAAAATCAATGCACAGAAAAAGAAAAAAAAATGCACAGAAATCAGTTGCATTTCTACACTAACAATGAGGCAGAAAAAAGAGAAGTCAAGGAATTGTTCCCATTTACAATTGCACCAAAAACCATTAGATACCTAGAAATAAACCTAACTAAAGAGGTAAAGGATCTGTACCCTAAAAACTACAGAACACTTATGAAAAAAATTGAGGAAGACAAAGAGATGGGAAAACATTCCATGCTCATGCATTAGAAGAATAAATATTGTGAAAATGTCTATGTTACCCAGAGCAGTCAACACATTCAGTGCAATCCCTATCAAAATACCATGGACATTTTTCACAGAGCTGGAACAAATAATCCTAAGATTTGTATGGAACCAGAAAAAAACTCAAATAGCCAAAGGAATGTTGAAAAAGAAAACCAAAGCTGGGGACATCACAATGCCTGACTTCAAGCTGTTTTACAAAGCTGTGATCATCAGGACAGTATGGTACTGGCACACAAACACATAGATCAATAGAACAGAGAACACAGAAATGAACCCTCAACTCTATGGTCAATTTATCTTTGACAAAGCAGGAGAGAATATCCACTGGAAAAAGACAGTCTCTTCAATAAATCATGTTGGAAAATTTTCATGTAGAAGAATGAAACTGGACCGTTTTCTTATACCATCCACAAAAATAAACTCCAAATGGATGAGAGACAAGAATCCATCAAAATCCTAGAGAACACGCAGCAATCTCTTTGTGACCTCGGCCACAGCAACTTCTTGCTATACCTGTCTCCAAAGGCAAGGGAAACAAAGACAATAATGAACTATTGGGACTTCAAGATAGAAAGCTTCTGCACAGCAAAGGAAACAGTCAACAAAAGTAGGCAACCTAGAGAATGGGGGAAGATATTTGCAAATGACATATGAGATAAAGGGCTAGTATCCAACATCTTCAAAGAACTTATCAAACTCAGTGGTATATGCATACAATGGAATATTACTCAGCCATTAGAAACGACAAAAACCCACCATTTGCTTCAACGTGGATGGAACTGGAGGGTATTACGCTGAGTGAAATAAGTCAGTCAGAGAAGGACAAACATTATATGGTCTCATTCATTTGGGGAATATAAAAAATAGTGAAAGGGAATAAAGGGGAAAGGAGAGAAAATGAGTGGGAAATATCAGAGAGGGTGACAGAACATGAGAGACTCCTAACTCTGGGAAACGAACAAGGGGTGGTAGAAAGGGAGGTGGGCAGGGGGTTGAGGTGACTGGGTGACGGGCACTGAGGGGGGCACTTGATGGGATGAGCATTGGGTGTTATATGTTGGCAAATTGAACTCCAATAAAAAGAAATTTAAAAAAAAAAGAACAACTTATCAAACTCAGCACCCAAAAAAACAATCCAGTCAAGAAATGCACAGAAGACATGATTAGACATTTCTCTAAGGAAGAGATACATATGGCCAACAGACAATGAAAAAATACTATCAATCAGGATCATGAAATTACAGATCAAAACCACAATGACATACCACCTCACACCAGTCAGAATGGCTAAAATTAACAATTCAGGAAACAACAGGTGTTGGTGAGGAAGCAGAGATAGAGGCCCTCTTCCACCGTTGGTGGGAATGCAAACTAGTGCAGCCGTTCTGGAAAACACGATGGAGAGAAGTTCTTCAAAAAGTTAAAAAGTTAAAAATAGTTCTAAGCCAGGACCCAGTAATTGCACTACCAAGTATTTATCCAAAAGATACAAACAGGGATCCCTGGGTGGCGCAGAGGTTTAGCGCCTGCCTTTGGCCCAGGGCGTGATCCTGGAGACCCGGGATCGAATCCCACGTCGGGCTCCCGGTGCATGGAGCCTGCTTCTCCCTCTGCTTATGTCTCTGCCTCTCTCTCTCTCTCTGTGTGTGACTATCATAAATAAATAAAAATTTTTTTAAAAAAGATACAAGCATAGTGATTTGAAGGGGCACAAGCACCCCCAATGATAAACATAAAAGCAGCAATATCCACAAAAGCAAAACTATGGAAAGGGCCCAGATGTCCATTAACAGATGAATGGATAGGGGATCCCTGGGTGGCTCAGTGGTTTAGCGCCTGCCTTTGGCCTGGGGTGCGATCCTGGAGTCCCGGGATCGAGTCCCACGTCAGGCTCCCAGCATGGAGCCTGCTTCTCCCTCCTCCTGTGTCTCTGCCTCTCTCTCTCTTTCTATGTCTACCATAAATAAATAAAATCTTAAAAAAAAAAAGTGAATGGATAAAATACAATATTCCATTGTATATACTACTCAGCCTTCAAAAATAATGAAATCTTACCATTTGCAAGGACATGAATGGAACTAGAAGGTATCATGCTCAGCAAAGTCAGAGAATGACAAATATATGATTTCACTCCTATGTGGAATTTATGAAATAAAACAGATGAACATAGGCAAAGGAAAGAAAAAATAAAGACAAAATCAGAAAGGGATACAAACTGTAAGAGATCCTTAACTACAGGAAACAACCTGAGGGTTGCTGTAGGAGAGATGGGTCAAGGGACGGGGCGGGGTAAACTGAGTGACAGGCATTAAAGGAGTGCACTTAAAGTGATGAGCACTGGGCGTTAAACAAGAAGTTGAAAACAAAATTTTAGGGACCCTTGGGTGGCTCAGTGGTTGAGCATCTGGCTTTCAGCTCAGGGAGTGATCCCAGGGTCCTAGGATTGAATCCCACATCAGGCTCCCTCCAGGGAGCCTGCTTCTCCCTCTGCCAATGTTTCTGCCTTTCTGTCTCTCATGAATAAATAAAGAAAAATTAAAACAAATTTTTTTTAATCCCACTTCATCTCATTACTGTAATTCATTTTTGCATACTCCTGTGGTGGAAATTCCTTGATCTAAATAAATCAACATTATAACTCAACATTATTTCATGTCTCCTGAACTAAAATCCCTTTCAATTCTGAACAAGGAATATGATTCTTGGTTTAAATGTCCTACTATACTCATAAATCTCAGCCTATGAAGTTTCACAAGTCATAACAAATGTGGGTTAAGATTTGAGATATCTTTTATTACTATTTTGTGTATTACCATATAGACAGAAGAGATCATAGCATTGTGTTCACCTTCTTTCCCAACTACTCTCTTGAAAAATCCTGGGTACTTCATTATTGCTTTATGTCACAGGTTGGTAAACTATGGTTTGCTACCTGTGTTTACATGGCCTGCAAGCTAAGAATGTTTTTTACATTTTTAAATGATTGAAGATTAAATAAAAATAAAAAATATTTTATTTATATTTTTAAAAGATTTTATTTACTTATTCATGAGACCCACTGAGAGAGAGGCAGAGACACCAAGAGAGGGAGAAGCAGGCTACTTGCAGGCAACCCGTTGTGGGACTCCATCCCTGGTCCCAGGATCACGTCCTGAGCCAAAGGCAGATGCTCAACCACTGAGCCACCCAGGCGTCCCAAAATAAGTATTTTATGACATATGAGAGTCAAATTTGTGTCCATACAGAAAGTTTTATTAACAAAGCAATGTCTGATTCCTTTGGTATTGTCTAACACTGTTTTCACATTATAAATACAGAGGGAGAGTATGGGCCTCAAAGAGGGAAATGCAGCTTATCAGGTTCTTTACAGGAAAGGTTTGGCAACCCCCTATTCTATGTCATAGTACACACCCTACATAATTATATTGTTTTACCTAAACATTCCCTTATCTTTCCTTCCATATTCAACATAAAGTCTTGTTAATAATCAGTCTCCAGGTAAACACATTCTTCATAGACCTTTGAAGTGCACTTCCTCCTGGGAATGGTCACCTACAGATAAAAAGCCAGAATGGAATGCTAGTTACGAACGAACAAATCAAAACCAGAACCAAACCTCACCACCATTATTATCCTCCCTCCAAAGCAAAGCTGAAGAGGCTGGCCACCCCCGGACCCCCGTCAGCGGCTTTCAAACCACCCTATCTTAGAATTGAGGCATTTTGTAAACTAAATTTTACCACTAAAATTCCTAACAGTCAAATAACAATGAGAAAAAAGGTAAATGTAATTTTCCCAAGTTTAATCGTCTTCAAATCATTGGCTACCAGAAAATAAGAGCAAGCAGACCGATTTTATTTAGTATGCATGATTCTAAATCCCTGTACCGGGATCCCTGGGTGGCGCAGCGGTTTGGCGCCTGCCTTTGACCCAGGGCGCGATCCTGGAGACCCGTGATCGAGTCCCACGTCGGGCTCCCGGTGCATGGAGCCTGCTTCTCCCTCTGCCTGTGTCTCTGCCTCTCTCTCTCTCTCTCTCTGTGTGTGACTATCATAAATAAAAAATTTAAAATAAATAAATAAATAAATCCCTGTACCTTGTACACTTGGTATCTCCCACAAATAAACAATTTCTGGCGCTCGGGATAAAAGGTTAAATACTACACTGTGTAAACAACATCACAACTTACACAGAACAACATGGGTCACTGCACTGGGCCATTTGCTTTTGTATCCTCCACTCCTCGCTCGGCAGGGCGAGCGGCAGAATGGCAGGACTAGGTCTTGCACTCCAGCGGGGCAGGTAAACAATGTCTTTACAGCCCGCCTAGAAAGGGTAGGGCGAGGAGCTGCAGAAGCCCACGGCAGGGAAACTTAGCTAATCCCGGAATGTTAAAAGGCTAAAACTCACCGAGTCGGAAGTGACGTGCCAGCTGAGCCCCGCAGGTCGGCCACGTAACTGGCCGCCGCCTCGGCCCGACACCTGCTTCTGGACGGGGCTGAACAGAGGCTAAGTGTGGCGCAAAGCCCGCAAGCGGCCTTACCCTATCCCGCGCGGCTCACGGACCCACGCGGGGCCAGCAAGCGTGGCCGGAGCCAGGCCCCGCAGCCCGGGGGGCCAGCCCGCTGCCCCGGCGCCCAGCGGCGCCCTGCGGGCCATGGGGCTTCAGCGCCCAACCAGGCGCATGCGCGGCCCTCTTTCTCCGGAGGATTCCTGCGGTCACCGGGACGCCCACATTCCAGCCACCTGCCCCTCGGGGTCCCTTCTCGCTCGTGCCTCCTCCGGCCGCCTCTCGCCTCTGGCCCCGCGCCTCCTCCTTCTCCCGCGAGGACCGCTCGACCTTCCCGCGGCGGCCGGCCGACACCCCGGCTCCCGCTGACACGAGCCTCTCGGCGCGGCTTCCGCTTCCGGCGAGTATTGTGTGTCGCGCCGCGGGGCGGGGGCGGGGGGAGGAGGAAGGAGGGAGGCAGCGCTCCGGCGGCTCCGCGCCCCGCACTCCCGGACCTGAAGCCGGGAAGGTAGGTGCCGTCCCGCCGCCGCGCCCGGGCCCTGGGGCCTGCCCCCGCCGGCCGGCTCCGCACGCCGCGTCCCAGCGCCCCGCGACTGCGTCACCGGCCCCCCGCACGTAACCACAGCTGCCTCCGCCCGCCTCGGGCCCGGGCGGACGTTTTGCCGCCCCGGCGACGTCAGCGCGTCCGGCGTTGCTTGGCTACCCCGCCGTTCCCCCGTCCCGCCGCCGCTCGCTCCCCGGGTGAACCTCTGACGCCGTCACCGCGGGCCCCGGCTGCGTCATAGCGGCGGGCATCCCACCTCCACGTCACACCTCCTCCTCACCTGGACGCGCTGTCCTCCCTCCCTGTCAACCGCGACGCTTCCTCTCCCCCTCCACTCCCCCTACGCCACATCTGGCGAGAGAAGATGGAGACGAGGGTGGGACTGAGCTTTGGACGACGCTCAGGAGAGGGTCGCAAGGTGGGACCCCGGACAGTGGTAGAAACAAAACGAGGACGTCCCTGAAGTTTGCCCTTCTACTGAGATGCGAGGAATAGAGAGAAAGAAATGACCAACCCAGAGGCGCCTGAGGCCTCGCTGTGGCTGTGACTCCAAGTCCTCTCTGTGCTTCCCTGGCCTTTGCCCCATTTCTCCTTCACACCACTTCTTTGCCAGTCTAGATCCATCCCGGTCCCTAACTCACCGCAGGTGAGGAGGCCACCTAATTTCTGGAAGCAAGGGGCAGGTTCACTAGTCAAAGTTGGATTCCTTTCGGAAAAGAAAAAATCATCTGACTGAACTTCTCTCCTGGTTGAGGGAAGACTTCAGGTCCAAATAAGTAATCAGCTACTACTCCAGATTAAAACACTTTAAATGTATGTCATTGATATATATAACAATCATTGTCAACCCAACTCATTACATGTCCACTTCTCCCTTAGCACTTAGAGTTAACTATATTTCCTTTCTTCTCTTGGGTCACTTGGTGTGCAAGGGAAGGGATAGGGGCTAGAGAAAGCAAATATTTCATGGATAAAAGTGGTGAATTTCAAGGAAGGAGTGGGGGACCAGCCTTCTGCCTTATAAATCTCTTTGATGCATTTCCAATATTTTGAGCCTTCACTTAAGGGAGACTTTGTCTCATTATGTTTCTCTAATTCCCAACCACTCCAGGTCCTATTAATTGGAGGCACAGTACCTCCAAGGAATTAGTTATCAATAGCTGTTTCAAAAGACTCCAGTCACTGCTGGATATTTAGAAAAGGCTTGTCAGCCCTCCTTTCAAGAAGTATCGACTAATACTCTCTTTAGTGTATTTGCACATATTTATCACTTCTCAGCAGTTCCAAATGTCCAAATGCACGCAAAGAAATGGGATGTTGAATGAATCATTTCATTCCAAGAAGGTGCACTTCCTCTAGACTAGTCTGATAAAAGGAAGAATATCAAATTTTTCTGAAAAGAAGAGCTTGTGACTCTTGCCTAACTTACTCCTTTTATTACCCTTTGAAAAAGTGAGAGAACAGTGGCAGAGAAGGTTATATTCCAAGGGGCTATTGTAATAAAGTTCTTCTGTAATACAAAACTTTAAAATATACTTAAGAAATCTTAATACTTTGACTTTTATGGCACTTTTCACTTTCCCAACTTCCTTTCTCATCTGTTAGAAGAAATATGTCAAACTAGGGATACTTTGGTCTGTTTTTAAGATACATGTGGGGTAAGTCTGGATCAGGAGAGTTATGCTAGGCCAGAGTTGAAGGACAAGCAAAAGTGGAGGTAAAGACAAAAGAGATTGGTGATTGGATGTCAGTGTTCTGAGGAGGGAAAAAAAAGTAGATACCCAGGAGTCACGGGTTTTGAAAACAAAGAGGTTGAGGGGCACGTAGGTGGCTCAGTCAGTTAAGCATCCAACTCTTGACCTCAGCTTGGGTCTTGATCTCAGGGCCATGAGACCCATGTGTTGGGCTCCACATTGGGCACAGAGCCTACTTTAAAAAGGGAGAGAGAAGGAGAGGGAGGTTGAATCTAGCGGAAAAGAAGATGTAAAATACCAAGATAGGGCCAACTGGAGTTAGGATTTATCATGGGAGTAAATGTCAGGCCAGGGATACAAAAATATTAAACCCCCAACTAATATTTTTCTCTCTCTGCCCCCTTTCATCCCTAAGTTAAATAATGGCAGAGACAAGTCTGTTAGAGGCTGGGGCCTCTGCAGCCTCCACAGCTGCAGCTCTGGAGAACTTACAGGTGGAAGCGAGTTGCTCTGTGTGCCTGGAGTATCTGAAGGAGCCTGTCATCATTGAGTGTGGGCACAACTTCTGCAAAGCTTGTATCACTCGCTGGTGGGAGGACCTAGAGAGGGACTTTCCTTGTCCTGTCTGTCGAAAAACATCCCGCTACCGCAGTCTTCGGCCTAATCGACAACTAGGCAGTATGGTGGAAATTGCCAAGCAGCTCCAGGCTGTCAAGCGGAAGATCCGAGATGAGAGCCTCTGCCCCCAGCACCATGAGGCCCTCAGCCTCTTTTGCTATGAGGATCAGGAGGCTGTATGTTTGATATGTGCAATTTCCCACACCCACCGGGCCCACACCGTCGTGCCACTGGATGATGCCACACAGGAGTACAAGGTGGGGAACCAGACACATGATGCCAATGTGGGACAAGAGGGAGGAGCGCAGAGGATGGGAGACTCCCTGGGTAGAGGATCCTAAGCTCCTGAGGGCAAGACTGCATCTGGCCTTACTCTCTAGTCCCTTCAAAGCTACATACACAGAGGGCACACTGTGCATATCTGATCAGCTATCCTCAAGCATGAAGAAGAGCAGTTTTGAGGAGTGCCTCAAAATTGCTTTCTGACTTTTCATAACATTTGAGTCTTATGGGTGTATGCATGGTCTTACATCATTTTTCTTTAAATGAATGAAACCATTTGGAGATGATCAAACTTAGGAAGAATTGAAAGTGGTCTGGTTTCTTCATTCTGTCCTCCTGCTCAGAATGTTCCTTATTTTCCCATTGGTATTGGAAATACATAACATCAGTTTAGACTGATCCTCACCAGACTAAGCTGAATTCATCTGTCATTTACATCTTCCTAGATAATGGAAATGTGGCATCTGATTTAATTACTGTTGGGACACAGGGTATATTTTGAGTAATAGGAACTAAAGATTTTAATACTAGGCACTGAATAAGTATTTTGTTTAATTATGTTAATATTGGAAACAAGATTTAAGGTGATTTACAGTATAAGTAATAAAGACTTTATATTTTCTGGTGGTTTGAGTTGGATGGGAGGACAAGTATAAAGGATATCAGAGTACAAGAAGTCACTTTGACCATAATAGGCAGTCACTTGAGTAAGAAAGTGATAGGATTGGGGAAGGACATGGAGTTGGTGACAGCTGGACAACTGTGAGATTCAGTGAGAGGGAAGTTTGGTAGGTAAGGAGGATGATGGGGACAGGCTGGTGGCAGGAGGAGAGAGCAGAAGTTGACATCCCAAATGACGGGCAAAGAAGGGAGTAGAACCAAGAGGTAGAGAGATGGATAGGAAGCAAATAAATGGTTTAGGATAAATGGGTTAACTTCTGAATGTAGGGTGTTCCAGCCAACCCCAAATGCCACCTCTCCCACTTCCCACCCTCAGGAAAAACTGCAGAAGTGCCTGGAGCCCCTGGAGCAGAAGCTGCAGGAGATTACCCGCTGCAAGTCCTCTGAGGAGAAGAAGCCCGGAGAGCTCAAGGTAAAGGCACAAGATTCCATTTGGGCTGCTCTGCAGGCGGTTAACTACACATTAACCACACATTATTTAATCTACCAGTCCTGATTCATTAGAAAAATGCTGTTCTCTCAAAAACAATGGCTTCTTTGTCACTATATGTTGCACTTAAATTATTTGTCATGAATTAAGTATTGAAGAGAAGGATGTTAGAGATGAAGGAAGGATGGACAGGACATCTTACATGTGGAGATTTGAGGGAGTTCATGCCCGTTCGTCTCCTTTTTTCTTGTAAAGAAGGGAGAGAGTAGGAATAGGAGTCCTTAGAGGGATTGAGGAGAGGAGAATTGGAAGGTCCACTGGAGAGAAAGAAAGAAGAAGCTGGAAAAGAGCTCCCAGAACTACCAGAGACTTTAGGCCCACATTCTCTTAAGTTAGCCCAGGAATGCTAGATAATGTTAGTCCATTTCTAGACTATTCCTCTCTGCATCCTACATCTATAAGATCCTATCTATCCTTCAGGCAGGATGAAAGCCACTTCCTATGCAGCCTTCCTTGAAGCTTTAGAAATTAACTTTCTTAATTTGCATATAATTTTGGTTCTCTTTCATAGCATTACCATATTTGTAGCATGATAGTTTGGTATCTGACTTATTTTATTGGACAGTAAACAGTTCTTTAGTGGCAGTAATAACTAAATATTTATTGAGTCCCAGGTATTAATTCATTGGGTGCCATGACATTCCAAACTTTCAGGGTTGTATTAGGTTTTAAGGTTCTGCCCAGGTTAGAGTTCTAAGAGTTCAGGACAATGAACATGTGAGACCTAGAGGAGCAATAAGACAAAGGAAAGGGAGTCCTGAAGGTCATCTTTAGCAAGGGTGAACTTAGATGCCTTGTAAAGTAGGTATTATTACCCCCAGTTATCTCAAGAGGAAACAAAACCTGAATAAGTATCTAGTCCAAGATCACACAGCCAATATGTGGCAAAATCAGGGATACTAGCTCTGCATTTATCAATAAATATATATTAAACTTCCAAATTCTGTATTTGACACTGGGGAACAATGATGAACAAAAACACAGTCCCTGTCCTGCTTGAGCTTACAAATGAAGTGGAGAAAATAGATAATGACATGGCACAAAAAGCACAGTTGCAAATTCATAAGAAGACAAATAGAAATTGGACCTCATTAAAAGCATCCAGAAGAAACAATGAGTTCTTGGAGTTGAGATTTAGGGATCACCAGAAATTAAACACAAGTTCGAAAATAATAGAAACACTAATTTTTTTAACAATGACAACATTTTGACAGAAAGCAAGTATTATTAAGTATTACTAAGTATACCTTAGTACTTTATATATTTGAATAAAGCAAGCATTTGAATTTTTTAAATTTTTAACTAATTTTGATTGCAAAGGTGAACTTTAAAAAAAAGTTCTTTGTTCTTTTGGAGGGCTCCTGAGAAACTTAAAATATGTGAAAACGAAGCTTATTCCCAGTCTTAACTTTCCTGTTCCTGTTGATCACCTTCTTAAAGGTAAAGGATAAAGAGGGGAATAAAAATTTTTTAAAACCTTCTAAATGCTTGAGCAGAACTGTGATGATTTAAAAATTCAGAGGTCTCTAAAACTACCACCAACATTCCTTTTGTGACCATTTGAATTCTCCTTCCTACCTCTCCCTCATCTCTACTTCCAGAATCAGACCCAGTTCCCCCTTTTAAAAATAAATAATTAGTAATTAACCACACTGAAGTGAAAACTAGGCAAAATTGCTTATCTGTGTAATTTTAAAAACAGACTGCGCCACCCAAATACACCCACACAACATAAAGGAAAGTGATTTAGATAAAATCTGGTATATAAATATTTGGGCACGAATACCCTGAAAGACCCGCAGTGTGTTTTATCTTTGTATGTATACATGATGTCATAAACGATGCAACAAACACAGATTCAGACTGAAATAATTGCATAGTAATGTTGACAAGCACCACACGCAACTTAGCTCTTGGTGACATAATTTTTCAAAATTATAAGTAACTTTTGGTAAAGTTCTAAGAAAAACAAAATGCAGTCTTAGTTTTATTCAGCCGTTTCTGAAAAAAAAAATTCAGGTGTATTAAAATTGGGTAAGGATTACTCTGTTTATGTATAAAATGACATGCAAATCCAGGTCTATGTTTTTAAATATACAGCAGAACATAGAAAATGGTGCAGGACAGTGCATTGTCACAGAGTCATCTCACATATTGTAGTGCTACCAGCCTTACCAGAGTACCTCCAGTTAAGGCAAACAAAAAAAAAAAAAACGCCCTTGTTTTCAAATTATCCCTAGTGGGAAGTAACACCCCCATTAAGAACCATTGCCCTACATAGATAGAGTGAAAAAAAGAAAAGGGATTATGGGATTATATGAAAGATAGCCCTTTTGCTTCCTATTTACCACAGTTATGAATCCTGAATTCTACCCATACATCACCTGTCAATGTACACTAACACACAGAGACACACACACACAGGAAAAACCTGTATTTTACTTGAGGATTAAGAAATAAAATTCAATTATTTTACCAGCATAAATGAGTTTATTCAGGAATAGCAGCAAATTGCAACTCAGGACAAGCAAGCTAAGGTGAAACCATAGGCAAGTCCAGAGAACAAAGAAGACCACTCTTTTATAGAGGAAAGGGGGTAATTGGGAAGGGCTGTTAGAAATGTTAGAAAGTCCTTGGAGGAAACTGGGAGTTCAGTTTAGTGACTTTTCATTGATTGGGTTGTGACAGTCTGTCACTGGCTGGGTTTATTGCCCTGCACAAAGAAAACCTTTTTTCCTCCTGCTGGGGTGGTAAAGATAGTAAGGACTTGCAAGGTGCATCTCTTCGATTGGGTCTAGAGTTGGCCAGTGGGAGGGCATGGGAGCTCCCCCTGCTGGCATCCTGACTGCCTTTTAGTGAGGTTTCCTTTTATTAATTTGCACAGGGTAAAAGTTGTAAGAATATATTTTGTTCCAGTGTGTACCTGAAAAGGCAACCATGGAATGAGAAGCAGCAGCAGCTCTAGAACTGGAGCTATCCAGTGTCTGCTGAGAACTAGCTTGAAATACAGAAATACCTGGCCTGTAAGGCCCATGCTGGCTTTGCAGCCCTTCTCTATTCACCCTCACTATTCACTGCCTTTCAGTCTCTACCTACTTTACTTCCAGAGTCCCAGTCTCTGCTTCTCTTTTCCTTTCCTCTTGGGTTTACTTTTCCCCATCACTCACGTGACACTTGGAGACTCCATCTGGACAGATCACTTATTGCAGTGGAGGTACAGAAGGAAGGACATACTTGCTGATAACCCTCAGAAAGTATTATGGCTGGTGTTTCAGTCCTATATTATCAAATTTCAGGAATGTTAGAGGTTTAATTCTGTGTAGTAGCTGAGAGAAAACATGTTTCAAATTTCAACTACTAATCAGAAACTTCTGGAACTGTCAGTTCTCTGAAGTAATTAAAACTATTTAACAGATTCTTCCCTGAAATCTATATACAGTTGACCCTTGAACAAGGTTAGGCATGCCAACCCCTGTGCAGTGGAAAATCTGCATATAACTTTCGACTCTCCCAAAACTTAACTTTTTATTAGCTTCAGAGGTAGAGTTTAGTGATTCATCAGTTGCATATAATACCCATTGCCTCATCACATCATGTGCCCTCCTTAATGCCCATCACTCAGTTACCCCATCCACCCATCTGCCTTTCCTCCAGAACCCCTCAGTTTGTTTTCTATGATTAAGAATTTCTTCTGGTTTGTCTCCCTCTCTGATTTTGTCTTATTTTATTTTCTGTCCCCTCCCCTATGATCCTCTGATTTGTTTCTTAAATTCCACAAATGAGTGAAGTCATATGATATCTCTCGTTCTCTGACTGACTTATTTTGCTTAGCATAGTACCATCTAGTTCCATCCATGTCATTGAAAAACTTCTTGGTGTTCACTTCGGCAGCACATATACTGAAAAACTTAACTCTTAATACCCTACTGTTGACCAGAAGCATTACTGATGACATAAACAATGATTAACACCTATTTTATATATTATTGTATTGTATACTGTATCCTCACAATAAAATGAGCTAAAGTAAAGGAAATATTAAGAAAATCATAAGGAAAAGAAAATACCTTTATGGTACTATACCATATTTATCAAAAAAAATCCATGTATAAATGAACCCTCACAGTCCAAACCTGTATGGTTCAATAGTCAACTGTATATATTTTGTAACAACCCATTACTAAAATCTTACTGATTCTGATATTTTCCAGTTGGTTCTCTGGTTTTTAGTGGGTAGATGTCTGGCAATAAACAAATGATGACCATCTTGTCTCTAACCTTCTAGTACTCATTACTTTCCTTTCCTTGATAAACTGCATTAGCCAGAACTTCAGAGTTGGGAATAGCAGATATATCTTGTATCTGAAATAGTAGATGTCATTATATTACCGAGTTCTTATATCTTGCATTTTTTTTTTCACTAAATTATAGAAGGACAGGCTTTTTAAAAGTGAATCTCTTTAATGGTCTTCATTCCCGAGTAATCAGTAGGGGTAACAATGGGGATGGAGCCATTATTTACAGAAGGAAATTTCAATGGAGAAAAACATGAATGTCCTATGAAACTATTTCCAATGACACTGGAAGTCTGTGTTAATTCATACACATGGTGGGTAGGTAAGGGCCCCACTGGCCCTGCTAAATATAACACTTTTCCTCTTTTCTCAGAGACTAGTGGAGTGTCGCCGACAACAGATCTTAAAGGAATTTGAAGAGCTTCATAGGCGGCTGGATGAAGAGCAACAGATGTTGCTTTCACGACTGGAGGAGGAGGAACAAGACATCCTACAACGCCTCCGAGAAAATGCTGCTCATCTTGGAGACAAGCGCCGGGACCTGGCCCACTTGGCTGCTGAGGTGGAGGGCAAGTGCTTACAGTCGGGCTTCGAGATGCTTAAGGTTCGACCTTTGTCCCTGCATAGCTCCTCAGGTCAAGTGCAGTATAGGTTTGCACAGGCCATTCTGTCAACCTGGGATGCTCACTCTTCTGCTCTGCTTCTCTAATCCAGTTCTTCCTTCCAGACATACTCAAAGGATCTTTTTCTATAGAAAGGCTTCTCTGATTTCTCCCATCCCCTTCTAATCATTTGTGTTCTTATGTCTTGTGAACAATTATGTACTTAATTTGTACCAAAGAAAAAAATTCCCTTTGGAAGGAGGGAAATCGAGTCTGAATTAGTGAAAAAAACTATACGTTAAAAGTTATGTAAATGTAGTTGCCATTACTTTTAGGTCCTGGAACTTGATTTACGTAGTACTAAAAAAAAAAAAAAAAAATAGAAACCTAGTTTGAAGGACACTTGAAATTATGTATAAATAATATATTACTTTGATATGTAAATAATGCCTCTAAAATGTTTGAAGTAATTTGTTCTTTTATGCCGATGAATGGTGTTAGCAAGGCTGTAGGAAATATGATGTCTCTTATTTTAGGATTAGATTACCAGCATTTGAATCAGTGAGGCTTCATTGTACATTTATCTGCATGTTATGTATTGCTTGGTACTTATTCTTGTGTCCCTTCATGTATGTGTGTTCTGCCTTCCATATTAAACTGGGAAATCCTTGGGGGGCAGAGATTTGTCTTCTTTGTCTTCTGAACCCCAAGTATTCACAAATCAAGATTGGCACACGGTTATTAATGTTTATTAACCAGTACCAGACGGGGATAACAAACAGCAACAGGAGAGTGATTCATTCCTATGGCACCAGTCTGTACTGATCCTCAAGGGAGACAGGTGTGTGGTTGGTACTTGGGGGACAGAGTAAAGAGCGGACACAATCCCTGTCCCTTGCATTGAGCTCCCAGTGTCCTTGAGGAGCAAGACAAAGACACAAGAAACCATTTGGAAGTGATGGCAAATTACCAAGCTTCATGCTAACCAAAAGTTGAAAATGGGGATCAGGTTGGCAGGGATGTACTCAGATCTCTCTGGAGCTCTTCCATTTGCATTGTGACCCACAGCTTGCCCTATTTCTATCTGATAGAAATAAAATCTAGAACTTTGGGGAGGAAGGGGAACCTTTTGCCTTTAGGACCCTTGACTACCAGGACCAATATTGCTTTCTTTTCTCCTTCCCTCTAGGATGTCAAAAGTACCCTGGAAAAGTAAGTGATTCTTGCATCTCTTTGAGTGAGTTAGGTGTTGGCTTAGAGACCAGGAGTACAGTAGAGAGGGGAGACAGACAAGAAAGCCAGGCAGCATCTGGGTAGGATGTGGGAGAATGTTCATTGCATCCATGAAGCCAGTTAGAGAGCAAATCACTGGGAGTAATAGATGTTACCTTTTCCCCTTTAAGCATCAGGACTAACCTGGTAAGGAAGTACCAAGATAATGTAGAACCAGATTCTCCCTATGCCTGTGGATGGAAATGTATCCAAACAATACAGACAAAGGAGGGGTTGGGAGAGTGGGGAGAGTGATTACCCACTTGCATGAAATACAGCCATTCCCCCAGAAAGTTCTGAGATTCATTCCTAAAATAAGGCTGTGTCCAGGGGGCCATGTGGCTCTCCATAGATTGGCAAAAGAAAGCAGTAAGTGAGTACTTGTCTTCAGAGAGGAGGGAGAAAGTGGGAGGATGGAGAATTTTAGTTTCTCCCAAAAAATGGCAATATCTGCATACTCACTCCTCTGGAGCTTCCCTTGACCCTACCCTTTCTTCCCCTATCTCCCTATCCCTCCTAGATGTGAGAAGGTGAAGACCATGGAGGTGACTTCAGTGTCCATAGAGCTGGAAAAGAACTTCAGCAATTTCCCCCGACAGTACTTTGCCCTAAGGAAAATCCTTAAACAGCTAATTGGTGAGTTGTTCCCAAAAGTAAACTAGTAGGGGGAATCAGCAGAGAAGAAAGTCTTTAGGTCCCACTTTATCTGGGCTTCACTTACTTCATCTGTCACTTTTTGTGCCCATAGCCACATCCATCTCTTTTCTTGGCTTTCAGTCTCACTGTCATCTACTCTTAGGCCCACACTTTTCTAAATAGGCACCCAGAGAGGTTAAATAATATGCCTGAACATGTTCCCCCTTGAGAGTAAGAGGGAGAATCATTAACATTTACTCAGAGAAAATAGTCTCAAACCGGAACTGTTCCAGATACATGGTCACCCTGTCCCTAGACCAAAATGCTATCTGCTGTGTATCCTTAACATTTTCTGTTCTTTCTGGCCCTTAAACTATGACTTGTGCTTCTTCATATAGTGAGATGATGTCACAGGGGGGTGGACAAGGGTTAGACAGGAGCCTAAACCATCAGCCTTTGCTGAATCAAGAGCTCATTACTTATTTATTTTAGGGCCAGGATGAGAAGGGATGCCATTGTTCCCTCCTCTCCCGTAGGTGACACCATAGATTGAGAAAGTTAACCAAATCACGGTGTTCTGGGGACCTTTAAGGAAGCAGGCTCTGTAAAGGCAGGCTGGAAGAGTGAGGCAGGGGCATTTAGCTATTCCCATCCTCATCTAGCTCCCCACTCTGGCTTCTCCCGCCAGCGGATGTGACCCTGGACCCAGAGACTGCTCACCCTAACCTAGTCCTGTCAGAAGATCGTAAGAGCGTCAAGTTTGTGGAAACAAGACTCCGGGATCTCCCTGACACACCACGGCGGTTCACCTTCTATCCTTGTGTCCTGGCTACTGAGGGCTTCACCTCAGGCCGACACTACTGGGAGGTGGAGGTGGGTGATAAGACCCACTGGGCAGTGGGCGTGTGCCGGGACTCTGTGAGCCGAAAGGGTGAGCTGACTCCACTCCCTGAGACTGGCTACTGGCGGGTGCGGCTGTGGAATGGGGACAAATATGCAGCCACCACCACGCCTTTTACCCCTTTGCACATCAAGGTGAAACCCAAGAGGGTGGGCATATTCCTCGACTATGAGGCTGGCACGCTGTCTTTTTACAATGTCACAGACCGCTCTCATATCTACACTTTTACTGATACTTTTACTGAGAAACTTTGGCCCCTCTTCTATCCAGGCATCCGGGCTGGTCGGAAGAATGCTGCACCACTTACTATCAGGCCCCCAACAGATTGGGAGTGACAGGTAGGGATGTGGGGATACTTGGAGTGAGTCAGGGTCAAGAGCTATGGGCCTTCCTTCTTGTGACCTGCTGGAATGTCTTTGTGTCTACCTGGTTCCAGTCCTTCACTGTCTAGGAGAAGCACCTTGGTTTCTAGAATGGTTTATATGGAGAAGTAGGTAGGACTGGTCTGGGATGAGAGCAGAGCTGTGTCTCCCTCCTAAGTGTTAGGGTGGGGAGCTCGGTCCCAGGGGTTGTCTCCCCTGAAGTCCATCAGGTTTTCTATTGCACATGGATAGGTTAGGAAGGAAGGGAGAGGCTTTTCCAGAAACAAAAAGTCTATGGGAGGGTCTGACTTGCTCAAAACCAGAAGAGGAAACAGAAACCCCTGTACATCCTTTTAGGGGTTCTTTGACCCAGGATGGTCTTACTTCTTGAAGAAGATCAGAGGGGTCTGTGTACCTCTAGATTAAAATAAAAACGAATGTTAGCTGCCCTTATGGGTCTAGAAGTTAAGGAGTTTTTTTGAGGACAGAGATTGAGCATCAAGAAGATTAGAAAGAAAGTCAGGAAAGGGGCTAAAGGAACAGATTCCTAGAGACTAATGAAGGGTTTCTTTGGTCTTCCATTCCCAGAGTAAGTTGCCATTATGAGTAGGATTGGCCAGAGGTAGGAATGTGGGGAAGAGAGAGTGAGAAGAAAAGAGAGGAGAATGCAGGTCCCTACCTCAGCCTTCAGCAAAGCTGGCCTAGTGCCTGCCTCCTTAGAGTTGGTTATCTCCAAGAAGTTGGTCACTCACCTTTCTCCTGCAGAGATGAGGTACCAGAGACCCTTCAAGACACATCTACCCTTTCATTGCGTTCCCAAGGGAACCTGGAAAAGACAGTCAGGTATTAGAGGAAAGACAAAGGCTTTTCTATCCAAAACCCTGGCCTTAAAAGAATGTTACTAAGCAGCTGCTCCCAAGTTGTCAGCCTTGTTACTTGGCTAAGGTGTTCAAGCCAAAAAGGGAGAAAGGAAATGGAGTCTTTCTCACCCTGAGGACAGGGTAGAAGAGAGAGTGTGTAGAGGGGTGGGTCAGATAGGCAACTTCCTGTAGCCTGTGTGCATATGGCCTGGAACTGTTGTTCACAGGAGCCAGTCTTTTCTTATTTGTTGCCATCCTTCACCTTTTGCCATTTCCCCTATCAGAGAATGTAAATCATTTTAACATTAGGCCAAAATAAACAACTTATAGGGTACACATGTTGTCAAAAAAGGTTACAGCAATGCATGCCAAACCAAACAAATGATATGGAATATCTGCTATTTGGATGATCAGGGGTTCACAGAAGATTGGGACAAGAAACTGTAATTTATTGAGGGTGTTTCAGTTCCTCCTACCACCTCAACAGGACTTTGTCCAGACTCTCCTCTTACCTTTGTGCCTTGACTGTGGTTCTTTGTGGCAAGATGCTTTGGTTGGTAAAACATAATATGGAACAAAGGATCCACTGAAGTGATCTCTGTGTTGTGTGGTAATTTGATGGTGACCCTGTATTGATGTGTAAGAATCACTGGTGTTAAGAATGCATATTCCTGGGGTTCATCCTTGGTGATTTGATCAAGATCTGGGATGGGTCTGGATGTCTACATTTTAAGCATATACCTCATTTGAATGTAGGGACCCTTATGAAATTAATCCCAGAGGAGGTTTTGGCCATTTCTTCTGAGCTGAAAAGCCTGGCTCCCTCTGGCCATCATGATGGGGTTTGAGAAGGGAGAGAGGCCTTATTCTCTCCTGACTTAATGCTGCCCTCTCCCTGTCTTGGAGTTCATTCGTGTTCTGCCCTCCAGCTCATATACATCTACTTCTGACTTGAGGAACTGGTGGTCATGAACTATGAGGCAGAGGTAAACAAAGGATGTCAAACAGAACAAACCAGAGACAGAAGTCAGAGTAAGAGATATGAAGTATATGCATAGAATGGAGAAGGTAGGGGAGGGGAGAGTTTCAGGGGCAGGAGATACTATCAAAAGTTTCTGTGCTCCAGTATCTAAGACTAGAAGTTAGCTAAGATCACCTGCTGTGCACTGCATAATAGGAAGTGGGGTTTTGTTTTGTTTGTTTTTTTGTTAGTGAAAAAGAATGGGAATAAGCTGTGCTTCTTCCTTCCCTCGACCCCCTGATGATCCTTTCCAATTTCACTTCCCCTGGTACCAGTGCTTTTTTGGAATGCATGACTTCTCTTCCTTAAGTGTGTAATCTTCCAGGCATCTGCCTTTAGCTCCAAGGCAGTAGGGCAGAAGTTGTAGCTGGGTATAAATTGCACATAACCATCTTCCCAACCTATCAGCATGAAGAGACCAGTCTTCTGTCCTAAAGATGTTTCGCAGTTTAAGATATGCTCCTGTTCACTAGCCTTTCCTACCTAGTATAATTGATCATGGGCTCAAGGAAGACTAGAAGGAAGCCAAATCTCCGAAAGGGACCCTGGACTTGGATTGTAGGGGTGGGTAGGGGTTTACAAACAGCTGGGGTCTGTGAGGTCGCAGGGCGGCGCCATAGTAGAAGTATGGCGGAAGGGAGGCTCGTGAGTCCAGGAACTACACTTCCCAGGAGGCCATCCGCGGGCGCCCGGGGCGGGGCTATCGGAGGGGCGGGGCCTGCGTCCGCTCGTGCGTGAGGGCTAGCGCGGCGCCGATGGCTGGGCCGGTGAAGGACCGCGAGGCCTTCCAGAGGCTCAGCTTCTTGTACCAGGTGAGTCGGCGTCGGGGGCGTACGGGGAGGCGGCCGGTGTGGCGGGCCACAGAGCAACGGTTTCCCTCCCCCAGGCCGCACACTGTGTCCTTGCGCAGGACCCTAACAACCAGGCGCTAGCGAGGTTTTACTGCCACACGGAGAGGACCATCGCCAAGCGGCTTGTCTTGCGGCGGTGAGACGGTCCGGGACCCTGGCGGCGGGCGGGATGCGGGCAGAGTGGGAGCGGGGAGAGCGGGCGGAGCGATCGGACCATCCCCTCCGCTCACAGGGACCCCTCGGTGAAGAGGACCCTCTGTAGAGGCTGCTCTTCCCTCCTCGTCCCGGGCCTCACCTGCACCCAGCGCCAGAGACGTGAGTGCTCCCAGGGATGTTGGGTGATTGAGGAGCACCGGGCTGGGGAGGGGACCCCGTCCTTCCTTAGATGGGCGTCTGGCGCGGGATTTACAGCGGCCACACACAGCAGGTGTGTTCAGTCGCTAACTCGGTTTAGACGAACTAAGGTCGGGGCAGTAGGGAAATGATGCTGCCGTAGGAGGCAACGCACCCCCATCCGTACCTTTATCTCGCATGGTGGAGCGCAGGATTCACATCACCATTCATTTACTCATTCAGCAAGTTATTTGTCTTTCTAAGATGTCTGAAGTATTGTACAAAATGGACTATTCTCATTGAAATCATAAGATAGACTAAGAAGCAAGAGTAGTGTAGAAAAATGCTTTCCGGGAATCCCCGGGTGGCTCAGCGGTTCAGCGCCTGCCTTTGGCCCCGGGCGTGATCCTGGAGTCCCGGGATCGAGTCCCGCGTCGGGCTCCCGGGCTCCTGGCATGGAGCCAGAAAAATGCTTTACTTAGGGCTGTAAAATCCTTAATTACTTACACCAGTAGTGATAAGCAAAAGGAGTGAGAGATGGAAATTCTAGGCATGTGTGAGGATTCTGAGACAAGTTTGTGGTGTCACGGAGACCAGAGTTCAGGAGACTGGAGTTTGAGGTAGGCAAGGGCAAAACATGAGGCTAGAGAAGGAAATAGGGCAGATCTTGAAGAGGCTTGTTAAGGGGTTTGGACTTTATCTTAAGGGATACCAAAGAAATTGACAGACTTTAAGCAGGGGTAAGATAAATTTGTATTCAAAGTTGGGGAGTGTTGGAATGCCTACTAAAGAACAGTGGAGGCAAAACTGGGTGTGGGAAACCTTTTCTTCTCCTAAACCTGGGCACTCCCCTGCCCCTACTTTTACCTCAGGCTGTAGGGGACAGCGCTGGACAGTACAGACTTGCCTAACATGCGAGCGCAGCCAGCGTTTCCTCAATGATCCTGATCATCTGCTCTGGGCAGACCGGCCTGAGGCCCAGCTGGGGAACCAGGCAGGTGAGAGGTTTGTAGAGAAAAACTGGGGATGCCCCAGGAAGATAGGGGTGATGGAGGGCATAGAGCTGAAGAGGACACATTGGATTCTGGATTGCCGTGAGAGTGCTGCAATCTTAAAAAACTCAAATTCTCATCTACCCAGATCTCAAACCACCACAACCCCTACCAAACGCAGCCCACTCCATTCCAGCCCACCTCCCTGAGGAGAAAGTACAGCGTCAGAGCTCCAGTCACCATTGATGGATTCACCCTTTCAAATAAAGTATAATTGTGTTTCACTTTATGTGCTTCTGAGAGTGTTTCAGCTCTGCATTCTGTTTTTCCTGTTTCAGTTTGTATTTCTCTATCACTGGCTAACCTCCCTGTCTTTGCCAATGCTCATTCCTACCATTCAGAGATCCTGATTTCCATAGACCACTTGACCCCACTAAGCAGCTTCCATTTCCAGGGCCCTGATCCTAGTGCCCCTTCATCCTGCTTTTCAGTACAGTGCCACATTTGGAACTCAGGATCTAGGGTTGTGTGTAAGAGCTTGAGCCTTCATAGAGCAATGCTTCATAGAGCATTTTTTATATAGGGAGCCTAACTGTTGACTAAGGGGCTAGACATACTACTGATGCACTGATGTTGTTTTTAAACAAGGGAAAAAGTTCAGGGGATCAGAGTGGTTTCTGATCCTCTCTCAGAATTGGTCTCTCCCAATTTCTTGGTTTTCTTCTATAAAATCCTAGTAAGGGGAATTGTGCAAACGTGAACTGACAGGGTCAGAGCTGCTAATGAAAGGACACTGGTGGACACTACACAAGTATGCCCCATAGGTACACTTGCAGAGTTTTCTTGAGAATGAGTAAACAACAAATTGTTTTATTTGATATCTCTAAGGAACTTATTCAAAGACAGGATTTCAGACTGACCTCTCTGCTAGGTACCAGCTAATCGATTTACCTGAAACATATACAAATAAAACTCACTATTCTCAGAATGCAATGTTTTTCTTCCCTTTTTCTTGCAAATACTGTGTTGTACTTATATATTGCTGCATAAAAATCACTGCATAATGTGAATTCAAACAACAATGATTCTGTGGACTAAGCTGTCTGAGAGTTTGGCTGGGTAGTAATCTCCTTTTCCATATGGCATCAGCTGGAGTCACTCAGCTGCGTTTAGCTGGTGGCACCTGATCTGGATGACCCAAGAAGCTTTATTTGCATTGTTTGGATGTCCTCACAGCTTGGCTGTCTCAGAGTTGTTGGACCTTTTTTTTTTTTTTTTTTTAAGATTTTATTTATTTATTCATGAGAGACACACAGGCAGAAACACAGGCAGAGGGCAGCCCTGGTGGCGCAGCGGTTTAGCACTGCCTTCAGCCCAGGGCGTGATCCTGGAGACCTGGGATCGAGTCCCACATCAGGCTCCCTGCATGGAGCCTGCTTCTCCCTCTGCCTGTGTCTGCCCCTCTCTCTCTCTCTGTCTCTCATGAATAAATAAATAAAATCTTTAAAAAAAAAAAAAAAAACAGGCAGAGGGAGAAGCAGGCTCTATGCAGGGAGCCCTACATGGGACTTGATCCCGGGCCTCCAGGATCACGCCCTGGGCTAAAGGCGGCGCCAAACCGCTGGGCCACTGGGGCTGCCCCTGTTGGACCTATTAAATGCTCTCTGGCTTCCACAGAGAGCATTTCAAGAGGACCAGCTCCAAGGTGCAAGTGCTTATCAAGCCTCTGTTCTTTAAATTTTTTTCTTTAAAGCTTTTATTTATTTATTCAGGACAGACAGAGACAGGCAGAGACACAGGCAGAGAGAGAAGCAGGCTCCATGCAGGGAGCCTGATGTGGAACTCAAGCCCGGGTCTCCAGGATCACACCCCCGGCCGAAGGCGGCGCCAAACTGCTAGGTCACCCCAGCTACCCTCAAGCCTCTGTTCTTATCACACTTGCTAATATCCCCTTGACAAAGCATGTCAGGTAACCAAGCCCAGATTCAACATGTAAGGGGCTATATTGGGGCATGAACACTGCAGGGGGTGGGGGAGAGGAGGGGAGGGTTGTTCATTCCCTGGGGACCACCAGTTGTAGCAATTTACCACATCTTTATTTTGCCTTCATCCCTGACTCAGTCTCTCCACTGACTCCTTCATATGTCAGTAAATTATTTGCATGGAAAATAGTAATTAGTGTGCAAGTAACTAAATGTTTCTGAGTTCTATTAATCATTACCTGGGACAACGTAGACCTGGACCTTTTTTGTCTTCAGCTCATATTCTTTGGCTGCACCCATGAGTCTCACTTCTGAGCTCATTGGCTCGCTCTTGCACACTAGATCTGATTATTGGCTAAATTTGTTTTGAGGAGTCTGCTTTTCCCTCTGCTGCTTCCCTGCTCACATTCTGTGTGTGTGTGTGTGTGTGTGTGTGAAATAAAATCTTTTTTTTTTAAGTTTTTATTCATTTATTCATGAGACACACACACACACACACACACACACACACAGGTGCAGGGACACAAGCAGAGGGAGAAGTAGGCCTCGTGCAGGGAGCCTGCCATGGGACTCCATTCCAGGTCTCCAGGATCACACCCTGGGCTGAAGGTGGCGCTAAACCACTGAGCCACCCAGGCTGCCCAATAAAATCTTTTAAAAAATATCAGTGAGGGTGACAAAACATGAGACACACCTAACTCTAGGAAATGAACAAGGGGTAGTGTAAGGGGAGGTGGGCAGGGGGTTAGGGTGACTGGGTGATGGGCACTGAGGGGGGCACTTGGCAGGATGAGCACTGGGTGTTATGCTATATGTTGGCAAGTTGAACTCCAATAAAAAAAATAAAAATAAAAAGTTTTCCCATCACTTTCTATTTTATAAACAGCTTCAGAAAAATAGGTATTAATTTTCTTTAAGTGTGTGTTAGAAATCTGATGGGAGGCCATCTGGCCCTGGACTGTTGTTTGTTAGATGATTTTTGATTACTGATTCAATTTCTTTGCTGAATATAGGTCTGGTCATGTTTTCTTTTCCTTCCTGTTTTAGTTTTGGTTGTTTATATGTTTCTATGAATGCCTCTATTTCTTTCAGATTATCTAATTTGTTGGCATATAGTTGCTCATAATATGGTCTTATAATTGTATTTCTTTGGTATTGGTTGTGACCTTCCCTCTTTCATTTATGATTTTCTTTCTTTGGGTCTTTTCTCTTTCCTTTTTGATACATCTGGCTAGGAGTTTATCGATCTTATTAATTCAGAGAACCAGCTCCTAGTTTCATTAATCTGTTCTACTGTTATTTTTGTTTCCACATCATTGATTTCTTCTCTAGTCTTTATTATTTCTCTTCTGCTGGATTTAGACTGTATATGCTGTTCTTTTTCCAGCTCCTTTAGGTGTAAGGCTAGGTTGCGTACTTGAGACTTCTTGCTTCTTGAGTATTGCTATATACTTCCCTTCTAGGATCACTTTTGCTATTTCCCAGAGGTCTTGAATGTGTTTTCATTTTCATTTGTGTCCACATATTTTTACTAATTCCTCTTTAATTTCCTGGTTAACCAATTCATTCTTTAGTAGGATGCTTTTTAACTTCCATTTTTTTGTAGTCCTTCCAAATTTCACCTTGTATTGACTTCAAGTTTCATGGCATTGCATAAAAACCAAGTACTCCTAGCATAGCATTTGAAAATAGCATGGTATGATCTCAGTCTTTCTGTAAGCAGTTGAGACCTGAGTTGTGACCCAGTATATGATCTGTTCTGGAGAATGTTCCATATGCAATCAAGAAGAATATGTATTCTATTGCTTTAGTTTGATGTACTAAATATGTCATGAAGTCCTTTTGGTCCAATGTGTCATTCAAAGCCATTGATTCCTTATTGATCTTCTGCTTAGATGATCTGTCCATTGCTGTGAGTGAGGTGTTAAAGTCCCCTACTGTTAGGCATTACCATCAATGTGTTTCCTTAAGTTTGTTATTAATTGGTTTATATAACTGGCTACTCCCAAGTTAGGGGCATAAATACTTATTTACAATTGTTAGATCTTCTTGCAGGATAGATATAGTGATATAGTGTCCTTCTTCAAGTCTTATTACAGTCTTTGGTTTAAAATGTTTCTCTGACGTAAGGATGGCTACTTTAGCTTTCTTTTGATGTCCACTAATATGATAAATGATTCTCTACACCTCACTTTCAATCTGGAGGTGTCTTTGGATCTAAAATAAGTCTCATGTAAGCAGCATGTCAATGGGTCTTGTCTTGTTATTCTGTCTTTTGATTTGATCATTGAGTCCATTTACATTCAAAGTAATTACTGAAAGATGTGAACTTAGTGCCTTTGTATTACCTGTAAAGTCACTGTTATTGTAGATTTTCTCTGTTCCTTTCTGGTCTTTGTTACTTTTGGGCTCTCTCTCTGATCAAAGGATCCCCTTTAATATTTCTTGCAGGGCTGGTTTTGTTTACAAGTTCCTTTAGTTTTTGTTTGTCTGGATACTCTTATCTATCCCTCTAATCTGAATGACGACCTTGCTGGATAAAGTATTCTTGACTGCATATTTTTCCTGTTTACCACATTGCATTTTTAACTGTGGAGTCCTTTCTGGCCTGGTAGGTTTCTCTAGACAGGTCTGCTGCATCCTTATGTTTCTACCCTTGTAGGTTAATGATCTCTTGTTCTGAGCTGCTTTCAGGATTTTCTCTTTAGTTCTGAAATTTTCAACCTTCATTATAATATGTCAAAGTGTTGACCTGTTTTTGTTACTTTGAAGGGAATTCTCTGTGCCTCTTAGACTTGAATGCCTATTTCCTTCCCCAGATTAGGGAAGTTCTCAGCTATAATTTCCACAAATAAACCTTCTGCTCCTTTCCTGCTCTTCTTCTGGGACTCTGTAATATGGACATTTTTTTCTCTTTATGTAAATCACTATTTTCCCTCAGTATGCCTTCCTGATCTAATAGTTTCTTTCTATCCTCTTTTCAGCCTTTCATTTTCCATCATTTTATCTTCTATATCATTTGTCTCAATACTCTGATTCATTGGCCTCCACATTGGACTGTGTCTTAGTAATAGCATCCTTAATTTTGGCCTGACTGGATTATAGTTCTTTTACTTCTAAAGTAAGGGATTCTCTAGTATCTTCTATGCTTTTTTCAAGCCCTGCTAGTCTCTCTATAATTTTTTTTTTTTTTTTAATTCTCATTGAGGGCAGCCCGGGTGGCTCAGCGGTTTAGTGCCACCTTCAGCCCGGGGCATGATCCTGGAGTCCCGGGATCGAGTCCCACATTGGGCTCCCTGTGTGGAGCCTGCTTCTCCCTCCACCTGTGTTTCTGCCTCTCTTTCTCTCTCTCTGTGTCTCTCATGAATAAATAAATAAAATGTTTAAAAAATAAAAAAATAAAATTCTGATTGAGATATCTTACTTATACCCTTATTGATTAAATCCCTGGCTGTGAATACTACCTCCTGGTCTTTCTTTTGGGGCGAATCTCTCCATCTCCTCATTTTGTCTAGAAAAGAAAAGAAAGTAAAAGAAAACAACAAAAGCAAACAAAACCCAAAAGATTAGATCCTGGGTGTGGTTTTGTCTGCTTGTTAAAAGAAACTAGATCCCGAAATAAGAAAAAAGAAAGGAAGACTAGGGCAGCCCTGGTGGCCCAGCGGTTTAGCTGCGCCTTCAGTGCAGGGTGTGATCCTGGAGACCCCGGGGGTCAAGTCCCACATCAGGCTCCCTGCGTGGAGCCTGCTTCTCCCTCTGCCTGTGTCTCTACCTCTCTCTCCTTCTGTGTCTCTCATGAATAAAAAAATAAATAAAACCTTAAAAAAAAAAAAAAGATAAAACAGACAAACTCACCCCAAAAGAAAGAACTAGAATACAAAACAACAGTAAAAAAGATTCTAGCTGGGCTTGACTAAAACATAGAAGACACTAGAAAATCCCTTTAGTGTAGAAATAAAAGAATGAAAATCTAAGCAAGCTGAAATTAAAAATGCTAGTACTGAGATGCAGTACAAATGGAGTCTCTGACAACAAGGATAAATGAGGCAGAAGAGAGTTCAGGATATAGAGGACAAAATGGTGGAAAACAAGGAAGCTGAGAAAAACAACTACTGGGTCATGAAGGGAGACTTTATTTTTTTTTATTTTTTTATTTTTAGGGATCCCTGGGTGGCGCAGCAGTTTGGCACCTTCCTTTGGCCCAGGGCGCGGTCCTGGAGACCTGGGATCGAATCCTACGTCGGGCTCCCGGTGCATGGAGCCTGCTTCTCTCTCTGCCTGTGTCTCTGCCTCTCTCTCTTTCTGTGACTATCATAAAAAAAAAAAAAAATATATATATATATATATATATATATATATATATATATATATATTAAAAAAAAGAGAGAGAAAAGATCAACAAAGAAACAAAGACTTTGAATGACACTGGACCAGATGATCTCACAGATATATACAGAATATTCCATCCTAATGCAACTGAATACACATTCTTCTCAAGTGCACATGGAACTTTCTCTAGAATAGACCACATACTGGGTCACAAATCAGGTCTCAACCCATACCGAAAGATTGGGACTGTCCCCTGCATATTTTCAGACCATAATGCTTTGAAAATAGAACTCAATCACAAGAGGAAATTTTTTTTAAAGATTTTTATTTATTTATTCATGAGAGACAGAGAGAGAGAGAGAGAGAGAGAGGCAGAGACACAGGCAGAGGGAGAAGCAGGCTCCATGTAGGCAGCCTAATGTGGGACTTGATCCTGAGACTCCAGGATCACGACCTGGGCCGAAGGCAGGTGCTAAGCCACTCAGCCACCCAGGTATCCCCACGAGAGGAAATTTGGAAGAAACTCAAACATATAGAGGTTAAAGAGCATCCTGGAGGAGGAGGAGACTTTGTTACTGCAGAATTTAGATCTAATCAGGACAAAATTAAAAATCAATTAAATGAGATGCAATCCAAACTGGATGTCGTAATGACTAGGGTTAATGAACTGGAAGAAAGAGTGAGCGACATAGAAGACAAGTTGATGGCAAGGAAGGAAGCTGAGGAAAAAAGAGAAAAGCAATTAAGAGATCATGAGAAAAGGTTATAGGAAATAAATGATAGCCTCAGAAGGAAAAATCTATGTATAAGTGGGGTTCCAGGAAGCGCCGAGAGGAACAGAAGGTCAGAAAGCATATTTGAACAAATCATAGCTGAGAATTTCCCTAATTTGGGAAGGAAAATAGGCATTCAGATCCAGGAGATAGAGAGGTCCCCCACAAAATCAATAAAAACCATTCAACACCTCGAGATTTAATGGTGAAACTTGCAAATTCCAAAGATAAAGAGAAAATCCTTAAAGCAGCAAGAGACAAGAGATCCATAACTTCTTTTTTTTTAAAGGTTTTATTTATTTATTTATTTATGAAAGTCACAGAGAGGGATCCCTGGGTGGCGCAGCGGTTTGGCGCTTGCCTTTGGCCCAGGGCGCGATCCTGGAGACCCGGGATCGAATCCCACGTCAGGCTCCCGGTGCATGGAACCTGCTTCTCCCTCTGCCTATGTCTCTGCCTCTCTCTCTCTCACTGTGTGACTATCATAAATAAATAAAAATTAAAAAAAAATTTAAAAAAAAAAAGATTTTGAAAGTCACAGAGAGAGAGAGAGGCAGAGACATAGGCAGAGGGAGAAGCAGGCTCCATGCACCGGGAGCCCGACGTGGGATTCGATCCCGGGTCTGCAGGATCGCGCCCTGGGCCAAAGGCAGGCGCCAAACCGCTGCGCCACCCAGGGATCCCGAGATCCCTAACTTCTATAGGGAGAAATATCAGATTAACAGCAGACCTCTCCACAGAGACCTGGCAGGCCAGAAAGGGCTGGCAGGATATATTCAGGGTCCTAAATGAGAAGAACATGCAACCAGGAATACTTTATCCAGCAAGGCTCTCATTCAGAAAAGAAGGAGAGATAAAGAGTTTCCAAGATAGGCAGAAACTGAAAGAATATGTGACCACCAAACCAGCTCTGCAAGAAATATTAAGGGGGACCCTGTAAAAGAAAGAGGAAGCCCAAAGAAACAATCCACAAAAACAGGGACTGAATAGGTATTACAATGACACTAAATTCATATCTTTCAATAGTTACTCTGAACATGAACGGACTAAATGATCCCATCAAAAGATGCAGGGTATCGGAATGGATAAAAAAGCAAGACCGATCTATTTGCTGTCTACAAGAGACTCATTTGAGACCTAAAGACACCTCCAGCCTGAAAATGAAAGGGTGGAGGACCATTTACCATTCAAATGGTCCTCAAAAGAAAGCAGGGGTAGCAATCCTCATATCAGATAAATTAAAGTTTATCCCGAAGACTGTAGTAAGAGATGAAGAGGGACACTATATCATACTTAAAGGGTCTATCCAACAAGAGGACCTAACAATCATGAATATTTATGCCCCTAATGTGGGAGCTGCCGAGTATATCAATTAATAACCAAAGTAAAGAGATACTTAGATAATAATACACTAATAGGAGACTTCAACACAGCACTTTCTGCAAATGACAGATCTTCTAAGCACAACAAAGAAACAAGGGCTTTAAATGATACCCTGGGGAATCCCTGGGTGGCTCAGCAGTTTGGCACCTGCCTTTGGCCCAGGGTGTGATCCTGGAGTCCCGGGATCGAGTCCCACATCGGGCTCCCTGCATGGAGCCTGCTTGTCCCTCTCTGTGTCTCTGCCTCTCTCTCTCATCTGTGTTTTTCATGAATAAATAAATAAAATCTTTACAAAAAAAAATAAATGATACACTGGACCAGATGGATTTCACAGATATATACAGAACTTTCCATCCAAAAGAAACTGAATACGCATTCTTCTCAAGTGCACATGAAACTATCCAGAATAGACCACATAGTGGATCATAAATCAGGTCTCAACTGATACCAAAAAACTGGGATTGTCCCCTGCATATTTTCAGACCACAATGCTTTGAAACTAGAACTCAATGACAAGAGGAAATGTGGAAAAAACTCAAACGCATGGAGCTTAAAGAGCATCCTGCTAAAGATGAATGGGTGAACTAGGAAATTAGAGAAGAATTCAAAAGATCCATCGAACCTAATGAAAATGAAGATACAACCATTCAAAATCTTTGGGATACAGCAAAAGCAGTCCTAAGAGGGAAATACATCGCAATACAAACACCCTTCAAAAAACTGGAAAAAAAACTCAAATACACAAGCTAATCTCACACCTAAAGGAACCAGAAAAAGAACAGCAAATAAAACCTACACCCAGCAGAACTGTGGAACAGATCAACAGAACCAGGAGTTGGTTCTTTGAAAAAATTAATAAGATAGATAAACCATTAGCCAGCCTTATGAAAAAGAAAAAAGGCTCAAATTAATAAAATCATGAGTGAAAGAGGAGAGATCACAACCAATACTAAGGAAATACAAATGATTTGAAAAATGTATTAAGAGCAGCTATATGCCAATAAATTAGGCAATCTACAAGAAATGGACACATTTCTGGAAAACCACAAGGTACCAAAACCGGAACAGGAAGAAATAGAAAACTTGAACAGGCCAATAACCCAGGAAGAAATGGAAGCAGTCATCAAAAACCTCCCAACACACAAAAGTCCAGGGCCAGATGGCCTCCCAGGGGAATTCTATCAAACGTTTAAGGAAGAAACAATACCTATTCTACTAAAGCTGTCCCAAAGGATAGAAAGGGACGGACTACTTCCAAACTCATTCTATGAGGCCAGCATCACCTTAATTCCAAAACCAGACAAAGACCCCACCAAAAAGGAGAAGTATAGACCAATATCCCTGATGAACACAGATGCAAAAATTCTCAGCAAGATACTAGTCAGTAGGATCCAATAGTACATTAAGAAGATTACTACCATATGTCTGCACCAGGAAGATGAGATTGTGAGGTTGGGGGGTGGGGGCAGGTTCTTGGGTGCTGGGCCACCAACAGTCAGGGCAAGCAAGGTCACTGAGACTGCTGCAATTCAGAGAGGGGCAAGAGGAGTTTCCAACCCTTTGACCTGAGCAAGTTGGCATCCGCTCGTCTCCCTTGTGGCTCCTTTCTTGGGATTAATATGGCAGGTTGCTTCTAAATTCTTTCACTTGAGTGGAATTCCTTTCCCAACTTCTTAACACTCCTCACCACCAATATCTCATCAAAATTATGTACTACGCATTGTTCACGGATTGTTTTCGCCAGCTGAAAAGAGAGGCTAGAAGGGGAGTTTACCCAGCACAGCCAGAGGGAAGCAGCTCCAAGCACTCCTGTGGTCACCAGAGCCCACCACAACCCAGGGCTTGCCATATACAGTGAAATGAAATTTTCTGCTCCAAGGGAGAAATCTCCTGTGGACAGGAAAGCAAAATCAGAATTGAGAAGCTATTCCTTATTTCACAGAGAGTGCAAACACAATGGAAAAGCATAGAGCAAAGGAAAGCAATTATTACCACAGAAGATGGAACCACGCTCAGCAGCAGGGGATGTGGGGAGGCAAAGAAGATTACCATAGGCGAAGGGCACTCAGAGCTTTACTGCGCACTGGCTGATGTTATAACTCCTGACTAGAAAGTGGGTACTGGAAGATCCAGTATGGTTACTAAATGAAGATTACATGCATGTTCATCTATTTATATATCTTTCAAAAACAAACTGAGGTGTGGTGGAATGAAAAGTCAGCTCTGAGTCCTGCAATTTCAAATCCTATTCAGCTACTGGCCCTGTGACCAGTAGCTGCAGGACCCTCTTACACTTAGTTTCCTCTCCAGTAATGAGACTCAAGGACAAAAAGGTGGTGGAGAATTCCCTTGAGCTTTTAAGCCCAGTCACCTGAACTTAGAGACAAGAAACCCAGTCTAAAAAAAAAAAAAGAAAGAAAGAAAGAAAAAAGAAACCCAGTCTAGCCTCATAGGGCCTCTAAAAAAAAAACAGTAAACACACAGTTTCCACACCAGCTCAGGTTTTCACACCTTGAGATCCCCAAATGCGAGAGCTGAGCCCTATCATAGTCTGGCCGTGATCTTCCCCCTGAACTTGCGACCCCAGTTTTCCCCCTCCTTGTTCCAGTTCTCCATGACCAGGTTCAGATTCATCATGGGCACTGCTCCCTCCGATAGTGCTGAATCTGGGGTCCGGCCTTGTCTGTCGGACTTGGAACTTGGACTAGGGGAAGATGCGGATAGGGCCTGTGTTGGGAACGTGTGTGCTCTTCCAACTCTGCACAGGCTCACCTGCCAGTAAACAAGAGAGACCTGTGGTTCGGCAAACCGCAGCCTCGGCAAAAGAAGCCCGAGCCTCAACTAGGTTAAGGCCACCCACTTGGTTTCAGCAGTTAGCAGGGAGAAGGGGGAGAGAAGAGAGGTTAGCCCAGGGGGCTCGTGGGCTTTGCCCTGGGTTCTGGCAATGCGGCTCCTGCTCCTTCTCGCCCCAACAGTGCGAGGCTGCTGCTGAGCAACCCTTCCTTGGACCCCGAGGTGCTCAATTCTGGCTCCAAATCTGGGCTGACCACTCGGGAAAGCCTGGAAACTAAGCCAACCAGGTTGAAAAGGAAGGCGGTGGGAACTAGCAGGACTGGCTAGCTGCTCCCGGAGCGCCGAGGCCCTTGCAGCCTGCGGAAGCCCAGGCAGAAGGAGGCGGGCAGTGGGGGGCTGGGCAGGGACGTGGCCAAGGCAGGGGGCAGAGGGGGCATCCTCCACTCCCCCATCCTCTGCCTTGGGGCATGCAGGCCCGTTCAGGGATTGGGAAACTCCGGGCTTTGGGGATGCACACCAGGCTTCGCCCAGAGATTCAGCACCGCGCAGGAAGAGGCGGACAGGGGCCTCTTATAGCAGGTCCCAACCTCCCAATTTCCATATCTGGTCTCCTGGCTTTTCAAAATAGTGAACTTGAAAGGACCGGGTTTCTGCCACTGGCGTTCAGCCCCTCTTGCCGCTTCACCGGAGTGTGAGGGCTCACAGAGCTGGCGGCCGCAGGGTGTGGGCAGGGGCACGGAGGAGGAGCTCGGGCCCAGAGGACAAGAAAATGGTGGCCCTTCTGCAGGCACAGTGGTCAGGATCGCAGAAGCTTAATTTGTTTATTTATTCATTTATTAGATTTTATTTTTCATGTAATCTCTACACCCAATGTGGGGCCCACAACCCCCAGATCAGGAGTAGCTTGCTCCACCCCAAGCAAGCGGCCAGGCCAGACGCCCAGCATTAGCTCGGTTCTGCGGTGTTTGGTACTGCCAGTAGGTGCTCTCCTTCCCCCTTTCCTCTCCCTCCTCCTGAGAGCCAGGAGCCTAGACGACGAGTCCTTTAGAGAGTAGTCAAAAAAAGAAGTGTGTGCGTGTAGGACGGCTGAGATTAGACGTGAAGAGTGGGAAACTGGGGAGCACAGGTTGGGGACCAGGTGGGGATGGGAAGTCCGCGCCCGACGCGGCCCGCTCTTTGGCAAAGGGTGCCTAGGCCCTGGGCGTCCCGGGGTCCTTGGCTGCTCCCATTTGGAGACGTGGAGGTGCAGTTTGATCCCGCATCTGACAGGCTGAAGAGCCGCAGCTCTGCCCTGGGTGAGTTCTGGCCCCTCCGGGGATAGAGACGAGTCCAAGATACTTTTTTATTTCTCTGGAGGAGAGAAGCACATGGGGCGGACCGCCTCTGCTCTCAGGCAAGGAAGGCTGGTGTGAGGACGTCATTGAAAATAGTTCTACAGAGATAAAGTCGAATTCACTTCTGCGTCCCCTACTGAGTCCAGGTCCCAAGGCAGACGGTGCCCGGACTAACGCTGGTCTCCTGGGTTCCTACCCAGTGCCTCCCCATAAAGCCCGGTCTCCCGTCCTCTTGGAAAACAGCCAACCGCAGCGGAGGGTCGCGGTCCCCAGGCTTCCGAGCGGTCCTGGTGTGCGCGCACCCGCCACACCGCGGGAGGGGCTAGAACCCCAGCCGGGGCGGCTCGGAGCTCAGACACCCGCGTCCAGGCCGACGGCTGCGCAGGTACCGGAGCTGACCCGGCCACCGGCGCGGCGGTGTTCCCAGTGTTCCCGGGGCAGCAAGGCGCACGCCAGGGAGGGTAGGGGAGAGCGCCGGCGGCTGCGAGGTCGCCCGGACTTTGCTGCAAAACCGCGGAGGGAGATGAGGGGCGAGCAACAGTGACGGTCGGTGGAAACCTAGTCCTCGCTGCCACGAAGGAACGACTGCGTAGGCGACAACTCGGGGCTTTGGGGCTCGGGCGGAAGCACAAGCGGCCACCAAAAATAAATTAGCGGGGGGTGGTGGGGAGCCGGAGAGCAAGGAAGGTTGGGGAGGCACCGGTAGGAGGATTCTGGCGGCACACGCCACCGGCCAGGCCAGCCAGGTCTGGGTGCCAGAGGGTGCTCATGTCGGGAGCCTCCGCGGCTTGCGGCTCTCAGGCTCCCCCAAGGCGCTGCTCAGCTGCAAGGCGAACCTTTCCATCTGGGAGGTCGAGGGAAGCGGACTGGTAACTCAGGGAGCACCAGCGAGGCCCTCTCCTGCGCGAGTCGACTGCAGCCCCAGCTCGCCCCCACCCTGCCCAGCTGGCCTCCGGTGTTTCCCGTGGACTCAGTGGGTATTCTGTTCACCCAGAAACATACTCTCCTAATAAACAGCTTTGGGCCTGGTGGAAATGACAGGAGAGGGTAGGACTTCGCACAGCAGATTTTGTTTCTTGAGGTTGTATCATGTCTCCTTTGTTGCTGATTTTTATTTTTGTTTGCAGAACTGTGGCAAAAACTAATTCAGTTGTATCCCTCTCCTAAAGTATTGTCGTTAGCAACACCATACTTTAGTTGTCATTCATTGAGGACCAGAAGAGTAATAGCACCTACCCTACGAGGAGAAAATGAATTAATATTTACTTGGATCTTACACTGTTAAGCTTACAAACAACTTTCAAAACCTCAAGGTAAACCAAATTACTACAGTGTACACCTCAAGCTAATATAATACTGTATGCTAACTATACTGGAATTAAATTTTTTTGAAAAGAATAAATAGGGGCACCTGGCTGGTTCAGTCAGTGGGGCAAGTGACTCGATCTCAGGGTTGAGTTCGAGCCCCATGCTGGTGTAGAGATTACTTTAAAATCTTTAAAAATAAATAAATATTAAAAATAAAATTTAAAAACTCATGCAATACCAAAAACAAAAAGATAAAATAAAGATATTTTCAGACAGGGCAGCCCGGGTGGCTCAGCCGTTTAGCTCTGCCTTCAGCCCAGGGCCTGATCCTGGACACCTGGGATCGAGTCCCACCTCAGACTCCCTGCATGGAGCCTGCTTCTCCCTCTGCCTGTGCCTGTGCCTCTCTCTCTCTGTGTCTCATGAATAAATAAAATCTTAAAAAAAAAAAGATATTTTCAGACAAACAAAAGGAAAATTCATCAGCTGCACATTGACAATATAAGAAACTAGAGGACGTTCTTCAGATGAAAGGAAAGCTATCCCAGCTAAAAGCACATAACTACAGGAAGAAATGAAGAGCACTAGAAAGGGTTAATATATATAGATACATTTTTTAAATCGTTATTTATTTAAGTAATCCCAACACCCAACATGGGGCTTGAACTCACAGCCCTGAGATCCAGAGTCACATGCTCTTTTGACTGAGCCAGCCAGGCACTCTAATATATAAATATAAAATAACAATTCCCAGATGTCAGGGTGGTTCAGTGCTTTAGTGCCTGCCTTTGGCTCAAGTCGTGACCCCCGGGTCCTGGGATCGAGTCCTACATCAGGCTCCCTGCATGGAGCCTGCTTCTCCCTCTGCCTGCATCTCTGCCTCTCTCTGTGTGTCTCTCATGAATAAAGAAATTTTAAAAATAATAATAATAAAATAACAATTCCTGGGTAAAAATTTAAAAAGTAATGTTTTCTAAGATTTGTAATAATATGTAGAAGTAAAAATATATATTACAGAAAAAAATCCAATGGCGCTATCTCAATATTTTTCATTTGCTCTATTAACAATCTCTATTTTTAAAATTTTTATTTATTCATTCATGAGACACACACACACACACACAAAGGCAGAGACACAGGCAGAGGGAGAAGCAGGCTCCATGCAGGGAGCCCTGCACGGGACTCTATCCAGGGTCTCCAGGATCACGCCCTGAGCTGAAGGCAAGCGCTAAACTGCTGAGCCACCTAGGGATTCCCCCCACCGTTCTTTTTATTTTATTATTTATTTATTTATTTATTATTTTTATTTTTTTAATAATAAATTTATTTTTTATTGGTGTTCGTCAAAGAGTTAAAAATAGACCTGCCCTACACCCAGCTATTGCACTGCTGGGGATTTACCCCAAAGATACAGATGCAGTGAAACACTGGGACACCCACTGTTCTTTTTAGATACCAGATTGCTTCTCATTTAAAAACACAGATTTGGGGCACTCAGGTGGTTCAGTCAGTTAAGAGTCTGCCTTTGGCTCAGGTCATTGTTGTGCCCAAGATTGCGAATCCGAGAAACCACCAAGGAGCCGACACCGATGCAAGCGCACGAGGGTTTATTAGCAAGCTCGAGCTGGGGTCCAAGTATACCTGACGAAGCGGAGCAGGGACTTGGACCCCGAGGTGGGTTTTAGCTTAGTTTTAAGGACTGGTCTAGGGGATTTTCAGAAGGGGTGGAGGAATTTCTCAAGTTCTGTTTACATTCAGCTATGGGGCTTTCAAGGGCATTGAGCTCTGTTCTCATTCTAATATGGGACTTTTCTGCCACGGGGTGGGCTCTGTTGTCTTTCTTTTTTTTTTTAATTTTTATTTATTTATGATAGTCACAGAGAGAGAGAGAGAGAGAGAGGCAGAGGGAGAAGCAGGCTCCATGCACCGGGAGCCCGATGTGGGATTCGATCCCGGGTCTCCAGGATCGCGCCCCGGGCCAAAGGCAGGCGCCAAACCGCTGCGCCACCGAGGGATCCCCTCTGTTGTCTTTCTGATATGGGATCCCTGCCAAGGACATTCTGCAGTTTTTCCTGTAAGGTTCAGCTCTTATTCCCAGGGGCCTAAGATAGCTGTACTTGTGCTAATGCTAAACTTGAGGTAGAATGGCCTTAATTTTTCTCTGCCTCCACAAAGTAACAGATACTTGTGACCAACAAAGAGTTACAAGACCCTAAAAAGGGAGTGAGCCATTGAAGGTGTTATCACTAGTCCTTACTCGATGGTGGTATCAATAGATAGGTTAAAAGGATTTAGGTTCCCTGGTTGGCTTTAAATAAAAGACCAACCCTACTAGTCCCCAGTGGCAATCCTGGTTGGGACCCCTCTCACTCCTGAGAGCTTTCTCTATATCCTTGCTTAATAAAACTCTATTGCTTTACTCACTCTCTTTAGTCCATGAGATTCATTTTTCAACCCCATGAGACAAGAACCTAGCTCTCCCGCTTCATTCTTTTTGTTTGGCTTCTTTTACTCAGCATAATCATTTCAAGATCCAAAAGATTATCATATACCAATAGTTCATTTCTTATTATTGCTGGGTAGTGTTCCATAGTATGAATATCCTACATTTGTTTATTCATTTACTTGTTAATGGACATTTAGTTTATCTCAAGTTTTTGCTTATTACTTAATAAAGTGGCTATGAATATTTGTGTAGAATTCTTTTTTTTAAGATTTTATTTACTAAAAAAAAAAAAGATTTTATTTACTTACTCATAAGAATACAGAGAGAGAGAAAGAGAGAGGCAGAGACACAGGCAGAGGGAGAAGCAGGCTCCATGCAGGGAGCTGGACACGGGACTCGATCCCAGGTCTCCAGATCAGGTCCTGGGCTGAAGGCGGCGCTAAACCGCTGAGCCACCCGGGCTGCCCTGTGTAAAATTCTTGTATGGACATATGCTGCTTTAACTTCTCTTGGATAAATACCTAAGAGAGGACTGGCTGGATCATATGATAAATGTATATATGCATATAGATGCACAAAACAATAAGTAGAAGAATACACACCAGATGATTATAGGAGTTACAGCTGCTAAAGGGGAGAATGGGAAAAGGAAAGAAGGGGACTTGAGCTATTTTACTCTGTTTTTGTCTACATTGGAGTCTTAAAGATAATATGTTATTTCTTGTGTAAAAAACTTGCTAAATTCTAATTTTAAAAAATAGGATCAAGTAAATATGAAAATATGGTATGCAGTAAAGTGGCATCTAAAATCTCTGAGCATAAGATAGCCTTTTTAATAAACAGTATTAGGACAACTGTATAGCCTCTGGGAAAAGATAAAATTAGAGCCACACTTCACATCACACACTAAAACAAACCCCAATAGATCAGAAGTTTATATATAATGACACCATACCAGTACTAAAAGAACACATTGGTTAATTCCTTTGTAACCTGTGGATTGGGAAGGCCTTTTTATTATGATTCAAAACACAGAATAAAATATTAACAAACATAAGTCTATAAAATTAAAAATAGGGACGCCTATTGGTGGCTCAGCGGTTGAGCGTCTGTCTGCCTTTGGCTTGGGTCATGACCCCGGGGTCCTGGGATCTAGTCCCACATAGGGCTCCCTCCATGGAGCCTGCTTCTCCCTCTGCCTGTGTCTCTGCCTCTCTCTCTCAATCTGTGTGTCTCTCATGAATAAATAAATAAAATCTTAAAAAAAAAAAAGTTCCTTTATCTCCATCCCCCAAGATACATGCCTGCAATCATCCCCAAGCACATGGCCCACCCATACACATCTGAAGGGTCTCATGACTCAGGTTTTATTAGACGGTAATACGTGACCTTTTCCTCCTCAAGTTCCTGGAAACCTTGCTTCCAAATTCCTTAGAGAGTACACTATCCTCAAACCCCTCCCAACTCCCAGGTATATAATCAGCCACCCTTCACGGGCCAGGGAAGCAGCTCCTCCTGCCCATGGGTCCTGTCCCCCTGCTTTAATAAAACCACCATTTTGCCCCAAAGACATCTCAAGAATTCTTTCTTGGTCGTCAGCTCCAGACCTCGCCCCACCAAACCTCACCTATATATTCCAAAACTTAATCAAAATGATCTCAATTGCATTCATGATCAAATAAAACTACATCAAGATACAATTTCTCACTATCACCGCTGATAGGAGAGCAAAATGTTTAATAGAATCCCTGTGGAATAGAATTTGACAAAACCTAACAAAATTACATCTATAATTATCCTTAGACTCAGAAACCTCATTTCTAATCTACTCAGTATATATTTCTGCAGTGAACAGACGTGAGGGTATTCATTTTGGCATTATTTGTCATAACAAAACACTGGAAATGACACGATGTCTACCAGTAGGAGACTTAATAAACTGTGGTACACCGAGACAGCAATGCTATTCAGTTGTAAAAAGAATGAAAAAGACCTGCCAATACTAATATGGAGCAATCCTCAGGATATACTGTTAATGACATAAGAGATGTAGTTTTTGAGTGTAGGTGAGGTTGGCGGTGTGAAGTCGAGCCCACAGCCAAGAAACAATTCTTGAGGGATGCCTGGGTGGTTCAGTGTTTGGGCGTCTCCCTTCAGTTCAGGGTCCCTGCATGGAGCCTGCTTCTCCCTCTGCCTGTATCTCTGCCTCTCTGTGTCTCTCATGAATAAATAAAATATTTAAAAAAAAGAATTCTGGAGACTTCTCTGGTGCAAAAAGGTGGTTTTATTAAAGCACAGGGATAGGACCCAGGGGCAGAAGGAGTTGCACTGGGGTTGTGAGGAGCAATTGATAATACACTTGGAATTGGAGGAGGTAAGGAAAACGGAGGTTTTCAAAAGAACTTTCATGAGCTAAAGAGGACCTTCTAGATACTGGAGGCCTTCTCATTGTCAAGTTAAGGTTGTTGAGGGGGTAAGCTCCTGGACCCCCAGTAAAATATTAAACAGTTGAGAGCTTCCAGGAGGAACATTATACTCTGCCTGCCTCAAGGATTTGTCAATGGGCTGCAGATTATAAGGACATTTAATTATTTATTTTTTAAAAAAGATTTTATTTATTTATTCATGACAGACAGAGAGAGAGAGAGAGAGAGAGAGAGAGGCAAAGACACAGGCAGAGGGAGAAGCAGGCTCCATGCAGGGAGCCTGACATGGGACTCAGTCCCGGGTCTCCAGGATCACACCCAAGGCCAAAGGTGTGGCACTAAACCGCTGAGCCACTGGGGCTGCCCCAAGGACATTTAATTTTATCTACATTTCCTTCTGAAAGTTAGGTTATTGATAAGCATGCTTTTTTCTCATAAAACGCTAAGACATTTGTAAACTGAGGGAGGGTTATGTCTTACAGGACTGTGATCTAAGTTAACCATTTGTTTTGTTTTTCTTTCCCTTAGCTTTAGGGCAGGGGGGGGGGGCTGAGGAATGTCACACAGATCATTGGGGGGGTTGGGGGGAAGGGTTTGTGGAGTGCCAGGTCATGTTTTGCCCTCAGTTTGGCTTCTGCTCCTTCTCCAGAAGCAAGGTACAAAGATGTGCCTATATAATGCTGTTTGTATAAGAAAGGAGATTAAATAAGAATAACACATATATGTGTTTATTTTTGTAAAAAGAAACTGAAAGACTAAAACAGAAACCAATACAAATGGTTACTTAAAGGGGGAAGGAAATAAGAAGGTGGAGGAATAGGAGACCTTAACTTCATCTGGTCCCTGGAATACAGCTAGATATTTATCAAATCATTCTGAAAACTTGAGAAATAGATCGGAAATCTGAGAAAAGAAATGCTGCAATTGTACAAGTAGAAAAGCAACCACTTTGTGGGAGGTAGGAGGTGCGAGGACCCAAATCCAGGGCGAAATATCAGAGGATACGGCAGAGGGGAGGGCGCCGCCTACGGGGGCTACTGCAAAGCATTGTATGAAGCGGGAGCACAAAATCAGAACTTCTAGAAGTCTCTACAGTGGGGAGTCCCTGGCTTAAAGGGACTCAGGCGGCAATGGGGGCAAAATCCCAAGTGGGAAAGCAGGGTCTCAGGATCCCCGGGATCCCAAGAATGGGAGTGTCTGAGCACAGCAGGTCCTAGGCACCCACTGGGGAAGCCAGCTGCAATCAGCGAGTTTTGGTGCTGGGTTTCTGCTCAGTGTGGCCATGAAGGCAAAAGGGCGCGCAGCTGCATAACCACCCTCCAGATAGGGCCTCGCACGAGGCAGAAGTATGGCGAGTCCTCCCTCCCCCGACCAGACACAGTGCAGGTCCAAGCCACAGAGTCTGTAAAGTTCGGAGACTTGAAACTGGGTCATGAGAAACAGTCACAGAAGCACCTGGGTGGCTCAGTCCATTAGGCGCCTGCCTTCCGCTCAGATCACAACCCCAGGGTCCGGGGATCTGCATGCTTCCTACTCAGTGGGGGGTCTGCTTCTCCTCCCTCCTCCCCTCTGCTCTCTCTCAAATAAATAAAACCTTAAAAAAAAAAAAAGTCAGTCACAGGCAAAGTGAACACACAGTCTGGATGGAAATCAGGGAAACAAGGGAGTTTGCGTTCTGTGAGGGTTCACCGAAGAGTGGGGGACTTGCAATTTCAGCTCCAGCGCTAGAGAACTGGGCGACACCATTTTCATCTCCCCTATCAGTGCTAAAAGCCTTCAGAGAGCAACACAGTGCCACATAGTGGAATCCAGAGCCACTTGTACTGAACCTGGCCCCTTTGCAAGGCCCCTCTGGCCTGGCCCTCGCCATCAGCCATCATGAGGCCCAAGACACCTGAGAATCAGCGCAACAGGCCCCCACCCCAGAAAACCAGCAGAGACAACTCACTAGTGGCAAGTTTACCATTACCAATGGTAGAGACCTGCAAAACTTTAGCTCTTGGGAAAAACAGTATATACTATTCATTGATTTTTTTATTATTCCTTAGTTTTTCACTTCTTTTCAGCTATTTTCTAATTTTCTTCAATTTTTTGTCATTTTAATTTTTACTTTTACATACATGTTACATATTTTTTTTTCATTTTAGGTTTCCTGCCATTGTATTTATTTTTGTATATATACATTTTATTTCTTTCAATTTGGGATCTAATTTCATTTAATAAGCAGACCAAAATACACCCAGGATTTAGTTTACTTTTTTGTTCTGTTTTTCTTGTTTTTGTTTTTTCTTATTTTGTTTTATTTCTGTCTTCCTCTGGTTTGTTTTGTTTGTTGTTTCTCTGGTGGTGGTGTTGCTATTTTTGCCTTCTGTCTTTCCTTTTATTCTTTTCTTGACATTATGATGAGACAGACAAACTCACCCCAAAAGAAAGAACAGGAGGCAGTACTCAATGCCAGGGATTTAATCAATATGGATATAAGTAAAATGTCAAAAGGAATTATAAGGGAAAGGAAGGAAAATGAGTGGGGAAAAATCAGAGAGGGTGACAAACCATGAGAGACTTCTAACTCTGGGAAACAAAGGGTAGTAGAAGGGGAGGAGGGCAGGGGAATGGGGTGACTGGGTGATGGGCACTGAAGAGGGCACTTGATGGGGTGAGCACTGGGTGTTATACTATATGTTGGCAAATCGAACTCCAATAAAAAAGTAAGATGTCAGAACTAGAATTCAAAACAATGATAATAAAGATACTTAGCTGGGCTTGAATAAAGCATAGAAGACACTAGACAATCCCGTAGTGTAGAAATAAAGGAACGAAAATCTAATCAGGCAGAAATTAAATGTGCTATCACTGACATACATTACAAATGAAGTCTCTGACAATGAGGATAAATGAGCCAGAAATGAGCTCAGGATATAGAGGACAAAATGATGGAAAACAAGGAAGCTGAGAAAAACAACTAATGGATCATGAAGGGAGACTTTGAGAAATCAGTAATAACATAAAGCAAAATATGTGATGATAGGAGTCCCAAAAGATAAAGAGGGGGACAGAAGTTTTATTTGAACAATGAAGGTTTATTTGAACATCCCTAATCTGGGGAAGGAAACAGGCATTCAACTCCAGGAGGCACAGACAACTGCCCTCAAAATCAATAAAAGTAGGTCAATACCTCCACATATAATAGTGAAACTTGCAAATTTCAGAGATTAAAAGAAAATCTTGAAAGCTGCTCAGGGATAAGAGGTCCGTTACCTATAAGGGTTACATAAGACCAACAACAGACCCATCCACAGAGACCTGGCAGGCCAGAAAGGGTTGGTGTGATATATTCAATGTATAAATGGGAAAAACATGCAGCCAAGAATACTTTATCCAGCAAGGCTGTCATTAAGATCTTTCAGGACAAACAAAAACAAAAGGAATTCGTGAACACTAAAATGGCTCTGCAAGAAATATTAAAGGGGATCTTTTGAGTGAAGAGAAAGCCCAAAAGTAACAAAGACCAGAAAAGAAGAGACAATCTACAGAAACAGTGACTCTACAGGTAACAGAATGGCATGAAATTCATAGCTTTCAATAATTACTCTGAATGTAAATGGACTAAATTCTCCAATCTAAAGACATAGAGTATCAGATTAGATTTAAAAACAAACAAACAGGGACACCTGGGTGGCTCAGCAGTTGAGCGTCTGCCTTTGGCTCAGGGCGTGATCCTGGAGTCCTGGGATTGAGTCCCACATCAGGCTCCCTGCAGGGAGCCGGCTTCTCCCTCCGCCTGTGTCTCTGCCTCTCTCTCTCTGTGTCTCTCATGAATAAATGAGTAAAATCTTGGACAGAAAGTCACCTCCAGATTAAAAGTGAGGGGGCAGAGAACCATTTATCATGCTAATGGACATCAAAAGAAAACTGGAGTAGCAATCTACTGCTCCAATCAAACAAATTAGATTTTAAACCTAAGACTCTAGTAAGATGAAGAAAGACACTATGCCTTAATAAAAGGGGTCTATCCAACAAGAAGATATAACAATTGTAAATATTTACACCTCTAGCTTGGGGCACCCGAGTATATAAATCAACTGATAGCAAAATTAAAGAAACACATTAATAATAATACAATAATAGTAGGGCACTTTAACACCCCACTCAAAGCAATGGACAGATCATGTAAGCAGAAGATCAACAAGGAAACAAGGGCTTTAAATGACACACTGGACCAGATGGACTTCACAGGTATATTCAGTGTATTCCATCCTAAAGCAGAATATATCTTCTCGAGTGCACATGGAACATCTCCAGAATAGATCACATACTGGATCACAAATCAAGGTCTCAACTGGTACAAAAAGATTGGGGTTATTCCCTGCATATTTTCAGACCACAATGTTTTAAAACTTGACTCAATCACAAGAAAATATTTGAGAGGAACACAAATACATTGCGGTTAAAGAGCACCCTACTAAAGAATGAATGTGCCAACCAGGAAATCAAAGAAGAATTTTAAAAATACATGGGAGCTGGGTGCCTGGATGGCTCAGTGGTTGAGCGTCTGCCTTTGGCTCAGGGTGTGATCCCACCACGGTCCCAGGATCGAGTCCCGCGTCGGGCTCCCTGCATGGACCCTGCTTCTCCCTCTACCTCTGTCTCTGCCTCTCTCTGTCTCTCTCATGAATAAATAAACAAAATCTAAAAAAAAAAAAAATACATGGAAGCAAATGAAAAGGAAAATGTGACACTTCAGAACCTTTGGGATGCAGCAAAAGGTAAGAGGGAAGTATATGGCAATATAAGTCTCTCAACCAGAGAAGTTGCAAATAACAGCCTAACCTTATACCTAAAGGAGCTGGAAAAAGAATAACAAATAAAGCCTAAATCCAGTAGAAGAGGAAAAATAGAGATTAGAGTAGAAATCGATGATATAGATATCAAAACCAAAACAAAACAAAAACCCACCATCAAAACAACGTACAACACATCAATGAAAATAGGGGCTGGTTCTTTGAGAAAATTAAAGAAATCAATAAACTCCTAGCCAGACTTCTAAAAAATAAAAGAAAAAGGACCCAAATAAATAAAATCATAAATGAAAGAGGAAATATCATAACCAACACCAAAGAAATACAATTATAAGAACATATTATGAATAATTATATACCAACAAATTAGTCAATCCAGAAGAAACAGATGCATTTCTAGAAACATATAAATGATCAAAACTAAAATAGGAAAAAATTTCTGTTTTTTGAACAGACCCATAACCAGCAAGGAAATTGAAGCAGTAAATAAAAGTCTCCCAACAAACAAGAGGCCAGGGCCAGATGGTGTCCCAGTGGAATTCTACCAAACATTTATTTTTTTTTTAATTTTTATTTATTTATGATAGTCACAGAGAGAGAGAGAGAGAGAGAGAGAGGCAGAGACACAGGCAGAGGGAGAAGCAGGTTCCATGCATCGGGAGCCTGACGTGGGATTCGATCCCGGGTCTCCAGGATTGCGCCCTGGGCCAAAGGCAAGTGCCAAACCGCTGCACCACCCAGGGATCCCTCTACCAAACATTTAATGAAGAATTAGTACCTAGTCTTCTGAAGTTGTTTCAAAAATAGAAATGGAAGGAAAACTTTCAAACTTGTTCTATGAGGCCAGCATTACCTTGATTCCAAAACCAGACAAAGACCCCACCAAAAAGGAGAATTATAGACCAATATCCTTGATGAACATGAATGCTAAAATTCTCACCAAGGTACTAGCCAGTACGATCCAACAGTATATCAAAAGGATTATTCACCATGACCACATGGGATTTATTTCTGGGCTGCAAAGGTGGTTCAAGATCCATAAATCAATGTGATACACCATATTAGTAAAAGAAAAAACAAGATCCGTCTGATTCTCTCAGTTGATGCAGAAAGAGCATTAGCAAAATATGGCATCATTTTTTTAAATTAAAACTCCACAGTGTAGGGATAGAGGGAATATATCTCAATGTCATAAAAGCCATATCCCAAAAACTCATAGCAAATATCAGCCTCCTTCTTGGGGAAAAACTGAGAGCTTCTCTCTAAGGTCAGGAACATGACAGGGATGTCCACTCTCACCACTGTTGTTCAACACAGTCCTGGAAGTCCTAGCCTCAGCAATCAGACAACAGAAAGAAATAAAAGGCATCCAAATCAGCAAAGAAGTCAAACTTTTCCTCTTCACAGATGACATGATACTCTATGTGGAAAACCCTAAAGACTTCACCCCAAGATTGCTAGATCTCATTCAAGTTTCCTGTATGATTTCTGTGCATTGGTTTTATATCCCGCCTCTGTGTGTGTGTATGTGTGTGATGAATAAATAAATAAAATCTTAAAAAAAAAGCAATGAGCCTGAAGAAAGAGAAATCAAAGAATCAATCCCATTTACAATTTTTTAAAAGATTTTATTTATTTATTCATGAGAGACACAGAGAGAGAGAGAGAGAGAGAGAGAGAGAGAGAGAGAGAGATTGAGAGAGAGGCAGAGACACAGGCAGAGGGAGAAGCACGCTCCATGCAGGGAGCCTGATGTGGGACTTGACCCCGGGACTCCAGGATCACGCTCTGGGCCAAAGGCAGGTGCCAAACCACTGAGCCACCCAGGGATCCCCAATCCCATTCACAGTTGCACCAAAAACCATAAGATACCTAGGAATCAACCTAACCAAAAAGGTAAAGGATCTGTACTCTGAAAACTATAGAAGACTTATGAAAGAAATGGAGGAAGACACAAAGAAATGGAAAAACATTCTATGCTCATGGATTGGAAAAACAAATATTGTGAAACTGTCTGTGATGCCCAAAGCAATCTACACATTCAATGCAATCCCTATCAAAACAGCATAAACATTTTTTACAGTCTGGAACAAACAATCCTAAAATGTGTATGGAACCAGGAAAGACTCCAAATAGCCAAAGGAATGTTGAAAAAGAAAACCAAAGCTGGGGGCATCACAATGCCTGACTTCAAGCTGTATTACAAAGCTATGACCATCAAGACAGTGTGGTGCTGGCACAAAAACAGACACATAGATTAATGGAACAGAATAGAGAACCCAGAAATGGGCCCTCAACTCTACGGTCAACTAATATTTCACAAAGCAGGGAAGACTATCCACTGGAAAAAGAACAGTCTCTTCAAGAAATGGTGTCTGGAAAACTGGGCAGCCACATGTAGAAGAATGAAAGTGTACCATTCTCTTACACCAGACACAAAAGTAAACTTCAAATGGATGAAAGACCTAAATATGAGAGAGGAATCCATCAAAATCCTAGAGGAGAACACAGGCAGTAACCTCTTTGACCTTGGCTGCAGGAAGTTTTCGCTAGATATGTCTCCAAAGGCAAAGGAAACAAAGGCAAAAATGAACTATTAGGACTTCATCAATATAAAAAGCCTCTGCACAGCAAAGGAGATAGCCAATAAAACTAAAAGGCAGCCTTCAGAATGGGAGAAGATATTTGCAAATATCAGATAAAGGGCGAGTGTCCAAAATCTATAAAGAACTTATCAGTGTTACACTATATGTTGGCAAATTCAATTTAAATTTTAAAAAATAATAAATTTTTTAAAATGGGGAAAAAAACTTAATCAAACTCAATACCCAAAAAACCAAATAATCAAGTCAAGAAATGGGCAGAAGACATGAACAGACATTTCTCCAAAGAAGACATACACATGGTCAACAGACAAATGAAAAAACACTCCACATCACTTGCCATCAGGGAAACACAAATCAAAACCACAATGAGATACCACCTCACACCTGTCAGAATGGCTAAAATGAACAAGTTAGGAAACAACATATTGGTGAGGAGGTGGAGAAATGGAAACCCTCTTACACTCTTGGTGAGAATGCAACCTGATGCAGCCAATCAGGAAAACAGTATGGAGGTCCTTCAAAAAGGTAAAAATCGAGTTACACTATGACCCGGCAATTGAACTACTAGGTATTTATTTAAAGGATACAAATAGTGATTCAAAGGGGAACCTGCATCCCAATGTTCATAGTAGCATGTTCACAAAAGCCAAGCTATGGAAAGAGTCCAGATGTCCATCAACAGATGAATGGATAAAGAAGATGCAGTGTGTATGTGTGTGTAAACACACACACACACACATACACACACACACACACACAAATGGAATATTACCCAGCCATCAAAAAAATGAAATCTTATCATTCACAATGATTTGGATGGAGCTAGGGGGTATTATGCTACATGAAATAAGTCAGAGAAAGTTAAATACCATATGACTTCATTCATGTGTGGAATTTAAGAAACAAAATAGATTAACATTGAGGAGGAAAAGGAAAACTAAAATAAGTGAAATCAGAGAGGGAGACATACCATGACTCTTAATTCTAGGAAATAAACTGAGGATTGCAAAAGGGGAGGTTAGTGAGGGGATGGGGTAACTGGGTGATGGAAATGAATGAGGGCACTGAAGTAATGAGCACTGTGTTATATGCAACTGATGAATCACAAATTCTACCACTGAAATGAGTAATATAGTATTTGTTAATTAAATTGAATTTAAGTTAAAAATAGACAAGGGAAGGAAGAAATGAAAGAGAGGTTAGGATACTTGTCTAAATATATGCTATTTTCATGATTAAATATTCGTTCTTATTTATTATGGAATTTTTAGAGCAGAAATATTTTTGGAATCAGTTGTAATATGCATAATTTAGAACTGCATCCAAACAAGTTATGATGGCTTTTCCATCCAAATGGAAACTATATTTGTTAAAATTTACAAGTATTCCCATATAAATACAATTAGAGAAATGGAGTCACAAAATTTTTTGACCCAGGTGGGACTGAATACCAAAAAACCAAAACAGAAACCCTTCTGCAATGAAGCTCATTTCCTTTCTGCTGCTTCTTATCCATAGGATTAAATATATCTTTTTTAAAGAAAGATTTATTTATTTATTCATGAGAGACAGAGAGAGAGAGAGAGAGACATAGAGACATAGGCAGAGGGAGAAGCAGGCTCCATGCAGGGAGCCTGACATGGGACTCAATCTCAGGACTCTAGGATCACGCCCTGAGCCGAAGGCAGGTGCTAAACCGCTGAGCCACCCAGGGAATCCCTAAATATATCTTTTTAAATCTTGTTTTTACTTTTCAACATTTTAAGTGTTTTACATATTAAAAATGAAATTAATTTTTAAAAAGATTTTATTTATTCACGAAAGACACACACACAGAGAGAGAGAGAGAGGCAGAGACACAAGCAGAGAGAGAGAAGCAGGCTCCACGCAGGGAGCCCGATGTGGGACTCGATCCTAGGACTCCAGGATCACGCCCTGGGCCGAAGGCAGGTGCTAAACCGCTGAGACACCTATGCATCCCTGAAATTAATTTTTTTTAAAGTTTGCATTTATCTATTTGAGAGAAAGAGAGTATGGGAACAGGGGAGAGAAGCAGAGGGTAAGGGAGAGAGAGACACAGACTGTGCCAAGCATGGAGCCTTCTGGGGGGGGCTCCATTTCAGGACCTGGAGATCATGACCCTAACTGAAATCAAGAGTTGGACGTTCAACCTACTGAGCCACCAAGTTACCCCAAAAATGAAATTAATTTTTAAAGAAAAAAAATCAATATCCAAAATTGAAGACTAGGGCTGGCTCAGTGGTTGAGCGTCTGCCTTTGGCTCAGGGCATGATACCAGGGACCTGGGACTGAGTCCCGTGCCAGGCTCCCTGTGGGGAGCCTGCTTCTCCCTCTCCCTGTGTCTGTGCTCCTCTCTCTGTGTCTCTCATGAATAAATAAATGAAATCATTTTTAAAAATTAAAATATAAAGACAAAAGCTCCTTATTTAGCAAATTTTAAGGTAACCCTTAGAGAAAATAATTATCTCAGGTGACTTTTGCATACAGAACTCTGTACATCCTTTGTAGTAAATATTCTAAGGAGTAAAAGAATAGCAAATAAATATTAAATTTCATTTAGCAATTTTATTGTTAGGAGTAGTTGTTGCAGTTTTTAAACTATTTTATATTTTAGGATAAAGCAAATAGGCAAATATGTCCAAGTTACTAAGAGCCAAGAATTTCAACTCCTCTGATAAATGATATAAAATACAAAATCAAAGAAGGAAGAAAACAGTAAGGTAAAATTTGAATTGGAAATATCCATATGAATTCATGATTTTTCGAATTTTCTAAACACTGCCTTCAACGTCTGAAAGCAGTGCTATCTCTGAAGCAATGAACTCTCCCATCACTTAAACACTGGCTTCCAAAACACATTCCTCATTAAAAGTAGTAGTGCTCCCTGGAGGAATGGCTGATTTCATGTCTGGAGCTTACAGAAGTAACACTGAACCTGGGACTTCTTGTGCCAAAGCTAGAAAGTGCTCACAGACAACTTAGAGGGCATCTCAAAAGGACATAGGAGTCAACTTTAAAAAACACCCAACTGGACACATTTGGTAGTTTGAGCACAAAAAGAATGACTGTAATTGGTTGTAAAATACTGAATAAAAACCCTGGATCTGTAGTTGAAGAAAAAAAAAGAAAAAGACTAATTTTCCACCTTAGTAGATTAATATTATGCCACTTACTCTGAAAATTGGTAACAAAAGGGAAATAAAGCAGTTACTCTCTTTAGAAGGAACCCTAGATTCCTAGTTGATGAGGGAAAACTCCTCTATAGATAACTATCCTTTATAAATGTAGGAAGGGGAGAAGTAGAAACACACCATTTTGTAGCTTCTGATGAAATAAACTCATTCAGGGAAGGATCACTATGGATGTCAATTATTAGGTAAAAGTGTTTTAGGATAGTCATGGTGTCAAAGAACTTTGCAGGTGATTTGTTAATTGTAAAGGAGAAAACTTTAAAGGACAAATTTGACTAAGGATGTCCACCTTAACCAAGTATCACTAGTGGTAGGATGACCTCATATGCCTTCTGATTTGAGGCAATGTGGAGTACATGGCACTTTTCTGTTTTTTAAGATTTTTTTTCAGGGGTGGGGGGAGGGGAGGTTGCAGAGGAGTGCAGGCAGAGACAGAGAGAATCTTAAGCAGGCTCCAAGCTTGGCACAGAGCCTAAGGTGGAGCTCAATTCCACGACCTTGAGATCATGATCTAAGCTGAAATCAAGACTCAGATTTTTAACTGAGCCACCCAGGTGTCCCCAGAATTTTTCTTAATTGAAAAAAAAATGCAGAGGGAGAGAGGAACGAGTTTAATGACAAGACAGAAACAATAATAGAATCCAGAATGTACAACATTCTTTAACAATTGGCCTAGTCTTTTTTTTTTTTAAGATTTTATTTATTCATGAGAGAGGGAGAGAGAGAGAGAGAGAGAGAGAGAGAGAGAGAGAGAGAGAGAGAGAGGCAGAGACATAGGCAGAGGGAGAAGCAGGCTCCAAGCAGGGAGCCTGATGTGGGACTGGATCCCAGGACTCCAGGATCACGCCCTAAGCCAAAGGCAGGCGCCAAACCGCTGAGCCACCCACGGATCCCCCTGGCCTAGTCTTTCAAAGTCAGTTATATGAAGAAAAAATACTGTTTTGGATTTTTAAAAAAGGGGAGAGAAGAGGAAATAACAAGAACAACAAAGTAATGTATGGAACTTGACTGGATCTTTTCTTTTTAAATTAATGCTATAAAAGACACTTAAATTGGGAAAGTTTGAATATGGATCATTAGAGGATATTACAAATTATTCGTCAGATAATTTCAGATCCTGATAATTCCATCGTGATTGTGTAAGATATACACCAAAGATTTAGGGATGAATGGTCTTGGTGTCTGTAAGTTGCTTTCAAATACTTTAGGAAAAGAATGGTAGGTATACAAACAGATGGATAATTAAGATAGAGACAATTAAGGCAAATATGGCAAAATATTAAGATTTGTTGTATCTTTGGACTTAGTGTTTGGGTGTTTATTGTCCCTTTTTTCTCAGCTTTTCTGTATGTTTGAGTTTTCAAAATAAAACTGCGTAGCTTAGTTAAGTACCTGCCTTTGGCTCAGCTCATGATCCTGGGGGTCCTGGTATCAAGCCCCACATCTGACACCCTGCTCAGCAGGAGACTGCTTCTCTCTCTCCCTCAACCCTCCCCCTTGCTTGTGTTGCTTGCTCAGACGAATAAATTTAAAAAATCTTTTTTTGCTGTTGGCAAATCAAACTTAAATAAAAACGAATGCAAAAAATAATTTAAAAAATAAAAAGGACAAATAAAATCTTTTTTAAAAAATATTTTTTAAAAAATAAAAAAAATAAAAGTTGGAAAGAATTTCGATATTACCCTAATTTTTACACTATAATGGAAGACATTCCAGGATGCATCCCATTAATATTATCTTTTCTTTGTTCTCCTAAGCAATCGAGAGATTCTCACTTTGATATTTCAAAAAGACACACTAACGAACATATCCAAACTTTGTGGTCTCTTTACCCAAGTATGGCTTTAATATTTTATTAAAAATTCTTGAATTTGTAAATATTAAAACACTGCAATTTACTGGCACAAGAATGACAATGCACTAGCAATAAAATCAAAATAGAAGCTAAACTATTTAGAAGCAGTAGCAACTCCATACTTCAAAGAGAATTTAAACAGGCAATTTTAGAGTGCTTCATATATATAAAAAGCAGTTCTCAGCCTGCAGTGATGCTGCCACATGGGCAGATGACGCTGCTAAGCATCTCAGGTGCAGCAGGAAACCCTTTAACCAATGGCTGCTGCAATTTCTTAATTAGCTTGAATTGATGAGTTCACTCGGAATTTATTATGTTTACTGCTTACTGTAGTTACACTACTTACTAACTGGTACAGAAGTGTTTTAACAACTGGTTGAGGCAGTACTGGTACTGTTTCCTTCTATTAACACAGAAGCCACTTTGGCTCCTGTGGGAAGGGACCACATCATCTGCTCTCCAGGGTTTGTTCCATTCTAATCCCCACTTTCCTGCATTTCCAACTTTTCGTCCTCACTTGATTCTTCTTAACAGCATGTTATAACACTCAAAACTTAAAAAAAAAAAAAGTCCTCAATTCTATATATCTGCTCTCTCCACTTTCTTTCATTGCAAATATAGCCAAATTTACTGAAAATAATATCCTTGGGGCATCTGGGTGGCTCAGTGGTTGAGCCTTTGGCTCAGGTTGTGATCCCGGGGTCCTGGAATCGAGTCCTCACATCATGTTCCCCACAGGGAGCCTGCCTCTCCCTCTGACTAGGTTTCTGCTTCTCTCTGTGTCTCTCATGAATAAATAAAATCTTTTTTTTTTTTTTAAAGAAAATCATATCCTTTCCCCCACTGCTTCCACTTCCTTCCTCCAAGTCATTCCTTCATTCTGATCTCACCTGTCCAATGGAACTTCTCCCAGCATCACCAAGGTTCCTTGTGGCCAAATCTAGTGACCACTCCTCATTCTTGGGGTCCTCACCCCTCAGGGGCATCCCACATTTGGCCCTTCCTTCTTACCTGAGCTTTCATTGCACACTTTTCAGGTTTCATCCTGTCTGCTGGCTTTTCTTCCCCTGTTTCCACTTTCTTCCTTAGCCCTCTTCTTTTTTAAGATTAAAAAATTAAATTTATTTGAGAGTCAGCAAGAGAGAACATAAGCAGGGAAGGGCAGATGGAGAGGGAGAAGCAGACTCCCCAGTGAGCAGAGGCATTTGCTTAACTGACTGAACAGTGCCCTCTTCTCTTCTCATGCTACACATTTTCTGAGGGCTATCTCCATTACTCTCCTTCCCTGGTGTTGATGCCACCCAAGGCTGTCTGCAGTCATGACCCCCTTTCCTCCAAGCTCCACTCAAATAAACCCTGTCGCAGAAAATGGCACCATCACTCACCCAGTTGCCAAGTCAGAAACAGGGTATGCAGTCTTGACTTGTCCTTCTCCCTCCTCCACACAGCAAAACAATTCCCCAGACATTAACCTTACCTCATAAGCACCCCATAAAACTGTTTCTCTTCTTTCCATCAGCCACTACTTAATTCTATTTTCCATTCTCTTCCCCTGGCATCACTTCAAAAGCCTTGGATCTCTCTCCCCTTCCCAAACCAGTTTCCACACTGCAGTGATCTAAGGCACAAATCTCTCCTTGTTCTTAGGCCTCAAATTCTTCACCATTCCTCTGGATAAAGCCTACATCTTTAGCACAGCTCACAAGGTCCAGCAAGAGCTGCCTCAAGCCTCCCTCTCCTGCTTCACCTTTCTTCACCTGTCCCTTGCACTGTAAGCCCGAGTCCTGCTGAATATGTTGGTCTTCCCAGTTTGTCATGTGCTTCCTAGACCTTATGGAATGCTCTTGCCCTCTTAATGCCTGGCTAACCCCTGCTCAGTCTTCAGGCCTCAGCTTGGACCTCCATTCCTCTAGATTCTTTTGACTCATCAAAACTGGCTTACCTGCTCCTGTTGAGTATTTTCAAACCAATTATTTACAATAGACTACTGATTTTTTTTTTTTTTGCAAAAACAACTTCGTTATGAAGTTCAATGGATACATGTAATTAATTTACATAGAATTATTGTAGAATTTACTGCATAATTATTGTATTATCAGTATCTAGCTCTTTTACTCGAGGGTTCAGCCTATGCCTTATTCAATTTCTTTGTTTTAGAAAACTCAGCATGCCTTGGCACATATTGCTTTCAATTAACTTCTGTTGATTCAGTGATCATAAGAAATTAAAAAACAGAGGCCCAGATAATTGAACTACCCTAGAGTACACACAGCTATCTTATTCCGGAAGTAAGATCAGAACTCAGTCTGATGTGGTACCTGGGTGGCTCAGCCAGTTAAGTGTCTACCTTCAGCTCAGGTCATGATGCCAGGATCCTGGGATCGAGCCCTAGATTAGGGTCCCTGCTCAGTGAAGAGTCTGCCTCTCCCTCTTCCTCTGCCCCTACGACCCCCACCCCACTTGTGCTCTCTCTATCTCAAATAAATAAAATCTTAACCACACATACACAAAACCTCAGTCTGAAAAACGGACGCTTGGAAGGAAGTTCAATGCCTAAATAGAGTGCCAGCACTGACTTCTCTGCACCAAGAGACTGGCCAGAGGGGCACCTAGCCTGGCTTAGTCAGTAGAGTATGTGGCTCTTGATCTCAGGGTCATGAGTTCGAGCCCCACGTTGGATGTAAAGATTGCGTAAATAAACTTTAAAAGAGAGAGAGAGAGACTGGCCAGATGCAACAGGAACTGCCAGGGCCCCAGACCTCTATGGTCAAGTACACCCATAGTAGATGTGACCCAGGCCAAGGGGCATGAGGACAGGGGTCTTGGATATTTCAGCATCAGAGATTGGACCCCTGGTTTCCTTTGTCCCTTTTAGTCAGTTTCAACACCCAGACCCAGGCACTAGTTAGTATTGGGGTATTATTTGTTCTTCTCTGAAATCTGTTTCTTGCTAAGATAGTTCTTTTCCCTGTTTCTCTTTCCTACAGTGAGTGAGCCACTGGCAGGGGCCTGAGAAGAATCACTTAACAGTGTAGCCCACCGGGGCTGTTAGAGTTACTTCCTTCTAGGTATTCAGCATAAACATCTCCCCTCTTCAGCTTCCCTTCCAGGTCTCCTTTTCAGCCCCACAAACAGACTCCCAATAGCCCTGGTGAAACTCATGGGACAGCCAAAGATAAAGAGCAGAGAGGCAGCACTGCAGAGGAGGCAGGGAGGGACAGGTACAATTCTGATCACCTCCCGTCCCTCCACTGTCTGAGAACACTCCAATGTTCCTACTCCAGCAGCATATAAATCCTCTGCTTCTCTAAACATCATGAACCCTCAGAGGAAGCTGAGCCTGAGCTCCTTTCTTCCATCAGAAGAGTCAGCCTTGAGGCTAAAGAGCCCAAGATGGGAGACAGGTGGGTTTTTCTCTAACTGGCACTTTTTTCTTTTACCACACATTTTGAGCAACCTTCAAGCACATTCACATGCTGACAGTATTTCATCTTTGTACTCCAATGGAAATTCCAGCACTTAGGTGCTCACTGGAACCAATAAAGAGTGAGTTTGGGGGACTGTGATCAGGCTTCAAAAGCCGAACATGTCAGCCTCTCCTAAATATACTTTGTTTCCTTCACTCCTGGATTGACCAGGTTTCTACTGGAATTTGGAAAACTGCCCAATGACCCAGATCCTGCAGGGGAGGTTTTAGAGTAAAGAGAAGCAATCTGGTACTCCCATCTTCTCCTTACCCCTGCACCTAAAGGCACAGGTTTCTCAACCTGTTGGACCAATACTTTTTTGCTACCATTTAACTCAGACAACACTGTGGCAGCCAACAAAACAAATCCCATTCTCCCTTTTCTCCAATAATTAAGTCTAGGAGTCCAGCTGCTTGCTTAACAAAGAAGTACATAAAGTCTTAAGATGCCCTCAACAAGAGCTGACTGCTGCTGAAATGCACAGAACTCCATAAGATCGTTCTGGCTACCTGCTGAGTTCTAGCTCAGATCCTGCACTGATCATCTTTGCTCTATCCCCAAACCAAGCTAAATGGGATTCAAAATGCTGGCTCTATGTCTTCCCCTATGAATCCCATAGACCTTTAGTGCATGTGGGTCTTTCAATAATAAAGCCTAACAGTGTACTTAAGGGGCTGGTCTGCTCAAATAATAAATGTGCACCCGAGCTCTTTGCAGTATTTAAGACGTGACTTGTACACATTTAATTATCATTTTCAGAAACATTTTCTTACCTAAAAATTTCTATCAATAGGAAGTCCTAGAATTATAGTGTATGAGCCCCAAAGATTTGGAGAACATCACACACCCTTCTTAATCCAAAAACTTGGATGCCTGAGAATGGGGTGTTAATCATGGCCAGGCTGCACATTTAGGTCAGGCACTGTCCACACATCTTTATATGCTCAGTGTTTAAAAGCAGAAATCCAGATGCATGGTCAGCCCTCAGTAAGTATTTGTTGAATTTGAATAAATCCTATAAAACGCTCATGCAGGGACAATAGCTCATCACACCTCTTACCACTTCTACTCCAAAAAGCTCCAAAGAGCTAGTAGACTCAGATCTAGCAGCAGGAGGCAACATGAGTCTGCTGCTCAAATCTGAGAGAGAAGGAATGGCACCAGCTGCATGAGGGCTGGATTTCAACCAGGCCTCAAAGCCTGAAATGACCTCCCCTCCCCATGTTCCATGATGATAATGGGATTCATAAGGTGCAGAGTGGGAGAATGAGCAGAAAGTGGACTCTGGGGCCTTAGCACCCAGTGAATTAACCCCTAAGAGAACTCTTCCTTCCCAAAGAGAATGCACAAGGCAAGAAGGGAAAAGAGGAGAAAAGCTTCCCAGAGCTGTTGGCCTAAAGCAGCCGCTCTCACCTGTTCTCACCTCAGTCCATCCGGGGAAGGGGCTACAAAGCAGACAATCTTTATTCACAATTGGGGCGGTAGAGGGGAGGTACCCCCAGGTCAGTCCAAAAGCAGAGATACTGGGTGGAGCAGGTGGCACAGGGTAGGGACTCAGCACTCGTCCTCACCCAGTAGGGCATAAGGGTTTCGGGCAGCCAGGCTGGCTCCTGCAGCTGAAGTTGGGGTGTCCTCATCCCCTTCCCCCTCCTCATCTGCATCCCGGTCCTCCTCCCCCTCCTCCTCACAGGAGCTGCTCAGCTCTTCTTCTTCTTCCTCCTCCTCGTCACCTGCTGGCCCCACCCTGCCCTGCAAAACCACCAGCTCTGTGGTCTCCGGATGGGACTCCCAAGTGCCTGGGGAACAAAACAAGAAAAGAATGGAGAAGAGTTTTAAACAGTAACTAAAGCCAAAAAAAGATGAGAAGAGGCAAAGACTAACACTAACATCGGTTTTGCAGCTGCTAGCATTCATTCATTCATTCCAACTCCTATGTGCTAAGCACTGAACACAAGCTCTGCATATGTTAACTCTACTCTCTACCACCACCTTGCCAGGGGGCAACTATCATCCTGGTTTTGCAGGTCCGGAAACTGTCTCAGAGATGCTTAGTAACACAGAGCAAGCTGGCAAGTACAGGATCCAGGTCTGACCCTCATTCTGTGTGGCCACAGAGCCCACACCCTTTTGCCTATATTATAGCATAAGAACTCTGGCTCTCTGACCTTTCTGTTCACTGTAGCCCGGGGGATGAAAACACAGGCTGAGGCGGCCATCCAGTGCCAGTCGTAGGAGGCTATTGGCTGCTCTGTACACATCGTTCCGGGCTGCCTTAGCTGTCTTATAACCACGCTTCTCTGCCCAGGCTGGAGAGAGAAAAGAATAGCGGGGAGGGAAACAGTTAAAGCCTTGTCACACCACTCTGTTCCCATAACAAAGTCCTTCCAGTTTTCTCCAGAACATCCCAGGCCACTGATCTTGCTGGCCCCACGACAGAAATCCAGGCACGAGTAGCCAGGTACTTCATCAATGGCAGAACCTCTGGAGAGGAGAGGAGATAGGGCAGGGTAAAAGGGAAGGGGAGAAGCCAGGCACACGGAGCCCACCTTCACAGATGTCCCAGGCACACCAGGGGTGTTCTGCTGAGGGATCCTTGGCCTCTGGGTGGCGCAGGTGGAGCAGGACCTGCACAGGGATTCGAGAGGCCAGGTAGCCCACAGCGGTGTACGGCTCCTGGATTTGGGCAATGGGGTAGATCCCTGCCAGAACCTGAGGGGAAACAAGAATGCTCAGTCTGTTCCTGGCCTCCTGCCTTCTCTCCCTCCCTGCCCCCTCTGCCCTCATACCTGTAACTGCCTGGGCAGAAGGGATGGGAATATGAGTCCAGGGCAATCACAGAGCTTCACAGAGGGGGTGAGAAAGTAGGTCTGAAAGTATCGGGTGTGGCCGGGGGTTCTGGAGACACTCACAACCTTCCTACCCACCAGCCCGTTGATCAGTGAGGACTTGCCCACATTAGGGAAACCTAAGGAAGGCAAAAAACTTATTAGTGGACAGATCCCTACTCTGTGAGGCAGGATGCAGTGCTATAGCTATTGATGAAAAGGAAAGTAAGGCACAGATGTTACGGAAGTAGTATAACCTTACAAGTTTCAAATCAGACTCTGGGCTGCCATGATTGAATCCTGGCCTCTTCACTTATCAACTCTATAACCTCAAGGCAATTTACTTCACTTTCTGAGCCTCTGTTTCCTCATTTCACAAGTGCAGATACTGGGATCCCTGGGTGGCGCAGCGGTTTGGCGCCTGCCTTTGGCCCAGGGCGCGATCCTGGAGACCCGGGATCAAATCCCACGTCGGGCTCCCGGTGCATGGAGCCTGCTTCTCCCTCTGCCTGTGTCTCTGCCTCTCTCTCTCTCTCTCTCTCTCTGTGACTATCATAAATAAATAAATTAATTAATTAAAAAAAAAAAAAACAAGTGCAGATACCTTCAAGCTCAGAGTGGTCCATATTTTTTTTTTTAATTTTTATTTATTTATGATAGTCAGAGAGAGAGAGAGAGAGAGGCAGAGACACAGGCAGAGGGAGAAGCAGGCTCCATGCACCGGGAGCCCGACGTGGGATTCGATCCCGGGTCTCCAGGATCGCGCCCTGGGCCAAAGGCAGGCGCTAAACCGCTGCGCCACCCAGGGATCCCAGAGTGGTCCATATTAAATGAAAAACAAATAGGATTGCGTGGTTCAGTGCCTGCAGTATATTAAATGCCCAATATGTAGACATGCAGCTCACAATCATTGCAATTTCTCCAGGGAGAAGACTGGAAACCCTTGGGGCTTATTGACATTCTCTTCATGACACCTCTGTCACTCTGGGGGACCTTAGTATCTGCACAGGTGGCCTGTTAAGCACTTGGGCCTCCCAGTGCCAGCATCCGTCTTCCGAAGGTTATTTCCTCAACTACCCACTGCCTTGGTCATACTCTGGATCTTGTCACTTCACGCCTCCAAAATCTCAACCACAAGCACCACTCTCTGCTGTGACATCCCAGCTCACTTTTTCTGTTCTTTGATTCTGATTACTCTTTGACCCTGCCTCTCGTTAGGACAACTACTCCGTACTGGACTCATGTCCTCACTTCCTTTCTATACCAACCAAGACACCATGACCCAGCTCTACAGCCACCCCCTTTCACAGACCTTGAATTCCCAAGTCCTGTCCCTGTCCTCAATCTTACCCCCCGCCCATGGCTCCCATCTCCCAATGCTCTGACACTCTGGCTTGTCCCACAATCACCAAGTTTGTTCCTACATTGAGATCTCATTTACCGATCCCTTGGCCTGGAAGGCCCTTTTCCCATATCTCCAAATGGCAACTTCCTCTCAACATTCCAGGCTCTTCTCAGAGGGGGCTTCCCATGAGAACCCTCCTCTCTGGGTCACTCTCTACTCCCTTTCATTGCCCCTAAATAATATGATTTCAAATTCATGAATTAGTTTACTTCCAAGGCAATAAACTCTGTGAGAATAGGGACTTTTCTGCCACTTTCCTGGCAGCATAACCTGCCCCTGTAAACAGCACCTGGCACATAACAAATATTTGCCAATATCTAAACTCAGGACTGCCTGTGCCACAGAAAATGTTCTCCTGTGGGACACTTGAGTGGCTCAGCGGTTGTCTGCCTTCCACCCCAGGGCATGATCCTGGAGTCCCATCGGGACTCGGGCTCCCTGCATGGAGCCTGCTTCTCCCTCTGTCTGCCTCTCTGTCTCTTATGAATAAATAAATAAAATCTTTAAAAGAAAATGCTCTCCCTTCATCACTTTGAACATAGAAAGGTTACTACAGAGGCCTGAAAGAGTGGATGCCCCATCTCCACCCATCCCACACCTCCCACCTCCCACCTTGGCAAGAGAGAACCAGGAAGAAAGGACTGGAAAGGGTGCCATTTGTCAGTAGTCAGGTAGGTTGTTTCCAGGACAAAAATAAGACTGAAAGGTAAGTGAGGAATGTTTCCCAGGAGCCCAACTACTACTCTATTCACCTTAATTTGGTTCCCTTATCACTTCAGATAACACAACTTTGCCCACTTTACTTTTTTTTTTTTGCCCACTTCACTTCTTAACTCTCCCACCCACAAAGGAAAGGGGCCCTGGGCCCTAATTATACATTCCTTTCTTCCCCACGAAGAGCAGAGACAAGGCTCTTTTAATTCAGGGTAGATTCTTCTTGACAACAAACTTATAAGGATAAGACTCAGGAAGATACTGATGGTAACTAAGCTCCTGCTAGGACTTAACGATTCCTCTATTACAGATTGATTACCATCAAAGAAACAGTTAAGATCTATGTCACTTAGAATGATGTCTGGTGCCTGATACCTGGTAAGCGCCATGTAAATTTCAATTTTAACAATCGTGATTATTACTAATAACACTATTTGATAAGCATTATTAAGCCCTCCCTGTGCTATTGTCTTCATTCCTTACGTCCTTTCTTCTAATTAGGTATCAGCATCCTCATTCTAAAAATCAAAATAACTAAGACTCAGGGTCAGTAAATAACTAGGAAAAGGTGGAAATTAAGTCAAGGGTGCCAGGAACCTTCCACTATTGCCAACACTCTCCTTTTCCAAATTGTGAAACTATGTACCTCAGAGACTGCCATGCATGGGCCACCGCATCCTTACCCACACAGCCGATGGTCACCACACCGTCTTTGTAGTGCTCCTGGGTCGGGCCGGTTGGCTCCATTGCTGAGTCAGTCTGCTGCTCCACCAGCACTGCAGGCCCATCCTCTTCCTCCTCCTCCTCCCCGGAGCCATTTCCCCAGGTAGCCCCAGCCACATCTCGAGCAATCTTCTCCCGCCAGCTGCTTAAGTCCACTGTTCAAGGAAGGAGAAGATGATGAAGATTCTCTCCCCAGGGCCATCACAGATGATTGCACAGACTATGCACTGCACAGCTAATGTAACTGGCACCCTCTGGAGTTGGAGAGTGCCAACCTACAGGACAGATTCTCCCCGGCCTTCACTTGACCCCACCTAGAAATCACGTGAATTTTTGAGTTTCGGAAAAATACTAGGAAGACTGAAGGCAACAGACCACTGGGGCTCCTGCCTACTTGCTACCTTTGATTCCACCAAGTTAATCTGCTCCCTCTTCTATACCTCCTCCTGGTCGCTCGCCTACAATCATAATAGAAGGGACTGACTTCAGGGAAGGTAAGCAAAATGACTCCAGGCCTTGGGAGTCATGTCCTCCCCCATATCCTCCCACCGCTCCCCTCCAAGAGGTATATACCTTTCCCCGCAGTGATGGCTTCACAGGCTCTCAGCAACTGCTCTGGCCCCAGGGCTCGAGTCCATCCTCTCCCCCGCCTCCGACTCTTCTTCAACACTGAGAGTACAGAGTACAAAAGTGTTAGCATGTGGGCTTATACACCCCATCTCACCCACCACCCTTAGGCCTGAGATCAGGGACTCCTTTGTCAACAAGCCTCTCTGTTCTCCCTGTTGTCCCTTGTCACCCCACCCTCCCCATGCTGCCTTCCTCATTGCCTACTCACCGCTACTAGGGTCCTGTGGGGTGCGGGGGTCCCGAGGGAAAGAGGTAAAAAGGACTATGTGGAGTTGAGGATAGTGTTGATGAAAATAATGCTTCCAGGCAACCACGAGAGCTGGTGGGGCTAGATCCACCTTGTTCAGGACCAAGACCAAGGCCAACCCAAGTTCTCCAGTCACGTACTCATAAAGTGCTGGTGGGAAATTCACAACCTGGGGCAGGATTAGTGAGAGGAGGGAGCAATGAGAGGTCAACCCAGAGTTCTCTGCTTCCAGCTCCCCACTCACCAGGGACGACTCAGAGACAAGACTCTGGTGGTAGCAGATTTGGGGGCAAAACAATAAATCAGCAAAACTGAACTAGGAAGATAAAGTAGCAGTAAGCAATACCTGTGCATTTGTCTCTGGGGGACTTCTTACAGGTCCTGATTAGGGATGAAAATGAGCCCAAAACAAGACAAGCAAATAGTTGTACCTGGCAAACTAGCATGAAGATTGGGGTCAGGCATGGGGTGGGAGTTGGCATAAAACTTAATACCTGTTTTTGTATGCACACAACTATCTATGCATATATACATGCATGTATGGGCGTGTACAGGTCTGCATGTTTGTGATGCTTATGTGTGGCTGTGTGAGTGCACACAAGCAAACACATGTTTGTGAGTACGCGCAAGAGTGCGTGTGTATACATGCTGTTAAGAACTTACAACCTAAATGTTCCCACAAGCTCTGTGCAGTGGCAGTATTACAGCCGATGAGGTTTATCTGAAGCATGATTATCGCTAACTAAATGTCCCCACAGACCTCTCTGTCTCCCAATGGAAGACAGCAGTGAAGTGGTATAGCCAAATTAACACAAAGGTTGTCCAGTAGCTGAGCCCAGAGCCTTAACCACTGTCCTAGCATTCCAAGTAGGGTTGCGCTCTATAGCGACTATTGTGGTGGGCAGGGAAGAGCCCCCAGCTGCCTTTACAGAATCCCGTGGCACTCCACATTGGAACTTCCTGTCGGTCTAGCTGTGGTGGAATGAAAATGGGATATACAGATTTTTATCAAAGGAAGTAAAGAAAAGAGTCAGTTAACCAGAGCAGGAGTGACAAGCTGTGACACTGATGAATAAAGGACTGAGTTCCTGATCACAGATGTCAGTATGAGGTAGGTATGACTAAAAAGGAAAAACATCTTTCCATCTCTCAACTTCTGCCTCTGGCCTTTACCCCAGAAGAATCTTCCTCCTCCATACCCCTTGTCACCCTCATCCCCAGTACTCACTGGATGTCGGATATCAGTGATAAGCAAGACAATGTCAGACATCTCCAACACGCGCCACAACTGCCTCCACGTCTGAAAAGACAAGTTCAGTGGAAGAGTACCGAAGACCCAAATCCGTCTCCTGCCTGGTCCCAGAACAATTTGACCAAGGGGCTGCTATGCCCCACTCCTGGCCCCCCTCCATTCTCACCTCCAGATTATGTTCAAAGTAGCTGAGTTTCTCAGAGGAGTAAGCCCCATGAATCTTCCCAAGATACTCCTGGAAGCTCCGTTCCTCCTGGCTCATTAACTGCTCTTTGGACATCTCATAGCTCCAAGGAGGACGACGGGGAAAGTCCAGGACTGGAAGGTTAAGAAAAAGCCCGAGTAAGTCTGAGAATGGTTTCAGGGCTCTACAGTGGCGGCACCCAGATCTCTCATTGGTCACAGCTCATCCCAGCTCCTCCCCGGAGCACACTGCCTCTCCCAAATATCCAGGTGTTGAGCTCTTACCTGAGCCAAGCTGATAGACCTCTCGGATATCCAGTTCCAGCAGCTCAGCACTGACAGGCTGTAGCACTTGCTCTCGGGCTGCTCTCTTCCTCCTTTCCACCTCCTCCCGGCTGTCTCGCTCGAAATGCAGCCGGTATCTAATGGGACAGGGACCGCAGCATCTCTTGCAATCCCGTGCCCATAAAGCCCCCTCCGGGCAGACATCTTCGCAGAGCTTTCTCTCCAGAGTTGTTCAAGTCACCTTTCTGTCGGGCCCTCCCTCGAGACTCTGTCCCAAGCCTCGCCCTTCTGAGGGCCAAGAACTCTCTGCAGCCCCTCCGGAAGGGAGGCCTGTGGCCCGTTCCGTGGGCCCAGCTGCCTCGGAGCCGCGGCATCCCAGACCCACTCGCCCACTGGTAGCAGCCACCTTCTCCCCAACACGCTTGTCTCCAGGCGGGCGGGGAACACCCGGCCGGCGCCGGCGCTCCCGCCCCCGCCCGCTCTCACCGGTTCGCATCGTAGCCCCGAGGGCCCAGCCCCTGGGAAGGCTGCTGGTTGAGCCTGCGGATATGGTGGGTCATGGACTCTCCGTCCGAGGTGTCGGTCTGCTCCTCCCGCCGCTCCCGGCTCCCGCTGCGGCTGTTGGAGCTGGATCGCAGCCCATCTTGGAGCCCTGCGGGGAGGAGGCAGTGACGCCGATACCGGCCGGCTCCAAGGAGCTCGAGACCCCGTCCCCGGTCCAGCTGGCTTCCCCACCACCACCCCATTCCTTTCGAGGCCATGCTCCCACCATCCTTCCCAAGACCCCAAAGGATGCGCGTGGGGGACTCATTCCTTCTGCAGGGTTCTGCGGGAACGACGCCCTGTCCGAGCGGGAGGGATTCCCCGCCCCCATTCTCCGTCCTCCTTCGTTCCTTCCGGGGAGGCCGGGCTGAGAGAAGCCCCTCGACTGGGCCCCGCGGGCGTGGGCGCGCGGCCACCGCCGGGCCCGCCGGGCCCGCCCGCCCCGCACGCCCCGCACCGGCCAGGGGGCACACCCCTCCTTCCCGAGGTGGGGAGTCGGGCTCCGCCCCCTCCCCTCGCGCCCGCACTGACCTCGCTTCCGCTCCCGCTTGTCCTGCAACTGCTTCTTCTTCTGCTTCACGCTGAAGGGCTTCTTTCTCGGCATGGCCTGGACCAGTCACCTGGCCCACCCTCCACCGAGATCCTGCCGCCTCAACTGACTCCCCCCCACCCCCCCGGGCAACCCCCGCCGCAGGGGCCTGGGACCCAGGAGGGGGCGGGGCTAGGCGGTGACGTCACGGGAGGGCCGGCCGAGTTCGCCCGCGGCCTGGGTGGAAGGCGAAGGCAACACCGCCGCTTCCTTCTGGGAGCGAGGCGAAAAGACGCAGCGGGCCGGACTCTCCGCACCTGAGACTCACTGGCATCAAGAGGGCGCAGCGGCGGCGAGCAAGGAGGCGCGCGTGGGAGGATCGAGCGAACTTCGTCACGGACGCTACCAAGTCGCTCTCGGAGGAGGGGGGACGTGTGTCATCACCTTGCGCGCTGAGGGAACCTAGCACTCACCTGGAGGGGGCGGGGGCGCGGAGGGCGGGTCTACCGTCCGGGACAGAGAGGGGCGTGGGTGCGCCGAAGCTAATTTACCCCGCCACCAGGTTGGACCTTAGTGGAAAGACTGGACTGCGCCCCCGGGGAATGAAGTCGACTTGCTGGTCTACACTGAGGGCAGTGCCAGACGTCTTGAGGGGCGGGTAGCGGTCTGAAGAGTTCTGGGCGCCACCTTGCTGGGGCCCACATTCCTTGTGGGAGCGATGATGAGCAGCTTTACAGATCATAAAGGCAAGCGCGGGCGAGGAAGGAAACCCAGGTGGGACAAGGACTTTTGGAGAGAGGTCAGAGGGTGCGAAGTTGTGCCTGCCGCTGCTACCATGGTAACCGGGACCGGATGTGGCGATCTTAAGGTGCGACAGCGTTCTCAGGCTTTCTGGCCCGAGAGCCTGTCAACTCTATGGCATACTATGAGGAGCCGGTTGTGGGTTTTTTTTTTTTTTTCAGCGAGCGGAGAAGAGAGGAATTTTTTTTAAAGCATTTATAGGAATGCAGCAAAAAGAAGGCTTGAGACCGTCTCTGTGCCTGGCAGAGACCGACGGAGACATCAAGAATGAGCCGCACAAAAGCTCCCCGGAGCCTTCCGGAAGTGAAAGGGCGGGAGTCTCAGCCTCTCCTTCCACTCCCCGGAAGCGGAAACAGAATCCCAGCGTGCCCCTTCCTCACTGCCCTCCAAATCCCGCTGCAGCCATTGCCGCAACCACGATGCCCAAACGAAAGAAGCAGAATCAGCAGCAGCCGCCGCCACCGCAACAGCCCCCGCTGCCAGAGCGGGGGGAGACTGGAGACGAGGAGGATGGGAGTCCCATCGGTGAGGAGCCCGGGAGGGCTGTGCACATGCCTGTCAGCTGGTCTAGCTGAGGGGTTAGGGTCTGAAAAGGTGCGGGGGAGGGGGTTCTAACGGAAGGAGAAGGGGCGCTGGGGCGGGGCTAGGAGGCTGTCCCCTGTGGAGCCCTGAGCGAGTTCTCTTCCTTGATCCCTCAACTTCTATCCTCCTGTAACCTTTCTGAAGAAGGCGGGGGGGGGGGGTAGCATAAAAAGCTCTTGCGCGCGGCCGCAGAACAGCAAGGGAGAGGGGACCCTACAGAGATCGCAGATTGCAATGATTTAGGATAACAATTTGTGACCAGACTTGGGCCCAAGGAAGGTGGAACTGCAGCCTTCTCTAAACTACTGAGGCGGGGAGTGCGGAGGATCATTCCGATTGGCCAACAGTTAAAGAGAGATTGGATTACCTCTGGAATCACCTGGGATGTTTTTAATGGCAACTATGTAAGGGAAAGAGAAAGCTGTAAGATACCCCCTTCCCGTAGTATCCTCCTTGCTTGAGTCTCCATTTTTTTTTTTTTTTTTTTGCGAACTTCAAAAACGCTTTGCAAAGGAAAGAGCAGGCAGATGGGCTGAGAATTTGTAACGCTACTGAGAATATATCTGCCATTACTGATCGGATTAAGGAATGAGTAGTAGAAAAACATAACAGGATTTTACCAGTACCTGTAGTCCATTCTGGTGACTATATTTTTATGTCTACTCTTAGGACCACCTAGCCTTCTGGGCCCTCCCCCCATGGCCAATGGAAAGCCTGGTGATCCCAAGTCAGGTGAGGACAAGGGGGCTCTGATTCTTTTATTAGGTCCTGGAGAAGGGGGGGGGGAGGGACTAAAACCCAGTAAGAACTTAAAACCAAAAGATCAGGGATTCTGTACGTAAATGGATAGAAAGATGTTGTATATTCACAGGTTGGAAAGCTCAATATTGCAAAAATGTCACTTATAATCAAATTGATCTATAGATTCAGTGCATTCCCAGTGACGATCCCCATAATGGAAATAAACATTCTGTGTTATTATGTGGACATGCAAAGGATCAGGCTAAGAGACTGCAAATACAGTCTTGAGGTAGGAGGACTTACTTGACTATCATGATTTATCGTAAGGCTATAGTAGTTATTATGGTGTGGTATTGGCACAACAACAGACATAAGAAATAGCCCTGAAAAAAAAGTCCAGTATCAGGTCTACACATACATAGATACGTCATTTATGATGAAGATGGAGCTGAAATAGTGGTCGTTTCAGTAAATGATGTTGGTTAATTGGATATGTGGGGAGATGAAATCTGATCTATTCGTACCATATGTAAACATCAACTCGGAGTGAACCGTAGATCTAAGTGTTAAAGGTAAAGAAAAATATTTTCATGGTCTTAGAAGGGATAAGAGTTCTTAGACAAGAAACACGCTAACCATAAAGGAAAGTTGGATAAACTGAACTACATTAAACTTTTATTAATCAAGTCACACCGTTAAGAAATTAATAGAATAGCAGATATTTGCAATAAACACAACCAATAAAGAGCTCATATCTAGAATATATATAGAACTCTTTTAGACAGCTTGTTAGAAAAATGGACAACCGACCAGAATAATTGTCTCTCAAAAACTGAGATCTAAGTGACCAAGAACATGTGAACAAGAACTCAATGTCATTAGTTGTTAAATAATCTCAAGATAAAAACATAACACTTCAAAGTTAAGATGCTTGTGCACTGTTGGTGAGATTGTAAAATGGTACATTTCTATGGAAAACACTGGAGTTTCCTCAAAAAAAAATTTTTTTTTGAAATAGGACTACCACATGATCCAGCATTCCCACTTCTGGGTATATATCCAAAAAAAATGGAAAGCTGGGTCTTGAAGAGATATTTGCACACGCATATTCATAGCAGCACTATTTACAAGAGCCAAGAGCTGGAAGCATCCCAAATGTCCATTGACAGATGAATAAAAGTCAGTATATTCATACAACGGAATATTATTCAGCCCCCAAGAGGAAGGGAATCCTGTCACATACTACAACATGGTAGAACCTGTAGGCCATCTGGCTAAATGAAACAGGCCAGTCACAAAAAGACAAATGTATGATTCTACTTGTGAGGTATCTAAAGTAGTCAAATTCATAGAAACAGTAGAATGGTAGTTACTAGGAGCTGAGTGGAGGGGGGAAAAGAGAGTTGTTTAGTAGCTATAGAGTTTTAGTTTTGTAAGATGGAAAAGTTCTAAAAATCTGTTTCACAACAATGAAAATTTACTTAACACTACTGAAACATGGCAAATCTTAGGTGCCTGGTTTGCTTAGTCCGTAGACCATCTGACTCTTGATTTCAAGGTTGTGAGATGGAGCCCCGTATTGGGCATAGAGATTGCTCTAAAAACAAAAAAAGACAGCAAATTTTACATGTTCCACCACAATTAAAAAACAACAACAACACTCCCCAGAATGGCAAAAATGTAAAAAAAAATTGACAATACTAAGTGTTGTCAAGGCTGTGGAACAATTGCCAGTGGGAACGTAAATTGGTACATCCACTTTGAAAAAGAGTTGGACTTCATTAAACTTTAGCATACATATCCCCTAGGACCCAACAATACTTTTACTAGGTTTATACTCAACAGAAATGCATACATATGTGTAACAAAGACATGTATAAAAATGTTCATAGCAGCATTTTTCGTTATAGCCCCAAACTGGAATCCACCCACATGTCCACCATCAGTAGAATGGATAAATAAGTTGTTGTGTGTGCATGCAATGGGATACTACACTGCAATGAAAATGAACGAACTCCTGCTACAGGCAACCTGGATGAATCTCACAAACACGGTGTTGAGCGAAAGGAGCCAGACAGAAAAGAATGCAGACTGTATGATTCCATTTATGCGAAGTTCAAAAACAGGCAAAAACTAACCTATGGTGCTAGAAGTCAGGATAGTGGTTACTTTCGGGGGGGGGGGGATGGAATAGTGGGGGAGGAGGGGCACAAAGTGGGGGGAGGACTTCTGAGTGCTAAGAAGGCTCTATCCCTTCACCTGGGTGGTTAAAAACACAGGTGTGTTTACTTTGATGGTAATCAAGTTGCACACTTAAAATTGGTGTATTTTTCTGTATGTATACCGTACCTCAAAAAAGTAAACAAAAACACAGGGCTTCCTTATGAGGATTAAGCTGACCACTGATCACCTTTCCATGTCTTTCTTTCTCTTTCTTTCTCTCCAGCTCTTCACAGAGGTCCTCCAGGATCAAGGGGACCAATGATTCCACCACTGCTGAGCCTCCCACCTCCTCCCAGGGGCAGAGGCCCAATCCGGGGAGGCCTGGGCCCCAGGTGCGGCCCATATGGTCGTGGCTGGTGGGGGGCCAATACTGAACCTCCTTTTCCTGGACCAGGCCATGGCGGTCCTTCCAGAGGAGGCTTTCACAAAGAGCAGAGAAATCCCCGAAGGCTCAAAAGTTGGTCTCTTATCAAAAATACCTGCCCGCCCAAGGATGGCCCCCAAGTTATGGAAGGTGAGGTTCTTTTTTTTGATGCCTGTACATATTTAATACCCATCACTCCCAGAATGCCTGTGACTCTTCTCTTTTGGGCTGTCCTTTGTCCTGTTTTTGTTTTTTTGTTTGTTTTAAGGATTTTATTTATTCATGAGAGACACAGAAAGAGAGGCAGAGACACAGGCAGAGGGAGAAGCAGGCTCCATGCAGGGAGCCTGACGTGGGACTTGATCCCGGGGGTCTCCAGGATCACGCCCTGGGCTGAAGGTGGCGCTAAACCACTAAGCCACCCAGGCTGCTTTGTCCTTTTGAAGGAGTAGCCCTGAATGTGTTTTTCTCCCAGGAAAATGACTACCATTCTAAAACGTATGGAAATGGTGGGGAGTAGAAAAATTTGACTGCCCTCTCTCTCCTTTTTGTTACATTTGTTTTCTGTCTTGCATTTTTTTTTTTTTTTAAGAATTTTTTTTTTTTTAATTTTTATTTATTTATGATAGTCACAGAGAGAGAGAGAGAGGCAGAGACATAGGCAGAGGGAGAAGCAGGCTCCATGCACCGGGAGCCCGACGTGGGATTCGATCCTGGGTCTCCAGGATCGCGCCCTGGGCCAAAGGCAGGCGCCAAACCGCTGCGCCACCCAGGGATCCCTGTCTTGCATTTTAAACTGCTCAATTTTCACTTGTTCACAGACAAATCCAACCGCCCCGTCTGCCGACACTTTGCCAAAAAGGGCCACTGTCGATATGAGGACCTCTGTGCCTTCTACCACCCAGGCGTCAATGGACCTCCTCTGTGAGACTGTGCCTTCCCATCCAGGCTGGAAGGAGCCCTCTGACCTAGCGGCCATATATTTCCCTGTGGCCCTGTGACGGCTACTGTGAGGCTGTTCCACCCACCACCCTCAGTCAGTGACACCCACCCCCATCTCTCACCTCCCCCATTTGGGGTCCAGAGTTTTGTTTCATCACTGGTGCCCAGCGTGTGGGCTTTCTTCCGATTCAGCCTCCAGAGACTCGCCTTCAGGACCCCACCTTTGCTCTCTTCAACTGCCTCCTGGATCCTCTTCCCCTTCGCCGATTGACTGCTGAACAGGAAACCTCTTTGGTGCTGTTTCTTGTGCATCTATCTGTCCACCCAGCCCTCGGCACTGCCCTCGATTCCTAAGAGCCCTGGAGCAGTTTCCTGCCATTCCCTTCTAGCTGCTTGTTTTAAGTCCTTTTTATGTGACAAACCCTACCCCCAAAGTTGCCAGTTGCTCTGTGAAACTCACCAGGTTGACCTGGGGTCAAGTACGGATGACTGGTGCAGAGTTATTCCCTGAAAGGCCACTCTCCCTGCTTTTGGATTTTGTAGATCCTGCGTCAGTAGCATGATCCCCACCACTCGTCTGTGATCACTGTGCTTTGTGAAACTGTGCATCCCCTCGTACGTAGCCTTTCTCAGTGTCCGTGGCATCATTGTGACTTCCCAACACTAGAGTAAGTTTTTCTGCCAAAATGAGTGAGGCTCTTGATGCCCTCTAGATTTTCCACACCTCCCAACATGGGAGAATTGTGAAACTTTTCTGCGAGACTGCCTCCCTGGTCTCCCTATTCTCCTGGTGTCGGTTTTTTGGGGTTTGACACAAGCCCATGAGATGTCCTCTAAAGCCTCTTACAGGCTATCCTATCTCCCCTCCAGCCCACTTTAGTTAGAGTACGTCATTGTGAGGCCACCAGCCCTTTCGTCTGAATTCTGTGAATCTCCACCTGGCCTACCCTTGGGTGGAACCTGGACGGTACTGTTGCCCTCATCTAACCTTCTTCCCTACATCCCTGGCACTGGTTGTTTTCTGTGAAAACGGCAGTGAACAGGTTCGGTTTTGCACTGGCCCTGAGGAAATGGGTCAGGAGTTGTGTGGGCAAGAGGGAAGGATGAGAGCCGTTGGAGAACTGAGAATGAAATTTTTTTTCTTTTTAACATTTTTTATATTAGTAATAAATGCAGTGGAAACAAGCATTTTCCTCAATCCCTGTGTTCCAGTCATCTCTGGAGGTGCAGATGAGGCTGTTCTTGTTGGAGTCACTTTATTCTTCCATTTGTTCATAGGAAAAAGCTTATGTTTCTTTCAGTCTGAAGGAACCAGTGAGGTCCCATTAATCTTTAAGCATCAAATAAACCAGGCTGCATTACATTCACAGGTAAGGTTTTATAGGAGAAAGGAAAAGCCAAGTATCTATGGAGTAATATTTTAATATTTTATCTATGTTTATAGGTTTGATGTTTATAGAGTTGTAATGACAAAACAGTCTTTGAACAAATATTTTTAGACTGTGGGCCTGACAATATACTAGGCACTAGAAAGAACAGAGCCAAAGCCAGTGAATTTAAATCCATAGGAGAGACACGTTTATCAAAAAATCATGAATATGCATAAGGCCACACCTGTCAAAAGTGAGACATAATGAAAAGGGAGTATGTAATAAAGGGAGACTGGGAAGGTGACATGAGACAAGCTCTGAAGGACAAGCAGGAGGCCTGAGTAGGAGAGCAAAAGCCAACCAAAGGTGTTTGCTAAGAGATGGGAAAAGTAGAACATGAGGCAGAAGAAAGAGGAGCTAGACCACTCATGGCCTTGCAGAAATAAAGACTTGGGTCTCTTTTATTACCAAAGACCTGAAGGGTCTTAGACCATTGACTATCATGGATTAGATTTTGTTTTTCAAGAAGATGGACTCTAATTTGGAGCTGGCCAGGCTTGGAAGTGCCTTGCAAGGTATCTTCAGTAGTCCAGGTGAGTTATGATGGTATAGTCGTGGGTAGTGGAATGGGAGAAAAGTAGACATGAAAAGATCAAAATGAAAATATTTTAGGTTTCTCAGGGTAATACTGGCCCACATAACTACCATTTAAAAAGAAATAGAAAGGAAACAGACAATGCTATGAATTTGTTCTTGTAATAATGAGTCTGAGCTGCCTTTTAAGACCTCAGAAGAGGGACGCCTGGGTGGCTCAGTGGCTGAGCATCTGCCTTTGACTCGGTGTGATCCCAGCATCCGGGGATCCAGTCCCACATTGGGCTCCCTGCAGGGAGCCTGCTTCTCCCTCTGTGTCGCTCATGAATAAATAAATAAAATTAAAAAAAAAAAAACCTCAGAAGAGAGTAAAAGGGAAGTTGGATATACATATTTAGTATTCACAGTAAAACTGGTGTCATAAATGTCTTCTGCATATTTCAGTGTTTTACAATATAGGTAGTTAAACCATGAGCATGGAAATGTTCACTAAATATTAAGTACCTACTACAATGGTTTATCAGCTTTCTTTTTTTGCTTTTTTAAAAGATTTTATTTATTCATGAGAGACACAGGGAGAGAGAGGCAGAGACACAGGCAGAGGGAGGAGCAGGCTCCACGCAGGGAGCCCAACGTTGGACTTGATCCCGGGTCTCCAGGATCAAGCCCCAGGCCAAAGGCGGTGCTAAACCGCTGAGCACCCCCCCCCCACCGAGCTGCCCCATATTAGCTTTTAAGTTCAGTTGTAATGGAAACCAAAGTTAGTCCTAAAGCAAAATAGAAGTTTATTTCTCACAACTCCGGAGGTAGACAGCACAAGGCATAATGCTACCACAAGGTCCTCGGGTATTCAGAACCCCTCCCTTCAGATTTCAGCTCCACAATTACTGGGGTCAGATCCTCCTATTCATGGTTTGGGAAGTGGATAAGCTAACTTATCCATGTTCCAATCCTCAGTATGGGCCTTAAAATCTTTTTTTAAGATTTTATTTATTCATAAGAGACACGGAGAGAGGCAGAGACACAGGCAGAGGGAGAAGCGGGCTCCATGCTGGGAGCCTGACGTGGGACTCGATCCTGGGACCCCAGGATCATGCCCTGGGCCAAAGGCAGGTGCCGAACCACTGAGCAACCGAGGGATCCCCTTGGAGGAAATTTCTTTAAAGCTAACAGCTCAACTTTATGCCACTGACCATAACTAGTCCTAGCTGCCACTGAAGCTTGGAAAGGTACTCTATTCAAGCACCTGGATTTTCAGGATGAACATCCTTTATTGGCTGCTCTCTGGTAAAATTTAGAGATGCAATAGAGAATAACACTAAAAGTATCAATGCCCTCCGGCCAAAGACCACCAGGAACACACTCTTAGTCAAGCAATTGGATTTATTAATTCTGAAGATTATCTCACTAAGTTAGAAATGACAGGTTTAGGGTTTCTGCTAGGTGATTTGGGGGAAAGGTTCAAGGAAATGAAATTGGTCTGGGTTGGGTGCTCTCTGGAAGTGAAGGCAATTGTGAATGCACATCTTAATCTCATCTAGAAGGAGAGAGGAATGGGGCAGCCCAGGTGGCTCAGTGGTTTGGCCCTGCCTTCAGCCCAGGGTGTGATCCTGGAGACCCGGGATCGAGTCCCATGTTGGGCTCCCTGCATGGAGCCTGCTTCTCCCTCTGCCTGTGTCTCTGCCTCTCTCTCTTTCTCCTCTCTGTGTATTCTCATGAATGAATGAATAAATAAAATCTTTTAAAAAAAATAGGAGGGAGGAATGAAACATGGCTAAAAGTGCAGTTGGTCAAAAAGAGCCCTCATTCATTTTAGCAGAGAGGGGGCTGTTTAATATTTATGGTTTGCATGATGACCTTGTCTTTGTGCTTAGAGAAGGTTTTGAACTTCGTCTTCGTGACAGTCATAGTAACAGCTGACATTTATGTTCTGTGAGGTTATGTTCAAGTTGAACATCATGGCTTAGCTGGTAGGATCAGGCCAATTCCCAGTTGTCAGGGGCTGTCTTTCTTAAAAGTGAACATGTGAATAATTACAGGTTGTGATTAATGATATTAAGGAAGTAAATGAGGGGTACTCTATAGAGAGTAATGGTTGGGGGCACCTGGGTGGCTCAGTGGTTGAGTGTCTGCCTTTGGCTTAGGTCGTGATCCCGGGGTCCTGGGATTGAATTCCACATTTGGCTCCCTGCAGGGATCCTGCATCTCCCTCTGCCCATGTCTCTACCTCTCTCTCTCTCTCTCTCTCTCTCTCTCATGAGTAAATAAAATCTTAAAAAAAGGGCAGCCCCAGTGGCACAGCGGTTTGGCACTGCCTGCAGCCTGGGGTGTAATCCTGGAGACCCGGGATCGAGTCCCACATCGGGCTCCCTGCATGGAGCCTGCTTCTCCCTCTCCCTGTGCCTGTGTCTCTGCCTTTCTCTCTCTGTGCCTATGAATAAATAAATAAAATCTTTTAAAAAAATCTTAAAAAAAAAAGTGGTGGTTGGGATAGAACTCTAAGGAATCTGCTGAAACCACGTAAGAGGAGAATGTCAAGTGGAAAGAAGAGAGGGCCCAGTATAGCCTTGAGGAGGGCTGACATTTAGTGGCCAAGTACGAAAGGATGAAACCAACAAGGAGACTAAGGAGGTTGGCAAGTCAAACTCCAATAAAAATAACAAAAAATCAAGAGAGAGAGAGACTGAGGAGGGATGGCCAGAGGAGTTTGGGGAGATATCTCAGAGTGTAAGATCTTTCCATTGTTTGTTCTGTGCAAGGTACCATGCTAAGTTTTTTCTATTTATTTTGTTATTTAAGTCTCACATTCATTCAATAAATACTTTGGCACTATTTAGGGGCTGGAAATGTAATAAAGAGAAAGATAAATCCCTGCCCCTATGGTGCTTATAATCTGTTGAGAATAATAGACAATAAGTATGTACTATAAACTTAAGTAATACGTGCTCTAAAGAAAAAGAGAAGGAAGAGGCTGGAGAGTGACAGGTGGAAGACAATAGATCAGTATTACAATATGGCTTCATTGAGGAGGTAAGATCTCAATAAAGGCTGAAATTATTTTTTAAAGATTTTATCTATTTGAGAGAGAGTGAGCATGAGCAGGGAGGAGGAGCAGACTCCCCCACTGAGCAGGGATTCTGATGCCAGGCCCAATCCCAGAACCCTGGGATCATGACCTGAGCCAAAGGCAGGCACTTAACTGACTGAGCCACCTAGGTGCCCTAGAGACTGAAATTAAATGAGAAAGCAACGATGTGAGTATCTGGAGTAAGTGCATTCCAAGCTTAAGGAGCAACAAGGGCAAAATCCCTGAGGAAAGAATGAGTTTGAAGTGTATGAAGTAAAATATAAGGCCTGTATAGCTAGACTATGGAGAAAGATCAGGAACTCCAACAGGGGCCAGGTCATATAGAACCTGGTAAGCTGTAGCAAAGCACTCAGATTTTATTCTGAGTGTTTTGAAGATCTGATTTACATTTTACTGATGTAGGTGTGAAGAATAGACTAGAGACCGAGAATGACAACAGAACCACCAGTTAGGAGGCCACTTGGTCATGCAAGGGAAAGAGATGGTGGTATGCTCTGGGGTAGAGGCGGAGATAATGGACAGATTTGGGATATGTTTTAAAGTCTCAGTTGATGGCAACTCCATCTCTCTGTTCAGTCTGGAAAACTCGGAGCCATCGTTTTAAAAAATTTTTTTGGTCACACCTGACATCCAATTCTTTTATTTTTTAATATTTATTCATGAGAGACACACAGAGAAGCAGAGACATAGAGGGAGAAGCAGGCTTCCCATGGGAAGCCCGATGCAGGACTCAATCCCAGGGCCAGGATCATGCCCTGAGCCAAAGGCAAATGCCCAACCGCTGAGCCACCCAGGCATCCCTGACATCCAATTATTTATAAGACCTGCTGGTTCCATTTCAAACATATCCAGAAACCACTCCTTTTCACCGCCTCCAATACTATTGACCCTGGTCTGAGTCACCAACACTTGCTAACATGTCTCCCTGCTTCTGCCATTCCTCCCCGCCCTGAGCTCCACAGTTTATTCTCATCTCAGCATCCAAAGTCATCCTTTTAAGATGTAAGTCAGGTCATGTCACTGCTCTGGTCAAAACCTTTAATGGGGATGCGTGGGTGGCTCAGGTCATGATCACTAGGTCCTGGAATAGAGTCCCATGTCAGGACCCCTGCTCAGTGGGGAGTCAGCTTTTCCCTCTCCCTCTGACTCTCCCCCAGCTTGTGCTCTCTCTCTCTCTCTCAAATAAATCTAAAATCATAACAAAAACCCTTGTAATGACTTTCTGTTTTAGTCAAGGGTAGAAGCCAAATTCTTCAGATGACCTACAAGACCCTTCCCAATCCAGACCCTGCTTTGCTTCTCTGTTCACCTCTCCAACAATCTATTCTCACACTGGTCCATCCACACTGTCCTTGCCGTTTGTTCCTCATTTTATACCAAGTACACTTCTGATATAGAGCATTGCTCTAGCTATTCCTTCTGCCAGCAAGGCTCCTCTCCTGGAAACCCATGCAGCCAAAACTCTCACCTCCTTCAAGGTGAATTTCACTTCACTGAGGCTTCATAGTTTATACTACAACCTGCCCTCTTGGTACTTTTACCTTGACCTGTATTTTCTTTTTTCCATGGCATTCTCTCTCCTACTGGAAATGTGAGCAGAGGTCTTTATTTTATTCACTGAGCCCAAGAGCCTAGAAGAGTGTCTGGCATATACCATGTACTTAAACATGTTTTTTGAATAAAGTAGACATGGCTTGCTGATGAGGGGGAATGGAGAGAGTGAATGACCTTTCAGTTTGGGCTCAAGTAAGTAAATGAAAGGTGGTTTCTTTTTTTCCCTTCAAATATGTTATTTATTTGACAGAGTGCACAAGCAGGGGGAGTGGAAGAGGTTGGAGAAGCAGGGTCTCCACTCAGCAGGGAGTGGGATGCCGGGCTGGATCCCAGGCCAGAGCAGAAGGCAGACACCCAACCACTCACCACCCAGGTCCCCCAATGATGTGATTTATTGGTGGGAAATCTGGAAGAGACACAGGGTTAAGGAATAAAAACAAGAGCTCAGTTTTGCAAATATTAATTTGAGATATTTTATTAGAGATCTGAGAGAGGATGTTCATTAAGCAGTTGGATTTGTGAGCCTGAAGCTTAGGGCAGAAATTGGTGTCCTGAGACATCCAGAGATCTTCGTCAGTTATGAATGGTATTGAAGGTCATGAGACATAGGTGATAAAGTCTAGATAGAAAAGAAGGTCAAAGAATGTGACCTAAAACATTTAGACATAGAGAAGCCAGAAAGGAGGGAGAGGGAGCAACCACGAAATGGAAGGGGAACCTGCAGAGAGCAGTGTCCCTGAAAAAAAAAAAAAAAGTGGGAGTGAGCATCTGCATCAAATGCCACTGGGAAAGTAAGATAAGGACAGAGAATTGGCCTCCTATCTGTTGACCTTGCCAAGGAAGGACTCAGGCAATGGTAGGGACAAGAGCACGATCAGAGTGGTTTAAGGAGTGAACGGGAGCTGAGAGAACTATGGGAGCCTCTTGCTCCCACATCTATTCCGTGGTATAGTTAGACGTGAACCCAAATCTTGATTGTGGTGGTGGTTTAATGGCTGTACACACGCCAAGACTTTGATCAAAGTGTACATTTTGCCTGTCGATTTATTGCGAGTGAGTCTATCGCGTAGCAATCATACCTCCGGACAACGGTTAACTACCCACCACCGCCTCCACAAGTGAACCCGGGCGTCACCACACTGTTGGGCTACAGCTCACCTTTACGACTCTACGCCTGACCGCCTTGCGACGTATCAACACCAGGCCCGTTCCTAGTCTTTCTGCTCCTAACTAACCACTTAAAATACAAGAGCAAGCAAAACAAGCATTCCTCTTCTCCTTCGTCCTAGTCCTAAATTACTATGTTCGGTACTCGGCGACGCAACGTCATCGAGTCACGACCCAATATTCCCAGAAAGCCCACGGCGCCGTGCGGACGTCCTACCGCGGCGCACGCTGGCCCCGCCCCGCGGCCGCGGGCACGCCCCCGAGGTGACGCGCCGAGCGCACGTGCGCCGCGCGGGACAGGGCCGGCGGCGGCGGAGTGGAGAGCCCGCCCCCTCCGGACCCGACGCTGCCGGAAGCGGAAATAGCGCCCGGCGTCCCCGGGGTACCTGTAACTGCCACCGCGATGCCGAAGGGACCTAGGCAGCAGCCGCCGGAGCCCGAGTGGATCGGGGACGGAGAGAGTACGAGCCCGACCGGTGAGGCTGATAGGCAGGGAACCAACGGGAGAGAAAAGGGAGAAGAGAGTGCGCGTATTTTAGAAGTGGGTCACGGGGTGTGAGGACGGGGGGGGGGCGACTGCGCATGCGTGCAGTGGTGCCCGAGGGTGGAGGATGGAGAGAAGTTAAAGGTTGAGGAGGTAGCGTGGAATGTTGTAGAGAAGTCATGCAATGGTGCCCGAGGCGGGGGGCAGGTCGTGATGGGGGGCAAGAGTTGGCCCAGGCTGGAGCGAGTTGGGTGGCAGCGAAAGAAAGCGCCGGGCTATGGCGCACGAGTTTCAGTGGGACCGGACAAGAGGCGACGAAAAGCATATGGTGCCGCGGGAGAGGGGAGAATTGAGAAAGACCTCCTTTCTTCTTTGTTGGACGTGTTCCCCACCACACTGTATCCACACCACAGGAACTTGTCGGCTGTGCCTCGGTACCCCCACCCACACCCCTTCAGGAGCCAGAGGAGGGCTCCCTCTTGAGCTCCTGCGTAGTACATGTCAGGCTCATCTGCAGCAAGAGCATAGTGTAGCTACTGGGTGTTGGAATGAAGGTTAAGCTGTGAATGGAATGTTTGTTGAGTAGCTGCCTGAAATTAAGCACCATGTATACTGTGGTTAGGAGAGAGAGAAAAAACATGAAGACATCCTCCCAAATTTGAAGGCACTTCAAGGGGAGAGAAAAGGGATACAAACAGTTATAGTGGGTACACAGTGACTAAGTTTACGAGCATTTACTGGGTGCCTGTTGTATAACTGGTGCTGTGTAGAGAACTGGGAACGTAGAGATAAAAAATAAGACTTGCCCCAAAGGGGCATGGAGTTTAGTGGAAGGGACAGCATTAATCAGAAAGTGGTCGACAGTGATGAATGTGGTTGAGAATGCTATGAGACTACAGCAGCGAGAAGCATCTACTCAGGGTAGGAATGTCAACAAAGCCTCCCAGAAATATGTGGTAGCTGAGTTGATTCTGGAAGTCAGGATTAGTTAGCCAAGGGAGGAGCATTCTAAGCAGAGGAAGAAGTTTGTGCAAAGGTAAAAACTAGGTGATCCTGGCTGGTTCCAATATTGGGTGACTAATGTGATGAGGTTAGAAAGATGTTCAGGAGACAAATAATAAGGTTTTATACACTATTCCAAAGGCTTTAATCCTGAAGACATTAAGGAAGGACTTTTTTATGTGCTTAATGATTGGATCGGCTCATCCTGACAATACTGAGCAGTGGAGAATGGCTTGAATTGGTCAAGATTGGAGACAGGATGACTGTGTAAGAGGCTCTGGCAATGATCTAAGTGAGAAGCAGTAAGAAAGTAAGCCAAGATAGTGGAGACCAAAGAGTTATTGAGGAAATGGCATTGAGCAGGTCTGATAACTGAATGAAGGAAGAAGAGCTTAAAGATGACACTCGAGTAACTCAGAGGGTCGTAGACTATTGCTTGAAATCAGAAGTGGGTGGTAGGGTGGGGAATGGGAAGTGATAAGGTCAGCTTTTGATTGCCAATTTGGGGATTTCTGGAGAACTTCTTTTTTTTTTTTTTTTTTTTATTTTTTATTTATGATAGTCACACAGTGAGAGAGAGAGAGAGGCAGAGACACAGGCAGAGGGAGAAGCAGGCTCCATGCACCGGGAGCCTGACGTGGGATTCGATCCCGGGTCTCCAGGATCGCGCCCTGGGCCAAAGGCAAGCGCCAAACCGCTGCGCCACCCAGGGATCCCTGGAGAACTTCTAAGAGTAGGTGGGAGGAAGAGAGATCTTAGGCTACAAAGTAAAAAACCACAAGCATGCTGTTGTAACGTTGAATGCAAAGGAGTCTGCTAGGGAGAGTATGCAGATTAAAGCCAAAGGAGGGGACGCTTGGATGGTTCAGCAGTTAAGTTCTGCTTTTGGCCCAGGGCATGATCCAGGGGTCCCGGGATTGAGTCCCACATTGGGTTCCCTGCATGGAGCCTGCTTCTCCCTCTGCCTGTGTCTCTGCCTCTCTCAATGTGTCTCTCATGAATAAAAAAATAAATCTTGGGATCCCTGGGTGGCGCAGCGGTTTGGCGCCTGCCTTTGGCTCAGGGCGCGATCCTGGAGACCCGGGATCAAATCCCATATCGGGCTCCCGGTGCATGGAGCCTGCTTCTCCCTCTGCCTGTGTCTCTGCCTCTCTCTCTCTGTGTGACTATCATAAATAAATAAATTTAAAAAAAAAGATTTATAAAAAAAAAATAAATCTTAAAAAAAAAAAGACTCTTTCCTCTCTCTCTGCTTCTACTCCTATACTCTCTTTCTCTAAAATTAAGAAATAAAATCTTTTTTTACAGAGAGAGAGGCAGAGACATAGGCAGAGGGAGAAGCAGGGAGCCTGCATGGGACTCGATCTCAGGACCCCGGGATCATAACCCTGAGCCAAAGGCAGATGTTCAACCACTGAACCATCTGGGCATCCCTAAATAAAATCTTTGAAACAACAACAACAAAAAAGTCTTTAGGATTAAACTCTTTAGAGAATAGCTTATAGAACTTTTCATTACTTCTTCAACACTTCTTTTCAGCTTATTCACACTAGTCACCCAATGTGGGAATCAGATTTTGAAATGTGTTCTGGATGGAAGACACAGATTAAGCAAAAACAGACTACGTGTGTCTGGGACTTAATCAGGGAGCAAGGAGAGGTCAGTGTCCAGAACATAGGTGTGGGTAGAGAAACAGATACAGCAGAAAAGAGGATAGGACCCTTTAGTTTGTGAAGCCTTACATTACAGGGAGTGTCCTTTGATAACTCCAGTTTTCGGCACAGTAGATGGTCAGTAAAACTTCCCTGAATAATTGATTACTATGGACTATATCAAGTTTTAGACTAAAAATACTTAATGTGAGGGGTGCCTGGCTGTCTCAGTTGGTAGAGAATGTGATTCTTGATCTCAGGATCAAGAGATCAAGCCTCACGTTGGGCATGGAGCCTCCCTAAAAAAGAAATGAAAAGAAAAATACTAACGTGGCAGGTAGCAGAAAGCTACTTATTTGTTTATTTTAAACTAAATGATTATCAGAGTGCTTCTGCATAGAGTTGGATAGCAGTTGGTGGATGGGGTGGTTAAGAGGGGAATATGATGGTACATAGACCTGTACAGGAAAAGAAGTCGTGAGGCTGCTGGTGCCTCCCTTCTGATGGGGGCAGGGAGAAGAGGAGTTAGACATAGTCCCCTACCTTCAAGGAATCAGGGTTGGATAGAAAGGAGCTGGAATTTGTTCAGATTTTTTTCAAGATTTTATTTATTTATTCATGAGAGACAGAGAGAGGCAGAGACACAGGTAGAGGGAGAAGCAGGCCCCATGCCAGAAGCCCGACGTGGGACTCGATCCCGGGTCTCCAGGATCATGCCCTGGGCTGAAGGCAGCACTAAACCACTGAGCCACCTGGGCTGCCCAAGTCAGATTTTATATAAGATTTCCCACTTTGTTCCATGGGAACGCAAGCTAAACAGTATGACAGGTCACTCTCTGGGATGAAAGATGAACGTACCAACAGTTAAGTACAATGCAGTGTGATTTATGCTAGAATGTTAATTTGAGCAGCGCAGGTGGAGCAGAGTTCCAGGTATTCATTTACTTACCAGACCACTCTGTTTACATGGTCTGTGCTTTTCACAAATGACATTTGGGAAACTGAATGTGTGGTATCTCTCGTACTTTTCCCTCATGGGTGGCAGGGGTGGGGAGAGGGCTTTTTTAGTGTATCCTGAGCTGATAGTGGTACCACCAGCACAGCTAATTTTGCTAAGCTAAAAATACAGTAGTCAAAAACCAAACCGAGAAACAATAGGAATCATCTCTGAATACTCTGACTACTTACTTCCCATTCCCACTTCTGTCTTCACCTTGTGAATTCTACTTCTCCCTTCCACTGCTACCAGGGCACCATTGTCTTTTGTGGGACAGTACAAATGCCTAGGGAATGATAGAAAATAGTAAAATAGACTGGAGCCACTGAGAGCTTTGCAGGAGTGGCCATGCTGTTTTGGGATTTGTAGATAAGCATTCACAATGTCTGTTTAACCTTTTAGACAAAGTGGTGAAGAAGGGGAAGAAGGACAAAAAGACCAAAAAGACGGTGAGAAAATGAGGGTTGTCGGTAAGAAATGACCATGGATATTTCCAACCAAAATATGGCCATGTGGAGGAGGTGGGGGTTCTGGAGACGAAGGAAGGTGAGGGTGGACTGGAGGGTCAGTGGGCCTATGTGGGGGGGGGGGCTGGTCTCAGAGCCACATTTACCTGTATTTTACCTCCCTTTACAGTTCTTTGAGGAGCTGGCTATAGAAGATAAACAGGCTGGGGAAGAAGAGAAGGTGCTTAAGGAGAAGGAGCAACAGCAACAGCAGGTTCAAGTGTCAGGGGGTCCGCCAACCCTGTCCAGCTTACATTGTTTCGCTCGGCTTATGGGGAACTCTCTGGGGCAGAGATGCAGCAAGGGCCTGGGCTTCATTGTCTTACTCTCTTTTCCTTTCAGCAGCAAAAAAAGAAACGAGACACCCGAAAAAGCCGAAGGAAGAAGGATGTGGATGATGATGGAGAAGAAAAGGAGCTCATGGAGCGTCTTAAGAAGCTCTCTGTGCCAGCCAGTGATGAGGAGGATGAAGGTAAATGACCTGAGGGGAAATGGGTTCCCAAAATTCCTGAGTCATGAATAGTAAAGTGCCTTGTTCCTTGGTCTTTGAGTTGGATTAGACGGAGGAACCAGACATTATAATCATTTCCAACCTCATCTTCTCCCTTTGTTATTTCAGTCCCTGTCCCCATACCCCGAGGAGGGAAGAAAACTAAGGTAAGCCATCTGTGTGGTAAACAGAGACCCCAGGGTTGCAACCTTGACCATTCCACTGACTTCTCTGGCCATTCTATTCTCTAGGTTGGTAATGTTTTTGCAGCCCTGATTCAGGATCATAGTGAGGATGAGGAGGAAGAAGAAAAACATCCTCCTAAGCCTGCCAAGCTGGAGAAGAATCGGATCAATAAGGTGAAAGTGGCAGCCCTGCTGGTCACTCCCATCCCATGTAGCACCTTCTGGCCATGGTGTGGTAATTCCCTTGCTTTTTTTCCTCCTTTTTTTTCTTTCTTAAATTTGTAAGTTTAAAAATAAAATCTTAAAAGATATATAAGTAATCTCTACATCTAAGCGGGGCTTGCATTCACAAACCTGAGATCAAGAGTTATGCACTCCACTAACTGAAGAGGCCAGGCGCCTCTTCTTCTGCTTTTAAACTAGTTCCAGGGGCATGTGGGTGATTCAGTTGGGTAAACAGCCAACTCTTGATCTCAGCTTGGGTCATGAGTTCAAGTACCATGAGTTCAAGCCCCTCATTGGGTTCCACACTGGGCATGAATCCTGCCTAAAAATGAGTAAATAAACTAGTTTCTAGATCTGTCTTATTTACACTATCAAATCAGCTTTGTGATATCTGTTCTCATCATTCAGAAGTTTGTAATGATTCTGTGGGCTTTAGACTTAAAATCTGAAACAAAGGATCTTTGCTCTTCCTCTTGTACCCTTCTGCAAGGGAATTCTTGCAGAATTGGAATTGGAATTCTTCTTTGTGTGTGTTTATCAGCCTCTTCACTTCTCAGCATTCGTTTTTATGTCTCTTGAAGCATTTTTTTTTTTTTCTGGAGGCTGTTTTAAGTAATCTTTACATCCAACTTGGGGCTTGGACTTAAAACCCTAAGATCAGGGTGTCTGGGTGGCTCAGCAGTTGAGGGTGATCCCGGAGTCGCATGATCCTGGAGTCCCAGGATCGAGTCCTACATCGGGCTCCTTGCATGGAGCTGGCTTCTCTCTCTGCCTGTGTCTCTGCCTCTCTCTCTTTGTCTCTCATGAATAAATAAAGTGTTAAAAAAAAAAAAAACCCTAAACAAAAACCTGGGATCAGTCGCATGCTCCATCAGGTAAGGCAGCCAGTTGCCAGGGAGCCATTTTTTGTTCTTACACTATGTCATCTTCCCTCTTTAGAATGCCTTTTTCAAGCTCATATCCATTATCTGCTCTCAAGATTTGCCCTCTCAGGAAGCCTTGTAGTGCTAGTGCCACCCACCCACATTGCTCACTTTCCTGACTCAGTCCCTTAGCTTTGCTAACATCAATTACTAATTTCTTCACTGTTTCATTTCAAGCTGGATGCTAGGATTTTCCTAGATCTTTTTTCCTGAGTAGGACTTGGTAATACTTAATTCCTAGTTCTAGGCTTCCTAGAAATGCTTAGTAAACAACAAAGTAGTAAATTAACTTTGTATATGTGTGTGTGTGTGTCTGTGTGTGTGTTCTCCAGGCTGTATCCGAGGAACAGCAGCCTGGGTTGAAGGGCAGAAAGGGAAAGGAAGAGAAATCAAAGGGGAAGGCCAAGGTATTGGCAAGTATTGGCAGGAGGAGGTGCTGGGGCTCAGGAATTAGAAAATTTCATCAGACCTGCTGTCTTCCCTATTAGCCTCATAATAAATTTGCTGCTCTGGACAATGAAGAGGAGGAGGATGAAGAAGAAATAACAAAAGAAAAGGAGCCACCCAGACAAGGGAAGGAGAAGGCCAAGAAGGCAGAGCAGGTGTATATTTTGGTGTTGGGGGAAGCAGGAGTTCTGTAAAGGGCCACAGAATAATTTATAGCTTTGGGGACCACATGCAATCTCTAATACGTATCCTTTTATTTTAAAATGACTCTTTGAAAGTATAAAACCATTCTTAGCTCGTGGGCCATATAAAAATAGGCATCAAACAATGGAATATTCCTCAGCCATTAGAAACGACAAATACCCACCATTTGCTTCGACATGGATGGAACTGGAGGGTATTATGCTGAGTGAACTAAATCAATCGGAGAAGGACAACATTATATGGTCTCATTGGGGAATATAAAAAATAGTGAAAGGGAATAAAGGGGAAAGGAGAAAAAATGAGTGGGAAATATCAGAAAGGGAGACAGAACATGAGAGACTCCTAACTCTGGGAAAGGAGCTAGGGGTGGTGGAAGGGGAGGTGGGCGGGGGGTGGGGGTGACGGTGACGGGCCCTGAGGGGGACACTTGACGGGATGAGCACTGGGTGTTATTCTATATGTTGGCAAATTGAACACCAATAAGAAATAAATTTATATAAAAAAAATAGGCATCAAGTGAAATCTGGCCCATGGCCCATTCACCTCCTGATTCAGAGAGGAAAGGACCCTGGTGTTAGCCTCAGATGATCTGGGTTCTGGCTCTGCCAGTCACCAGCAGTGTGACTTTTTCACCTCGAGGTATATTATCTGTAAGATCTAATGCCCTCTGAGGTCCCTGCACCTCTAGCACTTTCTAATTCTGGATTCAGTTAGGTTTCTCAGTGCTCTGAGTGTTTCTGGACCTTTTTTTTTTTTTTTTTTTTTTTTGCATGTTAGCATATAAGCCACAGAAACTCACTGAACTCACTGATACATGAAGAAAACCTGTTTCATTTATTCCCCCTTCCCCTAGTGGTATAGGTAGTTAATTTGTAGATACGTAGAATTGTTATATTTTATACATACTTGTTTATACTATTTGTCATATACCATTGCTAGCAGCAGAAGTGGCTGAAGGACTCCAGGGAGCCCAGGGGTTAGTGTGTGAGAGAGAGAGTACCCAACAAGATATTTCAGGACTCTGGGTGGAGAAGGGATGAGCTATGTGCCTGGATGAATGACATGAAATCTGAGTTCTAGAAGGGATCTTTTGTTTTTCATGACTGCCTGGTTCTCACAGTGTTCAGAGGAAGAAGAAGGAGAAGATGAAGAGGAGGAAGGGGAGTCTAAGGCTGATGATCCTTATGCTCACCTTAGCAAAAAGGAGAAGAAAAAGCTAAAGAAACAGGTAAGACCTTGGTCAAGGTTAGGAACATTTGATTTTTTTTTAATATTTTGAAAAAAAAAAAAAAAATTCCGGTGAGGGTGTTGGTGCGCCTGGCTGGCTCAGTCTTGGCATGTGACTCTTGATCTTGGGGTTGTAATTTCAAGCCCCACATTGGTTACTTAAAGTCTTTCACGTGATGTGATGAGCACTGGGTGTCATACTATATGTTGGGAAATTTAAAAAATAAATTTTTTTTTTAAGATTTTATTTATTTATTTATGAGAGATACACAGGCAGAGGGAGAAGCAGGCTCCCTCCAGGAAGCCTGATATGGGACTCGATCCCAGGACCCTGGGATCACGACCCTAGCCAAAGGCAGCTGCTCAACCACTGAGCCATCCAGGTGCTCCAAAAAATAAAATCTTTAAAATTTTTTTTCAGCTAAGGGACATCTGAATTTGGAGGGCAAGAAAGAGAGCTTTGGGGGACACTGCAAGAAAAACAATTAAAATAAGGAAAGAATTGTATCGTTAGCTCTTTTCTTTTCTTTCTTTCTTTCTTTCTTTCTTTCTTTCTTTCTTTCTTTCTTTCTTTCTTTCTTTCTTTCTTTCTTTAAGACTTTCTCAAATACATAAAGAGAGTGAGAGAACAGAGAGAGAGGAAGGGAGCCTGATGTGGGTCTGGATCATAACCCAGAGATCATAATCTGAGCTGAAGGCAGGTGCTTAACAGACTAAGCCACCCAGGCGCCCTGTTAACTTTTTCTTGCTGTCTATTGATAAATGGCTCTGTTTGTGACAGGTAATTGACAGACAGTGACCTCATATGTGGCTTTTGCTTCCTTCTCAGATGGAGTATGAGCGCCAGGTGGCTTCATTAAAAGCAGCCAATGCTGCTGAAAATGATTTCTCTGTGTCCCAAGCGGAGGTGTCCTCCCGCCAAGCCATGTTAGAAAATGCATCTGACATTAAGGTAAGGTCTGAGGGGCCCCTCCCAACCATTTTGCTCAGGGAAGCACCACCTTTTCCTGAGGCGGCCGTTGCAGCCAAGAAAGTAAACTATGAGTGGTTTAGTCCACTGGAAGACAGCTTGGAGGCGCATTCCATACCTTGAGTTCTGTCAGCTTCAGTGAGAAAGTAGGAAAACCAACAGAAGTAGAGGGATCCACCCTTGGAGGTGAAGTAAAATGGGCTAGACTGGCTTAGAATTTGGGAGATGCCAATTCAAAGTAGTGAACAGGAAGGAGACCAGTATGGTAAGAGGAGCGTCATGCTGGAGCTGTCTGTTAGAAGCTTCCCAGCACTTAGGAAGTTATGGCTGCTGTGTGGGAGCGGGGCTCTTGTGTACTTGTTCCTTCCCTCTGCTTCCCTGATGACTGCAGCTGGAGAAGTTCAGCATCTCGGCCCATGGCAAGGAGTTATTTGTCAACGCAGACCTATACATTGTAGCCGGCCGCCGCTACGGACTAGTGGGACCCAATGGGTGAGGAGAGGGCTGAAGCTATAAAGGGGAAGGAGCTGGAAGGAAAAGAAGAGATTTCTCAGGGGTGTCCTGGTCCCAATAGTTCTCATTCCCCAGGAAGGGCAAGACCACTCTCCTCAAGCATATCTCCAACCGAGCCTTGAGCATCCCTCCCAACATCGACGTGCTGCTGTGTGAGCAGGGTGAGGCCAGTGGTGGGATGCATTTGTGGGGTCTGAGGGATGGGCAGTGGGGGTAGAAGAGTCAACTGACAGTAGAAGAAATTGTGGTTATGGAGTGAGAAACGTTTGGGCAGGGGGCAGGGATTGGGGACAGAGATGGGTGCCAACGAGAGGAGATCTAGAGAATATTATATGTGGAACAAGTACAAAGAGTTAGGCAAGGCCAGGCAAACCAGAAGTAGAGCTGAAGGAGAGAAGGAATGGGAGTCTTGGCTCTCCAGGCGACCTGTCTGTCCTTGCCTTCCCCTCAGAGGTGGTAGCAGATGAGACGCCGGCCGTGCAGGCTGTTCTTCGAGCTGATACCAAGCGACTGAAGCTGCTGGAAGAAGAGCGTCGGCTCCAGAGGCAGCTGGAGCAGGGAGATGACACAGCTGCTGAGAGGCTAGAGAAGGTAGAGGAGATGGCGCAGGGGACATGGGCTGAGACTTGGGAGTTCCTAGAACCTCCAGACATGTGTCCTCTTCTCCCTCCTCCAGGTATATGAAGAATTGCGGGCGACCGGGGCAGCAGCTGCAGAGGCCAAAGCCCGGCGGATCTTGGCCGGTCTGGGCTTCGACCCTGAAATGCAGAATCGGCCCACACAGAAGTTCTCGGGGGGCTGGCGCATGCGTGTCTCCCTGGCCAGGTGGGCAACCCACGTCACCACCCTCCTCTTTCCAGCCTCCATCTACTGGGAGGCTTTCCCTTCTCCGTGTTTTAGGGCTAGTAGGGAGTTGCAGGGCTTCCTGCTTTCTTCTGTATCATCTGCATTGTCAAACTCAAGATCTTTCCTCCCTACCTGGTGGTATATTTTCATCGACATGTCCTGCATAGGAGCTTCTCTGAGGAGAGATTGGAAAGGAGTGTTCATGGTCTCTTACCAGAGGCTTCTGTGGGGTTTTCTGAGCAAGGATCTTGCTAGCCCTGATCCTATATTTTGCTGCCCCACCCTCTAGGGCGCTGTTCATGGAACCGACACTGCTGATGTTGGATGAGCCCACTAACCACCTGGACCTCAATGCTGTCATCTGGCTCAATAAGTACATCACCCTTGATTATAGTTTTGGCATCATGGGTTCCCATTCTGTCTTTACGATCTAGCCCTTCCTCTCTTCCTCCCTTTTTTTTTGTTTGTTTGTTTGTCTGCTTCTCTGACTTAACCCTAACCTGACCATTGTGATATGTTCACACTCTTTTCTAAAACCCAGCTACCTCCAGGGCTGGCGGAAGACATTGCTCATCGTCTCCCATGACCAGGGCTTCCTCGATGATGTCTGCACCGATATTATCCATCTTGATGCCCAGCGGCTCCATTACTATCGGGGCAATTACAGTAAGTGAGATCATCTTTAGGGGGAAAAAAGAGACAAGGCTTCGAGAAAAGGCCTTATTTAGAGGGAAGACTGGTAGGGATGCAGTGATAAGTTAAATCTCCGGAGTCTAGGCAGTGATGCCCACCTCTGTCCTCACTGGTCCTGGTTGTCCCTCTGCTGGGGAGAGAGACAACCGTTGATGCCCATCCTCCTCGTCTGCTGCAGTGACCTTCAAGAAGATGTATCAGCAGAAGCAGAAAGAACTGCTGAAGCAGTATGAGAAGCAGGAGAAAAAGCTGAAGGAGCTAAAGGCAGGTGGCAAGTCCACCAAGCAGGCGGTGAGCACCTGGGGGTCTTCCTTTCCTGGAGGGCTTTTCTCAGTACAGAGAAAGAGGGGGCTCTTTCTAGAGGGGCACCACCCTCCATTTCAGGGACCGCTGTGAACAGTGAAAATTTCTCCTTTTCTCCTTTCTCTCCAGGAAAAGCAAACAAAGGAAGCCCTGACGCGGAAGCAGCAGAAATGCCGGCGGAAAAACCAGGACGAGGACTCACAAGAGGCTCCTGAGCTGCTGAAGCGCCCCAAGGAGTACACTGTGCGCTTCACTTTCCCTGACCCCCCACCACTCAGCCCTCCTGTGTTGGGTCTGCACGGTGAGTGGCTGCAGACCCCAACAGTGCTGGGTGGAAGCGTGTGCACCCCATGTCCTCCATCCAGCATGGGATCTATTTCTTTTCTCCCAAGGCCGGGACCTTCAGGGTGACTGAAAAGAAAGTGAATCTTTTTTTTTTTTTTCCCTGCTTCTCAGGTGTGACGTTTGGCTATGAGGGGCAGAAACCACTCTTCAAGAATCTGGATTTTGGCATTGACATGGATTCAAGGAGTGAGTGTCGAGTGCTTGGGGATGTGAAGCTGGACTGCAGGGACAATTTTGGGGACTTCTGATTACCTGTCTTCCTCCTTGCAGTCTGCATTGTGGGCCCTAACGGCGTGGGGAAGAGCACCCTGCTCCTGCTACTGACGGGCAAGCTGACACCAGTAAGTCCTGGAGCCAGGCCAGGAGAGCATGACAGCTGTGAAAAGGCGGCTGTTCACCAGATGCTAGAATCAGGCAGCCCCCTTCTGTGCTGAAGATTTATTTTTTTTTTTAATTTTTATTTATTTATTTATTTATTTATTTATTTATTTATTTATTCATTCATTCATTCATTCATTCATTCATTCATTTATTTATTTATTTATTTATTTATTTATTTATGACAGTCACACAGATAGATAGAGAGAGGCAGAGACACAGGCAGAGGGAGAAGCAGGCTCCATGCACCGGGAGCCTGACGTGGGATTCGATCCCGGGTCTCCAGGATCGCGCCCTGGGCCAAAGGCCGGCGCTAAACCGCTGCGCCACCCAGGGATCCCTGTGCTGAAGATTTAAATACAGAACTCACCACAGATGACTCATTTCCCTAAGAGGTGTTGTAGAAGAGAGTGCTTGTAGATCAGTTGGGGGAGGGAAGCAGGTAGAAGAGGGGTTGGACTGGGGGTATCCCTCCCTCACATGTGCTTTGGTTATACGAGAAACATAAGTCTGTTATAGAATGCTTAGAAATTGTGTAAGAAAATTCTAGAGGTCATTGGTCTTAATTTTGGTGCATTGCCTTCCCCTTTGGTTCTGCAAATGTTAAAAAAATTATATATATATATAATATATATATATATATATAATTTTTTTAACAGAAATGGGCTCTCAGATTGTTTTATAGCCAGTTCTTTCAGATAATGTACATTGAGAATTTTTACATGCCAGTAATTATCCATGTATGTTCATGTTTTTGTGAATTTACTATGACTTATTTGATGTCAGTCACTTAAGTTATTTTTCACTGAAGGTCGGTTGTAAATATTCTTATGGTATGTGTTCGTGGATGTAGTTTTTTCTTACGATATACTGCCTATAATCACTCTTAGGACTTTTACAACGACATATTACCATACAGTGCTTTAGATTGGGTGTAGCCCTCTTTACTCCCTCTAGGAAAGTGTTGAGAATAGAGCCCTTTTCTTCACACACCACATTGCTAGAGCCTCTCACAAACTGTCTCTTAATCCCCATCTGAGGCAGAACTGTGAAAATGATGCCATTGGTGGGTCTTGCTGGGTGGGAAGGGGGTCGTCTTTGTCTGTGGTCCCTTCCCTCCTGGTTCTCAATCTGTGTTTTGTGTGTCTCCTCTTCATTCGTCTGTCATTCCCCTTTGGCTCTGTACTATTCTCCTTTCCTGGGTGTGCCTTTGTCACATTAGGGAGAACATCTGGGTTCCCTTTCTTGCATGGACTTATTCCCAGTCCAGTTCTAGTATTTGTCTCCCTTTCAGAAAAGTTGGGGTGTGGAGCAGGACACTGTCTCCCCTTTCCCTTATCTTATCACTTGCCTTTTCCTTACAGACGCGTGGAGAAATGAGAAAGAACCACCGGCTGGTAAGTTAGCTTTGGGAATTAGGGAATAAAGAGTCTGATAGAGGAAATATGATTTTCACAAACCACCTCCCTCTCTTGGGCAGAAAATTGGCTTCTTCAACCAGCAGTATGCAGAGCAGCTGCGCATGGAGGAGACACCCACTGAGTACCTGCAGCGGGGCTTCAATCTGCCCTACCAGGATGCCCGGAAGTGCCTGGGCCGCTTTGGCCTTGAGAGTCACGCCCACACCATCCAGATCTGCAAACTCTCTGGTACCACTGTAGGGGGCTAGGGAAGATGTCCTTCTCCTTAATTTTCATCTCCAGACTGTACCTAGAGTCAGAAGAGAAGAAGAGCTAGGACTTGGGGAAACTCTGCACACACATGTTCAGTTTACCTTCAGAAATCTAAGGCAGTCAAGTGTGATGGCCCTCCTCTTCCTTTGCTACAGGTGGGCAAAAAGCCCGAGTTGTGTTTGCTGAGCTGGCTTGTAGGGAGCCTGATGTCCTCATCTTGGTGAGTGAGCTGGACTGCAAGAGGGGCTAAAGGTGACAGTATTGGAAGGAATTGTAACGCTTGGTCATGGAATGTCTCCTCTGTAGGATGAACCCACCAATAACTTGGACATCGAATCTATTGATGCTCTTGGGGAAGCCATCAATGAATACAAGGGCGGTAAGTTGGCTCAGGATGCAGACTCCTCTTTGCCTTGGGGACCAGACTGTTGTGTCCCTTTGGCCAGGGCTCCCTTCTTTCAGGCTCTGATTGCCCTCTACCTCTTTCCTGCCTGCCCTCCATTCTCTCATCTTTTTTCAAAGCTGTGATTGTCGTCAGCCACGATGCCCGACTCATCACAGAAACCAACTGTCAGCTGTGGGTGGTGGAGGAGCAGAGTGTTAGCCAGATCGATGGTGACTTCGAGGACTACAAACGAGAGGTGTTGGAGGCCCTTGGTGAAGTCATGGTCAACAGACCCCGAGAGTGAGTTTTCCTTCCTGGAAGTCTCCTGAAAAACAAGCTTGTGTGGCCTAGAAGTCCCCTTTTGTCTCCCTTTCTCCTCTTGGAAGCCTTCCTCTGGCCTGCAGCTGACCCAGCAGCTATTCAGGCACAGGAAGGCAGAGCATGGTCTTGACGTGACCAGGGTACCACTTTGATTGGTTCTTTCTCTCTGAAAGACTGTGTGTTTCAATTTTCTTCAGGTAACTGAGCTGGCCTTATCTTTGACATCCTTCCATATACACAGAGGTGACCTTCATTGTTGTGGGCTCCAACCAGCCAAGCTTAAGTAGCCAGTTGTTTCGAGACTCTCTTATCAGTAAGAACCCTGCCTCTGGTCCACCTGAAAGCTTCAGGCCCATCTGGCCTCCTGGTCTTTGAGTGGTGCTTCTCTTTTCTGGTGGATTTAATGTTGACTTACTCATACAAATAGCTGCTGCAGCTCAGTGCTAAAGGCACGTTCTGAGGCCTGTGCTTATCACCCAGTCCAGGGTTTGGTGCCTGCAGTCACTTGTCTAGCTGGGGACTTGGGGACAGGAAAGAATGGACACTCAGCTTGAATCTCCCTTTACAAGGGGAAGAAATAAAGGAAAGGAGTTGTTGCCGCCCTATCACTGTTTGGAGATTTGTGGGAGTTGGGACTGTTCTCAGTGTTGATTTGCTCTGTTCCATTTGCTAGCAGCATTCAGTATCCACTCTTCCCCACTAATACAATGGCTCCACCTTGTAGTCTTCATGCATTTTAGATGGTGCTTGTTTAAGGAGTCTCCCTCCCTTCCTCCAGCCCTTCAGACAGGAAGGGAAAGGGGTTCATCCCTTTCATCTGGGACTCCTGGGCTTCTCATTGTCCAAGCTCTGCCCTGTGGTCAGGGATCACAGTACTGATCCTCTCAGAAATTCCTAAATCAACCGTCCTGTACAAACAACACTGGGGTATAAAAAAGGAAAAGACAAAGTCTACCTCATCAATAGTCTAGCTACACAAGACTTAGAAAATGAGACATCAGCCTAAGGGTAATTTGGTTAATTGCCAATTTGTGGTACTCTAGATTCTATAAGTTGCAATTTGCTCATAGAAGGGAAAGATTATCCAGAACTTGATTATTTGACAGGATCACTTCAGGGGCCTTTTGAAAAGGAAAAATTTGAATAGTGAGAGAACAGGAAGCCATTTTTGGAATCTAGGAAAAGAGCAGATCTAAGTCTTGGAAAGAACAGACTGTTTGGGAGTTAATGAGAGAGCATAGCTGGTGTGGCCATTCCTAGAGTTAGATTGCAGAGATAGATTGGGAAAGTAACCAGTGGTGACTTGAGGTGATGATGGGGCTGTGGAAGCATATGGAGTGGACCCCATAACTTCTTGCAGGTGAGGTAACTAAATGCTGAACTAGGGTATGGGAGGGATGAGAGGGAAAGGTCAAAAGAGTTATAGGAGTTGGAGAGAATTCTAGAGGAGAATGATCTGAGGTATCCAGTTCTAGAGGGAATACAAGGCACTATTTTGGTTAAGACACTGAGTGTGGACATCTGTTTATGGGAAACTATAAAAATAATGGGCCCGAAGTACAGATTTTCTACTGGAAGTGCAGGTTTGGTGTGTAGAGAAGTGTTGTTAGGGAACATCTCAAATTAGGAACCATCCCTCTTAACGGAATTTTTTTTTTTTTAAGATTTTATTTATTTATTCATGAGACACCGAAAGATAGGCAGAGGGAGAAGCAGCCTCCATGCAGGGAGCCCCATGTGGGGCTCAAACCCCGGTTTTCAGGATCACACCCTGGGCCGAAGTCAGACGTTCAACCACTGAACCACCCAGGCGTACCTCTTAACGGAATTTGAGGGGGAAATAATCAGGATCTTGAACTAAAGCATCTGAATAAGATGTTCCATGTGAAGTAATTTCCACAGTTGTATGAAGTAACTCTTGTCACAGAGCAACGGGGACCAGGCTTCAGGTCCACTTACTAATGGCATGGTGTTGGTACCTTTTCCTCTTCTGTAAAATGAAGATGATAAAAAATACCTACCTTGTAGGGTTATTATTAAGGGATTAGATGTGCAGTTATTTTGTGAAGTGCTTTAAATTTCTGCTTTTGTTACATGTGTTTCATGTTACACTTTACACTTAAAATTTTCAGTTCACTAGTCTAGAGGATTCGTAAAATATGTAGGAATGTTATTTATAAAAGGAACACCAAAATTTTACATTTTAAGGTTTTGATCACTAATTTCACAAGTACTTCAGATGCTCCAAAACTGCTTCTGTCCATAGACACAAATTGTACTTTTTCATTCAATATACATGAAGGAATTATTAATCACTTAAATATGAGCAAAAGGTTGCTCCTTCTCACCCCAAAAAAGCAGCATAAATGCAATTGAATGCAGAAAGCACAAAGAAGGTGTGCCTGGATGGCTTGTCATTTGAGCCTTTGGCTCTTGATTTTGGCTCCCTTCATGATCTTAGGGGTTGGGAGGTTGAGCGCCATGTCTGGCTCTGCCCTCAGCAGAGTCTGCTTAGGATTCCCTCCTCTCTCTCTTTCTCTCCCTCCCTCCCTCCCTCCACCCATCCTGCTCACGCGTGCACAAGCATGCTCTCTCCCTCCCCGTGTCTCAAATCTTTTAAACACAGTTTATTTTTAAAGATTTTATTTATTTATTCATGAGAGAGACAGAAAGAGGCAGAGACACAGGCAGAGGAAGAAGCAGGCTCCATGCAGGGAGCCTGTCGTGGGACTGGATCGCGGGACTCCAGGATCAGTCACATCCTGGGCTGAAGGTGGCGCTAAACCACTGAGCCATCTGGGCTGCCACACAGTTTACGTGATACAGTATATATGGAAAACTCAAAGCCTGGAAAATGGGTTTCGTTAACAGAATTAAATATTCATAAACAACTTTTGTTATCTGTGAATTGTGTACTGTTGTATATAGTAAGTGCCGTAGAAGCGTTTTTGAAAAGCAGATTCTTCTGCACAGCTTCCTAATGAAGACTCCGAGGACCAAGACCCGCCCACGGTCCTCCGCCTTCAACAGAGACATTTGTTGCTTACATTGGCCCTTGTTTTGGTTTTGGTTTTGTTTTTGTAATCGTCGTTTATCTGACTTCAGTATCCTGAACATTTTCCCTCGTGTAAGATGTGGACAAGGTGACCGAAGCACAAGTTCTGGAGGAGCCTGGAGCCGGGATAGCACTGTGTTTTAGGAACACACAAGGGGTTTTTTGGGAGTAGTGTCAGTACGATTGGAGAAGTGAAATCCAGGAGAGAGCCTTGTGGCCATACAGCACTCGAGGAGGCCAAAGTTGCCTTTGTGTGGCTATGCTAAATGCAACTGAACACTTGAACTGGCTGTTTTCGGGTAGTGGTTTACAATGTGTCCAGGCCAGCAGCGTGAGCATCACCTGGAAGCCTGTTAGGGCAACGATAGGAACTTGAGTGCCTTTGGAGCATGTCAAAGGAAGCATGGTGCCAGGAAAGTAGAGGGCTCATCTTTAAATCATGTGGGTCAAGTTGACTTCTCAGGAAGTAATCTTAAAGCCAGAGCCTGAAGGTGGTGAAGGGACTAGGTGAGTGGGGAAGAAGAGCCCCCTAGGGAAGAAACCACCGTGTGCAGAGACCCTGAAGCTGGGAAGGGCGGAAGCAGAGGCCAGGACACTCCGAGCCTGTAAGCCTTGATGGGGAGTTAAGGTACAGTTTGGGGAGAAATAGGCGGCCACTGATCTCTACACAGTGGTAAGAATTGAGGTTTTCTCATTTTTACAAAATTCTGGTTTCTGGGTGGAGGACACAGGAAGATACCGAGAGAAGGGTTGGATACTGCCTTGGAAAGAGCCACCCTTCTTTCGGAAAGAAAAATTAGGTAGACTCAGATTTAGCTGAAGGCGAAATGGTGTCCCCATTGGATAGGGCTCGCTCAGGAGTTCTGGTGCTAGACAGGAGTTAGCTCTTGGCAAGCAGCAGTAGAGTTGCTGCTAGTGATTTCGTACGGAGCCAAGATGGTAGGATTTTGCATTTTTGCAACATTAGGTTTGCTGCTCGGGAGTAGGAATGGGAGAACTAGAACACTCATGATGAGCCAGAATTAGAGATGGAGCCGGTGTGCCTGGGGAGGGATTGGCAGAGAGGCTACAGCAGGAGGGCTATTTGGGGGTGAGGGAAATGAATGAGAAAGAACAGACCGGCTGAAATGGAGAGGTGCCTGTAGGGAGTTGGTGACGGTATGGATGGAGTGGGTCAGTGCCTGAAATGGAGGGGATGGTCAGCCTCCACCAAAAAAAAAATCTCAACAGGTTACTTTGGATTTTCGTGGAGAGTTTGAAGGAAAGATGATGGGTGAACTCATTTTTAAAATAGAAAAAACTTTGAGCCCTTTCAAGGTTCTGTGGCCTCTTAGTTTGGGTGCTCTCAGATCCTAAGTGCACAGAGCCACTTACAGTGGCTAAGCACTGAGTGCAGCCTCTGTGGGCAAAGGAAAAATAAAAGTAGCCCCATTGGCCTTGTTCATGTAAATGAGGCCCGTGAAATGTAGGTTATTGCCCTCCTGTGGCCAATTCTTGAAACTTGGTTGTACGGCAGTGTTTTCAGGGCTTTCCAATGGGCATCAGCACCTGGGAACTTGCTAGAAGCAAACTCTCAGGATCTCTCCCAGAACTACTGACCAGAGTATGTGCTGGACTCATTCCTCATGCCTTTTAAAAAGCCCCTCAGATGATTCTGATGAATGTTAAGAGTTTGAAAACTGGTGTGTTTTGTTTTGTTTTTTAATGTTTTAAGTAATCTCTAGGCCCAACATTGGGCTCCACCGCATGACCCCCAGATGGAGTCTCATGCTCTCCCCAGCCCCCCAGGTGCCCCTTAAGACCATTCTTCTGAACTCCTGCTCCCATAGCCCACCTTCCTCCCCAAAATGCACTCTAATTCCTAATGTCAGTAATAGCAGAAATTCCTATTTGGAGTTAATCCTATCCTTCTACATTCTGATCTCCAAAACCTGCCTCCCCAAGACGGAAACCCTGGATACCTGTCCTTAAGGAGCCAATGTCAGGCAAGTCGGCCTAGTAACGCCTGCCCTACAGAGCCACTTTTTGAGGGAATAGTAGCCTCAGCCTGGACTGTTCTTTCTCCACTGAGAAACGGAGCCACTGGTTTTTCCTTCCCCAGAAACTGCCTCATTTTCCCCCTTCCTCTCACTCACTGGAATTCCTTTCCTAAGCGACACCACAGGGATGGTAGGTTCAACTAGGGGTGAAGTCGGTGTCCGCTAACACCACCTGCAGCTCCAGCCATCTGAAAAGCTGCTCCCCTAGGCCCCAATGCTGTACAAAGGATGTCGACCCAAGGGACTTACTCTGTACCTGTGGTTCCTTATATTCAAAATACTTAACACCCACACTATCTCACAACAGAACTTCAGCTCCTCAAAGGACTAAAGATTCCATAGAGGTTTGTACTAATGTACTTAAAATAGAGGACAATGGCCGTTCTTGTTTAAACAGAGCCCAAACACACTAGGGGTTAAATAAGCTGCTTCTCTTTCCACTGTTTATTATTAATGTACAAAATATACAAAACCAAAAGAAAAAAAAAAACTCATCCCTCAAATCCATCGTGGCTCTAACACAAGACCCTGCACAAAAGCCAACCAATCCACTGTTTTCATAGAAAACAACTGATGCCAAAACCTGGGAAGGAGAGGGCTGGGGAAGGGTGCGTCAGCTTGCGGCACCCACCCAGGAAGGCACCTGGTGGGACTCAGAGGTGGCTGACAGGGCAAGGGAGCCAGAGGCCTCACACTGACAAGGTTCCAGGTGGGGGGCTGAGTATGCCAACTCCTGAAGGCAGTGCATGTAGTGTGACTTGTCAGGCCCAGCGTGCCGGGCAAATTGATGAATGGCTGGTCTCAATGAAGTGTTTTACAGTTTCCAGAATGAGCTGCAGGTGAGGGTGGACCACCACCACGTCTCACCTGTGCCAGCTGCAACTTCCACTGGCTGCAGGACATGAATTGGCCATCACTGGAACTAGCAGACCCATGGTGCAGACTTGGGTGTCCACAGGTTGCAAAGTCTGACTTGAGAAAGGACTCAATGTAAAAAGCCTGTGTCCAGGGAGAAGTGGGGATGATGTATTCCAGAACTCAAATCCAGCCTGATTGAGCCCTCTCAGTGCAGCGGGATATATAATACCCCTTTTTACCATCTCCCCACCCCATGAAGAATAATGAACTTGGCTGGGAGGATTTCATAAGTGCAGCTGATTCCGTATCAGTTGTGTGCATGTGGAGGACCCACAATAGGAGAGTAGAGGTGTTCTCCAGGATAACCAGCTTTAGGTTCTCAGGCATAAAGGGCAATACTGGAAAGGGGTTTGGGGCTATAGGGCCAATCTCAAAAACTGAAGCCAACCGGGTCTTCTCTTCAGCCGTCCAGGGTACAGAATGTATCCAGTCTCTCTCCTCCCCAGACTGGAGGAAAATATGTACATTGATGTGCACCAGTGATCACAAAACCCCCAGAAACCCAAGCAGGTGGGGACTGAGGGGCCGGCTCCTCATCAGCAGGGGACGGGACAGTGGGCCTCACAGAAGCCATAAGAGGGTAGAAGGAGCAAGGCTGCAGTCCATGGGGTGAGGGGGGGGGCAGAGGAGGCAGTCCCTAGGGCAGGGGGGGCCCATTGACACCCGGGTGGTAGAAGGCACAGTTGTTCTCATAGCGGCAATTGCCCTTCATCATGAAATGTCGGCACACAGGGCGGTTGGACATATCTGTGGGAACGATGGCAGAACAGTTAGAACACGGCTCAGAGGTCAATGCCACCCTTGCCTCCCCACCCCCACCCGGTCCATAGCACCCTGAAAACTAGCCTGCAGGGAGATACGGAATCTTATGGATTTGAGGCAACTGCCAGGCATGCTGAAAATAGGGGGACTTGTCTGGCCTACCACACCCCGGGGGGAGTGATGATGCTACCCCAAAACTTAAATGGAACACCAAAAGCCATACAATGAGCAGGAACCATTCTCACCTCCTCCATGGCTGTGGCCTCCATCGTGCCCTCGGTGGCCCCCTCCTCCGTGGCCAGAGCCATCATGACCACGGTGCTCATGAGGTGGTGGCCCTCGATGGTCATGGCCTCGGTGACTAGGGACATCATGAGGCCGGTGGCCATGGGGCCCCCCATGTCCAGGACCTTCATGGGGGCGATGTCCACCGCCAGCACCCATTCCTCCACCAGGACCTTCATGGGGGCGATGTCCACTGCCTCCACCCATGCCACCGCCAGGGCCTTCATGAGGACGATGGCCACTGCCACTGCCCATGCCACCACCAGGGCCTTCATGAGGACGATGTCCCCCACCTCCACCCATGCTACTGCCAGGGCCTTCATGGGGGCGATGCCCACCACCCATACCACCACCAGGGCCTTCATGAGGACGATGCCCACTGCTGCTGTTCATGCCCCCACCAGGGCCTTCATGTGGACGATGACCACCACCTCCAACCATGCCCCCACCAGGGCCCCCTCGTCCATTTGGAGGTCCTCCGCCAGAGCGACCTCCCCTGGCCCCCCGGAAGGGAGGAGGAGGAGGAGGTGGTTCATTTCCTCCTCGGCCACCACGGCCTCTATGGTATGGTCCAGGACCTGGTCCTGGGCCACCCCGCATTGGGCCACCTCGCATGGGGTCACCTGGGCCATCCCAGAAGGGATCACCCCCTCGTGGAGGGGGTGGGGGACCCAAGAGACGCGGACCCACTGACCCACCAGGGCCTCCATGAGGACCTGTTATGGAAAGAAAGGGAGACTGTATCAGCGACTTGTTACACTCAGGGATGGCCTCTCCCAGCCTAACCTACCTCCCACCTTTTGGTCAATCCTACACTATTACTAAGCCAAAATTAGGCAGATAAACCCATTCTAACCTCTCATTTCCCACCTACCTGGCATAGGTCCTCCAGGTCCAGGGGGGAAGTGCTGCATGGCCTTGGGACCCCCAGGACCTCCTGGTGGGAAACCATTGGCTATTGGACCAGGGCCTAATAATCCATGTGGCACTGTTAATTAAAAAACAAAATATAGTCAGCAAGAGGATTCTAGAAGAGTGGCATGACTTCCTCCTTAGGTGTGCCCCTCTGGCCCTCTCAGACCAACTTGTCAGACCAAAGCTCCATCCAGTCTTCCTTCCTAGCAGAAACAATACCTTTGCTCACCACTGTCTGAACCCTGCTCCCCCCACACCAACTCCACAGTAGGCTTCCCTCCCTGGCCCTGGTGATTACCGAGCATCTGCTTGATCTTGTCTGAATAGTCTGGTTGCTTTAGCAGTTCCTCTGAGGGATGACTATTTGGGCTACCCTGTGAGGCAAGGTGAATAAAGAGCCAGTCAACAGAATGCAAGGGTAAAAACTAGTAAAGAAAAGAGAGCTAGATGAAGAGGTAAGTGAGAAGACAAGTACTAGGGTATACAGGAAAGCAGATTCCAGACAAAGTGGAAAAGAGGAAGGCGGGCTCATATACCATGATGGAGGTGAGGATCTCTTGGACATTGATGCCTCCTCCTCCAGGACCCTGGGGGCTCTTCCCAGCACCCATGCTTCCCATGAGATTGGCCAGGACAGGAGGCAACTTGGAACCACCTGCTCCATCAGGTGAGCCACCAGCTCCCCCAGGCTCTAGGGTCTCAATATATGGGGTCTCATCCATGGAACATTCCTGCAAGAACAGAACAATCAGGACTAGCTTTGAAAGAACGAAGAGACATTCCATTTGAAACTGAAAAATGCTGAAAGACGCACTAAGATCAATCACAACTCCACCACCACATAGCGTATGCTCACCTCATCTAGGGGGATGAGCTTTGGGGGTACAGGTTCATAGGGTTCAGGATCAGGTTCATGAGGACTATTAGGAATGCCACAGGTGATGGGACAAGAAAAAAAAAAAAGAATGATAGATAAATTATTTATTCAAGCCCCCACATTCCCCCCTCGCCCCCACCCCCTTCTGAATTACCCCAGGGCATGTTCCTCTCAGGAGTCCAAGCACTTAATGTGGACATGGTTCATGCCCAGGGTGTGAACCCGGTTCTGCTCACCTTTCCTTGTTCAGGAAGAGCTCCTGAAGGATTCCTTTCTCCCGCTCAGCCTGGATATATCGCTCCTGGCTGTTGCTTCCAGGGGTGACAAGAGGTGAGGGCAGAACCAGGGGCCGGGGGCACACCCAGGGCACCTTCTCCTCCATGTTGTCATGGCTCAGACGCCGGGCCGTCTCAAATGCATGTCGGTCTGACAGTATCTCTCGCTTAGCTGCCTCACCAAAGTCCTTGATCTTATTCACGTTTACTAGTGGCAAGGAGAGAAAAGAGAAAATATAAGCACATAACAAGTCCTTTTTAAACTCTCTATACCGAAAAATAAATAAATAAATAAAAATAAACTCTCTATACCCATCTACTACACAAGAACCTTGACGGCTCACCTCGTTCAGTTTCATCCAGTTCAAAATAGAAATATTCTCTCAGTTTGCCCTCCTCAGGCCATGTCACCGTCTTCCTCTTCCTGCCTTTCCGGGTCAGCTGGCTAGGATCTCCGGGACTCTCCACAGGCTTTGCATCCAGCGCTCCTGGCTCTAAAGAGGCTGGAAGCAAGAGAGGTGTCAGACCCAGGTCGTTCCTTTTAGAAACCCCCCAAACCTGAACCAATTTCTAGACTTACCCGTATCCATGAGCTCTGGGACTTCAACAGGGGGAACTGGGGTTCCTGGGCGATCTGTGTCCATAGCCTCACAAGTTGGTGCTGGTTCTGGGGAAGAAGGTTTGGCCGTGCTCGGTTCTGTGCTTGTTTTCCCTTCAAACGGGCTTGGCTATTATGAAAGAAAAAGAAGTTAATGAATTGACACGAAAGCCAAGGTTAAGGTAAGGCAGTTAGTCCAGCATCCTAGACAGGCTCCCCTGCGGATTCAGATGAAGGAAGACTCTGCGTCTCCCACTGCCAGCCCCCCAACCCTCACCCCAGTCCACATCCTGTAGTCCTCCCCAACCATTCCTGGGCCCTTCCTTTCACTTTAGACATCCTGTCGTTGACATCTACGGCACAGGGCTCATACCTTGGCAGCTGTGGGTGACAACACCTTCTTCTTCTTCTTAATTTTGATGCCTGGAACAGGGGCTGAATTGAGTGCATCCAGGAAGCCCAGGCCCTCCATAGCTATAAGAAGATAAAGCATAAAATGGAACCATCAGACCTCTTTCACAATCCTATTCCTACAAAGTTTGAGCAGGAAATGGGCCAATGGAGACCCTACCCCAACTTAGGACACAGTTAAGTTCAAGGTGACCAGGATGCATATGCTGGATTCACACAAGAAAAAAAAATTTTTTTTTTTAATTTTGTTTTTCAGTTTTTTTAAAAGGACTTTATTTATTTATTCATGAGAGATACAGAGAGACATGAGAGATACAGAGAAGCAGGCCCCATGCAGGGAGCTGACATGGGACTCGATCCTGGTCTCCAGGATCACACCCTAGGCCGAAGGTGGCGTGCTAAACTGCTGGGCCACTGGGGCTGCCCCTGTTTTTAAAAATTCTATAATCAGGATCCCTGGGTGGCTCAGTGGTTGAGCGTCTGCCTTGGGCCCAGGGCGTGATCCTGGAGACCCGGGAGGGAGTCCCACATCGGGCTCCCTGCGTGGAGCCTGTTTCTCCCTCTGCCTCTCTTTCTCTGTCTCTCATGAATAAATAAAATCTTTAAAATAAAAAAAAGCAATTCTATAACCAATATGGGGGCTTGAACTCATGACCTGGAGATAGAGTTGCATGTTCCTCCAACTGAGCCAGCCAGGTGCCCTATTCTTTCTTTTAAAGGCAGGCAACTTGGGGTGTCTGGCGGGGCTCATGGGGTTGAGTGTCTGCCTTCAGCTCAGGTCATGATCCCAGGGTCCTGGGATCGAGCCCCACATCAGGGGGGCTAAACTAACTAACTAACAATAAATAATAACTAAATAAAAGCAACTTGAGGCTTTCAGTATTAATTAGAGCTCAGGTAACTCAGGAAAACAACCCTCATGGACAGGACCAACCATCCTGAGACTGGGAGCACCCCGAACCAGTCACTGAATAGCACCCCATTCCCATCTCCAAGATTACTTCTAAGTAATCCTATGAAAGAGGAGCTCCAGAGGTGCAAAAATTAAGACAAGCACACAAAACTAAGAAATCCATCCTGTACCCCCCCACACACACACACACACATTTCCATGGAGTTCTCTCCCAATTCAGTGTGTTCCTCTACTTTAGACTCACGCTGTGGTGGGATGATCTTCACTTTGATCTCTTTGGTGGCATTCGGTGTGGTGTTCAGTGGCTTGTATTTCTTCTCTACAGGGGGAGCACCATCTCCTGGAGCAACTGTGGTGCTGTTGGAAGATGAGCCGTCAACATGATCTCTGATGCACCCTAACTTGCCCCCTCTTCCTCCCTCATGTCCACAGACATAACCCACACAGAACCCAGTACGAGGGCCATACCTCTGACGCTTGAGGGGGATGGGTTTAAGATTGTACTTGTCAGAAACCACCACTGCACTGGCATTCTTTTTCACAGGCACCAAAGATGGGGTCTCCAGCTCTAGTCCTGAGGGAAGAAACATGCCATTGCGTTGTTGAACTTATTACCACTCTCTTTAACTCTTCCTCCCCACTCTAACACTAAATCTTTACCCAGCCCAAACCTCACCTACTAGTCTTCCGTCTTCTCTCTTCCCCATGTGTGCCCTATCATAAATCCAATATTCTACCACAAGGCCCTAGGTGTACATCTGCCCACAGACTCTCCCAAGACCAGCCAACCACCCTACCAGTGGAACGAAACTTGGCGTGACTGGGTGCTGTGGTTCGGAGAGACTTGGGCTTCTCTTTCTTCTTCTCTGGGGCCTCCTCAGCCCGGGTCTCAGCCTTCACCTCAGTCAAGGGTCGCTCGGGAGGGGTGGTTCGACTCTTCCCCTCTTCTTTACGTTTTTTCTTATCTTTCTCTGTTGTGAAAAAACAAAGCAGAAAAGGATTTTATTTAAAGAGAAAGACTGTCAAGAGGTGAAGCAGGCTAAAGCCACCGAAGGCCAGTGGGAAAGAAATAAATACAAGGGATAAAAGACTAAGGAGCTTACCAGCAGGCTGGGTACTGCTCTGGGAGCGGATGACAGCCATCCAGTCACTGACAAGGACTGAAGCCAATTTCCGGAGCTCTGCAGGTGAGAGTATAAGGGAAAATCCCTAAGTAACTAAAAATATTATTCTTTCAATAATAGAAAATACAGAGGTTTAAAGATATACTGTGAAAATCTATGTAACAGAAAACGTAGCCCAGAGTTTTAAGGAGAACATGAGATAGGCTCAAACTCTTGGGACGCCTGGGTGTCTCAGTGGTTGAGCGTCTGCTCAGGTCATGATCCCGGGCTCCTGGGATCAAGTCCCACATCGGGCTCCCTGTGAAGAGCCTGCTTCTTCCTCTGCCTATATCTGCCTCTCTGTGTCTTTCATGAAAAAATATAATCTTTATTTTTTTAAGATTTTATTTATTTATTAATGAGAGACACAGAAACAGAGAGAGAGAGAGAGAGAGAGAGAGAGAGAGAGAGAAAGAGAGAGACAGAGGGAGAAGCAGGCCCCATGCACGGAGCCTGATGCTGGACTCGATCCCTGGATCTGGGATCACACCCTGAGCTGAAGGCAGATGCTCAACTGCCGAGCCACCCAGGTGTCCCTATTTGATTTTTTTTAAGCCATTATTACTAGTGGCATTCTAGGAAAAAAGGTGGCCTAGAAAATCTTTTTCTTTCTTTTCTTTTCTTTTTTTAAGATTTTATTTATTCATGAGAGATACAGAAAGAGAGGTAGAGAAAAGCAGGCTCCATGCAGGGAGCCCGATGTGGGACTCGATCTCAGGACTTTAGGACCATGCTGTGGGCCGAAGGCAGGCGCTAAACTCCTGAGCCACCCAGGGATCCCCTAGAAAATCTTTTATAAGATGAATCTAAGTCAGGCTCCTTGATACTTTGTTTGCCTTTAGGACAACACAGTAATACTGTTCTTAGCTGTTTGGACACTTGAACCCTGCCTGCTTTTTCCTTGAGTTTAGTTCCTGTTCTTTTTACACATGGTTAGTGGAAGAGTGTGGACACTGGCTTCATTCTGCTGCTCTATTCATAAGAGAGACACAGAAACACACACACACACACACACACAGAGAGAGAGAGAGAGAGAGAGAGAGAGAGAGAGAGAGAGGTGCAGAGACACAGGCAGAGGGAGAAGCAGGCCCCATGCAGGGAGCCTGACATGGGACTCGATCCCGGGTCTCCAGGATCACGCCCTGGGCTGAAGGCAGGCGCCAAACCGCTGAGCCACCTGGGCTGCCTGAATAAATAAAATCTTAAAAAAAAAAATCAAGGGAGTGTAGCAAATAAGTGTAGGGAAGAGCTTATAAAACAGACCACTTTAGAGATGGGGAAGGCAGTGTTTAGAGAAAAAAGATGGTCAGAGAATTTAAAGGACAAAATGTGTTTCCAAATATACAGAAAAAAAAAACAAAAACCTTTACAGCTCTTGCTTTTCGTACTTGGCAAATCACATCTCTTATCTATGGCACCTATCCTCTTGCCAGCTTTTCCACTTACAGATTCGTTTAATAATGAGATTATTGAAAACATTAAAACCAAACTTTTCAAATAAATACCCACACAACTAGCAGTTTCTATAATTAAGACAACACAAACCCCAGTGCATCCCTAATACAGGGATATCCTGAACCTTTTTGGACCAATTGATACTATAGTCTAGTCAGACTTTATTAGGAATGTACAAATTTCCAAAGGAAGTACAAAACAATTAAATCTACATTCAAAGGTGGCAGTACAATTGAGACAACTGGAAAACAGGGAACAATATACCCAACAACGAAAAAATAAGAGATGAACAATGATTTAATAGAAAATTCTGTAGTTTTACATTATAAGTTATTAAAGATAATTTGTAATGTCACAAACACAGAAGTGCTCAATATCCGAAAGGACCCAAAACCAAGATTTAATATAACTAAAATAATGGAAAGCTAGAGAATGTTTTTCCACTTAAACACTGTGAGTTAAACCCTTTAACTTGCTAAATGTTCCCAGTGTTTTCTCCTATAGCTAAAGGAACTTCAGATAGGCTCACCCAGGGCTACATGTTCTTTCCACACCAAACTGCCAAAGCCTCCTTCCAAAAGGACCTAGCACACATTCCTTTTAGACAAAAAAGCAAGCCTGTATTCTGATCAGGGGATCAGCTCTGCTCACTTGTGGCACGCTAGTGGTTTGTACCCTGGGTATAAACCCTTTTCTTCACTGAAGGAGAGGCTGTGACTTTCTGGAGCCAGGCTCTGTCTTCAAGCCAGAACTATATGGCCCTTGCCAAGGGCTCCAAAACCCTTTATCTTAAAAAAGACAGACTGTTGCTACCAAAGCTGTGATCTACTCCAGGATTCAGGATCTGACCCATGGCCTATAGGAAGGTATTTACTGGTAGAACTATATAGGAAACACACACTGAAGGCCCCAGAATATGCTACGTTTATTTAGAATAACAGAAGAAAGTGATGATGACACTCTCTAGGATGACACTATTTTCTCCAAAGAATTTCAAGTGCATAGCTTTCACAACCAAGAGATATCAAGAATCAGCTTCTTGTTAAAAGTATGCTGTCTTGTCTTACATTCAATGGTAGAGAAATGGACAAATCCCATTTGAAATTTTTTACAAGAAAGAGAAAAGTAAGGTGATTTAGAAAGGAGTGACAGGACAGTTCAAGGATGGGAGTGAGACATGAAGGTAAGAAGTGAAGTGATGAGGAAGGACTGGCCCCTACCTTCATCCTCACTTGACTTGCTCAGCTGCTTCACCAGTTTGGCTGTGTTGTTCTACAAGAGATGGGGAGAAAGGTTAAGTACCAGGAGGAACAGGAGTCCTCTCAGAGCTTACAACTGCACTAACACACAATTTCTTTTTCGTGAAATTTTAAGTAATCTCTACACCCAACATGGGGCTCAAACCGACAACCCCGAGATCAAGAGCCACACACTCCACCAACTGGAGTGCCCTGCCTACAACTTAATAGTCCCTAATGGCGACCACCGCTACTATGGTACTTTACCTTTTACAAAACCTTTATAGGTGCAATCGTACTTAATTCTAAAAACAACCAAAGTAGGTAGAAATCATTTCCAACAAGAGATGAGAAAACTGAGGCTCAAATATCTAGAAGCGCCCTAACCATACATCTGTTAAAGGGCCTAAACCAAGCCTTCTGATACTATATTCCTATTTTTTTCCATCACTCTTCTGCGCAGGTCCAAGACTGCAACCACATCAGAGTTGGTGTATTTTATCTGTCAGGCTAAAGCAAAAAAGGAGCACTAGCGTTGTACAGACTTAAGGTACCTGCTTGAGATGGTCCACGGTGAGCGGGAGGTGCTGCAGGGTAAGCAGAATTTGCTGCAAGAGGGGAATGTTGTTGGTTGTCTTTGAATAGGTCAGCCAATTGTTAAGAAGCTTGTAGCCACCAACATCAATAAACCTGCAGGCAAGTAGGAGAATTTGTAATGCCCTTCCGGGGTTTTGGAGTGCCACATCCCACACTCCTACTCCCCCGTCAATGACCTGGGAACCCCATGCCTCACCTCCCCTGCCTTCTAACTACATCTTCCCATCCCAGCCTCCCAGATCCTCCCCACTTACTTGACCAATATTTCTGGTGACTGGGTCTGCAGGAGAATGTTCAAGTAAGTGCATCGACTCACCATCTTTCGTGCTTCCTTCATCAGGCTGTAGGAGGGAAATTAAGCTTAGAAATGGAGCAAGAGCCTCTTCTTTCAGCAGAAGCATCTCTGATCTGTGGGAGTGCCTAAAAATCCCTGATGACTTGGGACTCTGCCAGAGTGGGAAGGTCACACAAGCCTCTCGGGGGATGGGATGGATTCAGAGTCCAATGGAATCCCATGAGAGGATGGAAGACAACTGAGGAGACACTGAAGCCTCTGGGGAGGTGAACATCACTGCTTCTCTAACCCACAGGACACACTTGATTCTGCTTCCCCTAGCACTAACAGCCATCCGTTCATAGTCTGTTCAGGACTGGCTTAGTCTCTTGCCTTCCCCTGGGAGACTGGAAGAGCCCTGAAGGAAACGACAGTTTGGGATGTGGAATGTGACCCAAAACAGAACCAAGAACTGTCACTTGGCTTCCCTGTTCCCTTCCTCTCAAAGTATGACTCCCAAACCCAGACTCTATTGTGGCTAGGAACCAAGGGATCACTTCTTCCTATCATTTACTCTAAAATTACTGATTCCAATCTTATTCTAGACTCTCCCTCTTCCCTCTGAGAAACACTCATTTCTGTTCTGCCTTATAGAGTACAACTTACAATATACTCTAACCACAATGAATCCAGAGATAGGCAGACTCACCTGAAGATTTTGGAAATCCCATCCACACTCTTGACTTCCCCATCTCGGTTAAGGAAGCTATCCAGGCCCTTGAGAAGCTCTTTGGGATCTATGGGACCCGAACCCATGATTGAAGTTTCTAAGACAAGGACAAAATAAACCCACAGAATAAATGGCCGGCAAGGACAATCCCACCATACCCTCTAATAAATTCCACTTCTACAGCAGATGAAATTTTGTGACTAATTATTCAATCTATATTCAACTACACTCATCATTTTCTAGGTAAGAAAAAAATCAACACAGACCATCACCACCCCTGGCAAGTTAAGCATGGTGTTAATACAGGACTGAATGGGAAGACTAAAATTAGACTGGAGAACTGGGCAGCACGTATTTCTCTCTCCCTCCCAGTTACATCCTTTCTAGATAGCTGAACTTCACTAAATCGTATGAGAGCTAAGAGTCAAGTTCCTATACTAAAACTTAACAATCCCAGGCTTTTTTGCTCATTGTTAGGTCCTATTTCCCCTTAGCTGCTGATAAATTTGGCTTGAAAAAAAAAGGATAGCTTAATAAGAACTGGGCCAATCCTGGACACTTGGGCCATATGCCTTCTAAGATTAGTCAGTTCCTTTTTATCTCACTCTATTAAGAATCATAATCACCTCAAGCGGCAGGACATGCTCTGTTTGCACCAAGAGACAATCAGCTAAACTAGTAGGTGATACAAAACTAGAAAACATCCTCTTTCCCTCAAGAGAGTTGTGGGTACCTTCCTAGAAATGGAGACAAATGGATTTAAAGGAAATCCTTTATATCCTAAGCCTTGAAATGAACTGCCACTCGTTAACCAGATACTACACACATTTTTATGGTTTCAAAGTTAAGAGGAAGGCTGGTTTGTGATTTCAAAAGCAAAGATGAGAATCTGATCACTATTCCTCTTCAAAACCACACCACTTTCCAAGATCCCCAAAAGAAAGGCTTGAAATTAGAAACCATGAAGCCAAAAAGAATAGAAAAAAACTAGAAGCTGAAAAATGCTATTAAATTTTAAGTAGCTACTTTAAACCAGGTTAGAAAAGGAGCTCATTAAAAGCTAAACTGCTGTAATGGGATAAAGTGTGAAGTAATTCTAGTCCAAAACCCAAGCTACTTTAGAATCAATGTGGCTCTGAGTGGGATTCTGAGAAATGAAAGTAATACTTATGTTTGGGATGTAAGACTAACACTGGGTAGAAAGGAGACAAGAAGAAAACAATTTCTTGCCTCCAGCTTAGTAGTACAGATAACAGACATGATCCCAGAAGGGTGGGAAAATCTGTGTTTTACAAAGATAACTCTATTTGTGCAGGAAAAAAGACCAAGTTTCTTATAAAATAACAGAGATGTTCTATTTGTTCTCAAATTAAAAAACAAACAAACAAACAAACAAAAAAAAAACCCAAGCCTAACAATCTCAATTTTTAGTCCTCCCAACAACAAGGCCAATAAATTTCTAAATAGAGAAGTCCTAACAACCTAGGAAGCAGCAGGAGCAGGAAGGGGCTGGTTCTTGAGATCATAACCTGCAGGATGAATACAGAGTAAGGAGGTAAGAAATGCTGAGTGGTGAGCAAATCTGGGTTAACTGTGCATTGCTGCTGTGCTGGAATTTCCACAAGGGCAGGTAAAACCTGAGGTCAGAGAGAGAAACACTGAAATAGAATACTATAGATTAGAAGGCCCCGGGCCAAATCCACAGAAGTGTGCAGATTCTTACAGACAGGGAAGGAGAAAAAAGCATTTTTTTTTCCCATGTGGTAAGACAACATAGAGCGGCACAGACACCATACCAAGAGATACACAGATACAACAAAGGGATAAAACAGGCTTCCCATCTAGGGGCGACTGGAAAAACAAGGAGTCAATCCAAAGCAGTACATATCATCAGCAACCACAATGTATACAATTTGACAAAAAGACTTAAATTAACATCACTTCAAACCAGTACCGCCACTCCCACCCGGCCAAATACTGCTGACCGCACTGATTCAAACCGAGTGAAGATACACCACCTTCGAGAACATTTTGCGTAACCAAGGAGCTAAGCCAATAGGACTGCTACCTCTCCTTCCTTAAGAAACTAAAAAAAGGGTCACTTGAGCCGAAATGTTCCTTCACTTAAGAAGGTAGCAGAGAAGAAAGAATTAACCATCCCCAGAGACCAATAAGCACAACGCTAAATTCTGTCCAGTGCCTTATGCTAAGAATGGGACCCAGGGACAACTTTTTCATTCCCATTCGTAACAGGCAAAAATGCTCAGGGAAAGCTAGAACATAAAACAGAATCTTAAATATTCATTTTCCACTATTACTTTTCCTTTTAGATTTTGGAAATATAATCAACAGAATTAAGTTTCATCTCCTAAGTAGCAATTGTGACAAAATGTAAATGGGTTTTCTCATGGCTTTCCTACAAGCAAATTAGTTTCGAGTCACTTAAAATGAAGGATTCCAAGTGTCTCACAACCAAATTTCCTTAAAGTCAGTACATTCTGACAGAAGGTACAAGGCACTCAAGTGGAAAGGAATGAAGAGCCTAAAATCCTGGCACAGGCCTACCTACAGTGGAAAAGGCTAAGGAGTTGTCCAGGGAAGGAGGGGCAGTAACCAAGTGTCAACATTAGTCTTATCTGAAGCCTCAAATGAATGCTTGAGGAAGCTTTCTGGAAGCAAACAATCTAGGGCATACTTTTGTTTTTAAACTCCTTGAAGACAGTACAGAAGGGGCAGGGGGAGGGGAACAATCCCAGCCTTATCTCTACCTTGTCCTAAGCTGTGCATTCCTTCTCATCAAGAATTTTCCAGGGAGATGAGCACTATGAGCACAGGCACTGGGGAATCTTCTAATCTTACCAGAGAGAAACTTAAAAGGGACACCCACTCTGGCCTCCGAATTGAGTTTTACTTGAGGGTTATTCAATTAAGAGTGAAAAATATCTAACTTGGCTAGTTATTCCATACCCATCACCAAGAAAAGAACTTAATTGGTTCAGGACAAAACCCCTATGGCAAATCACAGCCCTTTTAAAAACAATCACGACACTTGTAACACAGAAGGGAATCCGAATTTACCTTAACAGAAGTCTTAGCACTCTGGAAATGAAAACGCTTTGTACCTGACCCTAACATTCCCCTTCCTTTTCTTGGTGTTTGAGATATGTCCTTATACCACTTGGTGGACTGAATTAGATCTTAAGGTGATACACAAGGTCTTACCTCTCCTAAGTCCCTAATCCTCAAATTCATTTTGAAAACCGTATCTGCCTTTTAGTAAGGATGTAAAATCACCCCCTCCCCCTCCCCAGCAAAAGATCCAAAGTATAACTCTAGTCACAAACTATAAGGATCAGGTTCTCCGAGGTTCTCTGGATAGATGTGGTTTCCCTAGAAGACCCTGTTTCCCCATCTCCCATGTTAAGGAAGATCTTCTTTATTAATACCCTGTTCACTAGAGGTCAGGAACCCCAATGGGTAGAATATTCGGCTCCCAAGGAAGGTATGCTGCAGAGGCACATGGCAAACTGCTTGAAAGATAAAAAATTTGTGGTCAATAGACATGTGAAAGAGTCCCTCCCACCCAATCCAGAAGTCTAAGTACTAATTTGAGAATCTGTACCCAGCAGAAAATTAGCCCTAAAGTCTCAAGTCACCATAGGAGAACTGTACAAAATGGCTTTCTGATTCTGCCTAGAAGTTCCATGCTTCAAAGCAGGACTTTAAAAAATGGAAAGTATATGGAAAATCTGACAAAGATTTGACTTTGAAAAAGTTGGAGGGAGATAGAGAAGGGGCAGGACACCCAATACCACCTTGAGAGCATGGCTTTAAACATGCACCCGCTGCTAAAGCACTGCATGAGTTGAAAAATGAAGACGTTATTTATTATTCCACTAACGTTTTAAAGGAATTTCTTTCTAAAGGGAAGGAAAAAAATTCAAAAAAGGTGGTTCTTTGGAAAAAAGAAATGAAGGTTGTGAAATGTAATACCAGAAAGGTTTTGCTTACCAGACACCGTAGCTCGCATCCCCCTGCCTTGAGTTTACAACTGCCGCCTCCTTTCCTATTCATTTCTCAATCCTAGTACCAAAGTACAGGAGCTACACAACTGGAGAACGTGACATAGCACTGAACACAAAGAGTTTATCCCCAAACCCAGAAGTGGGAATAAGGGTGATTTAAAAGGAAGTCCTGAAGTACCCACCCTCCCCCAGTCTCTATACAAAGCAACCAAAAGCAGGCCCAAGGACTGGCTCCTGGGCATAAATGGCACATTTCAGTGTCATTAGGCCCCTTGTCTATTCAAGTCACTTTCCCAAGTCCTCCTACCCCAGTATCCCCCACCACACAGCACGCTCACGCGCGCTCTCTCTCCGTCACACACACACACACACACACACACACACACACACACACACACACACACACCCCACCAGAAGGCTCCCAGCCTTAAGTATAGTTGGTTTGACTGCTTTTCCGCCCCTGGCAACTGAAGCGGGGAAAACCTCCAAGCAGTTGTGATGAGTGAAGGTGGAAATAAAAGCAACAGGCTCAGATTGTTAAATTACAAGAGCTGCCCAGGAAATGGACAACTTCGAGACCTAATTGCTACAAAGCGTTTTCCTTTTAAGATAAGAAAAGGTTTCTTCCTGTCTAGCAGCAGCGTGCAGAGGGAGCATCGGCTCAGGGGTGGAGTTTCAAGAGGGTGGAGAGGAAGAAAGCTGATTACATCACCTTTCCAAGCTGCTCCTCCCCCTTGACCAAGTTTCTAGGGCGGCCCTAAGCTCTGGATGGCAAAAGGGGGAGAAAAAACAACAAAGCAGCAGGGACGACGCCATTTTGTAATGGAGAAGAGGAAAACTTAAAAAAGCCATCCCGGCTCTGCCGGCAGCCAGTTACATTAAAAAAACACCCCTTTTCAGTAAAATACCCCAAACCAGCACCCATCCTGAATGGTCTTTGACCTAATTGAAGAGAGTTGTGAAAATAAAACCAATTAAAATATTTAAAAGAACAATTTTCTGCGGGGAACTGAATTTGCAATTGAGGTTCAACCTGCTACCATCGACCACCCCCATCCTCCCTATAAAGGGAAAAGGGGAGGACTTGGACCACTCTCAACAAATAGGATTGAGGTGGGAGGACAAGAGAAAAATGGGCCAAGACACAACCTGCAACGCCGCTTGGAAGACAAAAAGGACAAGGAAAGTCGCCATATTGAAGCAGGGAAGAAAAAAATTCCTTTTAACGACACAAATCTTTTAGAAAAGCTAGCATTCAATTGCACTAAATGGCTTTTAAAGTTATACTCCTGAATTCCACATTTCCCAACCTTCCCACCCACCAAAACGTTATCAAGTTAAAATGTTAATCATTTTTGCTCTTAAATAACCTATGCAACCTGCAACAATTACAAAACATTCTTTACCTCCCCATTATCTTGTATGTACTGGCACTAAGATTATATTTTGTATTGAATTTAGGGTCTTGCAATCTTTATTCCTAGATTGCCACCTATTTTAAGCACACAAATATACCCCAAGCAAATTACATTAAAATTGAGAGGATTTAACAATCATTTAAAAAGTCATAGCCAGCTATTACTTTTCTGCCCATCTCCTTACCCTGCAATCTTTATGTACAGATTGCTTATTAATCTGGCAAATTGAAAGACGCCCTGCTTGTCTCACACACAAAGAAGTGGGACTTCTGAGCCACAAGATCCACCATCTTTTGTATGTGAGCTCATTAACCCTTTTGAAGACTGCTAACAAGAGGAAGTTAACCATTCCTCCTTATAAAAAGCAAACACTTATGGCTTTGGCAGTCTGGAAATTGGCTGGATTACCAAGGGTTAACCGTCAAAATCCTCACTTGCTGGCCCTCCCTCCACCCTTTCCTTGCCTGCAGCCGGGCAGGAAGGTAGGTGGTAGGGGAGAGAGAACAAGACTGTTTAGACCAAAGGCCCCTTTTTAATGGAGATTAAGTGACCGGCTTGGTCCTTCTCCAGTTCTCTATTTTGTTCTATTGGCTCATTTCTTCCTCTCATTATTTTTGGTTTCACAACGGGAAACGTTGATTTCTTGTTGCAAGGCTGGTTTTGGAAAATTCGACACTTACTATCCAATTTTTTTGCGACGTCAGCACCTCGGGCTCAGGGGGGAGGGGGTTAAAATTTTGGAGAAAAAAAATAAAACAACCAACCAGGACCCAAAACTCAATTATTTGGGGGGCCTCATTGGATCAAAAAGTCTCGTAAAAAATTGAAGGCCAACTCAGTATTCATTTTCCCCCCACCCAACTCCATTTAGGGAGGGGGGTCGTAGAAAAAAAAGTTCTGAGTGGATTCAAAAAAGTAAACGCTGGATGAGTGGATTTGGGTGGGTTTGGGAAGGGTGGGTGGTTGATTATTTTTGCAGTTATGTGGTGACGGTCCTTCGGCCACAGATTTCAAGTCCCATGCAGCGTGGGCTGGTGGGGTGGGCAAGACAGGTGGGAAGGGGCAGAAGACACAAGTGGTTGGGCTGGTGGCTGCTGTTTTCCCTTTCCCCCCTCAGGATCCTCCCAAGGGCTTAGATGGTGCTGCGGCTTGTTTCGGTTTTCCTCGTGGCCGGCCTGTCTTTCTCCGAGAAAACTGAAACCTGGGATAAAAGGAACACAAGGGAGAAAGATACAATCAACACGGGTTGCTTTAAACACGCACAAGTACCATGGTTGTTGTCGCCAAACACCTCCAGGTCCCAACGAGAACACAGCCGCGTTCCATAAGCCATGGTCCTCAAGAGAACCCATGCCTAACCCCCTCCCCAGCCCAACAAGCGCAACAATACTTTACCCTCCAACCGACAAAATGCCCAAACTTACCTCTAAACGAACCCCAGAATGGCGCCTGTCTGCTCGGGCGGTGTCTTTTATACCCGGACGCCGCCCAACGCGCCCAAACATGCTAGTGAAACGCCCTTGTCGCGAGACATTGTGCGCGAGGCGTGAATTCATTGGCCAACCCGAAGCACAACTCGCTAGCTGATTGGATAGCCTTCCTTCACCTTCGCTCAGCCCCTTCCCCCTCGGTACTTTCTTCCGCCTCCTTCCTGGCCCCCCCGACAGGCGCGTGACCGGGGAGCCTAGCACCTCCCTTTCCTCTGCTTCCACCACTTCCGTCCTCGGGAACAGTTCTCACCCTGGTTGGCAGAACCGGGCCGGCGCATGCGCAGTGAGAAGATGTCCCTCGAAATCTCCTTCAAAATTGCTTAAAACGCAAGCTGTAAGTATAAGATCTAGAAGTCGTACTGACTGGCTCAGGAAAAACGCAATTTTGAGGCCAAATTCGACTGTGACGCAGTAGAAATTGACTTCTCCCCACAGCCCCCCTTTTACGCTTCCGTCCTGACGCAAGTGCGCGGCCGCCTCCCGCACTGCGGGCTCGCCCTCGCCCCTATCCTAGTCAGTTTCTTGGAGCATGCGCAGTCGCCTTTCCGGGATTGGGCGTGCGTCAAGATGGCGGCCTCCGCATTGCGTTCGTGGCTGAGGCCCCCTCCTGGCCTTTCGCCCTTCAGAAGTGCCTACGGAGTTCAGGTAACTCCTTGGAGCACATCTTGTACAACCGCAACTTAGTTATACCTTGTCTAGGGCATCGCTCCTTTGCTGGGAATCCAGGAGCGGAATCTTTCCCAAGTGCTTATTATGCCTTGGCTGTCTAGGCAGCAGTGCTTCCACCCCCCTTCCTATTCCCCTTGCTCTCAATACTGTGCGAATTTTTTTAATCGCCAGACGAGGGAAAAGAGCCTGGTTAGATACCATCCTTTTCCAGCGTACCAACTCGGCTAAAGCACCAGGTGAAGGATTGGGCCTCTTGGTCGTACACAGCCAGCTCCTAAGCATGCATATGAAGTCTAAACTTGTGAATCCCTGGAGTGCCCTTTTTGAGAAACACTAGCTCCTGCGGAGCGATCCGCGGATAAAGCCAGGATACGTTCTCACGACCTGGGGCCTACTTTCTTAGCTCTCTTTCTCTCAATTACTTTGCGGGGGGGGGGGGGTTCTGTTTTAGTTTTTGTTTTTCTTTTCCCTCTTATCGGAGTATACATGAGACCTTAACTTAGTCCTTTAGGTTGAGGTTTTCCTGCAGCCTCATGTACTCACCACGCTGAAGGTTCTTGGTAGGGCAGGGTAGGTTCTTGGTGGGGCCAGGTGAGATAGGAAAGCTTGCAAAGTTGGCACTTCCTAAAGTGGGACTGAAGAATGGTGACGGGGTCACCACGGAATTAATGACAGGCCTGGTGGCTTTAAAGCTAGCGTCAGGACTCAAGTTTGTTCTGGCCTGTGGAATGTTGACCTTCGACTTCTGTAAAGGGGCAATTCAGTGATTCAGGATTGGGTTGAGTTGGAGACTCACCAATGAGCCTCTCCCCATGGGGCATGACTGCTTCCCAGTCACCTATCCTAGTTACCTTCTCACGTTAGGTTTTCCTTCATGATCCAGAAGACAGAAGAGTGGTTGTTGATGCTACTTTTACCCTAACAAAAATTCTACTTTGTATATATATTGCCTCTATATTCTGTTAATACAATGAGCATATTCCTCTTCTCCCTAACATATAGGCAGTGAAACTATCCAGTCCTTTCCTTGAACTCATTTGCTCATTTTTTTTTTTTTTGCCTTCTTTATAGGTTCCCCTCCAGACTCTTTGCACCAAAGGTCCCCCTGAGGAAGATTCTTTGCCCCCAGTTCCCATAAGTCCTTATAAGAATGAACCGTGGAAATATCTGGACTCAGAAGGTACCTCTAAAATGGAAAGGGGAGAATCAAGGGGGTCTGAAATAAACAGAGACACTTCTACTATCTCTACCAAGAATAATTTGTATGGTCTTTCATTTCAGAATACCAGAATCGTTACAGTACTCGCCCTGTCTGGGCTGACTACCGTAGAAACCACAAAGGTGGAATACCCCCACAGCGGACTCGAAAGACGTGTATTGTGAGTTTCTGAAGGTGGTACGTGGATGGGATGTGGAGGAGTGTGGAGGCCATAGTGACAGTGGCACCAGCACTTTTTCTCATAGGACTTTGAACATCTTTCACCTTCTAGTTTCTTCTCTCCACAGCGTAGAGATAAAGTTGCTGGGAATCCTTGCCCCATCTGCCGTGATCACAAGCTGCATGTCGACTTTAGGGTAAGGAGAATCTTCTCCAAGATAAGGACTTGGATTCTCTTTGTAGTGTTAGAGAGATTACCACGGGTGTCCCACTACAGTCCATTTGCATTCATTTTCTAGTAGTATGAAAACTTCTTTTCTAGTCTTTTATCTTCTACTGTGGTTCATACTAATAAAGCTTTATGGTTTTTTTTTTTTTTTTATGAGAGACAGAGAGAGAGACAGACATAGGCAGAGGGAGAAGCAGGCTGCATGCAGAAAGCCCGATGCGGGACTCCATCCTGGGTCCCCAGAATCATGCCCTGGGCTGAAGGCAGGCATAAACCGCTGAGCCACCCAGGGATCCCCAAAAATGTCTATTTCTAATGGGAGAGCAGTACTCAAAGGTTCCTTTATGTCTTATATCCATCCCAATTTTTAGCAAGTAGTTTGGGCTAGTGTTTTTCTTTTTATCTTTCTTTTTTTTTTTTTTTTTTAAGATTTTATTTATTTATTCATGAGAGACACAGAGAGGCAGAGAGACAGAGGGAGAAGCAGCCTCCCCACAGGGAGCCCGATGCAGGACTGGATCCCAGGCCTAGTGTTTTTTGAGGTCGGTTTTGTTGTTTTTTGGGTTTTGTTTTGTTTTTTGTTTGGGGTTTTTTGGTCATGTAACTATTTAATGGCATGCCAAGATTTAAGGCTGGAAGGCAGATACATGAAGCAAGATACAGAGTTTGTTTTTCAGAAAGCCTTTATTGCAAGAACAGGACTTGCTCCTTAAAAAGTTCAGAAACTGGGACGCCTGGGTGGCGCAGCGGTTGAGCATCTCCCTTTGGCTAAAGGTGTGATCGCAGGTCTGGGGATCGAGTTCCACATCGGGCTCCCTACCTAGAGCCTGCTTCTCCCTCTACCTATGTCTCTGCTTCTCTCTGTGTGTGTCTCATGAATAAGTAAATATTATCTTCAGGGGAAAAAAGTTCAAAAATAATGGGGAAAATGTTCTGAGCCTGCAGTGAAGGTATTAGAGCAGAAGCTGAATGATTGGTCATTAGGGGAGTTGGAAAGAATTCACAGATCAGTCAGTAGATGGGGATGTCTGATTGCTCTTAGGTCCCTTCTGACCCCATTGTAAGAGGGTCCTATAGATAACTTCTCAATTTCAACTATGTATGATTGGTTATAAATATAGAATAGGGGCATCTGGGTGGCTTAGTCGGTTGAGCGTCTGCTCAGGTCCTGAGATTGAGCCTCACCCTGTGCCCTGTGCTGGGCATGCCAGGCTCCATGCTCAGTGGAGAGTCTGCTGGAGGTTCTCTCCCTCTCCCTCTGCCCCTCCTTCCACTCATTCACTCTCTTTCTTTTTTTAACAAAAGAGAATGTAACTAGTCATATACAGTTTGTAATCAGTTACATGATCAAGGAAGAAAGAATATGAATTGAACAGTGCAAATGACTCTGCTTGCTCTTCTACTCCACAAGCATATCTACTTTTTCCCTTGGGTGTCATCTCCTGTGACTAACCCACTGGCTGAGTTATTCTACATAATTAAAACTATGAAATTGGTCTTAGTAGCATATATGTTACATACAGCATGCTATCATATTCATATTTTAAATGTGCACATTATAACAGATACTGCTTTTCTTTGGGTGATTTCAGGGATTACCACCTTATTATCCCCAATCTTTTGCATGAAGGGCTGATTTTACAACTTAACTCCTGCAGAAGGGGATTCTATAAGAGTCTCAGTGACAGAATGTAGGGTGAGCATAGGAAATGGTTGGAAAGCCAAGAAAGAGGAAACATTTACTACAGTTTTCAGGAATGTGTTCAGCAGAGTGATGGGGCTAAAGCTGGGACACGAAGGAGGGTAGCACCTGGAGAAACAGGCATTTAGGGTGTCCACACACATGTGTAGGGATTGCGCACTTCCAGTTTCTCAAGGTCTTGCTGCTCTCCCTACCCTCTCTCATGTTTCCCCACCACTTTCCACCACAGAACGTGAAGCTCCTGGAACAGTTTGTCTGCGCCCACACAGGTGTCATCTTCCATGCCCCGTATACAGGTTAGTCTGTCGATCTTGTCACCACCAGAATAGCTTTTCCTGGAGCACTTCTTATTTATTCATTCATACAACAGGTATCTGGAGGCTCCTATACATATGACATAAAAAACGTGAATGAACCTTTTTTTTGGAAATCTTGCCTTAATGGGTACATTTACATGTGGATAAAAGGTACAGGCAAGTACCAATGTAACTAAATTATTTAAACATGGCTCTTAAAAGATAAGTGGTGGTAATTATTTCCTTTTGGGTCTCTCTGCTTTTACAAAAGGTTGTCTAGCAAATTGTCCTATAAGTTCTTTTTGCCATCGACAATCCAAGTAGATCTCCCAAAATCTGGAATGGTAATCCTAACAATTTAAGATTACGTCTATTCTTAATGACCCAAATCTGGCCCACTGCCATGTCTGTTTATGTCCATATTGTCCACTACTGCTTGCAGTCTACAATGGCAGAGCTAAGCAGCTGAGACAGAGACTGTGGGGCTTGCAGAGCCTAAAATTTATGTGGCCCCACACAGAAAGATTTTGTCAGCCTCAGCTCTAAAGCAAAGTTAATTTGCAAAGAGTAATCTGAATCACCATTTGGGGGATGGCAGTATGATCAGTGGAGTTTGGTTTGTCAGGGAGTCTTTAAAGAAGGGCTTTATATAAAGTCAAGCTATAAAAAGCCGAAGGGGCTATTTTGCTACTCTCAGATCACCTTCTCTAGATTGGGAGCCCTTTCTTCCTTTAGTGAATCATTCTCGGTGGATTGTCCAACCCAAACCTTTAATTAATTACACTTGCCTTTTGAATTGTGTTCTGCTCTGTCTTGGAGGCTTTACCATTAAACGGCTTTTCTATGGGATGCCTCGGTGGCTTAGCGGTTTGGCTCCTGCCTTCAGCCCAGGGTGTGATCCTGGAGTCCTGGGATCAAGTCCCACATCAGGCTCCCTGCATGGAGCCTGCTTCTCCCTCTGCCTGTGTCTCTGCCTCTCTCTTTTTGTGTCTCATGAACAAAAATCTTTAAAACAATAAATAATTAAATGGCTTTTCTGTAGTGGCTGGACCCTCTTGAAAGTCTCAACCTTAGCTTTCAGAAAGGGGGGGATTCTTCTGATTGGGTAGATGAGGAAACAGGCCCATCAAGGGGTCAGGGAAGTAGGGTTATTAGGTGGAGCAAGATTTCCAAGCACAGCTCTTTATAATCGTATAGAAGCAGTTGTATACTCTATTGTGCTTTCTAGAACAAGCACTGAGTTCTCTTTCTCCCTACAGGGGTCTGTATGAAGCAACACAAGAAGTTGACCCAGGCCATCCAGAAAGCCAGAGATCATGGTGAGCATGAGAATAGATCCAGTGCAGTTTTATTAGCCATAAAGGTGATTTAGGGCTGAAGGGTAGATACAAATATTTCTACTTGTCTGAGAAGGTGGCACCTACCATGCTCTTCCCAAGAATCTCCTTTCAGCACTCCACTGTCCCTTTTTCTCTCTCATGAGTTTATCCTGTCATTGCCCTGTCCTCTTAATTCTCTTTCCTTTCTCTTCCCTTTTATAAGTATTGGTCCCAGTGCCAGAGATAGATGATAAGAGATTTTTAAAAAAAAAATAAATTAATTTTTTATTGGTGTTCAATTTGATAAGAGATCTTTGTGTAAATTTCTGGCCCTGGGCTCCATGACACCTTTGCAGAAATTAAGAAAGGAATGGCTCTGCAAGTGCAGATACAGCTCTGTAGCCTTGATGCAGAGATGCACAGCTTGGCAGACAAGAGCCCCAGCAGTAAGCACATCGGTTGACATTGCTCCCTTGGCCAGTTGCCTTTGTGTACAACATGCATAAATATACCCTCTGGCTCTGACTGGTTCCTGCCTCCCTTTTAATGTCATTTTACTTGTCTTAACCTGACCTAGCCTTCCTTGCTTGCCTCCCTCACTTTCTCTTTTCTTAATCCCCTAGGTCTTCTCAGTTACCACATTCCTCAGGTTGAACCTCGGGACCTTGATTTCAGTACCTCTCATGGAGCTGTGAGTGCTACTCCGCCAGCCCCCACCCTGGTTTCAGGTGACCCCTGGTATCCATGGTACAGTTGGAAACAGCCACCGGAGAGAGAGCTGTCCCGCCTTCGACGGCTCTATCAGGGCCATCTTCGAGAAGAGAGTGGTCCCCCACCTGAGTCAATGCCTGAAGTGCCCCTTAGCAGCCCAACCGAATCTTCCTCCACTGAGGAGAGCCCTCAGAGTGCTCTGTAGGAGCCATAGACCGGGAAGGGATTAAGGGATAGTGCCTAGGAATTACATGATGGGATTTCACTCTCAAGAGTTGTGTCTGTATGTGGCCAATGGCAGGCCCAGGGCCAGAGGAAAGAAATGATTGCTGTTGAAGGGAATAAATGCATCGGAGGCTTAAGGAGGGCAGGACAGATGTGTATGGGAAACCTCAGCCCCTATGTATTGTAAATAGATAGGCTAAACATTGTTACTTCCGATGTCTGCTAAACTTGGCTTTTCCACAATAAAGCTGTATCTCCTGTTTCTGGGCTGAGTTTCAGATTAATTCCATTTGTGGTGGGGAGGGGATGTGGGTGCTGCTGTGGGGAGAGGAGAGTTCAGGCTTGGGCCAGGCTGGCCAAGGGACTCTGGGGCCCGAAGCCACCAGGAAGGAGCCGCTGGACCATCCTGTCATGCTCAGCTTCCTGGGCTCCTGGCCCTCCTGGGCCGTGTTCCCACGGTACCTAGCAGCTCACTGGTTGGGGGCGGGACTGGGCGAAGTGCGTCGCTGTGGCTTCCGCGGGCTGGGTAGCGGCGTGGTGAGGGGACCGGCCTGGCGACGGGCGGGAGGGCGGACGAGGCCGTCCCCCACGGGCGGCTCCTGAGCCCCTCCCGCCTAGCCCGGAAAATAAAGGCTCCCAGAAGTGCTTCCTCCCTCCTCACCCCGCCCTTCAGGGAGGGGCGGAAGTGACGTGGCGCGGGGCGGGGCGGGCCGCGCACAATGGGCCATGGAGTTCTCGTTCGACGTGGACGCGCTGCTCCCGGAGCGGATCACGGTGCTGGACCAGCACCTGCGACCCCCAGCCCGCCGACCCGGAACCACAACGCCGGCCCGGTGACATCTCACACCCGCCCCAAAGCCCTTCTCTCCTGGTTTCTTCCGAAACCCGGTCCAGGCACCACGCCCCCTTCTCACGAGTGACCTCCCTTTTTGTGGCCCTGGCGCGCCCTTCTGGTGACCTTTGACCTTAGACCTAGGTGGAGTTGATGGGCACTCGCATCTGTGACCTTCCACGCCTCGGCCTGATTTGTGCTAACCAGAGCTTGTGATTGACCCGCCCTTCCGGCTTCCCTACTAAACCCCAGGGAGGAGGGAGTGTGCCGTTTTGAAGAGGCGTGGCAAAAGTTTAGGTTCCCGAAAGGTGGGGTGGAAAACCAGACCGGAGGCCTCCAAGGTAAAGTCAGAGAGCCGTAGGTAAAGTCAGAGAGCCGTAAGTGCTGAGCCTGGGTTGGGGTTGTGGCCAAGGTTCCCAGGACCCTCTAATTCAGTGAGTATCTGACTCGTTCCTTTTTTTTTTTCTATAGTGTTGATCTACAACAGCAAATTATGACCATTGTAGATGAACTGGGCAAGGCTTCTGCCAAGGTATTGGGGAGTCTTTAGATAGAGAAAAGGGGAAGGCTTCTCTGGGGCCAGTAGATAGGGATGCCTTGGTCCTTTGTAACAGACTTTCAGAGAGTTGGCCTTTATTTTCCTGCAGGCCCAGCATCTTCCTGCTCCCATCACCAGTGCATCAAGGATGCAGAGTAATCGCCATGTTATGTATGTGCTCAAAGACACTTCGGCACGACCGTGAGTGCCAGATGCCCTTCCATCCATATGTTATTCCTTCCTCCCCCAACCCTTCTTCCTTTGTTGACTTTCCCTTCCAAATAGCTGCTACTAGCTTGTTTCATTATTTTCCCCATCCTACAGGGCTGGCAAAGGAGCCATAATCGGCTTCCTTAAAGTTGGATACAAGAAACTCTTTGTACTGGTGAGTTACTGGAAACTAAGAGTTCACATGCCTTGGCTTCTGAGAATAAAAGTGCTGGATGTTGCAAGATGGTAGTGATGTCTGGGTCCTAAAAGATACTTGTTTTTCTTTACCTCTTAGGATGATCGCGAGGCTCACAATGAGGTAGAACCACTTTGCATTCTGGACTTTTACATCCATGAATCACTTCAGCGTCATGGCCATGGGCGAGAACTCTTCCACTATATGTTGCAGGTATCACTTACTCTTTCACCAGTCCATCCAAAATAGAGATCAAAGGCCCTTGTGTGCTGACCCCCTCCAGAGACCCAGCCTATAGGAGGATATGATGTTCCCATATCCTCCTACTCCCTTCCCAGGCTGCTGGGTTTCTGTTGGCATGCTCTCCCCCCACCTTCTCCTACTCTGAGTTTCCTGTTCCCTGCAGAAGGAGCGAGTTGAACCACACCAACTGGCCATTGACCGACCCTCACAGAAGCTGCTTAAGTTCCTGAATAAACATTACAACCTGGAGACCACAGTCCCACAGGTTAGAAGTTTCAGTGGGTAGATCTTCACTGAGCATTCCCATTGAATCTATTTATTTGGGGGCAAAGAAGTGACATCTTCGAAACACTTTTTATTCCCCATTATGTAGGATTCATTTTATACAGCTAAGGTTGTCTTTTTTTTTTTTTTTTTGTGATACCATCTCTCATTCTGCAGCTATTCACTGTCATCTATTTTAATTTTTCATTGTGGTTTGTTCCGTATACCCAGTAATATGTTTTTGCCCCAAACACAGCCTGCTCATTTCACCTTCTTGTTTTTATACAGGCCTTTACTCAGTATTTATTAAGACTCAGAAAAACATATATTTCTTATCCCTTGGGAGCTTTGGCCTAATATGGAGAATATGTTTTGTGTATAAGTAAATATGATAAAATGTTACTAATGCTATCTGTTCATTTAGCAAATATTTATTGAGCCCTTGACTCCGTTCTGGACGCTAGGAATACTTTACTCGACAAAACAGATAAAAGTCTTTGCATTTGTGGAGATTATATCCTAGTTGGTGAGACAAATACAATAAATGACTATCTAGTGTGATGATAAGTGCTCTGGGAGGACGAGAGCCACTAGGAAGGCCCGCGAGTACTACTGTGGGGATGGGAGTGCATGGAGTTGTAAGTTTAAATAGGATGGTGAGGGGAGACTTCACTAAGAAAGTGCCATTTGAGCAATAACTTAAAGGAAGTAAGAATAAGAGCCAGGTAATATGTGGAGAGAGGGCATCCCAGGCAGAAGGAATGGCAAGTGCAAAGTCCATGAGATAGGAATGTGCCTGAGCAAGTGAATTGGCTGATGTAGCTAGAGCACCAAGAGTGAAGGAGGAGTGTGGTAGATTAGATCAGCCAGCAGCAGAGGAAGAATAACATTTCTTACCTTACAGATTATCGTAAAGGTTTTGGGTTATGCTCTTAGTGGAAAAAGGAGTGTCATAGTAGGGGTTTGAGCAGAGGGATGATATGATCTGATTTAGCCAGACCACTTTGGCTGTTAAGAACAGCAGTAGGGAAACAAAGATAGAAGCAAATAGACTAGTTAGGAAGCAACAATCCTGATGAAAAATGGTGGTGGCTTACACCAAGATGGTAGCACTAGAGAGGATAAAGGGTAGTCAGGTTTTAAATATTTTGAAGTTAAGTAAATAAGATTTCTTGATAGATTATCTATGGAGAAATTAAGGATCATCCAAAACTCAGCCTGAGCCATTGGACAGATGAAGTCTACGTAACTGAGAGGATAGGTGGAGCAGATTGGGGGGGAAATGGTAGGAGTCCATATTGATTTTGTTAATCCTAGGTTGAATGGATAGTTGGGTACTTCTCGGGTTTAGAGAAGAGATTTGGAATAGAAACGTCTCTGTATACATAGGGTATTGAGCAGTGAGGCAGGCTGAGGTCACTAAGGGGTGAGTATAGAGAAATGGTTCAAGGACTTGAGACCTTGAGTACTCTTTTAAGAGGTGTCATGGAGGAGGAGAAAGCACATGTGACCAAGGAGTGACTGGTGAAGTAGATGAGAATTTACAGGTAGGGTGACCTGGAAAGCCAGTGAAAAGGTGTTTCTAGTATGAAGAAATGGCTTACCAAGTCAGATACTGCTGATCAGTGAGGTCAGAAGAGGCCTAAGAGGTGACCATTGTATTTAGTTCCCTAAAGCCACTGGTGATCCTAACAAGCCTTTTCAGTGCAGTGGTGGATGGAAGCCTGGATGGAGTGGGCTTTAGGAGATTGAGAAGCTAGGAAGTGGAGACAACACGAATAGGCCACTCTTTTTAAATGCTGCTGCTTTAAGGGGGCGCTTGGGTGGCTCAGTCGGTTAGGAATCAGACTCTCGATTTTGGCTCAGACCATCCTCTTGGGTTCTGGGATTGAGACCCATGTCTGTGTGGCTCCATGCTCAACGGGGAGCCTGCTTGAGGATATTTTTCTCCCTCTCCTCTGCCCCTCCCCCTCTTGCTCTACAGGGTTGCCTACTTGCATGCTCTCTCACAAGTAAATCTTTTTTTAAAAGATTTTATTTATTCATTTGACAGAAGAGAGAGCGTGCAAGAGGGGGGTGGGGGGGGGCAGAGGGAGAAGCAGACTTTTTGCTGAGCTAGGAGCCCAGGACCCTGGGATCATGATCTGAACCTAAGGCAGTCGCTTAACTGACTGAGCCACCCAGGCACCCCTCAAATGAGTAATCTTTAAAATAAATTGCTACTTTAAGGGGAACAAAGAAATAGAGCAGGAACTAGAGGGAAAGTGGATTAAGAGAGGGTTGATTGTTTTCAGTTGGGAGAACCAACAGCATAAGAATGACTTGCTAGAGGGGCAGCCCCAGTGGCGCAGCGGTTTAGCCCGGGCTGTGATCCTGGAGACCCGGGATCGAGTCCCACATCGGGCTTCCTGCATGGAGCCTGTTTCTCCCTCTGCCTGTGTCTCTGCCTCTCTCTCTCGCTCTCTCTGAATGAATAAATAAATAAATCTTAAAAAAAAAAAAAAGAATGACTTGCTAGAGAGAAAATGTGATGATGTCAGAGAAAGTGGGGTGAATTGCTGAAGCAATATCATTGAATGGGCAGGAGGGGTTGGGATTGGGTTGACAAGTTAGCCTTGAATTAGGAGCATGGACACTTAATCCACAGCAATATGATTTGATTGATGTGCTTACAGAGAAGGTATGAAGACATGGTGGTGAGTGCTACCCTTGAGGGTAAAGGAAGGCTTGATTTAAATTTAATCTTGAAAGTGAATATCGGGGGATCCCTGGGTGGCTCAGCAGTTTAGCACCACCTTCAGCCCAGGGTGTGATCCTAGAGACCCAGGATCAAGTCCCATGTCGGGCTTCCTGCACCGAGCCTGCTTCTCCCTCTGCCTCTCTCTGTCCCTGTGTCTCTGATAAATGAATAAATAAAATCTTAAAAAAAAAAATGAATATCATGGGGACAGAAGTGGGCAGACTAAAATGCATTTCATACAGAGGAACTAGCATGAGCAAAAGCAGATGGGTATTCAACTATCTTTTGGGGTATTGCAGGCAGTTTGGTGTGGCAGGAGTGCTGGGCATCTGCTTGTTTCTGGAGGAGGAGGGTGGGGGCTAAACAGGGTTAAGGCAGGAGATAGGCAGGGTCTATTTATATTTAGAATATCTTCTCCTAGTACATTGTTCAATTAAGAGGCAGCGGAGAGCGGTGGAGGAGCACAGTATGGAGCATACCCTGGTAACCTGTAAGGCCAAAGCACTATAGGGGCACCTGGGTGGCTCAGTGGTTGAACGTCTGCCTTCTGCTAAGGTCCTGATCTTAGAGTCCTGGGATCGAGTCCCACATTGGGCTCCCCACAGGAAGCCTGCTTCTCCCTCTGCCTATGTCTCTGCCTCTCTGTGTCTCTCGTGAATGAATGAATAAAATATATATATATAAAAAAAGACCAAAGCACTATAAATAATCATGTAAACAATGATTCATGAACTCTGGGTGCCATCATCTCCATGGATCATCTCAGTTGATCCTTGTACATCTCTTTGAGGTGGGTGGTTTTATTGACTCCATTTGAGGTTTGTACAGATTAGCAGCTTGTCCAGACTCAACATAGCTAATAAGTGGTAGAGCAAGAATTTAAACCCATTGCCCACTTTCTTTTTTTTAATGTTAAGCACTTTGTTTTGTTTTTACTTTTTTTTTTTTTTTTTTTACTTAAATTCAATTAATTAACCCATTGCCCAGTCTTTATGACTGTACTGTATTCCTGACTGCAATGCTACAGCTAGAGTCAAGAGTCTGGGGCTTGAGGCCCAGCTGTCACTTCTTAGCTACTTGACTCTGGACAGCTCAAGCTCTTTTGACTCTTCTTTAACATAGTGACTCCAAGGGGATCCCTGGGTGGCTCAGCAGTTTAGCGCCAGCCTTCGGCCCAGGGCATAATATCCCGGAATCCCAGGATCAAGTCCCACATCAGGCTCCCTGCATGGAGCCTGCTTCTCCCTCTGCCTGTGTCTCTGCCTCTCTCCCTGTGTCTCTCATGAATAAATAAATAAAATCTTTAAAACAAGCAAACAAACAAAAAACATAGTGACTCCAAGGATTGTTGTGAAAGCCAAATTGAATGTGATAATATTATAAAATAATTCTAAAACAGTTATCATAGTGGAACCCTCTCCTCCAGTATGTCTTCCCTTGACAATTCCACCCATTTGAACCCTAAATCTTAGTTTTTCTCGGTATTTGTATACTTAAACCATTTGGCCTTGTTAATGTGTGTGTATGTGTATATGTTGCTGTTTTGAAAGTTTGGATGGCTCTTCTTCCCTGATGTTTTGTGCACTATGTCTCCATTAGCCTGGGTCCTGGGAGAAATAAAAAGTAGGGTATGAGCTTTTGATTTTTGAGATAAAATGCAGTTTTAATTATCTAAAATATACAGTTCAGTGGTTTTTAGTAAATTCACAGTGTTGTGTGATTATCCCTGCCATCTAATCCCAAAACCTTTCCATCACACAAAGAGAAACCCACAACTCATTAAGCAGTCACTTCCCATACCCCTTTCCCCAGCCTTTGTCATCCAGTATTCTGCTCTGTCAATTTGTTTATTCTACACATATTATATAAATGGAATCATACAGTATGTGGCCTTTGTGTTTGGCTTTCACTTACCATAATGTTTTTAGAGGGTTCACCCAAGTTGTAGCATGTATCAGTACTGCATCCCTTTTTTGGGGTGAATATTATTCCAACATATGGATATGCCACATTCTGTTTATCCATTTATCAGCTGATTCAGATTTGTTGGTTTCTGCGTTTTGGCTATTATGAATAATACGAACATTTGTGTGCAAGATTTTGTTTGTACATATCTTTTCTGTTTTCTTTACCTAAGAGTGGAATTGCTGGGTCATATGGTGATCTTTAACTTTCTGAAGAACTGACAAGATGTTTTTCCACAATGACTACAGCATTTTACATCTTTTACCAGCAGTGTACAAGTATTCCAGTTTCTCAATATCCTCACCAATATTTGTCATTTTCCTTTTTTAAAAATTATTAGCTATGCTAGTGGGTATGCACTGGTGTCTCTTTATAGTTTTGATTTGGATCTCCTTGTTGACTAATGATGTTCAGCATCTTTTCAAGTGCTGATTGGCCATTTGCATCTTCAAAGAAATGTTTATTCAAGACCTATGCTCAATTTTGTTTTTTGTTTTTGTTTTTTTTTTAAGTAGACTCCACACCCAGCGTGGAGCCCAACAGGGGGCTTTGAACTTACAACCCTGAGATTAAGACCTGAGCTGAGATCAAGAGTCAGACACTTAACCTGACTGAGTCCCACAGGCGCCCTCCTTATGCTTACTTATATATTTTTTTTTAAGATTTTAACTTCTTTATTCATGGGAGAGACACAAAGAGAAGGGAAGAGACACAGGCAGAGGGAGAAGCAGGCTCCCCGTGGGGAGGCTGATGTGGGACTCAATACCCCAGGACCCTGAGATCATGACCCGAGTTGAAGGCAGATGCTTAACCACTGAGCCACCCAGGCATCCCTTTATGCTTATTTTTAAATTGTGTTCCTTGTTCTTGAGTTGTAAGTGTTCTTTATATATTCTAGATACAACACTTTTATCAGATGTATGAATTGCAAGTATTTTTTCCTATTCTGTGGGTGGCTTTTTCATTTTCTTGATCGTGTCTTTGGAAGTGCAAAAGTTTTTGCTTTTGATGAAGTCCAATTTACTTTTTCTTTTGTTGCTTGTGCTTTGGTGTTATATTTAAGAAGCAATTTCCTAATCCAAATCATGAAGATTTTCCCCTATGTTTCTTTCTTTTGGGTAGGTGGGGGCAGAGGGAGAGAATCTTAAGCAGACTCTGAGCTGAGCACAGAGCCTGATGCAGGTCTCAATCTCATGACCCTGAGATCATGACCTGAGCTGAAACCAAGAGTCCGACGTTCATCTGACTGAGGCACCCAGGTGCCCTTCTCCATGTTTCCTTCTAAGAGTTTCATATTTTTAGCTCTTGACCGTTAGATCTTTGGGGTGCCTGGCTGGCTCAATCCAAAGAACGTGTGGCTCTTGGTCCTGCAGGTCGTGAGTTTGAGCCCCGTGTTGGATGCAGAGATTACTTAAATAAACTTTAAAAAAAATTTTCTTAAACCCAAAACATTTAGGGTCTTTGACCCAGTTGAAGTTATTTTTGTCTGATGTGAGGCAGAGGTCCACGCTCATTATCCTGCATGTAAACATTCAGTTGTCCAAGCACCGTTCGTTAAAGAAGGTGTTTTCCCCCATTAAATCATATTGGCATTATTATTGAAAATTAACCATAGAAATGTGGGTTTACTTCTGGACTCTATTCATGCCATTGGTGTTTATGTCTATCTTTAAGCCTCTTCCATACCATTTTCATTAACATACTTTGTAAGTAAGGTTTGAAATCAGGAGGTATGACTCCTCCAAGATTGTTTTGGCTGTTGGAGGTCCTTTATAATTCCGTATCAACTTTTAGGATCAGCTTATCAGGATCTGAGTTTTTTACTAAGTCTGTCAACAAGGACAGGAAGGCTGGCTTTTGTTCTCCCACTGTAGTTTTTTTAGGACCAGGTTCTGTCCCTAGGTGGTGAATGGCTGAATGGATAAGTATTTCACTTCTTTCATTTTATAGGTCAACAACTTTGTGATCTTTGAAGGCTTCTTTGCCCATCAGCATCGTAAGTTTTGTCACCTTGTGTGTGGGCCAAGTAGCTGGAGTGACGGGAAGGAAAGAGGTGGATTCTTGATCCCACTGGCCCCCTCACTGAGGGGCACCACCACTTCCTTCCTCACAGGGCCCCCTGCTCCCTCCCTGAGGGCATCTCGACACTCTCGTGCTGCTGCGGTTGATCCTACACCCCCTGGTAAAGCTGCAGTGAGTGGGTGGAATTGTAGGGCCATGGTGGCTAGTTCCTCTGGAGGCCACAGGGAGCACAGTGCGATTGTGGTCAGTTTAGGAGAATTCTCTGGCAGTCATTATCCATCTGCCTTTGCTCTCATGAACTTAGTACATCTTAGGCTTGTCAGAACTTTTAACTAAGCAAGCTCATTGGGAGCCTGTTAGATGATCGATATTCGTAGAGTCTCTTGTCGCTGCAGGTCCGTTACAAGAGACCAGAGTCACATTTCTTGGCGGACCCCTTGGGTTTCCGTCCATCATTGAGGGACAGACAAGTGCAATCAGCCCTTCTATTTCTAGTCACAGAATAGTGACACACGTGGTCCAAAGCTGAAATAGTTTTAGAAAATATGCTCACAATTTACACTATTTCCAACCAAATAATGAAATTGATCTGAAGAAACTAACCGAGGAGGTGCTGAGATGTCGTGCAGGCTCCCCATTCCATCCTCATACACACACACTCCCTATGGGAGTCTGAGAGCCACTCCTTCCTCACTGCCTCCCACAGGTAGAGAAAGCACAGTGTGCACAGTTGTGCTCCCTTACTGAGCTGGCTCTGTGGCTAGCTCTCCCCTCTGTGGCCAGGAAGGGGAGTAGCCACCCCCAGAGAACAATCTGTTACATCCATTAGCTTTGCCCAGTGCCAGGCACTGGGAGGCAGCTCATGTCCATGACTGGCTTTGCCTGCCAAAGCTGCCCCCATCCAGCTCCTGCTGCCTACAGGCTATGAGAGGGAGCGAGAGCCACAAGACCGAGAGCCACAAGACCGGTGAGGTCCACAGGGGAGGGGGGACCAGGGGAAAGCTTAAATGGGATTTGCTGAGAAGTCTCTCATTTGCCACACACAAAAGAGAACCTCTTGAGCTGGAAAAGGAGGGAGCAACTAGAAAAGGGAGGGGATGGGAAGCAGGGCTTTGGATAATATGTTTGCCTTCCATTTACTCTAAATGTCTTTATTTTGTCAAATGTTTTTCTTATTAAAACTTCAATCTTGTCCTATTTTTGCACCGAAGGGCGAGGTTCTGCCCTACCCCAGGCCCCTCCCCAATCTCTCCAGAGCAATTCCTAATTAACCAAGGACTTTGTCCATCTCATCCAGAGGGACCTGGGGTCCTCGTTGGCCCGGCAGGGACCATTGCACTGCCCCAGGATCCCGGGGGGGCCTGACAGCACCCACCAACAGTAAGAGCTTGTCTCCCTTAGCCACCCTTCTCCTGCATCTCCCAGGCCCCAGAGTCTCCCCCTGAACTTCCCCAACTCTGCATTTGGCCTACTCCTTCTGGCTCCCCTCAAGTGCTCCAGCATCTCCCCTGAACTCCCTCTTGGTGTGAAGGCATTGCCACAGCTGCTTCTGTGATGGAGCTGACCTCTGTCCTTCCCCAGGAGGAACTGTGGTGTCAGGAAGCAGAGGTCTGGGGTCAAGGAGGTGGTGGTGGGAGGAGGGGTGCAAAGTATGTCTCCTGATGCTTACCTTGTGTGTGTCCTCTCCACTGCCAGCTCCAGCAAGAAAGCTGCCACCCAAGAGAGCAGAGGGAGACATTAAGCCATATTCCTCTAGTGACCGAGAATGTAAGACTGGGGTAGGGTGGCTGCTGGGCTTGGGGGCCGTTACCCAGAAGGATTGGTTCTCTCTAAAGGCTCTGGTTTCTCTTTTTTTCTACCCAAATCTTTGCTATCTCTTCTCCTTTTCCTTTCTCCGTCTTGCTCTGTATTTTCCCTCCTGCCAGTTCTGAAGGTAGCTGTGGAGCCTCCTTGGCCCCTGAACAGAGCCCCTCGCCGAGCTACGCCTCCAGCCCACCCACCCCCTCGCTCCAGCAGCCTGGGAAGCTCCCCAGAGCGGGGTCCCCTCCGCCCCTTTGTGCCAGAGCAGGACTTGCTGCGTTCCCTGCGCCTCTGCCCCCCACACCCTACCGCTCGCCTTCTGCTTGCTACTGATCCTGGGGGCAGCCCAGTCCAACGTCGCCGCACCAGGTAAGAAGAGCTGGAGGGTCAGGGAGCCTCAGAACCGTGTCAAAGAGGGTGTTAGCAATGGCAAAGGGCAGTGTGAGTCTACCATAGAGGAGAAGCGATAGGACAGGTGGATTGGAGAGTCCCGGAACCTTTTGAGAAGAATATATTGGACCAGATTTTGGGAGCTGGAAATAAAGTACATGAAGGAGTAGAATAGTATTTTATATGGAGTGTAGGAGGGACTCTGGTTTTTAAAGCAAGAGATGGGAGGAAGGCTAGGAAGTACAGATCCATTGGGTGGGGAGAACAGTCTCCGATTGGGGAGGTCTTGGTTCAGTACTTACTGGTGAGCTGTGGGGTCTCTGGCAGTTCGGGGAACCCGGGCTCTTGTCAGTGCTTTGTATAGCAGGGCCTGTCCTAGCAGAGTGGGCACCTCCTTGATTTCTCTCCCTAGCTTTCTCTTCACCTCTGACTTCTCTTTCTGTTTTTCTCTCTCCCCTTATCCCTCTCCCTTCCCGTCCATAACACCCTTCCCCAGCTCCCTTCCCCGCTCAGAGGAGAGTAGATACTGACAGTTAGTGGCCCCCTCCCTGGACACCTGGGCCAGGCAGAGTCCCCTCTCCCTGAGAACCCCAGATTCACTCTTCCATTGTAGTCCCAGGTTCCAGGGGAACCTGACAGAGCTTGTAGGATTCCCTTTTCCTCTTTCTTGGGCAAAGGTGTTGTCAGGGTCCCAGATGGCTTAGTATGTTGTAGCTCTTCTTCCTGTAGAAAGCACGCTTTCTTTCCTAAGTGGGCTCCACACACTCCCACAGACAGGATCCTGACTCGCTGCCAGATCCCTTGGTTGGGTGGCTCATACTAATTATCCAGAGAAGCACACCCTTGCTTACTGTTAGACTCGAGAATACACTGGAAGGCCCAAGGGCCTCCTCTGCCAGGGAAACCCATAAGGAGTCTTGTCCATGGAAAAATCCCACGGTCCTTCTACAGTGTTCCTGCTGGCTCTCACTGCTTTGTGCTGCCTCCCACACTTAACCTTTGAGGCCTGCAGAAGCCGACCAATGAGCTTTGCCTCAGAGCCGTTCAGTGATAAAGGACAGGGTCTTACCAGCTCCCCAAAGGGATCCACTCAACATTGCCAAACTCTTACTCTCATGTTTTGCATATGTGTCTGGGAACCCCCAAGCTGATGTCTGCTTTGGGGCTCTAAAGACTCCACACACTTCTAAAGATACCACTACTTCCCCCAGCTCCAGATTCTGTGAGGGAGTTCGTTTCTTGGCAGTGGTCCCACCGAGTCCCCTGGGGTCACTCTTAACCATGTTTCAGGAGACAAGCCCTGAGTCTCAAGTATGTTAGCTCCCAGGAACCCACCCCTCTTGCATTCACCTCTCCCCGTAGCTAGATGATGGTATTTTCCAGTCTTGTGAGATTATCTTGAGGTAATGGGGGAATTCTTCCTCTATTCCTTTCCTCTATACCTCCATACCCAGGGTGTGGAATACCCTTCCCCCTCCCTACTCCTTGAATGTGTGGTAGTTCAGGTACCCTCAGTGTTCCCCCATCCCAGTACTTGGGAGCAGGATCTCCCTCTCTCTCAACTCCTTTTCCTTCTCTTTTTCAGTGTTGTCTGAATACAGTGTGCATTCTTTTGTGTTTTTTAAATGGACATTTTCAATGAAAAAAAAAAATCAAAAAAATCCTAAACTTCAGGTCTCAGCCTCGTTTGTGTGTCACCTGTTCTTTTCCTGGGATCCCTGGACCTGTCTCTATCCTCTTCCTTACCATTGTGATCTGCTGGATGTTCTGCAGATTCTGTCTCGTGTCATATAGTCACTGGATACCTCAGCTTCTAGATCTACACCCCCATTCCCTCCAGAAACCTCCAGTTCTCCCCCAGTGACTTCTGCCCTTTAGCCTCGGCCAGCCATTGCCAAAATGTCAAGATCTGCCAACATCCCTGGGATTCACTCATTGCCTGAATTCCTCTTCCCGTTCTGATTTCCTGCCCTTTCCCCCAGCCTTGGACCTCTCCCAAGACAATTCCTTTTCCTCCTGAATTCAGCCTTGTCACTCTCTACTTCCCTCTGGTCTGCCCTGTCCTGTAACTAAAGTCATCAGGTTTTCTAAACCAAACACCAGGGCACCTAGTCCAACAAATTTTTTTGCCTATATAGAAGTCTGGTTTCCTGACATCACTTCGATCACATTTAGCCTTACTTTTTTTTTTTTTTTTAAAGATTTTATTTATTCATGAGAGACACAGGCAGATGGAGAAGCAGACAGGCTCCCTGTGGGGAGCCCCATGAGGGACTCGATCCCAGGGCCCAAGGAGCATGACCTGAGCCAGAGGCTGACATTCAACCACTGAGCCACCCTGGTGCCCCCGTTTAGCCTTACTTTTAACACAGTACCTCAACTAGAACTAATACCAACAAACCAGGACTGATCCAGAAAATCTTGGGGTATAAAATGAGCTCCCTCCCCTTTTCTGAGGCACAGCTTACATTAAAAGTAGTTATTTACCCTTCTTTCTCTCCTGTACTATTTCTTCCATTCCTCTCCTCTGATTCCTCCATACCCACTCATCGTTGTTCCTATGGCCTCTACCCCATCATCTCCCATTGTTTCTACAGGGGGGCTCCCCCAGGGCTGGTAGCCCAAAGCTGCTGCTACAGCCGCCATGGGGGGTTGAGTTCCTCATCCCCCAATACAGGTAAGTATTCTCCCCTCCTGCCCTCAAAAAGGGTACGCCACATTCACTACCTACTCCAGCCTTCCCATGCACATGCCTGGTGTTTCCATAGGCCACCAGGAATCGAAGCAGGGGGAACAGGAAACAGAGAATAGGTGAGGTCCGAGCCCCTCCTCTGCCAGCCTCCCACCATCTCTGACTCCTTTTCCTAACATCTCTCAGCTACTTTCCCCACTGAACACCAGCTCTTCCCACAAACTGTTCTGCCTAACATCCTAAAACCCTCTTTCCCCGTGGGTTCGTGCTTACCTTTAGCACGATCTGAGGGTGTTTCAAATTTGTACCCAGCACTAATGGTTTCAGCCCACAGTCCATCTTAAGCCCTACTCTACATCAGGACCAGACCTTGAAGAGTCCTCTGCACTGCTACTCTAGTACCCCCATTACCCACTGTTCATCTCCCTCCCGCCTACTAGGTCTGCCGGCCAGGAGCAGGGCTTGTCCCAGGCTGGGTCTGAGGAGGAAGCCACGCACACTGTTCCCCCAGAGACCCAGTCCTGGACAATGGGTGGGGACATACTCAACGCCAGGTTCATTCGAAACTTGCAGGACCGCCGCAGCACCAGGCCTTGGTGACCACAGCGCCCCCGTCAGTCAGTATTCTCACTACAGGAGGTAGCCCAAGCCGTTCCTCCAAATGGATGTATTCCTTCTAACTTGCTTCCTTCCTTCCATGGGCTAATCAATGCCAAGTCACCTGTATTTTATTTTTTAGCAGAATAATAAAAGTATTTATTTTTATCACGAGAGCTGCTGGGAAAGTGTATTGTCATTATTTCAATCCCGTCACTCGCTTCCCCGAGTACCTGCTCGCGGTCCGTTGCGCCCCAGCTTTGTGCGTGAGCGGCGCCAGCGAGGCGGCCGTGTGCGCCAGGACGTTGGTCTACTGCGCAAGCGCTGTGAGACAGCCTCCACAGCCGGCGCGCGCAGGCGCACTCCCTGCGGACGGAGGACCTCGCCGCCTCTCTGGAGCCCGCTGCAGTGCGCAAGCGCGCACCATCTCCGTTTCCCTCCCTTCAGCCCCTCCACCCCCCTTCCCCTTCAAGAAGCCGGCTCCGGGGCGCGGTCAACCCTGTGAGGAGGCCAGAGGCCGGACACCGGAGGCGCAGTCTCCGCTCCCGGAAGATCATGTACCAGCCCACCCGGGGGGCGGCCCGGCGTCTCGGCCCCTGCCTCCGCGCCTACCAGCCTCGACCCCAGGTGAGGGCAGAGAGGAACGGGAGGGGAGGGGAGGGGAGGGGAGGGGACCCTCCTCAGAGCCGGCGCGGGGGGCGGAGCGTGCGCCCCGTCCGCGCAGGCGCAGCAGCGTCCTGCTGCCGCTGTTCACCTGTGCTGGGCGGCGCGGGAGGGGCGCGGGGTCGCTGGCGGGGACCCGAAGGCTGCGCAGCCAGCCGTGGGGTGCACGGGATGTGGGTTTTCCCGGGTCTGGGCGGCGGGACGCGACTGCTTTTCGCCCGCGTTCCCGCGGTTACCTGGCCCTGGAGGTGACTTGAAGGACAAGGGGCGGAGAGGTTCGCAGCCTGACCGCGGAGCCGCCCCGGAATTCTCAGGGCCCGACCAGACAGACGAGTGGGCCGCGAGTCTTCCACTGGGATAGCCGTCGCCCGGAAGGCTGGCCTGGGGGTAGCCGACGATTCGCTCCCCCCGAGGCCCGGCGGGCACAGGGGCCACGCCCCCCGCGTTGGCTGCCCTCGGGCGCCCAGGTGCGCGCGTGCCGGCCAGCCTCCCCGGAAGTGGGACCCCCAGGGGCCCTTGAGGGCGCAAGGACTCGTCTAGGCCCGGCTGTAGGTGACCTCCCGCGCATCGCACTCCAACGTCCCTGCCTCTAACGGTCTCCTAGGCGTGTGTGTCGTTAGAGGGGCCCGAAACGAGCGTAGCCTGCATGTACGTACCACTTTATAGACGGCGAAATTTTATCTACGTTTATCATGTCGTGTAGTCCTCGTAATAACTCAGAATGGCTGCATCGTCTTCGTTTTAGAAGAGATAAGCATAGGGCATAAGAGCGCCCAAGATGTCACAGTGGAATCGGAGCTCAGAGAAATGCCTCCCACGTACAGTTGGATGTTTTTTCTCTATCGCACACTCCATGCTGAAGTTGTTACAGGCTGCGTGATTTCATCCACAGTACACTAAAGCCTGTTGCTCGTTCACTTTTCAAAATACGTATTAGGATTCTTTCTGTAAGAGAATCGGAACTGCCCCCCAAACAGTGTTGGGATCTTAAAACAATGTAAAGGTACCTACTAACGATTTGGGGAACTTCTTGAACCTATGTCATAGGAAACTCTTTTCCTCCTGTTTTCAGTAGAGATGAAGATGAATTCATCCCATTTTCCTCTAATTTCATCTCTTGTCAGGAGGAGCAGGTGGGATTAGAAACACATCAATGAAGAGAGTTTAGATGAGGGGGACATCAGGCAGCTAGATTCTTATCTTTTTCCCTTTTATTCTTCCCCTTAGGACCAGCTGTCTCCACGGGCTTTACCATTCCCACCCCTCTGGCCCCACTCCACAACAACTTCTCCATCTTCTCTTGTCTGGTCTCCACCGCCCCCACTCTCTCCCATTTGGCTGCTTCCTGGAGCTCCCCCACTACCTCTCCCTCAGATCCAGGCTTTCAGCTCACCATGGGTGGTTCTCCCTCCAGGAAAGGGGGAGGAGGGACCAGGACCTGAAATGCATAGTGGCTGCCTGGATGGGCTTAGGAGCCTATTTGAGGGACCTCCCTGCCCCTGTCCTGGGGCTTTGATACCTTTCCAAGCCCCTGGGACCGCTCGCCCTTCCCCTGCCACTCCATCAGGAGATCCAAGTATGGAGGAGCACCTGGCTGTCATGTATGAGAGACTCAGACAAGAGGTAAGTCAGCTTGAAAGTGGCCTTCATCCACATTGAGAAGGGATGTAGGTAATACGTGGAAATAGAGTGTTAGTCAACTGGGTTTTCTTGAAATTACGAGGTAAATATATATATGTTATAAACATTTCCTAAGGAAAAGATGTTCTTCAGTTTGGATTTAAGGGAAGTTAAACATGGGATGAGATGACCTTTTACTCAGAGGAGAGTAAAGAAGCATCAAAAAGAGAAAACTGAGAAGTAGGATCATCTTTTCTTTCCTACTGGGGCTGATGCCTTCTTCTTCCACCTAGCTTCCCAATCTCTTCCTTCACTCCCACGACTATACTCTCTACTCATCAGATGTGGAATTCATCAATGAGATCCTGAACATCCGTACCAAGTGAGAATCCAGGCACTGGTAGGGCCTCGGGGAGGAAAAGCACCCTGTGTTTTCTACTTGGTCTTTTTCATTGACCAGAGAAGGTCCTGCCACTTCTCACAACTGTTTCCCGTTCCCCAGAGGCCAGTTTGGTTTTCAGATTATGCCATCATGAGCAATCTTTCCCATCTCTTTCTAGGGGCCGGACGTGGTACATTCTGTCACTGACCCTCTGCCGCTTCCTGGCCTGGAACTATTTTGCACAGCTTCGGTTGGAGGTTCTGCAGCTGACCCGCCACCCAGAGAATTGGACCCTGCAAGCCCGCTGGCGGCTTGTGGGGCTGCCCATCCACCTGCTCTTTTTGCGTTTCTACAAGCGGGACAAGGAAGAGCTTTATCGGTAAGACAAGTGAGAAAAGATCCAGTTTCCTAATTTTATTACCTTTAGGACTCCGGTCTGTTTGGTCTTCCAGAGAGTCCTTGATCAACCCTGACTTCGGCCTTTTTGAGGACAGGGATTTTGTTTTCATATACTTTAATATGGGAGAAATCAAGACTTTGTGTTAGGAAACCTCTAGACTTTTTTTTTTTTTTTTTTAAAGGGGGGGTAGCCCAGGTGGCTCAGCAGTGTAGTGCCGCTTTCAGCCCAGGGTGTGATCCTGGAGACCTGGGATCGAGTCCCACATCGGGCTCCCTGCATGGAGCCTGTTTCTCTCTCTGCCTGTGTCTCTGCCTCTCTCTCTCTGTGTCTCTCTCATGAATAAATAAAATCTTTAAAAAAAAAAAAAAAAAGGGAAACCTCTAGACTCAGTTTATTTGTATACGTTATGTGGCACATAGTAATCATTCAAGTATTTACTGAAAAAATGAAGATTCCCGTCTAATAAGTTGAGCCTCACAACCTTAGGTGAGTATTTCATAAAATTTCTGGCATGGAAGAGAATCCCAGGAAATTGTTAGGCTCAGCCCAAACCAGTGGTTCTCAGACTTTGCAGCATGATGATGTCATCTAAGGATCTTCAAAAAATACTGGTGCCAGACATTCTGATTTGAGTGGGATGGGGTGCAGCTTGGTCATCAGGATTTGAGTTCTCCAGATGATCTAATATGTAGCAAAATTTAGGAAGTACTGGTTTAAACAGATGCTTGAATTAAACTTTGGAACCCTCAGTCAGACTCTGTTTTTCCCTTACACCAGGACCTATGATGCCTATTCCACCTTCTACCTGAATTCCAACGGCCTCATTTGTCGCCATCGCTTAGACAAAGTGAGTCCTTAGGCTGGGTAGGGATGGTGTGAAGGGGGCAGAACATTCCATCAACTGGCATTAACCTTTGTTCCTGCAGCTGATGCCTTCACACTCAGCCCCAACACCTGTGAAGAAGCTGCTAGTGGGAGCCCTGGTGGCTCTGGGACTGTCAGAGCCAGAACCCAACTTACACCTCTGTTCCAAGACCTGATCCAGGAACTGGAGTGGAGGCAGCACTGAAGACTTTGCTATGTACGCACAAGAGGAGGAGGTGGAGGTGGCCTAGAATCTCAGGAGCCAGCTTCCTCCCTTCTTTTGCTCTCCTTTTTTGCCATCTCCTGCTGTGTAAAGCTGCTGTGTAATTTAAGTTGTAAATAATAAAGTCTAAGTGAATATATGAGAATTTCCGTGTCACATTCTCTGCATCTCAAAAGTTCCCATAAGCTTAGGACACACCTCCCTGGCTTAGACAGTAGAGCATATGACTCGATCTCAGGGTTGTGAGTTCAAGCTCCATGCTGGGCGTGGAGCCTACTTAAGATAAAAAATTCTCTCAAATAAAATCTTTAAAAATAATAAAAGTTACCCCAAGCTTTATTCCAAAAGTAGATATTAAATAATGTACAGAAGGAAAAGGAGCTGATGTTGAGTTCGGCTTGCGTCCCCTTCTCTTTATCCTAGCTCTTCCCGTGTCTTGCCTATTTTTTTGGGCATTTTCTTAGAATGGGGATCTTCTAGCTCCTTGGCTTTATAATAATGAGGAGCCACCTCCAGAAGCCAACTGCTTTCAATCTCCAAAACCTACAAGAGGAGAGAAAAAAATCAGTAGGGTTCGCCTTTTTCCAACTTGCACTCTAATGTATGTGTGATCAAAAAGTTTCTTCTGGGGCACCTGCATGGTTCAGATAAGCATCTGTCTCCAGCTCAGGTCATGATCCCAGGGTCCTGGGATCAGGTCTCACATCAGACTGCCTGCTCAGCGGAGAGTCTGCTTCTCCCTCTCCTGCCCTTCCCCACTGTGTGCTGGCTCTCTCTCAAATAAGTAAAATCTTAAAAAGTTTCTTCTACCTTCAACTGTAGGACTAGGGTAAAGGTGCCAGGCTCTAATACTCTATACCTCAAGGTCAGACACACCTCTACAAGTCCTTCAGGATTCCCAATAAACTATCCCTAAAAAACCTAATCATAAAGACTGTAAAGTACACTCAGGACAGAGACCACTTCTGCTTTGTTCACCATTCTCACCCCAGCATCCTAAACACTTGAGACAATAGGCATTCAAATACTCCCTGAATGAGTATGCAGTTCTTGGATCTTAGTAGATGCTGACACATCTGACAGAAACCACGCCTATTTTATCCTACCTTAAATTAATGTTTTCCTGTTTCTCAGCTAGTCTCAGCAAATTGAATCTTGCTAGTATCCTACCTCCCCACACATCCTCACTTTCCTGGGCAGAGGAAGGTCCCCTCACCTGTCTCATGAACTCCTTGGTGGTCAAGACAAGTTCGTGGTAGAGCAACCAGCGTGGCTGTTCCTCAAAGAGGGAGGAGTTGGGGTGAATGAACACTGTCTGCTGCTGTTTGACTGTGCGATAGCCACTACGAGTCAACCGGGCCGTGTGGTAAAAGTAACCAGCTGTGATGGCCTGAGGGGCAGACAGGAGTGAAAGTCAACCAGAAAAGCCACACATCTGGGGACCCTAAGCACTCACTACCTTTTTTAGGTCAGGCCCTCGGAGAACTAGAAAGGTAAGGAATGCATGAAGAACCCACTGAGAAGGCACCTTCAGTGGTCTGGGGAAGAAAGCACGGAAGAGCACACTCTCCAGAGGAAGAGGCCTAGCCTCAGGCTGGAGGTACTGCTACAGGCACCCAGAGCAGCTCCCTCTGGAGATTGAGGGCATGGGAGGAACAGCAGCAGACTAAAGAAATGCTGACCTTGCGTACACGGATATAGTCCCCCTGGCAGGAGCTGAGACCAACTTCTACGCGTTCCAAGAGCCCCTCCAGCTGTTCTCGCACATCCCGGGCTCGGCGCATTGATCTGAACTGTACGAAGTTCTCATAGCACCACTGAGAAGAGTAGCCACTCTCAGCCCACTGTGAAGATGGTTAAAAAGGGGGGAGGTTAAGTACATAGCAAAGCCAGAGTCCCCTGTGCCTCCCTCAGTCCCATCACCTAAGCCCAGTGACCTGAGTATAGACGTTCAGCAGAACCAGGTGGTCTCCACCAGGGAGGAAGAAGTTGACACGGGCATTGTCAGCATGAACTACCTTGTCCTTGGGCCGGTAGAAGATGGAGTTGTTGACAGACAGCATGGCAGCGACTGTCAGAATCTCTTCCGAACAGCTATACCTGGGGCAGGAAGACCAAAGCACAAGGTTCAAAGGAAGACACACAGGTACACAGGGTGGGGTAAGCGACCATCCTATGGACATGTGTCTTCACATGGAGACTGCCGGGTGGGGTAAGGGCTACAAGTCAGAGTGGATGGATTTGGTGGTGGTGCTGGCCATGGGGTGTCGAGGAGGTGGGCAGCAGACCTAACAGTGGCAGAGGAGGGCCCTCCATGGAACTGGGGGCAGGAGGGCACTGGGGACCCCTGAGGGTAGGAAGGACTTCTGCAGCAGGAAGGTGTGGAGTAAGGGCATCAGGGAAGACAGCACTTCAAGTTCATGTAATGACCTCTGACCTCAACCATGGCAGAGGAATGGCATTTAAAGGTGATCCCTCCATAACCACATCTCAATGTTACAACCTCAAACCTCAGGAATGAGAATCTCCAGACCAGTCCACACACAGAGCTCTCCCCACAGGTGCTGAGTCTTCCATACCAATTTACACCCCCAAATTCTGTTTGTCAATCTTACCCATTTGATAAATGTCTTATTGCCCTTGTGAGCCTCCAAAGGCACAGAAAGTTTTCTAATAATTTATTTGTTAAAGAATACCACAGCAGAGAGAGAAAGGAAAAAGAGCAAGGTCACAAAGATGGCCCAGAGATGGGACGAGGCACAGCCAGTTTGTGTGCTGGTGCTGGGGGCCTAGCCAGGCTGGCAGGTATGGGGTAGGCTAGGAGCACAGTGCTTACTTCTCAGAGGCCAAGATCATTTTAGATAGCATGGGATCCACCGGTAGCTCTGCCATCTTTCGACCAGACTAAGGAGAGGAAAAAGAGTTGAGGCCAGTCCTCCCTCTGGTGCCCCTCCAGCACCCACCAAGAGCTCACCCCAACTGCTTCATCGTGCCCCAGACCATGCTGCCATCCCACCTCACCGTGGTGAGCTCCCCAAGGTGGTTGAGGGCTCCCAGAGCATACAGCTGCTCCAAAGCCAGCAGCAGGGTCTCATATGGTGGAGGGTCCAGGAAATCAAAGTGCATTAGGTCATGGATCCCTGAAGAAAGATATGAGGGGTAGAAGAGATTCTCTGCAGGGATCTGTGACTCTAGCCCCACCTCCCTTCTCTCTCAGGACTGGGCGACCCCAATAACCTAAGCTCTTGAGCAGCAACACAACATTGCCCAGGCTGGTCCTCTGGATCTCAGGCACTGTGGTTTCCTCCAGCTCATGCTGGTAGGCCCAGGCAGTATACAGGCGGAAGCACTTCCCGGCAGCCACCCGACCCGCCCGACCAGCTCGCTGATTGGCTGAGGCCTGGAAAGAAAGGAGAGGTAGGCTGGCTGACAACTGGTGAGGAGAAAAAGGAAGCGCAATATTTATGCAAGAAATCTGAGAAGATGTAGGCTGCTTATTCCGGTCCTCTAAGAGGCCCCCACAGACTCCTGAGTCGAACCTTCCCCACAGAGACACTGCTGAGAATGCAAGCAGGCTGACCTTGCTGCAGGGTGTGACAGTGAGGGATTCCATGCCTGTGCGAGGGTTGTAGCTCTTCTGCTTACAGAACCCTGGATCCAGCACATAAATGATGCCTTCAATGGTGAGTGACGTCTCAGCGATGTTTGTTGCCACAACCACCTGAGTGAGAGGATGTAGTCACCTGGAGACCCCACCCACCAAGTTCCCTAGAAAGAGTAATCCGGAAGACTTGAGTAAAGAAACAGGCACAAAAAAAAAAAAAAAAGAAAGAAAGAAAGAAAGAAACAGGCACAGATAAGGGATAGGAGCAAAGAGGATTACTGCCTAATGTCAGAAGACAGGGACAAGGCCAGGAAGGGGTCAAGGAGAGAAGGAATGAAAAGAGACATAAGGGAATCCCTGGGTGGCTCAGCAGTTTAGCACCTGCCTTCAGCCCAGGGCGTGACCCTGGAGACCCAGGATCGAGGCCCACATCGGGCTTCCTGCATGGAGCCTGCTTCTCCCTCTGCCTGTGTCTCTCATGAATAAATAAATTTTTTAAAAATAAAAATCTTAAAAAAAAAGAAAGAAAGAAAAGAGACATAAGGCGGAAAGGAAATGGGAGGAGTTAAATTTTTTTTTTTTTTAGAGATGGGAGAGGGAGTCCAGGTCCCTGCCTCCATCTTTCCCACTACCACTTTCACACTCTTCCTCAGCTAGGACTTCCTTCAATAGCCTCCTCATGTGTCTCCCTGCCTCTACTCCAAGTCCTACTTACCTGGCATTCTTCTGGCACCCAGATTGTCCTTTAAAAATGTAAACCTGTCACATCACTAACACCATTCGTTGATGGCTTCCCATCCTACTGGAGAATTATATCCAAGCCCCTTAAGTCTCCAAGTGCTCTACCTTTCTGATCTCATCTCCAAGGACTACGGGCTCCGTCGTTCCACTCCTGCACAGTTGCTCCCTGGCTGGTCTGAGCACACTCCTCACTCGGGTCCTTTGCATGAGCGCCTTCCTCTGCTGGACACACTCCCTTCCCAGCTATCAGTCTGGCTCCCTCCCTCACTGGGTTCAGGCCTCAGCTTCCCTTTCACCTTCCCTATACCCCAAGGAAACTACCTTCCTGACATTGCTCACTCCCAGCCTCCCTGGAGTCAGTCTCCTTTTCCCCCATGTTGGGCTTTATCTCTCCACAGCATTGGTCACAAATCAGCATCAGGCATCTACGCGTCCACTGTCTCCTAATTTAAGTTAGACTGTCAGCTGTGAGGCTAGGGACTTTGTTCTGTTCATCACTGTATCTTCATGCCCAAGAAGAGTATCTGGCACATGGCAGGAGCTTGTTACATATTTGTCGGATGGAAGTTACGTCTTTGCTCAAAACCCAATCATCTAAAGTCAAAATGCTTCCAACTGCTATCAAAGGCCTTCCCTAATCTCAGTCCAGAACTGTTTTCACCACATGAACCTTCCCCTCAGCCTTTTGGATTACATTCTGACTTAAACATACCTTAAGCCTTGCTCTGGTATTACCTACCTTTTTTTTCCTAAAGATCCAAATCAAATCCCACCTTTTGGCACCCTGAGGACTTCCCTTCTCCTCTGCATCTCCACATACTTACTAACTGGATCAAATATTTGCTGAATTCACCCTCTCTCTCCAGCTCTGGAGGCTAGGGATTGACTACAACTAAGCCTTGCAGCTGCAGCAGTGCCCAGGACATAGCCTGCATAGGGCAGGCACACACCCTCTTTTTCACTATTTGTGTGAACTATAGGGGTGAAGAATGTGGGTGTCTCCAACTGACCTTTCGTGCCCCCGGGGGTGTGGGCTGGAAGATACGGGCCTGCATGTCAGAAGGCAGGTTGGCATAAATGGGTAACACCAAGAGCTCCCGGATTTTGGAGCCCAGGCGGCGGCAGCGATCTTGGAGCATCTCACAGGCAGCCTCAATCTCCTCCTGGATTTGGGATGGGGACAGCAGTACAGGTCCCAGAGTGACAGAAGGCCCACCTGCCAGCTCTGTTTTCCCCTGGGATACACACCTCATTGCCCCTTGCCCCATGTCTCACACCTGTCCTGTCAGGAACACCAGGATATCCCCAGGGGGCTGGGTCACATGGATCTGCAGCACAGACACCACACAAGCTTCTAGGTAGTCAGCCTCTGGAGCCTGGGGGTGAGGAGGAGAGGGTCACAGGAAGGCCATCTGTTCAGGAAACTTCCTCTTCTCCCGGCTCAATAATCAGTTTATCCCAGTTCTTCTTCAGACTCTCCATTTCCCCTTCCCTCCTTGGGACAACCTTCTCCAAAGGCCCAAGCTTTTCAGCCTCGCACTTCAGCCCATCCTCCCTGAGGGGAGCACCTTGGTATAGAAGATGTCAACTGGAAACCTGCGTCCAGGGATTCGGAAGACAGGAGCATCATCAAAGAAGGTGGAGAAACGGGCAGTGTCCAGTGTGGCTGAAGCCACCAAGACTTTCAGCTCAGGCCGGAAACGAGCAACATCCTTGATTAACCCGAAGAGAATGTCTGTGTGTAGGGTTCGTTCATGAGCCTCATCTATCATCACCACACTGAGGAAAGAACAAGAGAGCTGTGAGCCAGAAGAGCTGCCCAGGAGAGGACAACAGGATCCCCTGGACAAGGGCACAAAGGGAAAGCAAAGAGCCCAATGGTGAATATGGGAGGGGGGGTTCCAAAGAGAGGCCAATCACCCCAGTTAAGGAAGACTAATACAATGTTAAAGAAAGCCAAGGGCCCGCAGTCTGCAGTTTATCTCACGGACAACAACGGCCAAGATCTGGAGGCTGAAAGCCAAGGCCAGGACAAGTCACATATGCTCTCTGGATCAGAGTCATGGATCTGTTAGACTCAACAGAAATAAGAGTTTCTGTTCTAAAGGGGGGAAAAAAGTGAGAACAGGGCCTTTTGGAGTAAGGCTGGGCTCCCCGGGCTGGCTGAGAATGAACATACAGACCTGAAGCACCAGGATTTACACAGCCCAGGAGCTCCTAGGCTTCCATGAGACTGCTGTTGTGCATGTCTCTTGGTCCTGCTGCATCCTTCTGGAGAGAGGAACCAGGTAAGCCTGTCTGTCTTTCTTTTCTTTCTCTCTCTCTCTCTGTCTCCTCTCTCTCTCTCTCTTTCTTTCTTTAGGTTTTATTTATTTATTCATGAGAAACAGAGAGAGAGGCAGAGACACAAGCAGAGGGAGAAACAGGCTCCCTGTGGGGAGCCCAATATGGAACTCAATCCTGGGACCTCAGGATCATGCCCTGAGCCAGAGGCAGTCGTTCAACCACTGGGGGACCCAGGGGTCCCCCAGTAGGCCTTTCTACCCCAACCTTAGAGGGCTCTGCGGGCTTCGTGGTCTCCTCCTTAGTTATATGTGGGACACATCTTTGATATCTTTGCTAAAGTCTTTGGATTCTCAGGTGACAGCCATGCCTGCAGGAGCTCACCCCTGACCTCAATTCTTCGTGCATATCCCTGACTATGCCAGTGAAGTTCCCAGCTGTTTCACAAAGCAGGCTGGCTTGACAGGAAAACCCCACACCCTAAACACTCTTGCACTGGCTGGCCTTCCATGGTTTCTGAGATTTTTGCAAGGGACGTGAAGGCTCAGATCATATTTGTCCTGTTGCTCCATCTGTGATCTTCTAGGACCAGAACTTCACAGCCTCCTAAGATTTGAGAAACCACATACTGCTCAGCTGGCCTGATCCCACCAGCAGCCCATGCACAGATCCCTTCTCCTCCTAAACACATATTTATCCAAGCCCTGCTTGGCCAACACCAGCACTATTCACAGACCAAGCTACTCCAAGACCTGGGCCAAAGGCCCAAGATGAGGGCCCCAGCACACAATCTCTACCTCAATTGAGGGCCTCAATCTCTACCACTCTCGCTTCTTAGTGTTGCACTGAAACCTGTCTCCCCTGTAGCCACTCCTGTGGTTGCTAGTTGTGCTCGCTGCAGTCACGTGAAACAAGCTTGACCTCTTTTTCCACGGAGCAGCCCTTCCCATATTTAGAGGGAACCAGGATGTCTCCCTGAGTCTCTTCTCTCTAAGCTGGACATTCTAAGTTTCTTCAAAGGGTCTTCACGTGGCTTTTCAAGTCTCTAGAGCACCATTCTGCCATCCTGGTGTTTTTCTAAACACTGCAAGCAATGGGGGGTGGGGGGGTCTATCTCTGCAGTCCCTCTACCCCATCTCCATGGTGCCTACAGGTCAGTCCTAGAACTGTCCACACCATAAAGCTTCAAGAACTGGTGGGCTTAGGCAGCCTGGGTGGCTCAGAGGTTTGGTGCCTGCCTTCAGCATGCATGCATGCTCCTAGAGACCTGGGATCGAGTCCTCCGTCAGGCTCCCTGCATGGAGCCTGCTTCTCCCTCTGCCTGTGTCTCTGCCTCTCTCTCTCTCTCTCTGTCTCTCATGAATAAATAAATAAAATCTTAAAAAAAAAAAAAAAAAGAACCGGTGGGCTAATCAGAAGACAAAGGCCAAACTAGCTGGATGACAAGAAAGGAAAAATAGGCTAGAGATTAAAGAAGACACAGGAAGGTGCTAAAGGGTCAGAATGCAGCAGACTGGGCGGGAATGGTGGTGGCTCTCTGGTGGGAGGTGGTGACCCCATGTGTACCTGTAACTTGCAAGGTCAGGTTCAGAGAGGAACTCCCGGAGGAGCATCCCATCTGTCATGTAGCGGAGGACAGTTCGCTCTGATGTGCAGTCCTCAAAGCGGATGCTGTAGCCAACCTGTCAAGGGGACCATTAACGATCGAGATTGGGCTGGTGCTCCTGGAAGGGAGTGCAGGGCTAGGGAATGAGGGGTCAGTGCCTGGATGTGTGGTGTGAAGCCATATGCAGTGTGGGCTACGTCCCAGACCCTAGAGGCTCCCCTCCCTACCTAGGCCCCACAGATCTCACCTCATTCCCAAGCTTCACACCCATCTCCCGGGCCACTCGGGCAGCCACACTCATGGCTGCCACTCTCCGGGGCTGGGTACAGGCAATCTTCATTCCCTTCTTTGTGTATCCCTGAATGACAAGAGAAGAGGTTTTCCCTTTGCTAAATATATTCCTGGGGCCTAGGATAATTCAGAGAAAAAAGGTGTAAGTGCACGACAGGGCAGGGGGAGATGAAGGAACAGACAGAAACTGAAAACCCGACCCTCTGAGGGTCCCAGACTTTTGGGTGATCACATTCAGGCTCAGCTAGATCTGAGATGGAAAAGGACAGACCAACTAGGGCAGACCCAGAAGCAAGGGGGAGCCAGAGAAGGTGAAAAAGTAAGAAAATGAATACTCTGACTCCTCGTTCTTTGGCCTTTGCAGAGGACCGATGGCTGAATGGGTTGGTATGGGAAGGTCCCAACCCCACCATCTACCTATCTATGCATCTTTCCAACACGAACGCTGGCACTAGACACAGATACTGTGTTAGAAGTGAGAACAGAAACAGGAAACAAGTTTGCCCTTATTCTTAAACTCACAATTTAATGGAGAAGACTATGACTAAAGATGAAAAGATAAGTGACTGCTCAAAACAACAGGTGAAAGGAGCTCTGACAGGACTGTGCTTGTCAAGGGCCGGTGGCCGGCAACCTGGAGGGTGCGGATGACTGTACCTCCTCAAAGAGATACTGCGGGATCTGGGTGGTCTTCCCGGAGCCCGTCTCACCCTCGATGATGAGGACCTGATGATCAGCAATGGCAGCCAAGAGCTCCCCGCGGAATGGAAACACTGGGAGGCTGCGGCGGACAGCCTGCACGGACTCCTTCTGCTGGGCCTGGGATGGAGGCGATGGGCCTGATGGCTCCTGCAGAGGAGGGGGGGTGTGAGCTTCAGGGTCGGCTTCCCAACCTCGTTAGAACGTGCCACAGTTCTCCTGCTCACCTCGTTGCCCTGGAGCTGAGTGGCCCGGACAAACTCAATGGTCTCCTCTTCCTCCAGCACCAGCTGATACTTGGGCTCCTGGGAGGCAGCATCTCGGGCCCCAAACTTCAGAGATGCTGCCCCTAGCCGGGCCTCCTCCCAGCGTCGCTGCTCCTCCCCAGGGGCGCCTGATTCCTCCTCCACTAGATCCACAGCTCGTGATGGCTGTGGAGAGAAGGGCATGTGAAGACAGAGGATGCCCCCTTCCCAGGCCTCTCCTCTCCAGTCACTATCTCTACCCACTAGGAAAGGCAAGACCAAGAAGGGGCCAGTGGAGGCCCTGTCCAAAGTCCTGAAGACTTCCCTCTGCTCAGCTTGGAGAGCAGGGCTAAAGTGGACTCTGCTTTGCCTCACCTGGCCTCGGGTCTCCTCAGGCATGTGGTAACGATTGGTGGCCTCCAGCTTCTCCTGCTCACCAGCCGCCCGGTACTCTCGGGCCAGATCCCGCACTCGCCGCTTGTATTTGAGCTCCCGCTGCTCATGTCGGCTCAGCTCTACATCCCCAAAAAGGAACTCCTCATCAGCCAGCTCAGCCTCTAGGTCCTCAAGCTTCTCTCGCTCCCGCTTAGCCAAGTACTCGCGGCGTGATTTCTTCCGCAGCTCGGGAACCTGGGTCAGGACAGGGTAGCCAAATCCTCATCTTGCTGGAACAGCAACCCCCTTCCTTACCTATCTGTAAGAGTGACAAATCCCCCAACAGGCCAGCAGTGTCCCTCTGCAATGTCCAATCTGACCTGCCCCAAACTGAGCCTCTCTGAAAGCCACACACTGACCCCCAACACTATCTTTCAGCAGCACAATCCAGCTTGAAGGCCCTTCTGGACAGCTTTGCCATCTTGGTCAATATAGATGCATTAGGGTTACTTGAATGTTTTAGGTTTTATTCTATTTTATTCGACTTAGTGGAAAGGAGGAAAACAGGGCAGCCTGAGAGGCTCAGCAGTTTAGCGCCGCCTTCAGCCCAGGGCCTGATCCTGGAGACCCGGGATCGAGTCCCACGTCGGGCTCCCTGCATGGAGCCTGCTTCTCCCTCTGCCTGTGTCTCTGCCTCTCTCTCTCTCTCTCTCTCTCTCTCTGTGTGTGTGTGTGTCTCTCTCATGAATAAATAAATAAAATATTTAAAGAAAAAAAAAAGAAAGGAGGAAAACTAAAGGGCTAATACCAGCATTTAGAAGCACAGGTCTCAAACTGAAAACAAGTGAGACTATTGGTAACCACTGGATGTGCCAACAGAAGGTAATCTTTTGCCTTAGTTAGATGCTCCCTTAAATCAAATGACTATAGTTTGGAAAGGGGGGCGAATACAGTATATACAAAAAATGGAAGTACAGCATTAGAGAGTGTTTCTGCAAGATGTAATCAGAAATGCTTATTAGCTCTCTGGGACTAACCTCTCCTCGCCTCATACAATCTGGCAGCTAGCTTCTACATATTTCCTTTGATAGGAGGTTTTCAGGACACATAATGGATGACAGATAAAGACTGGTCACATCATCCTTAAGGCTTGTCTCAGCTCTCTCCATGAGCCTGCCCACTGTGGCAACACTGTCTTCCCTGGGATCAAAACAGCCTCCTCCACTGTGGTGGCCAAACTTCATCAAGCCCTCTCCTGGGGGTCCGTGATTCTACTTAATTGCTTGGCTTTTCTTGCTTATTCTGTGAAGACTTAAAAGGAGTTTATGCTCATGATCTAATCTGAGTACCACAATCAAATACTCTTTGAACCTGATGGGGGAAGCACATGGAAGTTCTTTTAAAATATGGGCCCCCAAAAAAGGGCAACTTGAGGGCACTGGCTGGCTCAGTCGAAAGAGCAGGCAGCTCTTGATCTCGGGGTCCTGAGTTTGTGCCCTACACCGGGTGTAGAGATTACTAAAACAATAAATAACAACAACGATAAAACCGAACTCAGGGCAATTTGAGTATCAAAAAGAAAAAATCATATGCAACTGTAAAATATTGAAAAATAAAAACTCATGAGTCCAGTGTGACACACATACACACGGGAAACAAGTTTTTACCACCAGTGAGGTGACTATTACATCAAACTCCTTACTTTCAAAATTGGTAATTAAACATTTGCCCTGCCTTTTTTAAGATTCTTCTTTTAGACAGAGAGAGAGCATGAACAGGAAGGGGCAGAGGGAAAGAGACTCAAGCAGACTCCACACTTCTTGAAGCTCTGTCGAGCTCGAAGCCCGACATGGGGCTCTGCCTCCCAACCCTGAGACCATGACCTGAGCTGATAGAGTCGAATGCATAACTGACTGAGCCTCCCAGGTGCCCCATTTGCTCAGCCTCTGAAGAAAGAATTGTAGCTCATTCCTGGTTATTTTTAAGCCTTACTTATTTGAGAGAGAGAGAGAGAGAGAGAGCGAGCATGCACAATGCAAGTAGAGGGAGGGCCAAGGATGAGGAAGGAGAAACAAATTCGCTGAGGGCGGAGAATGACTCGGGGGCTGGATCTCAACACCCTGAGATCATGACCTGAGTTGAAATCAAGAGTTGAGGGACACCTGGGTGGCTCAGCAGTTTAGCACCTCCCTTCCGCCCAGGGCATGATCCTGGAGACCCGGGATCGAGTCCCACATCAGGCCCCTGCATGGAGCCTGCTTCTCCCTCTGTCTGTGTCTCTGCCTCTCTCTCTGTGTCTCTCATGAAGATATAAAATCTTAAAAAAAAAAAAAAATTGAAATAAAGACTCAGATGCTTGGGCAGCCCTGGTGGCACAGCGGTTTGGAGCCACCTGCAGCCTGGGGTGTGATTCTGGAGACCCGGAATCGAGTCCCACATCAGGCTCCCTGCATGGAGCCTGCTTCTCCCTTTGCCTGTGTCTCTACCATTCTCTCTCTGTGTCTGTGAATAAATAAATAAAATCTTAAAAAAAATAAAATAAAATAAAACCTTTAAAAAAAAAAAAAGACTCAGATGCTTAACATACTAAGCTACCAGGGCACCTTGCTCATTTCTAGTTAAGGAAAAGCTCTTTATATAAAAGGTTAGCCAATAAATGTAGGAGGAATGTCACACTCCAAAAATCACCTTTGCAATCCCCAGTGAAACAGCAGATTCAGGAAAGCATTAGTAGTGCTAGTTATGCTAAAACCTTTAGATGAAAGGCTGTTGGCACAAACGCTATCTGCACTAACAGGTACATAATCTGTATGTTCCCCTAAAGTGACTGGTGTCATGTGAAGGGTACATCACCACCTAAGAAGTGTTCCTGTCACAACTTTTTAATCTGAATTGAGGCAAGATTTGGACCCAATTTTCACTCTAAAGGAAGCACAGGGCATAGAAGAACTCAATACCACAAGATAAGAGTTAGATAAATCCAGAATAAGGGACATGGTACCAGATGAGAGAGAGAAAAGGAAACAAACAAACGTAAGAGACTGAACCACCAGGGATGCCAGGGTGGCTCAGTGGTTGAGCATCTGACGTTGGCTCAGGTCATGATCTTGGGGTCCTGGGATCAAGTCCCACATCAGGTTTCCTGCAAGGAACCTGCTTCTCCCTCTGCTTGTGTCTCTGCCTCTCTGTGTCTCTCATGAATAAATAAAATCTTAAAAAAGAAAGAGAGAAAGAGAGAGAAAATTAAATTAAATTCTGGGAAATAAAAACATTACATCTATACTGACAGATATCTTAGAAGTCTCTGACCACAGTCATTTTCTGGGGTGGGTCATGAGATGGCTTGATCAGGAGATCTGAGTTCCACTAGGCCATTCTTAGGACATCAAGTCTCAAAATTCTTTTTAGAAACTGAAATCTGGGATCCCTGGGTGGCGCAGCGGTTTGGCGCCTGCCTTTGGCCCAGGGTGCGATCCTGGAGACCCGGGATCGAATCCCACATCGGGCTCCCGGTGCATGGAGCCTGCTTCTCCCTCTGCCTGTGTCTCTGCCTCTCTCTCTCTCTCTCTCTCTCTCTCTCTGTGACTATCATAAATAAATAAAAAATTAAAAAAAAAAAAAAAAGAAACTGAAATGTGACCTTACTTGAGAAGACCAGACTTTTGGAAAACCAAAACTCTACCAAAACTCATATGATAACAAGTTCAGTTCATGAATTGCGAGGGCTGTGTCCCCAGTCAGAGAGAAGACCAACTTGGGGAATAGAGGAGGAGTTAGATGGTAGGAAGGCATCTGGAGGGACCCCTGGGGTGCTCAGTGGTTGTGCGTCTGCCTTGAGCTCAGGGCCCGATCCTGGATTCCCAAGATCGAGTCCTGCATTGGGCTCCCTGCATGGAGCCTGATTCTCCTCCCTCTGCCTGTGTCTCTGCCTCTCTTTCAGTGTCTCTCATGAATAAATAAAATCTTAAAAAAAAAAAAAAAGGAAGGCATCTGGAATCAAGTGTGCTTAAGTTGAATGAATAGCACATTCCTAGGCAATGGGACAACTGCCCTGCCCCTGTCCTCCAACCACACCCCTTGATGTTCCAGCTGACTGAGTACGGCTCCTTAGGTCTCAGGAGCAAGCAAAGCTCACATCTCCCTGACAAAAACACTCTGACTCAATCCTAAGGAGTCAGGAGGGTCTGTAGGCAGCTTCTTTCCCTCTACAACTTAAGTCTGTCCTTGGCAGGCTCCTGTCAACAACACAGACCTCACACCCCAGACCTGACACCCCATCAGCACCCTCACTGTACTTCCTTGTATCCTTTTTCCCTACCCTAAACCACGTCATCACAAAATTGTTTTTCCTTTTGCCCTCTGATGTTGGCTCCCTGGGTGCTGGGACTCACCATGGCTTTCCGGTCTTCCTCAGCCATCCTGAGGCGCTTCTGAGCCTCTTCATAAGCCTAGAAGAATCCAAGGGTGAAGGGCTGTGAGGCCAAAATCTCCCACGGCCACTCCCTCTCTAGAATCACAAGGATCATTTGGATATACTAGAGCATAAAGAAATGTTCCTTCTCAGTGGGGAATCTCTAGGCCTACAGGTTGAGCAAGGATCAGCAGAGGCAGAGGATCCAGAAGGGTCCTCTTAATACAGAGATGAACACCTCCAGAGGCCATCCTGGTCTTCCCAGAGAGCCCTAGCTCTGCAATCACACCCAACCTCAGATCTGACCCAGGGATCTTCTTGGAGATTTACAGAACACGCTGCTCCCATGCACCTTCTTGTCTGACCGCTCCAGAACATTGCGAGTCCGATCCCTGTCTCGCTGTCGAACCCGCTCAGCAAAGGCATCACGTTCCTCCAGGTCCTGAAGGCGCTCTCGTTCGGTCCGCTCCCACTCATCCTCAGATTCGGGCTTCTCAGTCTGTTTACTCCCCCTGCAAACCAGTCCAAAGGATTACATAAGGTCCCCTAGGAAGCTTACTGCCCCCTTGTCCCCCTGCCCCACCCTCTCTCACTCTGCTTCTAACTTACCCTGTCTTTCTTCTCCCTTTCTCGGAAATCTCTTCCTCCTCTTCTTCCTCCTCCTGACATTTCTTCCTGAGGTGTTTCCGTTTTCTACGCTTCTTCTGGAGACTGCTCCCAGGTCTACCTACGGTCTCCTCACTGCTCTCCTCACTGTCTTCCAGCAACTTATAGGATCGGTTCTTTTCCAGCAGGGCTCGGGCCTCTCGCTCGGCCGCCCGAGCTGGCTTTTCTACCACCACCTTCCGTGGTACCTATCAGTAGAAGGGAAGATAATGGGATGTGAGCAACTCCTGATTTTTACCCATCTACTTTGCCCCATTCTGAATTTAAGGAATAGCGTGATTTTTTTTTTTTAAGATTTTATTTTTTTATTCATGAGAGACACAGAGAGAGAGGCAGACAAACAGGCAGGGGGAGACGCAGGCTCCATGCAGGAAGCCCAACGTGGGACTCGATCCTGGGTCTCCAGGATCATGTCCTGGGCCGAAGGAGGCACTAAACTGCTGAGCCACCCGGGCTGCCTGGAATGGCCTGATCTTAGACCAACCTTCATTGTCTCTTTTCCCCATGGCTTCACACCATGTTCATCAGCCTGAACTGGGCCTTTCAGCTTCTGAACCTCCTTGCAGTCATTCATTTAACAAACATTTATTGAAGCCTGTCTGATGCACCAGGTACTTGCTAGGGATCAAGGACACAGGAATAAATACAAGACAAAAATTCCTGCCCTCGGGAGGCCTGGGTGGCTCAGCGGTTGAGGGTCTGCCTTCTGCCCAGGGCGTGATCCTGGAGTCCTGGGATTGAGTCCCACATTGAGCTCCCTCCATGGCGCTTGCTTCTCCCTCTGCCTCTCTCTGTGTCTCTCATTAATAAGTAAATAAAATCTTTAAAAATAAAAAAATAAATAAAAATTCCTGCCCTCATGGAGTTTTGTTTTGTTTTTTTTTTTTCCTCATGGAGTTTATTTTACATTCTTTCTTTTCTTTTTTCTTAAGGTGTCCCATGCAGGGAGCCTGATGTGGGACTCGATCCTGGGACTTCAGGATCACGCCCTGGGACAAAGGCAAGTCCCTACATTCTCAAAACCAATTCTCAATTGCTCAGACTCTGTTCTTCCCCACAATTAAGTCATCACGATGCAAGGACTGACATGCTACAAGGATTGGTTTACAGAGGCCTGTCATATGTTTGGCACTGTACCAGATTCCAGGGATACATGCTACACGGATTTACATAAAGTCCCTATCCTCATATCACTTAGATTCTAAATTCATCTTTCACCAGGAACCATATGTGACAACTCAAGCAGGCTATCTGCCATTCTATGAACACGTGGGACACTTTCACTCTTCGATATACTTACTAAGCACCTGTTCTGTAAGGTGTTGTCAGGTGGAAGAAATACAAAGACAAGCAATACACAGTCCTGTCCACCAGGAATTCATTTTTACACCTTTACTCCTTCCCCCTTCGCTATCAGACAGATACCGGGGAATCTTTGGGCCTGCTTTCCCCTGATCACTACCCTTACCTTTTGTGCCCTACCACAGCACTTCTCACACATTTCTCCTATAGCCTTGCTACTCAAAATGCTGTCCGTGGACCATCGGCTTCCCCTGAAAACTAGCTAGAAATGCAAAAACTCAGATCCCACCCCAAACCTATCAAATCTGGATCCACATTAAAATAAGGGTCCTGGGTGAGTCGTATGCCTATTAAAGTTCGTGAAACACTGCTCTACAGCACTTAACGGTCCTTGAACTTCTCCCCAGAGCTGCACGTCCAGCACCTAGTACAGTAGCCAGGCGACAACGGATAAAGGCTAGGTGCTGGTGAGCCGAGCTTACTTAATTCCCCCAAGGACAGTTAGCCTAGCCTCACCTGGACAGACAACCTGGGGCCCCGCCCCTGCTCCACCTGCTCTCCCGCCGCGCCCACGCCGGGCCCCGCCCCGCCCCTGCAGACACCTTGGTCCAGAGTCTCAAGGCGAAGTCGCGAGCCGGTCCGCTGAGGTCCAGAGTATCGGTGTCTCGCAGGCGCTGTACGAAGTCCTCGGCCGAGGCGCATCGCTGCGCGGTACCGATCAGAAACTGGGCTACGTGCCGCTCGCTCAGCCCCAGCACCGAGTGCAGCTCGTCCTGCACCCAGCGCTCCAGCCCAGCCGGCGTCGCCATGGTGACCCACGCTGCCCGGTTCCTGGCCCTGAACTGTGTCGAGTAAACACGCTGGCGGCTGGGCCCGTCGGAGGCCTGCAGGCCTGGAGCCCTGGACTGGAGTCCCAGCTCCGCAAAGGACCTGCCTTTGACCCTTGGGTCTCGGTTTCCCACAGCCCCAAACCGTCTTCTCGGACCGCAGAAGCCGGAAACGACCAGTCGTTTCCGGCCAGTCGTTTCCGGCCTCTGCACTACGGCGGCCGAGCGAGGTCAAGCCTCGCGGAACCGCCGAACGGGTGAAACGTTTCGTTTCCGCCTCCACCAAGTCTGTCTGCCGCCCTCTGATGGTCGGTCTGCGGATACCTCCTCGCTCACTCATTCATTCAACAAATGCTGTGTGCTAAGCGCAGTTTTAGTTGCTGGGGATGTGGCAAATTATCAGACAAAAATCCCTTACTGAAGGAGGGGAGGCAAGGTAGATAATAAATAAAGCATGGGCCAAAAATAATGCAAGATTTTTGTGTGGTTTGGGGAGATTCTGTTTCAAATTGAAAGGCTAGGTCCCTGCTGATGAAAATCAGCGCCTGCTGATTAGGAGTGACGTTTGCTCGTGCCAGTACCTGTGGCAAGAACGAATACACGTTAGACACAAGCGAGGACCTCCGAGCGGCAAGAAACGGCTTTGAAAACCTCCAATCTCAGGAATGTGTGAACTGCGTTCTGCATTTTTGTTAACAGCTTCACTGGTGAAGAAATTCACTGGTGGTGCTCATTCGAAAATAAGCAGAGGAAAAAAACAAAAACAAACAAACAAAAAACAGAAATAAGCAGAGGAGCACCTGGGTGGCTCCGTGGTCGAGCGTCTGCCCTCCGCTGCCCTGGTGATGCCCTGGTGATGCCCTGGTGATGCCCTGGTGATGCCCTGGTGATGCCGGGTCCTGGAGGGAGCCCCCCCGCAGGCAGCCCGCTCTGCACGGGGCCTGCTTCTCCCTCGGCCCTCACCAGCCCCTGCCCTCCCGCTCGCTCGCTCTCTCTCTCTCTCTTTTAAAGATTTTTAGTTACTTATTCATGAGAGACAGAGAGAGGAGAGAGAGAGAGGCAGAGGGAGAAGCAGGCCGAGCTCCCTGCAGGGAGCCCGACGTGGGACTCGATCCGATCCGGGGTCTCCAGGATCCTGCCCTGGGCTGAAGGCGGCGCCAAACCGCTGCGCCACCGGGGCTGCCCAGCTTTGGCTTCTTAGATGCATTGTTTTCTGTTTCTGAGATGGACTGTGGGCACCCCTGGCGTCTCAGAGCTTCCTGCCTCTGGTTTCCTGGGTCACAACTATCAGGGTCTTTATTTAATTAGCTACGAGTATAAGCATTGTTTCCCTCCATACTCTCTAAACTGGCTCATTGTTTTAACACCTTTGTTGTTGCTTTGCTAGTAAGTTAAAGACTTTGGTACTCGTTTAAGGTGGGTTTGTCTTATTTTGTATTTAGTGAAAGGGGGTCTCCTCCGACTAAGCTGAGAAAATTCCTGTAGTGGTAGGACTATAACTACTGAAACTTGTCTTTACTACCCTAGCAAACTGAAAAGAAAAAAAAAAAAAAAAAGACCTGATAAGTAAACTATAGATGTGCCTGCCATATATGTAGAAGATAGAAATTCTTTGAAATGGGAAAAATCTCTCAATTAACTATACTTGGGCAACAAAGCCATGAATTATCAATGTTTTTTTAAGATTTTATTTATTTACTCATGAGACACACACACACACAGACACAGACACAGGCAGAGGTAGAAGCAGGCTCCCAGTGGGGAGCCCATTGCAGGACTGTGCTCACAGGATCCTGTGATCACGACCTGAACTAAAGGGAGACACTCAACCACTGAGCCACCCAGGTGTCCCTATCAATGTTTTTTTTGTTCGTTTGTTTTGCTAAGATTTTATTTATCTACTCATGAGAGACACAGGCAGAGGGAGAAGCAGGCTCCATGCAGGCCGCCCAATGTGGGACTGGATCCTGAGATTCCAGGATCATGCCCTGGGCCAAAGGCAGGCGCTAAACCGCTGAGCCACTCAGGTATCCCTCCTTATCAATGGTTCTTAAGTAAACCTTTAGAGATATAAAACCCATTGTTTAACAGACTTTTTTTTAGAAAACCACACTTTTTTTGTTTTTTTAAAAAGATTTTATTTATTCATGAGACACACACACACACACACACACACACACACACACACATGCAGAGAGAGAGAGAGAGAGAGAGAGGCAGAGACCCAGGCAGAGGGAGAAGCAGGCTCCATGCAGGGAGCCCGACGTGGGACTCGATCTCCAGGATCTCCAGGATCACGCCCTGGGCCAAAGGCGGCGCCAAACCCCTGAGCCACCGGGGCTGCCCAGAAAACCACACTTTAAAAAAGAATTATTTTAGGGATCCCTGGGTGGCGCAGCGGTTTGGCGCCTGCCTTTGGCCCAGGGCGCGATCCTGGAGATCCTGGAGATCGAGTCCCACGTCGGGCTCCCTGCATGGAGCCTGCTTGTGTCTCTGCCTCTCTCTCTCTCTCTGTGACTATCATAAAAAAAAAAAAAAAAAAGAATTATTTTAGACAGAATGACAGAGAACATGAGCAAGGGAAGGGGCAAAGGGAGAGGAAGAGCAAGAAGCAGATTCCCCACTGAGCAGGGAGCCAGATATGGGACTCCACTCCAGACCCTGGGATCATGACCTGAGCCAAAAGCTGACACTTAACTAAGCCACCCAGACGCTCCAGGAAACTGTACTTTTGTACATACACTATATTTTGCAGCAATTTTAGATTTATTATTTATGGTGCCAATCTTGGAGTAAAAGCCCCTAGATTAGCCAGTGTTACACACTAGCTAGCTGCTTCTAAATACTGGAGTTCTTCAACTCATAATGTCCTGTTTCCAATATTTTAGCTCTTTTCATCTATTCATGTTTGTTCAGTCATTCTAGTAATAATTTTGCAAGTGTGCTAGGGATAATTTTGTGAGGTATGGGGATGCCTCATTAAACCCAACTACAGTCTGCCCTTGTGGCACTTCCAGTTTATTTTTTTTAAGATTTTATTTATTCATGAGAGACACAGAGAGAGGCAGAGACACAAGTAGAGGGAGAAGCAGGCTCCATGCAGGGAGCCTGATGTGGGACTCGATTCCAGGACCCCGCGATCACACGACCTGAGCCAAAGGCAGACCCTCAACCGCTGAGCCACCCAGGCTTCCCAATGGCACTTCCAGTTTAGTGGATTCTTTCTGTCCTTCCTTAAACTGGTCCTTTTCCTGCCACTCCTTCAAGCAACAGCTACAGGGCTCTCCCAGAGCCCTTTCTTCATGTCAATGCTGAGTTCCCGTTTCATTTCCATCACCCCGCCGCAGCTGTGGCCACTACCTCTTCATGGCCAATAGGAAGATGGGAGCGGCTTGGAATGAGGAACACAGAGCCTCCCCCACCCCATACCTTTTTCTAAAGAAGGAAAAGCAGCAGGAGAGTTGGAGAGATCTCCGTTTTATTATGGAAAACTTAAAAAACAAACAGGCAGTTGATAAGGAAGGAGAAATGGGGGAGAAGGGTTGAGGTGCCTTGTTAGTCACCCCACACTCACTTGCAATTCAATTAAATTGTGAACCACTGGAAGGAACAGAATTAAATAATGAGGTGGGGGTACAGGGTTAAAATCCCCAGCTCTCCTTCTTGAGGACAACTGAGGTACAGTAATACTGAGCAAAAGTGGAGGAAGCCACACCCCCAAAGAGACAAAGGGCGGGGGTGTTCCATATGGACTCAACAGTTAGGTGTGCTTGTAAACCTGGGACTTCGGCAGGTGGGGCTGGGAGCTAATGGGATTTGTAAACCAGGCTGGTGGTCAGGGGAGGAGGCAGGAGGTATAAGCAAGGGGGCAATGCCCTAACGAATAGGAAGGAGAGGGGCCTGTAAATGGAATGGGGCAGGCTGTCCAGGATGAGTGCTTAAATCCTCAGAGCCCCCACGGGGTGGTGGGGAGTCAAGGAAGGCTGAAGGGAGAGTGTGGAGATGGAGGAGGTGCTACACCCCAGCCCCAGTGAGCCCTGTGATCCTCCCCAGGATGTGATGCTCATTCTTAATTCACCTAGGATGCCACCAGCATGTCTGACACACTCACACCAGGGATCTTTGGTGAGGGTGGAAACTGGGTGAGTAGCTCTGCTCCCATAAACAGGATGAGGAAAGAAGGTTGGAAGATGTTGGTTGCCCCTCACTGCCAAGATCATTTTCAGGGTCTCTCTGTTCTCAATCTTCTGGGCTCCAGGATCTTCAATTCTGGAAAAGAATGAGGGGTATAGACCCTCTGTTGAAGGAGGGGTATAGACCCTCTGTTGAAGGAGGGTCACCTCCGGCAGGACTCATCTGTGGGAGAGGAGGCAGTAATGGTAGAGAGTGAGTGAGGGCCACTGCCATCCACCGTCCCCACTTACTCTCTACACTGAGCAAGTCAGTGTTTTCCATGCCCAGTACCTGCTCCTACAGTACCAGCAGCCATTGCTCACCTAGCTCGCATCCTGTGCCAGGCATTCTTACAACCTGTTTAATCACATAGTAGCACCAGAGGAGATTAAGTAATTTGATGGCCAGCCATAGTTACAGGGTGCCTCATAAACATTACTGAACCTTCTCAGTAAACCCCAGGCGGTGGTTATTATTAACCCCATGTCATAATTAATAAACTGAGGCCAGAGGTCAGGTGATTTCCTGGAGGTTACACCCCATGTAAGAAACAAGACGGAAATCAAATGCAGGCCCGTCTGACCCAAACCCGGTGTTTTTAAGCACACGAGAGTGCTCAGAAGGGGTCCTGGTGCTGAAATCTGGAGACCCTCTGTGCCTGCACTTCCACTTCCCCATCTGTGAAGGAGAGCGGTGCGCCTGGAGGTCCTGCTGCAGGTCCTGCCTGCCCAGTCTCCCCAAGCAGCAGCACGACTCACGCCGCCCCTTCCCTCCCAGGGCGCAGTGTCCGCCCTGGACGCCAGGGGGCGCGCTCGGACCGGCGGAGCCTCCGCTCACCCACGATCAGGGCCTTGGTGCGCAGGCCGCCCCGGAGCTCCCGCTGCAGCAGCAGCAGCTCCTCGTCGTCGTCGTCGTCGTCGTCGTCGTCGTCGTCGTCAGGCTGGGCCGCCGGGGGGCTGGGGGCACCGGGAGCCTCAGGATCCGGGCCCAAGTCCTCCAGCACCGAGCTCTCCGAGGGGTACTGGTACGTGGTCTCCAGTGCTGTCTCGCTGAAGGAGATCTTGAGCTAGGGTGGGAGAGAAGGGGGAGGCCCAAGTTCAGCCCGGGGGGCGCCCGCCCAGGGAAACTCGTGCAAGGCGGAGGGGAGGGAAGCCGGAGCGGGGCATCCACCCGGGGCCGCGGGGCCGGTTTTCCTGCTGATACAGGCCCTCCAATTCCAGATTTTCCTTCTTCTATCATAGCATTTCCTAGACATCAGACTCCGCACTGCCTGGGCAGAGGGGAGCAATACAGGACTCGGGTTCCTACTCTTTAGACTGTGGGTGGTGGGAGGGTAAAAAGAAATGAAAAAATATACTCCTGTAATCAGAGCTGAATCCTTAGGCACCGTTGAGGGCAATCAGGAAGGCTTCCCGGAGAGGAGGGAAGTTTGACCTGGCAGGAAATAGCTGACTGGACACAGTCCCAGGCAGAAGCAAAGACAAGCACATTGGTCTCCGCACCGTAGGCCCCCTGGGGTGCCTGGGAAACCCAGCAGCCTGGATACCTGTGCCCTCCTGCTCCCCTCACTCTTCTCCTAGAGCCCCAGTGGACTCACAACAAACTGGGGCTAGGGCCTGGGAGGGGAGAAGAGACCTACCGAGAGGCCCAGAGGAAACAAGACTCTACCCTGACGCACAAAGGAGATGGGCCCTTGAGTCCCTGCAAAGCCCAGCTTGGGGAGGTGGCAGGGCAGAGAGGAAAGTCCATGCAAACACAGGTTGGGTTGGAGAATGCACCCAGAGGAGCACACACAGACGGGCGAAGAGCCACAGGGGACCTGAGGGGACAGAAAATCCTTCACAAACATGCTGTCCCCAGAGCAGGCCAGCTCCGGCTGTCCTCACTGCCTTTCTACCCTTCCCCTTTGCCCTTCTAAGAAGCTCAGGGAGGCTGGGGCAGAGTGGGATTAACTCTGGGAGCCAAAGCGATTAAGAAGACAAACGGGAGGATTCCATGTGAACTACTTGGAAAGGTCCAGATCATCTACTCGGGCCTTCCCAGGTGCCTGTTGGGGGAGCCAGGGCTTGGGCCCTGCATCCTTGAGAAGACAGAAGCTGGGAGGGTGGCTGGACAGGTGGATGCTAAAGGCTAGATGGAATGTGAAACCTGGGTCCTCACAGGAAGCTGGAACTCAGAGGCACCTTGGCTCCGGAGCTGGCATTGGCTCCTCATCTCACTGGCAGGAAAAGCCAGAGCCTGACTGAGGCCCACAGGGTACTGGGGCCCCTGTGCCGCTCCCGCCTCACCTCTCAGGCATCTGTTTCCGCTCCAGCCACCCTGGTCAGGGCTCCACTTGGCTCACCAGGGGCACTCCCATCTTGGGGCCTTTCGCTGGCTATTCCTCCTGCCTGGAACACTCTTCCCCCAAATATCCCCTTGGCTCCCTCTCTCCCAGTCACCTTAGTGAAAGTTCACATTCACCCCCCCAACCTTCTGGCCCTCTAGGTTCCACTTACCCTGTTCTAATCCCCCCCCAAACACACACACACAATTACTTACCACCTTCTAATGTACCAGGGAATTTACATTTGTTATCCTGGGTCTGCTGTCCATTAGAACATGGAAGTTGCCACAGTGAGTAAGGAAGGGCTGCTCCAACCTCAGATGTGGTCCCCAGAGACCCGACTGTGGTAGGTACACAGTCTGTCTGTGGAACTGCCAGTAGACACGAGGGACAGCAACCAGACCCCTTACGTCCCAGCTTTTCAAAAAGGACCACTTCTGGTTCCGTTACTGACAGATTTACCTAAACTCCTGGGGACCCGCTTGTTTTCTTTTCACATCCCCTTTTGGGACAACAAGCTCTGTAGTTTATTATCCACTCTGAAAAAAGATTCATTTTATTTGTTCTGAGTCATGTTTGTCTCTCTTCCCCAACCCTTTTTCTCTCCTCACTGCCCTCCCCTCACCCCTGCCCCAACTTCTGACTGGGCTCCTCAGGAATGCACAGCCTGCAGGGGAGCTGAGGGTGGAGTGGGGCGGGAAACAGAGGGGTGATTCACTTGTTCCTCTCCCATCAGCTATATAAAGTCACAAGGGGGCCAGAGAGGGAGGAGCCCAGCTCTCAGCTAGAAGGGGCTCTCGGGAAGGGCACCAGCCACAGGGCAGGGCTGGGATTTCTGTCCTGTGGCAAGGATGTGTTTGATGACATTAGCTTGCAAACAGGAGTTATTTAGGGAAGTGGCGGGGTGGGTAGGGTGGGGTGTGTGTGGGGTCCTCTGGTTCCGAGCTAGTGGGTTGGGTCAGAGCTGGGTCAAGGCACACCAGTCTGTGCTGAGCAGGGTGCAGAGAGAGGGAAGGCAGCCTGACGTGGGGTGGAGGGGGAGGTGTCTGGGTCTAGAGAACTCTGGGCTGCTTCCCCACCCCCACCCCCACCCCCACCCCCAGAACAGCCCGCTTCCTTATTCTCTCACCACATCCTGAGCAGTTCTGGCCGGCCCATGGCCCAGCATTTACCCACTCAGCCCTACCAGCCTTCCTGCCCCCACCCCAGGCTTCCTGTTTGGGTGATCTGCTTCCCGCTCCCCTTCTCCCTCACCTAGGTATGGTCACTACCACAGGTTCTGCCCTGCTCTCATATGGTCCCCAAACTCCAGGCCTCCCTCTGCTTTTCCTCCCCAAAGGCAGAGGCCAACCTCAATAGGAAGTCACTTGTTTGAACGCCTCATCCAGGCAGTTCCTGACCTACTTCCTCACATCTGCCCAGCCCAGGAAAGAAGGGGCTGGTTGCAGCCAGAGTGCTCAGGATAGACTCAGGTACCATGGCTCAGGGATGGGAGCTTGAGCTTCATGTGAGATGAACCTGGGGAGCAAGTGACCTGCAAGCTTCATCTAGGTCATTGGTCCCTGTGGTTTCCCACTGACCAGGGACACACAAAAGAACCAAATCTGAGGATGTCAGAGGAGATGAGGACTGCAGACTAGGAAGGGCTTCCTGGTCACTGGGGAGATGTGTTTGGTGCAGGGACCTCTCTCTCCTTAGACATTTTCAAACTGGAAACTGGGTGGTGTGCGAGGAAGGGACTGGGCTGAAGCCAGCCAGGGCAAGAAGCCTGGCTGATCCCACTTCCTGCACTTCGTCCTTTTTCCAGTTTTAACCTCTGATCCTCTGCTGGCTTCAGCCCCCGCCCCTGTCCCCAACTTCCATTGTATTCCCTGCTTTGGGCACAGGGCCTCCAAAGTTACTTCTCTCTTTTGCTACCCCAAGGGGAGGGAGAGGCCAGGGCAGCAAGGGCAGCAGGAAGACTGGAGAGGGAGGGAAACCAACTGCTGAGCCAGTTCTGGGGAAGGAGGGGAAGCCCAGGGAAGAAGGAAAAAGGGGAAGGGGAGGGGGAATTTTGGAAGAAGAGAAGGCTTTTCTTGTCCCAAGAGAGAAGGGAGCACTGTCTAAGGCAGTGGCCCAGCTGGGGGTGTGTAACCCTGAGGTCACCCACTTCAAATGGCCTCTGTGTGCGCCTCTCCCATGGAGCAGATTTGAGGTTCAGAAGTCTTCTCTTGGCTCTTTGGCCAGCCCTATTCCATCCCCTCATCCCCTCACCCCCTCCCGCGGACATCCCCTCATTCAGCTCTGCCCCCTCAGCCTTGGGGTTGAGACCTTCCTCCACTCACTTCTCTCTGGAACCCCAAAGCCACCCGCTGTGCCTCTTCAGGCTTCCTGCCCCAACATCCTCTTCCCTGGAAGGCTGTATGTGCTTTCAACCTGATGACCCTGCTCCCATAGATTCTAGGCTGGAGCCTCAGTCTGACTCTCCCACCAGGAGGGCTGGGTTTGGCATGGCTCAGAGGAAGGGAAGAAATGGGGCGGCCCAGGGGAGGGGGAGCTGAAGGGGCAGGGAGGAAGGACCCAGAGCCCGAGGGTGAAGAGTGAGCAGCCTGGGCACACCCTGGGAGACACACCCAGGGACAGCACTTGATTTGGGACAGAACCCTTGGGCTTGGAAATGAATGGAAAATGAGGGCTACAACAAGAAGGAAGGGTGCGCATAGAGGAGGAAGGGTAGTGGCAGGAATTAACAAGAAAGAATAGAGGAAGACAAGAATACAGGGCTATAAAAAAGAAAGGAGACCAGAGAGAGCTGAGGCTTCGGAGAAGTCTGAGGGCTGCTCCCTACCTGTTTGTGGTGCCTTTCGGGGGACCCCTTGACAAGGCAGCTGCGGCTGAGGCGGAGGTAGCCCCCCAGAACCAAGATCTCCTCCGCAGTCGGGTACCGCTTCTTCCCAACTCCAGGAACTGCAGCATCAGCCGTGGCTGGGGTGGCAGGAGTGCTGGGGGCTGCAGGGGGCACAGACCGCCGGGGGTTGACTGTGAAGGTGTGTCCACTGCGGCGAGGGGTCCCCACCCCTGGCCCTGCCTTCACCCCATAGAACAGACGGTTCATGAGGGGATCCCCAGGGGACTGGGGAGCAGGTGGGGCTGGGGGTGGGGGAAACAGAGGGGCTGTTGGTGGGGGCCGGAGATCCACCGCTTCCTCTTCCTGCCTCGTAGAGCCTTTAGTCCCAGCGTCCTCTGGTGGGAAGGGGGAGGGCACAGAGCTATAGTTCTGCGGGGTTCTCAGAGGCCTGCTCAGAGCCCCTGCCTTCTCCTTCTCAGCCTCCCCTTCTCCAGCCTCTGTACCAAGAGGCCCCCGATACTTCTCAGCAGCCTCTGGGGGGACTGGTTTCTGAGGTTGAGTCTCTGTGTCCCTGGGTGTCCGTTCTCGAACCTTTCCAGAGTTCAGGGTCCATTTCCAGCCTTCTGTCAGCCTCAGGCCCCTCTCACTGTCCTCCACAGGGCCGGGCCTTTGCTCTGCTGCCTCCACCTCTCCAGAGCTGCTGTCTGGAGCCTCCCTTGTCAGGGTCTCTGACACCTTTGTAATCTCTTCTGAGGCCACTGTTGGAATTGGTCTCTCTTCTTTTCTCCTACATTCCTCCGAACAGTCTTTTCTTTCTTCTTCTGAGCTGGGCCTCCACCCTGATGCCTCCCGTTGTACCAAACTCTGTTCCTGAGACTCTCCAGAGTCGGGCCTCCATTTATGGGACTCTGACAGCTCCAACTTCTGGTTGTCAGATTCTGCGGGGCTCAGTCTACTTTCCACCACCTCTTTTCTCCTGGGGCTTTGTTCTGCAGGCTCTGCCAGTCTCAGACTCCACTCTGGAGTTTCTCCAGGGCTCAGCCTCCATTTCCGTGCCTCTGACAGTCTAGAGCTCCTGTCTCCAGACTCTCCTGGGCTCTGCCTCCAGTCCCAAGCCTCTGAAGGTCTGGGGCTCAACTCTCGGGCTCCCCCTATCCCCAACTTCCTCTCTCTGGCCTCCCTGGGACTGAGCCGCTCTTCTTTTGAGTCTCTTCCCTTGGGGCTCTGATCTCGAATTTCCCCAGGACTGGGTCTCCTCTCCCGGGCCTCCAAAGGCCCAGGCCTTCTCTCTGCAAGTAACTCTTCATTGCGCTGCTGCTGCTGCTGCTGCTGCTGCTGCTGCTGCTGCTGCTGGCGCTCCTGCCGAATGAATCGGTTCTGGTGCACTGGCCCAATGGCTTCTAGGAGGACAGCCGACTCATCTGGGTCTGGAGGTCCAGCCTCTGTAGTCTCAGGGGCAGGGCTAAGTTCTCCAGGAGACAGACCAAGCTTGGCCCGGCGGCGCTCCAGGATTCCCCGCTTCCAGGCTGGCATCTGGGACAGACGATCCCGCTCAGCCTTCTCCCGGCCACGAAGGGCCGCCTCCTCCTGCCGCCGTCGGGCTAGCAGCTGTAGCTTCCAGTCTGGGATGGTAGCCATGGTCGCGCTGGGGTAAGGGTGGGAAGTGCTGGGCTAGAGAACAGGAAAGAGAGGCTCCAGAGGTCCTGGGGGAGGGGGGAGGGGAAGGAGAGGGGGAGAGGTGGGACACAGAGACGGGCCCCGGAGCTGAGGGTGAAGGCAGAGGGGAAGGGTGAGAAGATGGAGGGCAAAGTAAGGGGGAAACAGAAAGTGAAAAAGCAGTGGGCCAAGTGGGGGTGGCGTTGCGGCCCTGAGAGGAAGAATAGAGATTCAGGGCAAAGAGGCAGGAGTCAGAGTTGGCAGTGCAGGGTTCATGGTCTCCGGGAGGCCCGAGGATGTGAGGGGAGAGAAGGGCGGAAAAGAAGTAACGAGGGAGGAGAGAGACCGACAGGCCGGGGGGCGGGGGCGGGGGCGGGGGCGCTGCGAGGAGGAGGACCCAGGCTGGGTTTCCCCACCGCTGCCCCAGAGGCGGAGGGCGGGGAGGGGTCCGGGATCCCGCCGAGAGGGCGAGGCGGGACGAGAGGGGCGTCGGGGAGCCGGGAGGAGCCGGCGTCCGGGGGAGGCCGCGGGGCGCGCGTGTCTGCGCCCAGCCCGGGCTCCCGGCCCCGCCCGCCGCGTGCAGTCGGGGCACCCCCCGCCGGGGACCTTCGGGACGCGGGGCCCGGCTGCCGGCCAGCTCCCGGAACCCCGGCGCCCGCCCCCGCCCCCGCCCCTCCTGCGGCGGCCCCCGGCCCGGCCGCGCCCCGGCTCCGCGCCCCGAGTCTGCCGCCAGGCCCGGCCCGGGCTCGCGCGCCCCCGCACACCCGGCCACCCCCCCACCCCACCCCACCCCCGGCTCGGAGCGCACCGACAGGCGACCTCGGCTCGACGCGGGGCGGCCCGAGGTCCGGGCGGGGGCGGGGGCGGGCGCCGCGAGACACCCCGCCCCGCGTCTGCAGCCCCTCGGCCGACTCACACGCGCGGGGCTCCCACGGGAGGGGTGCGGAGGAGCCAGCGCCCGGGGGAGGCGGAGAGGAAGAGGAGGAGATGGGGGCCGGGGGAGGGGCGGCGGGAGGGGGACCGAGACCCGGGGGCCGGGCGGGGGGCGGCGACCGCTTTGTCTGAGGACAATGGGGAGGGAAGGGGGCGCGGGGCGGGGGCGCGGGCGGGGCCGGGGCGGGGCGCGGGCGGGGCCGGGGGCGGGGCGGGGCCGGCTCCCGAGCCCGCGCGTGGGCCCCGCCCCCCCGGCTCCCCTTCTCGCGCCCGAGCCCTGGCCCGGCCCTCCTCCCGGGAGCCCTGGAGAACGCAGGTGTCCAGGCCCTCGCCGCCCCCGCCGGCCCCAGGCAGCCGCCCGCCCGCGACTCGGGCCCCTCGAGGGACTTGGAGGGGACGCGGCGGCTGCCCCGGCCCGGCCCGGCCCTCCCCAGGCGGCGGCCTCTCCCGGCCAGCCTCGGTCACTGCGGGGTCCCGGGCGGCCACCGGGCTGCGGGCGGCCGGAGAGGTGCTCGGAAGCCAACGGCCTTGGTAACTGGCCCCCACGACAGCCGCTGCCCAGCCTTTAGCTTCAGCCTGCGTCCCGTGGGCCCCGGTCTACGGCGGGGAAACTGGGGACTTGGAGGAAGGGGGCTGGGCCTGGGGGGGTGCCCGAGGGGCCGCCGCCCAGCGGTCGCCAGAGGGCGCCGTGGCTGTCCGGACTCGACTTCGGCGTGCCTGGGCTCTGCTTGCCTTCCCTCCAAAGTCAGCCCTCTAGTTAGAGACACACTGATAGACTGCATGCCATATGTAGAAAAAACAGGCTGAATTTTATTTTTCCGCTGCAGACGTTCCTCGGGAGGGCAGAGATCTCTTAAGTCACCAACATGAAGGGCGGGAGGATCCTCTCAGGTTAGAGGACAGAGCCCAGGGCCAGCGCCTAAGGAGAGGCAAGGCCTAAGGAGGGGCTAGGTGCCTCAGCAGGGCTGGCATTACCATCAAACCTGCAGACCCTGATCCTACTCCTAGGAAGGGAGGCCTGAGGGGGAGAAGGGGATCCCTGAGGTGTAGAAGGGTGCAACAGTGGGAGGGAAGTGGGCAGGCCCACCCTTCTTCCTTAGAAGGACGTTCTTAAGGTGGGGTGGAGGTGGGTCAAGGCCTAAACTGTGAGGAAACACTGAAGTTCGCCCCCCTTCTTCCCTGGTTTGGTGAGAAGTAGATCTTGGGGTCCAGCGGTTGAAACTCAGGATTTAGGGTATGGAGCTGGACCCAAGGAGTGGAGGCTTAAACAGGGGAAGGGATGGCCCCTTCAGTCCATAGATTTGGGCCTCTGGTCTGAAGCAGCCAGAGCCCAGATGTTAAAGGGCTTGGGACCAGGTTAGCTCCTCACTCGGCCTCACCTTCCTGGGGCCGGGAGAGCAAGTGGAGTTTTCTTTGTAACTGGGCCCGGAGGTAGCGGAGGTCTTGCTGGTCAAGCCCATGAGCCAGGCCCAGGTAGAGGGTAAGGAGGAGAGCAAGGAGGAGGCGGTCAGTGCCCAGGGTGGGCACCACCCACAGCACCATCAGCAGCTCCACACACACTGGATGGCGCAAGTGGGAGAAGAGTCTCAGAGCCCGGGGAGACTTCAGGGCCAGAGGTTCACCCAGGCCCAGCACATGGTAGTACACCTAGGAGGGAAAACAGCTTAGAAATGAGGTCAAGCCCCTTTTGCAGCTTAGCCACCTCTTTCCTCCCCTTCCAGGAAACTTCCCTTTCTATAACTTAGGCCCAAGAACCACCCTTCTGAGACCTGGGTCCCTGGTCCTCATCTTGGGTTCACAAACTTTCCCTAGGCCCAGGAAGCCCATGGTTTCAGGCCTTCAATGGAGAGCTGAGGGGAGACTGTTTTATAAAAAAGGGAGGTAGGTGAGGGAGCTGAAGAGGAAGTTGGAAGAGCATGGGAGAAGGAACAGAGAGAGATCCTTGGAAGGGAAAAAGGCATTCTAGATGGAATCATAGGTCTTAGGTAGGAATCTGGGAGCCTTACCTGTTTGAGGCCCATGAGCTCGGCATAGTCAAAGACGAGAAGGATGCTGAAGATGAGAAGCCAGGATATGACGTGGAGCACAAAGCAGAGGAGGGGCACCCAGGTGGCCCATGGTTCAGCCCGAGCCTCCCACAACACAGGGCCTCTGGGTACAGGTTCCCAGTACCGCATCACCAACTGGGGAAGGATGAGGTGCTGAGTATCTCGCTGGGTACCTAAGCCCAGAGGCTGTCCCCACCCGAGGTTGGCCTGGAGCTGTCCCTGCCTCTACCATGAGCGTCACAAACAGTCATCACGTGGAAGGTGCTCGGTGGAGTCCTAAGTATGTAAGGATGACCTGTATCTACCCTGAGGACTTACAAAACAGATGGGGGTGACCAGATAGGTCCATAAAGTAGGCTATGCCAGGCACTCACTGACAAGTGAGTGCCAACTGGAAAGCCTTCTCTTCAGACCTAGGGAGGTGATTCGAAGAAAGGGTAGCACTGAAAGAGGTATTACTAAGGGGATCTCAAGCAGAACAACATGAACAAAGTTGCAAAGGTGAGAATACACAAATCTGCTTGGGGAATGAGGAATGGTACACCATTCTTGATAAGAAGGATATGTGCTGCAGAGGAATGGAAGCGGAGATTAGAGTCCCGAACACCCTCAGTTCCCCTAAAACCACATTTTCAGAAGGTAAGGTCCTTGCCTCTCCAATCTAGGACACCCTTCTCACAGATAGTTTCCCTTGGGGACTCAGTGGCCAAGACCTCATACCTGCAAGGCCAGGGCAGTGCATGCCACATACAGTGACCTCTGAAGGACCCCAAAATATCGAGACATCCATGCCTTCACGATTTCAGTTGCCATGAGGCTGTGCTGCCCCACAAATAATAGGAGGAGACCCAGATCCCAAGCCAGGGGAACAAGGATGCTGCGGTCCTGCACGGCAGCCAGCCATCCCTGGCGGGCATCTAGGGGTTTTCAAAGAAAGGGACAAAAGATCAAAAAGGTCGTGGAAAACACCCCCTAACCCGATCTCCTTTTGCGGCCCCCATCCCTGCCCCCTTCATGCTTCCTCTCTAGGCTTTGCCTGCCTTGCTCTTCCATTCCCTGCTCCTTCCCCTTTCCCCTGGCCTCCTACAGAGTGGCGAGGGGGTTTCCTGCAGAGTAGCCGGAAAGGCAAGGCTGGAGAGGCAGCCCTCTGGTTCGGTGCTCCACACGCTCCCTCTAACACTCTCCCCTCCATAGTCCTCTCCGTAAAAGCACTTTCCTTTCCTCGCTTATCGCCCTTGCTCTCCCCACGGCCCTCACTCTTGCGTCTTCAAACCGCTAATCCCCGAGTTCCTAATTCAGCGCCCTGGTCCGCCCCGAAGCTCCTCCGGCTTCCAGGGCTGCAGCTCCCTCTCCCGGACTTCCTCCGTCCGAGGTCTCCAAGTCCCGCCCCCCGCCGCGGCCGGCCCCACCTCCCGTCCCAGAGCTCGTCCGCGGTCCCGCGGGCTCACCCGGACCGCCAGGCTCCGGGGCCCCTCCGAGAAGTGGCCGAAGAGAGGTGAAGCGCACGAACTCCACCCCGGTGCCAAAGGCCAGGATGAATGAGGCAAGGGCAGCAGGGATCAGGAGCAGAGCTGGGGCCATGGCGACCCACGGAGGGGTGGGGGAAGGGGCAGGCCTGGAGTTCCCGCTGCCGCAGGCCCCGCCCCGGGATCCGCCCCCGCCCCGGCGTCCTGCCCAGGAAGGCGGGGCTCCTGCGCTCGGCGGACCGGGCTGCGCAGCTCGCGTCCGCGGCGCGCCCCCGTTCACACTGCCTGCCCTGCGGGCCCCGGGTTCCCTGCCCCGAGTTCCCGCGTCACCGAGAGGTGTCAGAACTCCGAGGGACAAACGGGAAGGGCAGGGGTCCTGCGGCCGCTCCAGTGGGTTGAGTCGCAGGCTCGGCTACTTGTCTCATCTGAAGTGAAGCCAGTTCGTCTCTTTGAGGATTCTTGTAGAAACCGAGAATTATAAGCCCCCTTTCTGTGACCTGGCCAGAGGTTACACTTCACTAATTAGCGGTGAGAGAGCAGAAGATTGTAGACCGAGTCTGAGAACCCGAAGCTCTCAATCACCCATTACGTCTTCTTAAAGACTATTTTACCATGAAGTAAATTAATGTTTATTCTGTAACTTATTCTCTCCACTTGCCAAGGGCAAAAAACTTCTTGTAACACAGATTATTTCTAATAGTGCCAAAGGCTGTTGATTTGTAATCATGAGCGTAACAATGTTAAAATATTTGTGATAGAAAATTTTGTTGTAAACTTTGTAGTATATTAATTTCATCCAAGCCTGTGATAATTCACTATGACTTTACTCTGCAAGCTTATTAGTCTGACCCCACTTATTAGTGAGAAACCGCCAAGATCTATTTTCTGAACACATTTTCCTTTGGACCTGTTTGTAATACCTACAGACTGATATATCTGAAAAAGTATAAGTAATGTTTTCCTCCATCAGAATTAAAGATTATGTTGCTAAGGACCTAGTCAGAGTAGCTATGACCGTAGCAGGGAAGTGAGACATCATTAAGTGAAATCCCTCCCGTGGCTTATAGACAGGAAATACAAAGAAAATTTACCAAGATGAGAATTAAGTTGCTGCTAGTCCTGTGGGTTCATGAATGAGAAAATTGCTAGACAGCATCCCACAGCCTTTACACTCCTCTTGGAGTCCCGTTCTCCCACCCTCCTCTTAATCAATGCTGTCGTAAACTGTTACCAGACATCTTAGGTTTTTCCTCCAGATGCACCCTCCACCCCCTTGAACCAACGCTTCAAGAAGTTGTCCTGAATTCACTGTATCAATGAAAAGCACAGCTTTGGGGGCTTTAAAAAAAAAATCACAGCTTTCATTGAGGAAGCCCTCTCTGCATAACTGCTCCTTTCTGTCAAGCATTAGGAGTTAAGGTGTGGACACAAGAGCTGTGGGTACTGGAGTACTGCAACATCATGATTTCTCTAACTCTCCCAACTTCTTTGTAATTTTCACTTTATTAAACTCTCTCCAAATTATTTTTTCAAGATTTTATTTATTCATTAGATAGAGAGAGAGAAGCAGAGACACAGGCAGAGGGAGAAGCATTCTGCCTGCAGGGAGCCTCATGCGGGGCTCCATCCCAGGACCCCAGGATCGTGACCTAAGCCAAAGGCAGATAGATGCTCAATCACTGAGCCACCCAGGTGCCCCAGTCTTCAAATTTTTCTAATTTCACTGTACCATCATGTTCTGCTAGGACTCTGATTGAGATACTTCTCATTTGTGCTACAAGCTATATAGTATTTATTAAAAATGTAAAAAAGGATCTCTATTTTCCAGAAATTTAAACTGGGGCACTTCAATGTCACTAAGTAGGAGTGCACAAGTGCTAAGTGGGAATATAGAGGCAGCTGATATTGTAAGGAATCCTGAGGACCTCAAGGCCATAGTCAGTTTTACACAGTACAGGCTCCGAGTTATACAAGCAGACTAACATTTATTTGGGTCCTATCATGTGCCACACCTACAATGGCTGTGCTTAATATTTATTGAGACATGTTTGTATGTTTAAAAGTGAGCAGCATTTGGTAAAGCTCATGTTCTTTCTACTACACCAAAGTTTTACAAACTTAAGTATAATTTACTCGCAGAAAAGTCACAAACTAATCACCCATCATTTTTATTAAGGTGAAATTCACGTAACAAAATTATTTTAAAAAGAATAGTCTAGGGCAGCCCCGGTGGTACAGTGGTTTAGCGCCACCTGCAGCCCAGGATGTGATCCTGGAGACCCTGTATGGAGTCCCACGTCAGGCTCTGTGTGGAGCCTGCTTCTCCCTCTGCTTGTATCTCTGCCTCTCTCTCTCTCTGTGTCTCTATGAATAAATAAATAAAATCTTAAAACAAAAAAAGAGAGAGAGAGAATAGTCTAGGGATGCCTGGGTGGCTCAGCAGTTGAGCGTCTACCTTCAGCTCAGGGCATGATCCCGGGGTCCAGGATTAAGTCCCTCATCGGGTTTCCTGCAGGGAGCCTGCTTTTCCCTCTGCCCGTGTCTCTGCCTCTTTCTCTGTGTCTCTCATGAATAAATAAATCTTTTTTTTAAAAAAAGTCTAGTGACATTTAATACATTCATAATTTGGGCAGTCACCTTATCTCTAGTTCAAAGCATTTGCATCCCTCCAAAATAAATCCCTGTACCCATTAAGCAGCCATTCCCCACTTCCCCTTCTTCTGGCAACAACCACTCTACTCTGTCTCTGCACTTACCTATTCTAGGTATTTCATGTAAGTGGAATCATCCAAGGTGACCTTTTGTGTTTGGGTCCTTTCGCTTAGTATAATGCTTTTGAAAGTTCATCCTTAAAACACTGTAACATGAATCAGTACTTCATCTCCCTTTATGGATGAATAATATTCCACTGTATAGATATTCCACATGTGTTTATTCACATAAATAATGTTGATAGACATTTTTCTTTTCACCTTTTTGCTCTTGTGAAGTGTGGATATAAACATTTTTGTACAAGTATTTGTTTCAACACTCTAATTCTTTTGGGTGTATACCTACTAATGGAATTACTGGGTCATTTGGTAATTCTACATCTAATTTTTTTTGAGAAACTGTCAGGTTGTTTACCACAGTAGCTGAACCATTTTATATTCCTACCAGGAATGTATAATAAGGGTTATAATTTCTCCATATCATTGTAATCAACCAACTTTCTTAAAATTTAAATTTAAGATATGTTTAAAAAAAAAACGCACTAAAACAAAAACAAAAAACCGCACTACACCATAAGGCACAGAGTGAATATTTAATTTATCAGACGTTAAACCTAAGCTAATTTTGTAAACACTGGAAAAGCAGGCCAGAAAAGTGCAGAGATTTGCTCAAAGTCAAAGCTAAAGAACGCTTCTAACACGATGGAGGAGAAAGGAAAATATTCTAGAGGATTCCATAACTCCAACTTCAAATTTACTCACTCCCAGCATCCCTTCAAGTTCCTGACACTAAAACTGTTCCACTATCTTTCAGAGGATGAGTAAGGATCCCAGTAAGAGGAAAAGAAGTGGCTTCCAAATGGGAGGTAGGGTACTGTGTCTGCCCAGAGCAGTAAGTACATTGGTTCTGCTAAGATATCTGAGTATGGTACCACCGAACTCTAAGTGACCACTTAAGAAATCTGTGGCTCCAGACCTCCCTATCTGTTGTTTACCCATAATATTCCAAGATAAGTCAGGTCAAGTTACCCCAATCCTCTCTAAAGCCCTAGGTTCTTTCTTCCAAATCTTACTCTAACACTTTTATTCACTGGTCTGGGAGGGAAAAGAGTACTGTAGTGACATTTTCAGGAGGATGACATTTCCAAAGTGGAGAAGATGAACGCCTCTGGCTTGGCTTCCTGCTTTAGCACTCCTGTTAGCAGGAACTCAGGTGAGAGGATGGGCAGCCCAATCCGAAACGGAATAGAGCATCGAGGGAAGTCCTGGGAGCATGTAATCACAACTCTCTGAGGCTGGGGAAAGACAGCAAAGACAAAGTCAGGGGTGAAAAAGAATCCTAGGAATAGGTTCAGAACCCACGAATCAGTTTCAGCATCACTGAAATAGATTCCCTGATATGAAGCACTTGCCAAAAGTACTCTTGCCAGAAAAGCCAAACCTGAATTTATTCAAGCTTTTATTTTTATTTAAAAAAATGTTTTTATTTTAAAGATTTTATTTATTTATTCATGAGAGACACAGAGAGAGAGGCAGAGACAAAGGCAGAGGGAGAAGCAGGCTCCATGCAAGGGAGCCCGAAGTGAGACTCAATCCTCTGTCTTCAAGATCACACTCTGGGCCAAAGGCAGGTGCCAAACTGCTGAGCCACTCAGGCATCCCTATTCAAGCTTTTAAAATTAACTATAGTTTATAAGGAATGTAAAAGAAGAACAAGATAAATGACACAGCATGGGGGCAAACAGTAAAACCCAGACGGGAACATTCTAAAAAACAGCTGACCTAGTTTCTGCAGGAAGTCAATGGAATTAAAAAAAAAAAAAAAAAAAAAAAAGCCTGGGTGGGTTGGGGGTGGGGGGAAGATCTTCTAGAGTGAAAGAGAATAAAGAGATATGCAATTGTGGCAATACATAGACCTTGTTTGAATCCTGATTTGAACTGTAAAGAGAACTTTTTGGCCAACTGGAGAAATCTGACTAAAGGAGTATGACAAAATGACTAAGAAGCTATTGTTAATTTTGTTATGGATCAATAATTGCATTGTCATTACATTAAAAAAAAAGTACATAATTTCCTAGAAAAGTATATTTTAAGTATATAGGGGGAAATAATATGATATATGCAGTTTCCTTTAAAATAGTTCAGCAAGGGACGCCTGAGTGGCTCAGCAGTTGAGCGTCTGCCTGCAGCTCAGGATGTGATCCCAGGATCCAAGATCAAGTCTCACATCGGGCTCCCTTGGAGGAGCCTGTTTCTCTCTCTACCTGTATCTCTGCCTCTCTGTCTCTCATGAATAAATAAATCTTTTTTTTTTTTTTTTTTTTTTTTAATTTTATTTATGATAGTCACACAGAGAGAGAGAGAGGCAGAGACACAGGCAGAGGGAGAAGCAGGCTCCATGCACCGGGAGCCTGACGTGGGATTCGATCCCGGGCCTCCAGGATCGCGCCCTGGACCAAAGGCAGGCGCCAAACCGCTGCGCCACCCAGGGATCCCCTGAATAAATAAATCTTAAAAAAAAAAAAAAAAAAAAAACCCAACTAAAAAAATAAATAAAATAGTTCAGCAAAGAAAAACAATACATGAAGAAAATGTAGCAAAATCTAAACTACCTTGTTAATTCTGAGTGATTGATATATGGAGGTTCATTGATGATAGAGGTTCTCTCTGTATGTTTGAAAATTTTAAAAATACAATACAAATAAATCCACCTGGAATCAACAGACTTCTCCTTCATCCCTATCCCTTTACATACTACAGGGCTCCCCTATCCTCTCAATACTTGTGTTCCCACCCATACCTTATAAGACCGGGGCATGCTGGGTAGTACAGTGCCTCCACAGCAGCTGATGATCTCTCCCATCTGAGGTGGTGGTGGCTGGACTCCTGGAGTCACATGGATCTCATAGCCCTAAGAGAAAGAAAATGGTGGAGGCCACAGATGTATGCACTGAGAGGCTATGAATAGCTGGGGAGCCTCAGGAGGGAGGGTTGGAGCATGGGGCACAAAACAGCCTCTTACCTCCAGCAACCTTTGCTCCCGAGCCCGGCTCAGAGCATCTCGAAGGCTGAAGCCAAAGTTCTTCTCCTGCTCAGGATCAGTCACCACATATTCATCCGGGGGCAAAAAGCAACCAGCCTTGTGGGACTAAGGACAGTAGCAGTCAGCATCAAAGCTCAGCCCAAGCTCACCACCCAGCTCTTCTGCCTAGCATTTGGAGGGAGCTTACAAAATGTTTTTTGAATTAAGCTTTCTGCTTCACTCACCTCCCTTGTCTTCCTGGGCCCCTCCTTCCCCTTTCTAGGGCACCCTGAGAGTAGTTTTCTGCCATGGTACCTCTGCTGTCATCTTCTAGCCTCTCACCTGGTGGAGCCAATCCAAGGAGAGGATGGGAATCCCCCGCCCCAGGGCACACAGGAACTTGACCGTACGGCGGACTCGATCAGTCACCAAGTGGGAAGCCTCTGCCACTGAGCTGGCCAGACTCCCCCCCAGGGCCAGCACTGCCCGCTCACCACGGGCATCCACCACTCCTGTGAAGAGAACCTGCGGAGGGAGTTAGCTTGAGCTGGACACAGCAACCCATGCCATCAGCGCCTGTTTCCAAACCCCTTGGTATCCTCCCATCCTCCCACATCTGCCTCCCACCAAGCCCCATGCCCCTTCTCTCCTACTTTGGGGGCTGTGGACTCTTGGTTAGGTTTGGTTCGTCTAAGACTGCGGCTTGGGATTCCCTTGGGCTCCTCCTCTGCTTGGTCTCTCTTTCTCTTGCCTGGTCCTGGAACCACTACATCCTGGGATTGAAAAAGATCTTGCTGGGAGTTTCGGAGCCTCCAAGCCCTTTCCTAGCTTCACAGTCAGGCCCTGTCCTCACCTCTTCCTCCCTTGGCCTCTCCATTGGATCTTCTTCCTCCTCCTTGAGGAACACTGTCTCCTGGGTGACTTCTCCTCTTTGGTGCCGTTTTTGAGGTGGGGGTGAATCCACAGTAGCCAAAGGCCTCTTGTGGCTCTGAGAGGCCTTAGGTGGGGGCCCCAGGGTGAACTCAGATCTGCCTGCTGCCTCCAACTTGTGGATCTGGGTAGCATGAGTGGGGGCTTCAGGAAGCTGGGCAAAGGCCGGCTTGGGAATGGTCCTGAGGGACTCAACTGCTCTCGCTGCTCTTTGTCTTTGGTTCCTTGAGGACCGAGATTTAGGTTCAGGGAGTACAGAGTAGGGCTCACAGATAATGGGAGCTATAAGGGACTTATGGTTCCTAGTGGCCCTCAGCCTCCTGCTGCAATTGGCTTGAGAGATGGGCTCAGGGGGAATAGGCTGGTCTGTGGGGACAGAAGGCTGGAATTCAGGAGTGGTAAGAACTGGCACAGCACTTATTGTAGAAGACCTTAGCATCTTACCCTGACTTCCCTGAACCTTGGGGGAGAACAGTTGATCTGTGGGGGTGAGAGATTCAAGATCAGGGGCTGTGGGTTCAATTGGCTGGGGCATCTTGACAAAGGACCTATGTGTCCTGCCCCGAGTGGCCCGAGATGTGGGCTCAGGAGTGACAGGCTGATCTGTGGAGATAGAAGGCTGGGGTTCAGGCACTGTGGGGGCAACTGGTTCAGGGGTCTTGATAGAGAACCTTTGTGTCCTACCCCGAGTGGCCTGAAATGCAAGTTTGGGGGTGACAGGCTGGTCTGTGGGGGTGCAAGCCTGGAGCTCAGGGACTGTGGAGACAACTGATGTGGGAGTCTTGCTAGAAGACTTAGGTGTCCTGCGCTGAGATGTACGTTTGGGGGTGACAGGCTGGCCTTTGTGGGTGGTAGGCTGGAGCTCAGTGGCTGTGGGGACAGTTGGCTTAGGAGTCTTGAGAGAAGACCTGTGTGTCCTCCTGTGAGTGGGCTCAGTGATGACAGACTGGTCTTTGGAGGTAGAAGGCTGAAGTTCAGGAGCTGTGGGGACAGTTGGTTCAGGGGTCTTGACAGAGGACCTACGTGTCCTGCCCCAAGTGATCTGAGATGTGGGCTCAGGGGTGACAGGCTGGTCTTTGGGGATAGTAGGCTGGACTTCAGGAGCTGTTGGGACAATTGGCTCAGGAGTCTTGACAGAAGACCTACGTGTCCTGCTGTGAGTGCCCCCAGATGTGTGCTCAGTGATGACAGACTGGTCTTCAGAGGTGGAAGGCTGGAGTGCAGGAGCTGTGGGGACAGTTGGTTCAGGGATCTTGACAGAGGACCTACGTGTCCTGCCCCAAGTGACCTGAGATGTGGGCTCAGGGGTGACAGGCTGGTCTTTGGAAGTAGAAGGCTGGAGCGCAGGGGTTGTGGAGATGTCTACTTTGGGAGTCTTGACAGAAGACCTAAGTGCCCTGCTCTGAGTGGCTGTGGAGACAACTGGTTCAGGAGTCTTGACAGATTTACGTGTCCTGCCTTGAGATATGGGCTCAGCAGTGACAGACTGGTTTTTGGAGGTGGAAGGCTGGACTTCAGGGACAAGGAGTTCAGGGGTCTTGAGAGAGGACCTACATGTCCTGCCCCGAGTGACCCGAGATGTGGGCTCAGGACAGAGGGGCTGGTCTGTGGGGATGGTTGAGTGAGGTTCAAGGGCTAAAGAAGAAATTGCAGAGAGTGTCTTCCTGGAGGACCCTCGGAGCCTGACTTTGGATTTTGGGTACAGAGGCTCCATCTCTGAGGATAAAGGAGTCCCTGGAACTTCCTGATTCCCATTTTGCCTGGTCCTGGGAATGGGCTCTAAAGAAGATGGAGAGGAAGAAAGGAAGGGCTGAGACACAGGATGTTTTTGACTCTGAGAGAGGAGGGGGTTGTGGTGTGGGGTTGAAGCTTCAGGCACTGCAGCAGGCAGATGAGCATCTGTGGATTCCTGATCACCCTGAGGAGAAATAGAAGTAAGTGAGGGAGGAAGAGGCAGAGAAGAGAGACAGTACTTAGATACTATTCTTGATACTTGTTTATGGTTAGAGTGTGTTCCTGGCACTTCACTTGTCTGTAACCTCCCTTCCATGAGACTTGGAACTTCCTAGGGAGGAAGCAGTCCTCATTCCCACAGTTCTATCCTCATGCCAGTATAGTGTTCCCCACAGATGGATGATGGTAATAAAAGGATGGCTGGAAAAAGATGGGAAAGACATGAAAAAAAAAAAAAGACATTCTAAGTCAGGCAGAGGGAGACAGACCTTGGGAAACAGATATGGAAAATGATAGGTGTGAAGGGAAAGGTACAGAGCCAACTAAGGAGTGGTGACAATGGAAGAAAATTGGGAAGCTGGAGAAAGGAAGAGATTAAAGCAAGGTCAGGGGAAGGGGCAGTGAAATAGAGGGAGGTAGAAAAAGCAGTTCTCACCACAGAGGCCTTCTCAGCAGGTGGCGCCTTGCAAGTCAGGTGGCCTAGACAGAAAGTAAAAACAAGTGTATGTAGCTGGGGTCTAAGCACTCAGCCACTTAGGGGTTGTTTAGCACAAGTGCTGTGTACCACCTTAGGTTCCCCTCTGCCTTCACTTACCTCTCTCCTGCCTGCTGGGGCTCATCGGGGCTCCACCTGACTGGCTCCCAGAAGCTCCTGGGACTGAAGCAAGTCCCTGCTGGGCCCCCATCCCTGCACTAGGCTCTGGTGTTAGACTGGAGGCCTGCCCTTCCTGGTCTTGGCTCCCTTTCTCTATCTCCCCTCTCTGTGGGCCTCTCTCCAGTTTTACTTCTGGTACCTTCATGCCTAATCCACTTGGCTCACCCTCTCTCTCTAGTATTGGTTTCTCTGCTTCTCTCTCAAATATTTCTCTTGCAATAAACTGCTTTTCTGTCTCTTTCTCTTGTGCTTCCCTGGGTATCTCAATTTCTATGTTTAAACTCTCCATGTTCCTTTCAGTACTTGCACTTTTCACCTTTTGGTCAGACTCTTGTCCCTGATTATCTCTAGCTAACACCCATATCCCTCTAGTTAACTCTTCTCCTAACACATCTTCTCTCTCTCCTGCTGGCAGCTTCTTGGTTTCCCTGTCCAATGGGCCTCTCTCAGGGGCCACCTCCTCTGGTGCTTCTCTTGGTGTACCCATGTCTTTCTCCGCAGTCTGCATCCCTCTGCCTTGAATCCCCAGTGGCTCTGCATGAACTGGGCTCTCTGGATGTTGGGCTTGTGGTGCTGTCCTAGGTGTAGAGGGGCAAGATCCATGGGCATCAATGTGGGCAGCAATGGGCTGGGGCTCAGAGGCCTCAGACTCTCTTGGACAGAATGGCTGTGTTGCCAAGACTTCCCACGGCTCATCCAGGGCACCTGGAAGTAAAGAGTCAGGGAGAGAGAGAGAGAGACAGAGAGACAGAGAGATAGAGACAGAGAGAGAGACAGCGAGAGAGAGAGAGATGCAGATAGGGAAAAGTAATAAATAGGATGAGAAAAGATTAAGATAAATTCATGAATAATAGGGATGCCTGGGTGGTTCAGTAGGTTAAGTGCCTGCCTTCGGCTCAGGTCATGATCTTGGGTCCTGGGATTGAGCCCCATGTGGGGCTCCCTGCTCAGCAGGGAGTCTGTTTCTCCCTCTCCCTCCACCCCTTCCCCAAATCGTGCAGGTGTGCTCTCTTTCTCTCCCTCAAATAAAGCAATAAAATTTTTAAAATAAAAAATTCATGAATAATAAACCTAATGATCATCATCATCATCATCATCATCATCATCATAAGCTGGTCATTAAAGGAAAGTTGGGAAGAGGACCAAAAAAATAAGATCCCACATGCATACAGAAGTTCTCATAGCAGCCTCTTTAAAAATGATGGAGATGGAGAAACGTCAGTAAAAAGTCAAAGAATATGAAAGAAACATGTAAAGAGAAAAAGCAATGATGCCAAGTTAGGAGCATGAAGGATAGAGTTTCTTATACCTGAGGCCTGGAAGCTGTAATAGGAAGGGCCAGACTCTTGGGGTAGAGTAGCCAGGAAGGCCTGAGTGGCTTCATCCTCCATGCTCTGGACTGCTGCAGAAGAAAAGCTGGCTCACGCCTAGCTCTTCCACAGAACTCTAGGGACCCATTCTTGGCCTCCTGCCCCACCTACACCAGCTTTCACAACCTTCAAGGACCATCAGTCTGGGCTCCCAGCTCCCACTTGCACCAACATCCATACAACACAGATGCCCTCACCTTCTGGGCTCTGATTCTGTCTCTCCACAAAGCACTGGGTAGCCTGGAGGTCCAGGTCTTCAGAATCTGGTGGGGGAGCAATATAAGATAGATAAGTCATATCTCATGCTTAACTCCTTACTCTTTCTCTACCATTTTCTCCCCAACCCCAAGCCCTCTACAATGGACTGAATGTTTGTATCCCACCCAAAATTCATATGTTGAAACCTAATCCCCAATGTGATTTTATTAGGAGGTAAGGTCTTTGGGAGATGATTAGGTCATGAGGGTAGAACCCACTGAATGGGATTGGTACCCTTATAAAAGAGACCCCACAATTAACTTGTGCCCTTCTGCCATGTGAGGACACAGTGAGACAACAGCTGCCTATGAACAAGGAAGTAGGTCTTCATCAGAACACAATCATACCAGAACTTTGTTTTTTTTTTTTTTTTTTTAAGATTTTATTTATTCATAGAGACACAGACTGAGAGAGAGAGAGAATGGCAGAGACACAGGCAGAGGGAGAAGCAGGCTCCATGCAGGGAGCCTGACGTGGGACTCGATCCCAGGTCTCCAGCAGGGTCACACCCCGGGCTGCAGGCGGCGCTAAACCGCTGCGCCACTGGGGCTGCCCCATACCAGAACTTTGATCTTAGACTTCTAAGCCTTCACAACTATGAGAAAGAATTTCTATTGTTTATAAACCACCCAGCCTATGGTATTCTGTTACAGTACCCCAAGTGGACTAAGATATTCTATAAGCATTCTTTCTTTTCGGGGTCAAGGAAGAAGGCCAGCACTTACCACCATGGTTGTCTCCAGAGTTCTTGGTCCTGTCCACATGTGGTTCCCTCTTCCTTTCTGTGGGGGTCTGGGCTCCCTCTCTCTGTGGTTGGATGGTTTCTCCTGAAGTGCCTGTGTCCACCACCAGATCTATAAGGTTCTCCTTTGAGACAGGGAGATCTTGCTCCACCTGTGATACAAGTGAAACCCCCTGGGCCCTCGCCTCAAGAACTCTCTCCTGCTCAAGAACTGGTGCAGCCGATTCTGTCCCAGCATCCCCTTCTGCTAGAAGCTGGTGCTTTCCAGTATCTGCCACCAGTGAGGCTGCTAAGGATGTGTCCTCCTCCACATCTGTCCCACAGTCCTCAGATAGAGGAGGCTGGGGTTCCCCTAGGTGCATCACAGGCAGCTTTGCTTGGCCCCCTTCTACTTCCACATATGTTTGATTTGTCCATACCACAGGCACCTGATGCTTCTCCACAAGTATAATAGCTGGTCCTGGTAGGACTTTCTCTTCCACTTGTGTGATGTCTATGGTGGCAGAGGCTTGATTTCTCTCCAGGTGGACCTCAAGTAAGCTCTTATCTTCATCTACCTCTAGATCACTGTCTTGGAGAGGAAATTGCCTCTTTTCTGAGCATGCCTTGTCTGTATGACACTTGGGCACAGTTCTTCTGTTTTCCATTGGGAGACCCTCCTCCTCCATGTCTGTCTTACTATCTCTCCCAGCAGAGGTTTGGCTTCGCTCCAGAAGGGCCAAAGGTTGGGCCCTGTCCTCTTCCACATCTGTACCTCTGTTCCATGTATCAGATCCGCTCTCTTTCAGACGTGCCAAAGTGAGTGCTGCTAAGACTTCTTCCTCATCGTCTGTATTGCTGTCAATCACCATGGAAATTTGGTTTCTCTCCAGAGGGACTGCCTGTTGGATCTCACTTTCCTCCACATCTGTATCACTACCAGCTGGGTTCTCCTGTAGATGAACCAAAGCAGGTTCCTGAAGACTCTTTGTACTAACTCTGTGGAAGATTTGCCTCTTCTTCATAGGAACTACAGCTGGTGTTGCAGGGATCCGTTCTTCTTCCACATCAGTATCACTGTCTATGAAATCAGAAGGTTGGGCCCTTTCCAAATGGACTTCAGCAGGCCTTACTGGAGGCCTGCTCTCATCCACATCTGTGTCACTGTCCTCCCCAGCACTTTGGTTTCTCTCCAGAATCCCCCCAAGTGAGACCACCCCATTCCTTGCATCCCTCTCAATTTTTGTGTTATTGTTCCTCTCCTTCACTGAACACTGATCCTTTCCAAGCTGGGTTGCAGGTGTCATAGCTTTCAGCTGTTCTGTTTCTGCAGTGGAGCCTCTTCTGGCAGATAAGGAGGCCTCTCCCGCTGCTGAATGCTGACTTTCTTCCTCATCTGTGTCACTGTTCAGGTTGAAGGCAAAAGGTGGCCCAGGGCCATCTGGGGCAGGAGAAGGCCCCTCTTCATCACTGTTAAAGGGAACAGAAGAGAAAGGGTTGATAGCATCTGTTTCCCAAGAAGGAATACTCCACTCAACTATGAGCACCTTAAGGGCAGACACAAGGCAGTAGCTGTTTTTTTTTTTTTTCTTTCTTTTCTCTCCAGCAATTAGTCCTCACTTGGCACATCAGAGATGCTCAATAAAAGTTCAGCTGAGCAAAAGAGTATGTGCAATTCCCCAGCCCCACTTTCATAACAATCATCTCTTGCAGATAGATTCTATAGTCTATCTGGTTCCTCCTCCTTTTAAAGATGTAAGTATCTGGCCCTTTGGCACTTACCTCTCTGGAACTACTGCTGCCAAAGGGGAGGTCCTTGGTTCTTTCATCACACACCTTTCAGAAGGAGAATCTAAGAGTAAAAAGGATTAAGTTAATTGACTGTTCTATACTCACCATCCCCATCTTCTCACCCACCCTCCCAATATACAAACATACCTACTTCCTCCTCTGAGTCCTCAGCCAACAGGAGCCCCTGGGGTTGAGTTCCTCCCTGTACCCTGGGTGTCTCTTCTACAGTTAGAGGGCCCCGGGAAACAAAGGGCAGGGGGACATTCAGGCGATGGTACTGGCAGGGCAAGTCAGCAAAGAGAATCAACTCCTGGTCCCTCAGCCGATGACTCACCCCTGGGCTTAGGACCTTAGGAGGCCTTAGGACTTGAGTACCATTGAGGCTGCCACAATCTTGGAGGACAGGTGCCTTGTCCCAGGCCAAGATTTCAATGACTGCATGTTGTTTGGAGATGGATGAAAAGGGCAGGGTCACAGAGCAATCAGGCATTCGGCCTACCATATTCTTCCCAAGATACAGGGGAAAATCTAAGAATTAGAGAGATAGATAGGTTAAGGCCTGAGTCTTGGCCTGCTATCAGGAAAATATTCCTGTTAAGTAAGTACCCCACTACTAACTCAAGGTCCCCACACACATAAGAAAAATAAAAGACGGTAGGATGTATAAGTATTGAAGAATATAAGCAATGCGTTATTGTCAATACCCCATCCATCCACATTGGATTTTTTCTACTGCAGTAAAGTATACATAAAATTTACCATTAAACCATTTTTAAGTGTACAGTTTAGTAGCATTAAGTACAGTCACATTGTTGTGCAACCATCACCACCATTCATTTCCAGACCATGCTGGATTTCCATCTGAATCTCTTCATCTTCTCCTACCAAAGTAAAATTGAGCCCATTGAGTCCAGGGTACTTGCCAGGAGCAATCAACTTAATCAGCCCTTCCTCTGCATTCCCAGTGAAAAACTCAGACCTCCTCAAAAAATATAAAAGATGCTTACAACCCTCCAACTACCTCCCCATAAAAATGAGGCCTATACCAGTACTTTATCATCCAAGAACCTCTGACCTTTTTCTGGTCCATGGGCACTACTGAAGATATGCAACCGCCCTACAGGCTCTAAGCCACGCCCCAAGGCTTCACTGGGTCTCTCTGTCTCCTCCTCTTCTTCAACCTCCCAGTTGATAGCCTGGGTGTCCTCCATGACCTGGGAAGTAAACACATTATCATCATCTCAGGTTCTTGCGCAGTCTCAGAGAGGAGGCTGATAACTGGAGATAACCCTGGAGAGTTATAGGAGATTGACATGTCTCCTATTTTTTTTTTTTTTTAAGATTTTATTTACTGGGACACCTGGATGGCTCAGTGGTTGGGTGCCTGCCTTCGGCCCAGGTGGTGATTCTGGGGTCCCAGGATCCCATCCCACATCGGGCTCCCTGCAGGCAGCCTGCTTCTCCTTCTGCCTCTCTCTGTGTCTCTCATGAATAAATAAATAAAATCCCAAAATAAAATGTGGGACTCCATCCCAGGACCCCAGGATCACCACCTGGGTGGAAGGCAGGCGCTCAACCGCTTAGCCACCCAGGTGTCCCGACATGTCTCCTTCTGACAACCATCCTGTTATTAACCTTCTGAACTATTTAAAAAACATTTCTGTCTATAATAATAAATAAATATTACGGGGGTGGGAATAAACAGTATGAGATTCCAAGTACACATACTACAAATGCATGTGCTTATGTAAAGAGACAAACATTCTGAGAAAAAACAATGCTTAGCTTCATGGTATATGATATACTGATAGTTTTCATTCTTTTTTTTTTTTCCCCATCCACTATTGTTTAAATGCTGATCTGCAACCTGCTAAATTGATTTCACCATCCACTTACTGGTTTGGAACCCACAGCCTGAAAAAAATATTTTAGAGAGAGCTAAACTTTGCCAAGCATCAACTATGTGCTCAGCATTGTGTTATGTGTTAGGCATCATGGACATATGAGGCAGGCATTTAAAAAACTAAGGCTAAGGGACACCTGGGTAGCTCAGCAGTTGCGTGTCTGCCTTCAGCTCAGGGCGTGATCCCAGTTCAGGGATCAAGTCCCACGTCGGTCTCCTTGAATGGAGCCTGCTTCTCCCTCTGCCTACGTCTCTGCCTCTCTCTGTCTCTCATGAATAAATAAATAAAACCTTAAAAATTAAGGCTAAAACATTAAATGACTTGCTTAGGGTAATGTGCTTCTGGAGGCAAACCGCATGCTTTTTATACTTCAGCAGAACATCTCAATGTGATCAACTAACTGCCGAGAATCCTAACAACCGAGGTACATAGAGGCTTGTTCTGCATGAAGCATTACTCTAGTTTATACTGACACTCACTTAATCCTCACAAAAATGTTTTAAACTATTATTATTACTCTATCAGACTAAGCAACTGCAACATAGGTGGGTTAAGGAACTTGCCCAAGGTAAACAAGGTATTTTCTGTCCTCTGTTTAATATTTCATGGCTTTCCATGCCCACAGGATGAAATAAATTCTCAACTCTTTAGCGAGATCCTCCATGATCTGAACCTCAGGTCCTGCTCCCCTCTGCCAAAGCCTATGGTTCAGCCACAGGGACCTTCTCCCCAAACTCTGAACACACTGTTCCTGTTGTTCCCCGTACCTGCATGCCTTGGTCAGTTGCTTGGCCCTTAGCTCCTAGTTTTCTGGTCCAACTCCTACCCATGATTTATGATTCAGTCCAAATGTCGCTCCCTCGGTAAGGCCTTTCCTGGAGGCGTCCCTGCTTTCTGTTCTTGGTGTCCCCACGTGCCCCCCGTGGTCGGAGAACTTTTACTTCCCCTACTACTTCTCACCATATTGCAACCATTACTTTCCATTTCTGCCTTCGCAAACTGGGTCTCTTCCCCTAGGTCACATCATATTCATTCAGTAATACCTACTGAGCACCTGGAACTGCTCAAGGAGCTCGGCATACAGTCACAAAACAAACAAAATCAACCCCACCCTCCTGCGAAAGGGCAAATGAAAGGTGATGAAAACTCAAAACGGTGAGGCTGGAATTCACTTAGAGGTTAGCTGCTGACAGGGAAAGCAGGCGCCGTCCCCGGGGAGAGCTAACTCCGTCCCGAAGGCAGGAACTCAGCGGGCGCCCAGGCCCCGCGGCTCCATCCGGGGCGCCACCATCTTTCATCTCCACCCCAGGGGCTTCCCGCCGGGCCCCACGTCTCCCCGTCCTCATACCTAACCTCGGGGAGGGGCGTCAAGTGAGGCTGAACACTAGAATCCGAGAAACCAACTGGCAAGTACCGTCCGCCCCGTCGCAGCAGGGCACGCCCCTCCCGCCCTACGGGAGGATCAAGATGGCTCCCGCGGAGCGGTGGGCGCGGCCCCCACAACTCACCCCCCGAGAGTCCCCGCGCGCCGCCAGTAACGGCCGCGACCCGGCGCGCGGGAGCTCGCGCCGAGAGGGCGCCGGCCCTCTGATTGGCTTCTGCTGCTGTCTTTCACAACCGCCGACTGAGGAAGCGCCCAACCGGGAGGCGCCGCCAAGGCCCCGCCCCGCCCCCTCAGCAGCTCAAAGGGCAGGTCTTCCTGGGCGCCTGAAATCGGTTAAGCGAGGCGGTAACCCGAGGCTGCCGCGCGCGCACTGAGTGGCGCGCCTCGATTGGGCGGCTCCCGGGCACAGCGTGGCACCGCGCACCACGCACCACGCAGCGCCGCGTTCCCGCGCAGATTTCCAAACCGCGACCACAGAGTCTGGCTCCCGGCGGTGGATAGAGGGGCCGACCACAGTCGTCGCGAGGCGTCGGCCGCGGCCAGAGAGCCGTCCTCGGTCCTCCCAGACATGGAGTCCGCTGACTCAGGAGAAATGGAAATGAGCTGCGGGTTGCAGTCGTGGCCGGAGGCTGCAGGTTGGAGAACTGCCCGTAGGCGTGTCGCTTGAAGAGTCTCCATCGCAGTGGAAATTCATTTCCTTTTGATTTGGCTTTTTTAGGACAAGTCATGTCTTTCCCTTTCTGACACTACATCCTGATGGACCTGTGGAGGTCATTTTCCTAAGGATCCCTAGGCAAAGAGGGAGAACTGTTTGTTAACTGTCTTAAAGGTTGACCGAGGTCTTTCAAGAGGTGGAGGACGGATGATAAAACCATCAATTTCATTATCTCACACTAAGAAGGAGAATAGCGACAATACTATTACGTGTGTACTTTAGGAAGTCCTTTGCGTTCATTATCTGTCCTCCAACCACAACAATCAAATAGATTTCAGGGAGGGAATTGAAGTCTGCGAAGTTAAAAGACCTGCCGACGTTCCTACAGCTAATGGAAGGGAAGGACAACTTGAGGCAAGTCCTCTGATTCTGAATTCTGAACTTTCCCCACTAGCACAAAATGACTGCTTTCATTATGATCATGCCCTGAAACATAGAACATTCTCTTTTAAGTGGGTAGAGAAGGTCTTGCGCAACTTGCTGTTTATTTTTTGTTTAGGTGAGGAGAAATATGTTGACTGGACCGTGAGTGAACAATGATGACCTTGATAGCACAAGTCCTATGTCCTATTACAATGTGGTAACACCCTCCATTGTTTACACATTTCCCATCAAATTGCAGAGACTGAAGGCAGGGCAACTAATTTTTACCCACTTTGTATCCCTAGCTTCTGGCTTGGTGGACACTTAGTATCTATCAAACGAACCCTTAAGGAGCATGCCCCTCTGACTTGAGCCCATCCAATTTTCTCCCATCAGCCCCCCTCTTTTGTTTCAATCCTGAGGCTTTTGAGAGATTGCAATGGCCAGCCCCCTCGTCAGTGAATTCAGCAAACTGAAAAACACTCCCACCAAAATGTCTGGAGAGGCATCCTGGAAGACACTGAAATTCAGGCACCTCACTTCATAATTCTCTCGACAAAAGCAGTGTCTTCAATGCTGCTCTAAGAGCCCCCCCGTTTTTTAAAGAATTTATTTATTCATGAGAGACACAGGCAGAGACACAGGCAGAGGGAGAAGCAGGCTCCATGCAGGAAGCCCGTTGTGGGACTCGATTCCGTGTCTCCAGGATCACGCCCTGCGAAGGTGCGCTAAACTGCTGAGCCACCCGGGCTGCCCTAAGAACCCCTTTTGATGGGGGAACAGAGGACTGGCTGAGGACAAAGCACAAGCCCAGGGCAGCACATTGACAAGCCCTTGAAACAGGCAGAGGGACCTTCCTCTACGGACTCAACTGCCTGGATGTTCATACTTTGCTAAGGAGAAAAGGCAATCTTAGCCCGACCCCCAGGATCTTGTAAGTCTATTTTAACATAAAAATTCCTTTAGAAAGATCCTTTATCTAAACCCACAAGATACATGTTGGCAATCATCCCCCAAGCACATGGCCCACCCACACACATCTAAAGGGTCTCACGACTCAGGTTTTATTAGACGGTAATACGTGACCTTTTCCCAACAATAACTGGCCCCCTCAAGGTCCTGGAAACCTTGCTTCCAAATTCCTTAGAGAGTCCGGTATCCTCAAACCCCTCCCAACTCCCAGGTATATAATCAGCCACCCCTCACCGGGCAGCAGCTCTTCCTGCCCACGGGTCCTGTCCCCCTGCTTTAATGAAACCACCATTTTGCACCAAAGATGTCTCAAGAATCCTTTCTTGGTCGTCGGCTCCGAACCTCACCTTATAATTTCAAAAACTTCACTTTCATGGATAGACTTCTGACTTCACAGATTCTAAATACCAGCTTTTCTAAACCATTCAATTTATTATTTGAACACATCCTCAATTACATCTCTACTCTGAAAACCTATTGCTGCATTTTTGTTTCTCTTTCTAAACATTATCATTAGAAAATTTCCAAGGAAATAGCAGGAGGGCCATCCCCTGTTTTTCCTATCTGGGGGAGCAGCGGTTTCCTGGATTTCATGCCGTGGGTCACCGAAGGACCCGCTGTTTGCTACCACAGCAGGGTGCCGCATTTCTCCCCAGTTATAGCTGAGCTAAGCAGCCCTCTTACCAGGAGCTACCGCAGCAGGGAACGTTCAGGGCGTGCCCACTTCGCCTTCCAACTCCTGGCACCCCAGGGTTCCCAATGCCTGTATCCTCCCAAATGACTCCCTTTTAGTACAAAAAACTCAAGTGTAGGGGAAAGAAATTTGCGCAAGGTCATTTTTCATTAAAAAACAACAACAACAAGGCCAACTCTACCCCCCCCCAAACCAAAAATCCAGTATCCACTCCTCCCTCCCTTCATTTTCCAGCGTAGACAACAATGGAGGACTACGACTCCCAGGGAGGCCAGCGTTCCTCCACCCGAGCGGAGCCCAATAGACATGACCCACGTGCCTAGCACCGACCAATCAGGGCCCACTCCAGTGAGGCTTTGTCTGCCTGCCTCGGCGCGGGCGCTCTCCCGCCTGCAGCCTCCGCGCACGCGCGCCCCGCCCTGCCCGCCTTTCCTCCTTCTTCGCCCTCCCCGCTTCTTTCTACATCTCAGAACGTTCCTGTCGCTGCGCTCGGACCTCGTTGCTCCAGCCTCTGGACGCGTCCCATCCTTCCAGCCTGCAGTATAGGAAAAAACCCCATCTCGCTTTCTGCCCCGTACACACCTTTGAGAGAAGCAAAAAGAATTAAAATAAATTTTAACAATGAGGGAAATCGTGCACATCCAGGCCGGTCAGTGTGGTAACCAGATCGGTGCCAAGGTAAGGATTTTAAGCCTTTTCTTTTAACTATGTTTTTTTTTTTTTTGAGAAGAAAAAAAATCCAGCTAAATAATGAAGAACGTGGGACATATTTGCGTTCCATCCATTGTCCCGCTTTGCCCTCAAAAGTTTTCCATATACAATACACGGTTGCAGCTAGAATTTACTTTTGAAAAATGGGGGAATTGTACTTGGCTGGCTAATTTTGGGTGAGCTTTTGAGGACGTTTCGGGTTTGGAGTCGGAAGACTGGCTCTTTAAAATTTTACTTGAAAGTGTTGTAGTGGTCCGAGGAACGGGGAGAGAGGAGATGCGGAAACGGTCCGAGATAAAGCGCGGAGAGGCGGTCCCCGTGTGCATCCCTCCGCGGGGGGGGCCCGGGTCCACGGAGGGGAGGAGGACAGGGAGCGCGGCTGGGCGGCGGCCGCGGGGTCCTGGGCCCACGGTGGGGAGGGGGGCGCGACGCGCCAGGGTGGGCTGCCCTTGTGGATGGAAGACTGGTCGCTGCAGTATTAATTTCCTTTCATCTCCAGTAAAGAGACTCTTTTAGGGCGTGCACCGATATGGAGAAAGAGGGCGGGAGGATCCTTTTCTTTCAAGGGTCCCCCAGGGCTAAACGGTGGGAGAAGGGCCGAGAATCCGTACTTAAAGCCAGGTATAACAAACTAGCAAAGGAAGAAAATCGGAGGCTCAAGCAGGAGGTGGGGGTAGTTTCTTTCTCTGCGCGCGGTTACAGTGTGGCGGGGGCAGGGCAGGGAGGAAGTCCTGCTGCTACGTTGTAGCCCGCGGCTGGGCGGGGGGCGGGGCGGGGCGGGGCTCCATGCGCCGAGCCGGCCGGCTGGGGGCGCGCTCGCGGCACAGGCCCCCGCCCACGCGCGACGCCTCCCTTTGTCAGCGCCGACGGGCGGGCGCCGCAGTCACGTGGAGGGGCGTCCACTGCGGCGGCATCTGTCCCTCACCCGGCCCGTTGTGCGCGGGGGAGGGTGTGCCGGTCGGCTCGACTCGGAAGCCTCCGCCCGGCACACCCCCGCCGCACCGCGTCCCCCGGTCGCCGGGCCTCCGCGGCTGCACCCCCTCTCACAGCCCGAGCAGTGGACGCTGCAGCCCTTCGGGGGCTGCGGGTGTCTGGTGGAGGGCGCGGCAGGCAAGCAGAGCGCCCGGTAGGCCGTGGAGGTGCGCTCTCCGCGTGCGCGTTTGCACTTGAAATGTGTCGGTCGGGTGGGCATCACTGGCTGGCACCAGAGCTGTGCAAGCCTCCCTGCTCTTCCTCGGCAGTTCTGGGAGGTCATCAGCGATGAACACGGCATCGATCCCACCGGAACCTACCACGGTGACAGCGACCTGCAGCTGGATCGCATCTCCGTGTATTACAACGAAGCTACAGGTGAGGGCGGGAACGCGGGGCTCCCACTTCTCCGGGGTCTCCTTTCCAGCCCTGGAGAACCCACCCTGGGATGGGTCTGATTTTTAAAGAAGGTCTTACCCTGATCTGACTTTTCACGGTGGGGCAAAAGATCAGCTCTGCTGCCCCCTGGTGTCCTCCAGCTCCATTTGGTCTTCTGGTCCACCAATTCTTTCTTTCTTCCATATAGGTGGCAAATACGTACCTCGTGCTATCTTGGTGGATCTAGAACCCGGGACCATGGACTCTGTTCGCTCAGGTCCTTTTGGGCAGATATTCAGACCAGACAACTTTGTTTTTGGTGAGTTATGTACATATTAGTAGTGCTATTCAGTGTATTTGAAGGAAGGAGACTGCAAGACCTAAGAAGTTATTTTTAATGCTGGAACATTTATCTGGGGATATGTTTTGAGATCTCTAACGCAGGGTGTTGGGAATGACCGCCTTAGATGGTAGATACTGAGTCAGGGATGTATCACAGGTAAGTGAGAAAAAAAGGCACATTCGTGTACGTAATTCTAAAAGCTGAAGAGTGGAAATGGGTCCTTTATCTTTGATGCTTTGCTAATAAAGAGAATTTTGTTCACCTCATTCCAGGGCAGTCTGGGGCTGGCAACAACTGGGCCAAGGGCCACTACACAGAGGGGGCTGAGCTAGTGGACTCAGTCCTGGATGTGGTGCGGAAGGAAGCTGAGAGCTGTGACTGCCTGCAGGGCTTCCAGCTGACCCACTCACTGGGTGGGGGCACAGGCTCTGGCATGGGCACGCTGCTCATCAGCAAGATCCGAGAAGAGTACCCTGACCGCATCATGAACACCTTCAGTGTGGTGCCCTCCCCCAAAGTGTCTGACACGGTGGTTGAGCCCTACAATGCCACCCTCTCTGTCCATCAGTTGGTAGAGAACACAGATGAGACCTATTGCATTGACAATGAGGCCCTGTACGACATCTGCTTCCGCACCCTCAAGCTGACCACGCCAACCTATGGGGACCTCAACCACCTTGTCTCAGCCACCATGAGTGGTGTCACCACCTGCCTCCGCTTCCCTGGTCAGCTCAATGCTGACCTCCGCAAGCTGGCAGTCAACATGGTGCCCTTCCCACGTCTCCATTTCTTCATGCCTGGCTTTGCACCTCTGACCAGCCGTGGAAGCCAGCAGTATCGGGCCCTCACTGTACCTGAACTCACCCAGCAGGTCTTTGATGCCAAGAACATGATGGCTGCCTGTGACCCCCGCCATGGCCGTTACCTCACTGTGGCTGCTGTCTTCCGTGGGCGGATGTCCATGAAGGAGGTAGATGAGCAGATGCTCAACGTGCAAAACAAGAATAGTAGCTACTTTGTGGAATGGATCCCCAACAATGTCAAGACCGCTGTCTGCGATATCCCGCCCCGTGGCCTCAAGATGGCAGTCACCTTCATTGGAAATAGCACAGCCATCCAGGAGCTTTTCAAGCGCATCTCAGAGCAGTTCACAGCCATGTTCCGGCGCAAAGCCTTCCTCCACTGGTACACAGGTGAAGGCATGGACGAGATGGAGTTCACCGAAGCTGAGAGCAACATGAACGACCTTGTCTCTGAGTATCAGCAGTACCAGGATGCCACCGCAGAAGAAGAAGAGGATTTCGGTGAGGAGGCTGAAGAGGAAGCTTAAGGCAGAGTACCATCACCTTAGGCTTCTCTATTCCCTCTTCCTCAGCTGCCCCTGTGTCCTCTCCCTCAGAATTTGCATTCTCTGCCTCTTATTTTTTTTCCCTTTTTTTTGGGGGGGGGGGTTCCTAGAACAGTGCCTGGCACGTAATAGGCGCTCAATAAATACTTGTCGTTTGTTGAATGTCTCCTCTCTTCCACTCTGGGAAACCTAGATTTCTGCTGTTCTGGGTGACTCTGTATTTTCTTTTGGTGTCCATTTTCCCGTTTGTGCAGTTGATATTTCCCTTTGTTTTTTAAGGTGATTCTCCGAGAAGCTGGGTCTCATTAGATCCCATTTAGAACATGTGCTGAAATCATCGCCACCATCCTAAGCCCATGTGGTAGCCCAGGGGAAAGGAAACCAAGCTACCTCATAGCAGTAGAGGTACATATCGAGAAGGTAGGGTTTTCTCTTCTAGAGCAGTTTTAGAGAGGGAAATCCAGGCTCTTGAAGTCCAAATCCAGGAATCTTCCTGCTCTCAGCTTCAGGGGAGATGTTGACAGTATTGTCTATTTTTTGTCTTCTTCCAAGCTCTGTCCTGAGCTGTTTCTTTTGAGGGGTCTGTGCCACTTTGTTGAGTGGGATCCTTCCCTCCTACATAAACTGCTTCACGTGTTCGATTTCTTCCTTTTCCCCAGGGTAAAGAGGGACTGGCCTTGATCCCTAAAGTCTCTGGAAAGGCCCCCTCCCACTCCCCACTTTGTCTTAACAAAACTCCAGCTCTGCTGTGTACATATGGAAAAGTGTGTATTGCCACCTAAATCATTTGAGTCATTCTTCCAGAGGGGACAAGGAGACCCTCCACCTTTTGGCAACACCTCAGCTCTTCCTTCTGCTTTTCCCTTTCCCCACACACCCTTGATTTTTGTCCTGTCCTACATTTCAAATTTCTACTTTGTGTTGAACTTGCTTTTTTTCATATTGAAAAGATACCATTGCCCCAAAAGCCAAAAATAAAAAAACTGAAAAAAAGTTGCGAGATGTGTGCTCATTTAGGGAAAGATTGCCATTGAACAACCTGAGGCTCAAGTTCAGCTACGCATATACTCTGCTCTTAATAAACTGATGAGAATATCCTTGTACTTACCTTATCCTGGTAGAACTATTTCACCATCCTCACTACCAGTCTCAATAACTAGGATAGGTATAGACTCCTACAGGATCGACAGAAATGAGAACTGAGATGAATGTTGAATAGTGCGTAAGTGGCTCCCAGATGAATATCCTCTTGGGAACTTGTGTAGAAATGCAGGTCACAAGGCCTACCCAGATGTACTGAACCAGAAACCAGCTGACTAGTAATCTGTTTAGCAATACTCCAGGAGAATCTTGTGAATGCAGAGTTGTACGCTATTATTGCACTACTTTCAGTGCACAGCACATCCAGGGTTCATTTGAGTTATGGGTCTTGCTTTTTTCTTTTACACCTTGGCATTTTCTCATTTAACTCCAGGGAAAGATCAAGATAACTAGTGAGGGGTGCTACACAATGGTCCCATTCTAAAGTACTGTTTCACCAAATAAATATGCTTTTCTAAGGCACAAAATTAAGTCAGCTACCCTGGAAATTTAAGTCCATGTAATTTTCCTTGGCCCTATTCCAATTAATAAAGGGAACTAGTGCAGTTCTCCCAATTTCTTCCATTTTAGCAAGCTTTTTTGCGTATTACCGGCTTTTGCCGAAGAAATTGTATGACGTAAACTACATGTTAACTTGCTTTTCTCCCATTCTAAAAAGTGTTGAATGAAGGGAAGATGCTACGTTCCAGTATTAACTTTCAATCAGTTCTGCTTTATTGAGTTAATTATTAATCAGTATCAGTACTTTGTAACAGCAACTCATTTGATAAAGTTGAGAACCTCCAGGCGATCCCTCGGTTTTGGTCAGGAAAATTCTAGGCCATAAATGTATACAGACAGTCCAGTTAGAAAGTTAAATTGCAGGGTGCGGGGTGAGTAGGATAATCAGAAGGCTGGCATGAAACCCGGGGAGGGGGACTGGGTAGTCTTAGCAGTGTGGGGCTGGGAAGAAGAGCAACCCCTCCTCTCCAAGGCAAGGCACAAGCTATTTGGCAAGGAGATGAGGGGTGGAACCCCATTGTCAAGGGTGTGCTCAGAGAAGCCAGTTGTGCATGCAGTATGGGGACCATTCTGGCAACCATGAAGCAAGGCATCGGCAAAGGTTGAGGGCTCAAGCTGTTCGCAGAGGCTTGTGGTTAACCTGGTAAAAAGACCACAGTGATGACACGGGAATCATGTACCCTGTTCTCCCAGCTCCCCATTTGGATGAAAGCTACAGAGAGGACATGTATTTCCAGGAAACTTCTAAGTTTTTTCTGCCACCCTACCTTAACCTCTTGTCAAGCAGTCATAAGGAGCCATGTACAGCACCAAATCACTGCAAGGAAGTGGAGGGGGCCAAAGCCCTGCTAGCATGGACTCTCCTTGGCTCCTAATCTCATTCAGTGCATTCAATGCCAGCCTCAAGAAGGCTCCAAGGAACCCAGCTTGAAGGTCACTGCTACAGTCTATCGTTTTCACTTAAATATCTTTCTAAGGAACTTCTGTATTTGAGAGAATGTGTGTGTGTGGGGGGAGGTGAGGAAGGAACAGAAAGGGAAGGGAGTAGGACAAGCAGACTGCACTGAGCACTGGGCCCAATGCAGGCCAATACCAGGACCCTGAGATCATGTCCTGAGCTGTAAGCAAGAGCCAGGTGCCCCTATATAAGATAGTTAGGTAGATGCAGATACATATTTTAAGCACTCTCATGTATAGTACTTAACTATGTGTCAGGCACTGTCCTAAACACTGCCAATATTTACTCATTTAATCCCTTTAACAATTCAACAGATCCTATTATTAACCTGATTTTAAGGTGAGGGAAGAGGTACAGAGAAGTAGCTAACTTGTATAAGGTCACAGCTAGCATGCACTGGGGTCAGGATTCACACCAAAACAGTATGATTCCAGAGACTGCTCTGACTTTTATCATAATCTACAGGTGGATAAAGAGGCATCAAGAAAAGCAGTGATGGGCAGCCCTGGTGGCGCAGCGGTTTAGCGCCACCTGCAGCCTGGGGCATGGTCCTGGAGACCTGGGATGGAGTCCCACATCAGGCTCCCTGCATGGAGCCTGCTTCTCCCTCTGCCTGTGTCTCTGTCTCTGTCTCTCTCTCTCCCCCTCTCCGTGTGTGTCTCACATTAATAAATAAATAAAACCTAAAAAAAAAAAAAATTTAAAAAAAAGTGATATGCCTCAGAATTAACTGTTAATAGGCTGCAACCAGTTCTGTATACTAGTGCAACCATAGGCTCTAGAAGGCAGTCAGCCTGGGTTTGAAGTCTAGCTTTACCAGCTGTATGTCAGGGGCAAAATTCCCTAATATATTGGAAGTTGTTTCTTTACTTTGTAAAATACTATGTACCCAAAGGATAGTTTGATTAAAACAACAACAACATACCATTGGTGTAGAGGCTTAGCATGGCATCTAGCATATAGAAAGCAAAAATATCAGTGCCCCCCCCCCCAACCCTCCTTGCTGGCCTAGTGCTGGCCTGCTGCATCACATGCCCAGGAACCCAGAAATTCACAGAAAATCCACACCTCCCACCCTAGAGACCCTCACCTGGGAGATGCTGACACCTGTGAGTCTCTCCACACTCTCTGGCAGGCGGCTCAGGATGTCCAGTACTTCTCCGGTCACTTTGGCCGCCCCCATGGCCCCACCTCCACTGGACACTAGTGTGATCTTATTGGCTGAGGTCAAGGGACCACTGATCTCCTCTGCCACCTGGTAGGTGAGAGATGCCCACTCAACACCTGTAGTCTGACCACACCCCTCCTAAATTGCTTTACACTGGGCTTCAAGATCATTGATCATCTTCACTTTGTAAGGATTATCTTTCTTTACTTCGGTCACTGGGTTCTAATTCCTACCCCTCGTTTATGGTCCCCTAGTCTGTTCTTCCCAAGCCCCTCATTTCCCCCCACCCTACACTCCCTGGTTCTGTTCCTCTCCTGGTGCCCACACAACCTCCAGACCTGGGGCAGCTTCTCCAGCAGCATGTCCAGCTGAGCAGCCTCCTGGTACAGCTGGAATGCTTCTGCCTTCTTGGCCATCTGCTCGGCCTCGGCCCGGGCTCGAGCCCCGATGGCAAAGGCCTCAGCCTCCCCACGCATCTGAGAAGCGAAAGGGAGATTGTGGTGCTGATGGCTGTAGTTAAGGACAAGAAACCCAGCTCAAGCAGCAACTCCCATTCCCTCTGCAAGCCAGTAAGAGCCACCTCTTCACTCACCCTCACCGACTCCGCTTCTGCCTCAGCCTGCATAATTAGCTGGGACCTGTGCACAGAAAGGAAGAGGAGGGAGGGGCTGAGGAAGGGCAAAAGGCAGGCCCTGCTGGAGAGACAGAGGCTTCTGTAACCTGAGTTCCATAGGAGTTCAGGTAGTGAGGGCCTCCACTCTTCACCTAGGGGAGCCAGATGAGAAAGGAGCAGGATAGGGCCTGGGAGCGGGTGTTTACTTCTCTGCCTCAGCGAGGCGCTCCAGCTTGTAGCGCTCAGCCTCCGCTGGCTTCCGAACTCGGGCCTCCAGCTCCTTCTCTCGCCGGGCGATCTCCTGTTCCTGCACTGCCACCTGCTGGGCCCGCTCCACCACCTGCACCTGTACCCGCTGTTCCTCGATCTGCTGCTTAGTTTTGGCCACCTGGGAAGGAGCAATGCTCAACATCAGGGCTGAAGAGCAAGTTCCCAGGAACCACAGAGAAAAGCCAGGGCAAGGGCTCCAGGGTGAGATATAAAAACAGAGTAAGGGGCAGCCCGCGTGGCTCAGCGGTTTAGCGCCGCCTTCAGCCCAGGGCCTGATCCTGGGGTCCCGGGATTGAGTCCCACGTCAGGCTCCCTGCATGGAGCCTGCTTCTCCCTCTGCCTGTGTCTCTGCCTCTCTGTCTCTCTGTGTGTGTGTGTGTCTCATGAATAAATAAATAAAGTCTTTAAAAAAATAAAAATAAAAACAGAGTAAGGACATGAAGTCAGTCCCTGGTGGGTTCAGCCAGCCCAGTGGAGTCCATTTCCCATATGGATCCCAGTTGTGGCTTGGGGGATGGCCTGATCCTCCTCAGAGGTATCTTCCAGGCAGCCTGACCATCAAAAGCTGGCTAGGGCTGGAATCCAGGCCCTGTTCTCCCTCAGGCCAGGCTAAGTGTCCCTCTTGTTGAGCTCCCGTATTAGTCTATTTCTCCACAGCATCCCTCTCTAGAGTCTGAGAACCTACAGGGCTCTGATGTGCGGTGGCTTCTTCCACCTCCGGTCACTCAAATCCATCCACTTCTCTCCATCTGAGCTGCTGTAACCGTCTTGTAAGCCACCACCAAACTCACCCTCCCTGCAATAGCTTCCTACTGGCTTTGGTGGTGGTGGGGCGTGTATATATCTCTTTTATCTTTTGTATATGATACAAACTCAAAAGAAAAAAAATGGACAATGAGAACCAAGGTTTCCTCTACTTATTTCCTCAAACTACCTTGTTCCTTTCCCCAGAGGCAAGCATTGTGAACAGCTTCTTGTGTCTTCTTCTTCCAGGGAGATTCTAAGCATTTACAAGACTGTACATATAGGATTCCTCTTCTTTAGGCAGATTTCATTTTCTTATTCCTGTACAGAGATTGGAAGGCTCTTGCCAAGATTTTGGTGAGGAGAGGTACCAGTAGAGGAACATGCTTCTTTCCTGTCCCACTGCTCCAGCTCAGCCATGTACCATCATCCCTGTGGGTCTTATCAATAGCAGAGATGATGCCCCTGCCTTTACTGCACTCATCTGTTCACCCCAGAGGAAAGGTGCTTCTGGATATGGCACCCTGTGCTGTCTTTGACCCTAAATTTGCAAACCAGTTCCAAACTGAGCTACTTGCACTCTACCCCAGTGTGCAGGATCTCTCTCTATATTGGAGCCCCTCCTGCCTCCTTTGTTTAGGCATCCTTTTTGATGAAATAACCCCCAGTAGCTTCCTTGGAAGAAGTATATGGGCAATACATTTTTTGAGATCTTGCTTTTCTGAGATTTTTATTCTACCTTTCTACTTGAATGACAATGAGATTGAGTACAGGTTAGAATTCATTTTCTATCAGCGTTTTTGAAGGCACTGCTCCATGATCTTCTAGCTTCTTGAGAAATCTGAAGTCATTTTGATGCTTGGCCCTGTGCAATCTGTTCTTTCTCTCTGGAAGCTTTTATATCCTTTCTCTGTTCTCCATGTTCTGAAATTTCACAGTGTAGTTGTTTTTCATTCATTGTATTGTGCATTGAAACAGTCCAGTGTAGAAAGTATCAATCTAGAAAGTCATACCTTTCAGAACAAACATTAAAAAATTTTTTTCCATTGGTGATTTTCCTACCATTTTCTTTGTTCATACTTTATGATTAATAATCTGTAGACTAGGATTAATAAATTTATTAAAATTGGAATTTATTAGAATTAGATGAGTAAATCTGTAGATTCATTATAATTTCTTTCAATATGATTTGCCCCTCTCATTTCTGTCATCTTACTGATTTCTAAGAACTCTTTTTTTGTTTCCTGTTTTATGCTCTTATTTTCTGGATGTGAATTCTTCTGTCACTGAGGACATTAAAAAAAAAAAAATTAAGCTTTCTTCTCCCTGCATAACCTCCAAATTGCTTTGCTGTTTGTGGTTCCAGTCTCGGACTTTAACATTGCAGGATTCCCTCATATATCAGGTAATCTTCGATGGCCTGCTCACAGCGGAGGAGGTCTAAAACACTGAAACCCAGGATGTGGGTGAGGCTTCATTCATTCTAGGGTGATCTGGACAGGTCATCTGCTGAAGAACCTATGATTCAGGATCTTTGGATTGGTTGTGTTCCCCAGCACAGTCTTCTGATGACTTCTTTGGAAGATGGAAGGTCTTGGGCCCAAATGGGGTAAAGAAGTTAGGGGAGACTGTCAGCATTTAGCATTCAATGGTCACATCGTGCCTGTCACTGATAAAATGATTATGGCCTTATCGATTACTGGCTTCGTCGATTACAATGGCTTTCTGGCTTCCAAAATGATACCATGCTTTCTGTTCATCCTGATGCTATTCTCTCCATCTGTTTTTGCCTTCTTCCTCTTTTCTGAAAATCACTCTGTGGTTTCAGTGAGGTTTTAGAGAGGGAGTGCAATGAACTGTATTTATTTAATCCATCATCTTTGAAAAAGCTTCCAACTTATCTTCCTGCATCCTCTCTTGTCTTCTGACCATCAATTCTCCACACAACAGTAAGACTGATCCTCATAAAAATGTAAATTAGACCATGGCACCTCCCTGCTTAAAGTTCTCCAATAGCATTCCACTGGACTCTGAATTCCCTTCTAAGTCTTCAACAGGGCCACTTGAACCCTATGACCTGGCACTGCCTGCCTTGCCATCTCACTCACAGCATACCAGCCCCACCAGATCAGAATCCTCCTCTCTGTTCTTGGGATACATCAACCTCTTTCGTATCTCAGGGCCTTTGCAGACGATGGTCCTCTGTCTAGCCACATATGGCTATTTATATTTAAAATTAATTAAAATAAGTAAAATTTAAAATTCTGTTCCTCACATTTCACTAGCCACAGTTCCACAAGCCACATTTCAAGCACTCAGCATCACTGCACAAATTTACAGCATTTCCATCATCACAGAAAATTCTATTTGAATAGCAATGGCCTAGAATGCTATTGGCCCACAACTCTACATTGCTGGCTCCTTCTCATCTTCCAGTTTATCTCATAAATCACTTCCCCACTGAAACTTTCTTAGATCAGCCCCAACCTAATATAGTATCTCTCCACTGTTTTTTGAATCACTCTCTATATTTCCTTCATAGCACTTACACAAGATAATTAGAACCTATGAAAGTTATTTACTTGCTTTATTAGTTATTTCCTGTGTTAAAATGTAAGCTCCATGAGGGCAGGAATCTTTTCTGTTTCATTCATGCTTATATCCTCACTTCTAAAACAATGCCTGAATGGGTGACGGGCACTGAGGGGGGCACTTGACGAGATGAGCACTGGGTGTTATTTTGTATGTTGGCAAATTGAACACCAATAAAAAATAAATTTATTATAAAAAAAAATAAAACAATGCCTGGTACATAGTAAGCACTTAATAGCTATTTGTTGAATGAGTCCTTATTTCCCAAGCACCCAGCACAAAGTCTGGCACAAAATAAAGAACTGGTAAAACTGGAACAGAGCCAAAACCAGCCCAATCCTTTAATTTGCAGAGGAGGAAAGCCATATTTAGGTTAAGGACCACACAAGCTAATTTCTGCTATGTTAATGCTTCTCAAACTCCAATGTGTACATGAATCCCCTAGAGATTTTGTTAAAATACAGATTCTAAGGGCACCTGGCTGGCTCAGTCGGTAGAGCACGCAACTCTTGATCTTAGGTCATGCATTCAACCCCCATGTTGGGCGTGGAGCCTACTTTAAAAAAAAAAAAAAAAAAAAAAGCAGACTCTGATTAAGTTAGCAGAACTGGAGCTTCAGATTTTGTATCTAACAAGCTCCACAATGATGCTGATGCTCTTGGAAGGCAGACCACACTGAGGAAAAAGTGCTATGCCACACTCAATGACCTGTCAAACCACCAGGCATTTAACATCATAACTAGAGATGCTTTGTACTTCATTATCCTTTCAGCCTATACCAACTCTTGGCAAAAACAAATATCACACTATTGCTATCCTTTGGGTAAAAGTCTTAACGTACAGTTGATTCTCATTATTCATGGTGGATCTGCTCCATAAAGTAGCCACAAATACTGCATTAGCAAACACTTATTTTGTTGTTAGGGGAAATATACGGTTAGGTTCCTATGTGCCCCTGTTCACAACATTTCGTCAACAGATCAGTATATGTCCTTGCTTTATATGTGTTTCTGATTAAAAATACCTTATGCAACATACATGGTTAATTCCTTAACAATGAAGTCATTGGCAACAGTACTGTAACTCATGCCTGAAAGAAGCATGTAATTTCTTTATAAGGCATATCACAGCCTCTTTGCACTTAGGAACACTTAATGCTTTAGCAGGATGCTTGGGGGTCATTTTAAACAGCAAAATCACCAACAAAGAGTACAAAAATGCAAAAAAATGTAGCAGTCACTATACGGTGAAAATGACAGTGTTTACACTACTGACACTGTTTACGAGAACTGCAACACGAAGGCAGAACATCTCATTCACCCTCAACTGCACATCAGGCAACTCAGATTTTTCAATGCTCTGTGCATGCCACAAATGATCACAAAGGTGCCACAAGTACTGTTTCTGGGGTTACCAGTAAATTTTAGTGAGTAGGCAAATTCTCAAATACAGAATCTGTAAACAATGAGGACTGTCCATGCCTCCTCGCAATATCAAGAACTGCCCATATCTTACTTTGCAGGGTTCAAAGCCCAAGTCCCCATTTCCAAGTCCCCAAATGACTGCTGTGAGCTCATGGGAAATCAGAAAAAGGTGTCCTTTCCCCTAGGTGGATGCGGCACCATTCACCTATGCCGGAATGCAGAGCATGGTGAACAGAGCACCAGCTGGACCTTAGCTCTGCTTTCCTCCTCATCCAGGGGCCCTTGCCCAGTCTGCCCAAATATACAATCCCATCCTACTGACCATGTTCCTTCTTGGCCTCTGCTTTTCAACCGAAATGCTTAGGTCTTTCAAATCTTCCTCATATGGAGAAGTTGGGTCAGAAATGTAGAGCCAGAATAAAGGGATTAGAGTTAGAGCTTGGGAAAGTGTGGAGGGCTAAAATGGAGGGCTTGAGAGGAAATAACTGCCCAGTGTGAGAGGTCTGACCTGAAGCTGATAGGCCAGGTCAGCCTGAGCTCGGCGGGTGTTGACCTCGATGTCATATGCAGCCTTCTTTAGCTCATAGTCTCTCTGCGCCTTGGCCATCTCAATCTCACTCAGGTACTGAGCAGACACCTTTTCTTGCTTAGCTTTGGCTTCCTGTCCACACAGAGATCAGGGAGGAAGTTAGAGTAGGGAGAGGAAGGCCCCAAGGCAGAGAGCCACCTCTTCACCAGGCTCCCCTGCCCATGGCCTCATCTCTTTCCTCTGCCAACCCCGCTCTCCGAGTCCTCACTCAGTCGTGCCCCTTCCATCCCCTCTCCCACTGCATGCCCAAGAAGCCCATGGTGACCAAGTGAGCCCTCAAATGGGATCCAGCTCACCCGGATCCCAGCATCTCTTTTGGCTTCTGCTTCCCCAATGCGAGCATCTTTTTGGACTTGAGCTGTTCTAGCTTTCCCTAAGGAGTGCAAATAGTCCTGAGGAAGAGAAGCAGCAATCAGAATCCTCAGGAGGGCTTAAGAGATAGGAGCAGGGAACTGGAGAGGATCAGCCCCACCTAAGTTTACCTGATCATCATGAATGTCCTTCAGGGTGTAGCTAACCACACTGATGCCCATGTTGACCAGGTCTGAGGAGGCCACCTTGAAAACTTGCTCTGAGAACTTCTGCCTGTCCTTATAGATTTCCTAGGGTAACAGAATGGTAGGAAGGAGGAACTGAAGCTCTCAGTCTTCTGGCTACTGTTTCCCACAGACAAGCTGGGTTCTTCAGGGCATCTCTCCCAGATCTTTCCCTGCCCTCAAGCCCACCTCCACAGTCATGTGGGCCATGATAGCCCTCTGGTGGCCCTCCAGAGTCTCCAGTGCAATGTGGGCAATCTCAGCCTCCGTTTTGCCCAGGAACATCTGGCAGGCAGCTGCCAACATCTCCTTGTTCTGCCCCTGGATTTTCACCTGTAACCAGAGCAGGGATAGGGAAAGTGTGGTGAAGGCCTCCTGAAGCCAAGTAGCAAGCGGGAAGAGAATGGAAGAGTTAAGTGCCTTGGGAGTCCCTGGAGAAGGTGAAACTTAGCAGAGAAATTTCTTTGTGGCCAGAGGTTGGGGAGGCCATGGTCAGAAGATTCTTAATGTCTGGGGACAAAGAAGGGGATGAAGGAATGGACTTTGGGGGAAAAGGCTCTGAAAGCCTCACCTGGGCAATGCCAGTGACTGAGATGGGGACCCCATGGCGAGTGTAAACCTTTTCACTCTTGACATTGAGGGTCAGTGTGTTGAGAGAGATCCTACGAGAAAAAGAAGTGGACAGTGAGGAGAACAGGAAAGAGAGAAAACTGGGGTTCCCCTTCCTGGTTCTTTTCTACCTACCTCTGGATTTGCTGGATGCAGGGCAGGACAAAGACACGTCCTCCGGCCACCATGACTGGGGGGCTTCGGCAGAAACCTGCAAGGTGAGGAGGGAGCAGACTGCAGTGACAGGAGTAGGGCTAGAAAAGGGAAGACTGAAAACGTGGGGTGGGGGTTAATCCCAAAAAGGAAATCTGGGAGTCGAAGAGGAGGCAGTCCAGGCCTTGGAAGGTGGCGCTGGGAATCACAAGGGGGTGGCTTGCAGCCGTGGGGAGGTCGCGGGAGGGTGGTGTGTGGACCGAAGGCCTGGCCCCGGGAGCTGGTGGGGAGAAGGGTACGGGGTAGAGGCCGGACCACAGGGCTTGGGGGCACTGGCTGGGAAGAGAGCATTACTTACCAGAGACCACCATGGCCTCATTTGGGCCACAGGTGAAAAACATGGCTCAGGCTGAAGCTGGGGGAAGAGGGAGAGAAAGCCTTTGCGGGCGGGGTCCGGGGGAGTGCAAATTCTCTTTCCGGCAGTCTAGCCCCATCCCCAGCCACCAGGGCCCGGCCCCTTCCGAACCCATGGGTCCACTAAGGCATTTCCCGGTGAAGTCCCACCGATCGCCAGGGCTCTCCCCCGCCGGCTCACGGCCACCTCCTGCCTTCAGGGAGGACGGTTTCTCGATCCTCGGACAAAGCGCTCCCGCGCCTAGAGGCCCCAGACCGCGCGCCGCCCTCCCTGGCCCTCCGCAGGCCGATTACCTCTCGGCGCCCCACCTGCCTCCCCGCACGCAGGCCGCGGGGCGCGGCGGATCGCGCGGCGAGCAGCGGCCGGGATCGGCGGGGGATCGGCGCGGGAACGGCCCTCCAGGAGCGCGGAAGGCGCCCGCGCCCCTCCCGGCCCCACCCTGCGGCAGCCGCAAGCCCGCGCCCGCGCCCGCGCCCCTCCCCCGGCGGCCGCCCCCGCCCGCCCCGCCCGCCCCGCCCGCCCCTTTCCCGGCAGGCCGCGCCCGCCCTGGGCCCTCCCCCAGCCGGGAGCCCCGCCCCGGGACGCGGGACGTGACCTCCGCGGGCCTGGCCGCCGGGCCCCGAGGTTGCCTCATTTCTGGGTTGCCCCGCGCGACCTGGGAATCCGCGCCGGCTGCATCCGGCCGCCCGGGGCGCAGCGCCTGCCCGGGACCTGGCGCCGGGAGGCGGGGACTCGTGGGGAGTCGCCGCTGGCAAAATACACTCAGGACTACTGACAAGAAGTCGACTTTATTGGTGTTCACGGAACATACTGGACGGCGCGCAGCCGCCCCCCGCCGCCCGCCCGCCGGCCTTCGACACCCCAGCCACGCACTGGGGGCGACTGGAGAAGACCGGCGGCCGAGGACCTCGTCCCAGCGGTCCGCCGAGGCCTCACACAGCAGACGCAAGGAGCCCAGATCCCGGAGGACGAACACCAGCCCCTAAGCCCACGTCCCAGCGGCGTCCTCGACTCCGCCCGGGCGCTCCCCGGCCCTCCGGGTCGGCTTCAGCTCCACGCGCCCGCCTCCACCTCTCCCACGAAGCTCAACAAATACCGAGAGTTCTGCGTTTACAGCGGGGGGCACATCGCGCTCCCCTGCATAAGTTAAAATAAATATTACAGACACCCCTCCATCACCTCGGGGGACACTCATAAATACGTATAAATATTAATTAGGGTCAGTGAGAAATAAATTAATGACGCTCTTCCGCGCCGGGCCTGGCCCCGGAGGGCCGCTGCTCGGCTCGGCTGGTCTCCGGCGCGGGCTGGCGTCCCTGCCGACGTGCTTTCGGCTCAAGTTGCCTCGCAAGTCCCAGTTTGGGATACGCTCTCGCGCACCAGGTACACCTGGTGTTTACTTGGGTTGTCCGGTTCTTTCGGGGGGAGGTGGGGAGCTCGCGTTAGAAGGCGGCCGGGTGTTGCTGTAGGAAAGTGCTAAGGTCCAGAGCGTAGTCCGAGGGCGCAGAGGTCAGGTTGAGGGGCTCGAGGACCGGGGGCGCCGGGGAGGGCGCAGGGGATGCGCCGCTGGGGACGTCCGCCCGGGCCAGGGGCGCCGGCACGCCCTCCTCGGCCAGCAGAATCTGGCAGAAGATGACGGCGAGCAGGAGGAACAGGAGCCTTTTGGCGGGGTTCGGATCCTCGGCCGGGAGCGGGCGCCGGACCTGGGAGACAAGCAAGGGGACAGGTTGGCGGGACCCCGCGTCGGCCGCCCCCGCCCCCGCCCCCGCCCGCCGCCGGCTCCCGCGGCACTCACCACTCGCGGGTAGAGGACCCTACGGCTGCGCTTCCGATGCCCGCGGGACGCGCCGGGGCGCGCGGCAGGGGCCACCGCAGGCTCCGGGAGAGGATCGAAGGTGAAGATCTCGGGACCAGAGCCCCGCCGGGGTCCGGGGCTGGTGGACGAGACGGAGGTCGGAGCCCGCGGGACGGTCATGGTGGGGAGGGAGCTGCGGGGGCGACACATCGCGCGGCGAGCGGAGCGGGAGGCCAGTGCGGACCCGCGCCGGTGCGGAGCGAATTAAGGGCGCCTCAGACCTGGGCGGGTCCTCCTCGACTCCTCCCGCCGCCGGGAGGGATGGCCCGAGCAAGCTGGAAATTCCGACGGTTAAGCAAAGAGAGGGGGTGGAGACTTGGTCTGTGCACCCCTAGGCGCCCAAGTGTGTGTTTGTTGGGAGTGTGGGGGTTGTGAGTGGGGTGGGTGAGATCCCGGGCTGCAGGCACATGTCAGGGCATGCGGCAACTGGGCAGGGACCACCGGATAGCTTAGGAGATGGCTGGGCCACCGGCCCCATCTCTGGGGAGGCAGGAGGACTGACAAATCTGGCCACGCTGGGACGGTAGCCACCCAGCAAAGTCAAGGAATTACAGTTACACACGCACATTTATACACTTGTAGGTACACACAGAGAACACACACACGCACACCTCAAGAGGAAAGGAGTTACAGAAATAGCCAAGAAGACAGAGAAATGAACACATTAGTACACGCAGACACCATGCTGCTGACCTCAGCACACATGTTGTAGGGGCAAAAAGAACGTCCCTTGTTTCCTTCTAGCTTCTTGGGCTGGTCTAATAATTAAATTGATACAAGATAGAGTAACAGGAGAAAAGCAGGCTTAATTACATACTTCGGGAGCCTGGGAAGCCATGAGATTCAAAGGCAATAAGGCAATTGGGGGTTACACGCTATCTTGAGCTAAGGAATGGAACAGGAGCCCGGGGCTTCAAAGGGGAGGAGGGCAATTCACAGGAAGATAAGAGAAGATGCTCCGAGGCAGATGTTTGTTCTGTCCTGATAAAAAGTTATCTGTGGTAATAGCTGTCTTCATGGTTCCTGTGCCTATCTAAATTATTATTATTGTTTTTTTTAAGATTTATTTATTCATTCATTCAGAGAGAGTGAAGAGAGAGGCAGAGACACAGGCGGAGGGAGAAGCAGGAAGCCCGATGTGGGACTCGATCCCAGGTCTCCAGGATCACACCCCAGGCTAAACCACTGTGCCACCGCCACCGCCACCGGGGCTGGCCCCTATCTAAATTCTTTTAGGCAGTTAAGGGAGAGGTAAAAAGCTCTTCTTGTGTGCTGGGTGTTGATTGCCATCAGCACATTTTGGGGTGGCCTGGTCTGTTCCCCTTTAACATGCACATAACAACATGTGCGTGCGGGTACACACATACACAGAGCAAAGGGGCAGAGACTTCACAGGGGCAACACAACAGAGCTACTACCCACATAGATGTGTGCAGAAATGCTCACGTAGGGAAGGTGCTACAAAACAAAGGCAAGAGGTAAGCAGCCACCCAGATTTGTCCCTTGCCATCAGATTTGTCCCTTGTTATTTAACACAATTTATATGAAAAGAACATTTTAAACTGTGAGATGTTATTTAAGTGTGGTAGTGGTACTAAGAGAGAATTGCATATTTTCATAACTGCCTTAGAGACAGCTCCTCATGGACACAGTTTAACATCCTTTGAGCATTTACTGGAGCCAGGCAGTAAAGGTCCTGTTGAAAGTACTGAGGTTGGTTTGAAAGTACTGAGGTTGGTTTCAGTGTATGGGCTGGTGAGTAGGGCAAGCCAGATTCAGCAGGCGGCTCACCCTATGCATGCAGAGGGGACCCAGACCCTGGACCCGGAGAACTCTCTGGAGGGTCTTTAAAAAAAAAAAAAAAGATTTTATTTATTTATTCATGAGAGACACAGAAAGAGAGAGGCAGAGACAGAAGCAGACTCCATGCAGGGAGCCCGATGCAGGACTCGATCCTGGTTCTCCAGGACCACGCCCTGGGCTGAAGGCAGACGTGCTTAACCACTGAGCCACCCAGGCGTCCCTCTCTGGAGGGTCTTAAGACAACTGAACACTAAGTGCAAAGGAGGAGGAGGAACCCAAAACAACGAATGTTCACGTCTGTCTAGTCAATAAGGCGAGGCTTCATGGAAGAGTGGCATTTGAGATGACTTTGAACAGTGGGTGGGATACCACAAAATCAAATGTGGAAGATGACTGTGAGGAAGAGAATGGGATCAGCAAAAGCCCTGCACTGGAAAAGTACAGGATGTGTTTGGGGAATTGCTAGAAAAACAATCTTACAGTAAGTTTCCTGTAAAGGAGTAGTGGGAAGTAATGATTCTGGAAAGGAGGGCAGAGTGTGGAGAGCTGAGCTGCGAGGCCAGACTAGATCCTGGATTCCGTGGATCATGAGAGATTATAAAAGGAAGGCAGTTCAAGCTGGGAACTAAATCGGATGACAAGTATGCCCTGCATGGGGAGACACTGTAATAGGGGATCAGAGGCTACAGGAAATGTTCAGGTGGATGGTAACAAGGGCGGGAGATGGGCCATGGCAGAGGGAGCCAAGAGGAGGAGTGGCAGGAAGCAACTTTCCTAGCCTAAGACACAGGGATTTAATAATGAGATGGGAATCATTAGAATCAGGGAGCATGGGGCAGCCCGGGTGGCTCAGTGGTTTAGCGCCGCCTTCAGTCCAGGGCGTGATCCTGGAGACCTGGAATTTAGTCCAAGGTCGGGCTCCCTGCATGGAACCTACTTCTCCCTCTGCCTGTGTTTCTGCCTCTCTCTCTCTCTCATAAATAAATAAATTAAATAAATAAATAAATAAATAAATAAATAAATAAATAAATAAATAAATAAATGAAATCTTAAAAAAAAAAGAATCAGAGAGCATGGAGAGTTTGGGGTGCTGACTGTGAGAGCATGAAGGCATCAAGGCTGACTCTAGGGATTTGAAATGCATCTGGCTCAGGTCTTTACTCCAGATCATATTATGTCTGGTGTACACAGAGTACACATATGATCTCTTCCACCACAGGCTGTGTCACACATGTGTCTGTGCCCTCCATAAAACCCAGCATACTGCCTTACATGCAGTAGTTGCTCCACAGTCTTGTTAAACGAAGGCTGAAAATGCAGAAGTATACACACACATATGGTATTCACCCCCTGGCTGTGTCACCCCAAGCTTTGAGACGTGGATATACTCTTTCAAACCCCACATACAAATTTGCAGTATCTTTTTAAAATTTAATTTACAGTATATTAAGAACAGCTGTGACAATTCTTACACACACATCAAACAAGGAACACCTTAATGGCATTTCTCAACCAACGATGTGTGGGATGCAAACAGGGACATTCCCACGATTGGGCTTCAATTGATACATTATTGCTGTATATACAACCGCTTCCTGGGCCTCTATGTGGCTTGATTTTACACCTATTACTACTGTCTAAACTCATGTGTTACCACACTTATTCCTGACCAGCATAAAACACACCTCCACAGAGACATGTCCCTTCCCCATACGTGCCTTCCGCACCTGCCATCATTGTTTTTACAACCAAGCAGTGAGCCTGCACCTACTTACACCCTTATTCCAAGGCAAGCTGTACACTACACAATGATTAGCATGAATACATGAACTACTTACATGTGCGGATGGCCCACATACAGGCTCACACAGATATAAATCAGGGGTGAGGGAGATGGTGATGATGGGAGAAGATGGCTTGGGGGGGGGCACCCAAGGTCAGGAATGCATAACTTGTTTATGATGGAAAATTTCTCTAGGGCATTTGGCAGGGGAGGGGAAATGAAGTGGGATGTCAGGATCTTATTTCACCACTACCTCCCACATCTGGAATCAGGGCCTCCAGCTGGGCCTAGTTATCTTCACTGTCCTCCTGGCACAGAGAGACCCTTCTGTGTGGCAAGACCAGAATGGGACAGAGAAGAACCAGAAATCTTAGACTGCTCATCATTCCTTCTCAACCAATGTCATCCCTGTTCCTGCTACCCTCAGAGAGCCAAGGCTCTGTATTACCCCCTCCTTGCCATGCAGGAAGCTAGGGAAAGGTTGGGAGTGAATCATTAAGCCAATGAAAGGTTGTGGCGGGGGTGGGAGGGTGGGGGGTTGGCGGGGGTAGAGCTGGAGGATGAGTTAAGGCCAGGAAGGACCAGGGGCTGAGACCAGCAGCTGGACCAGTTCTCACTGCCCTAATCCTGGGGAGACAGGCCTTTGGCCCCTTTCCATTTCACTGCTCTCACTGTTCCTCATTTCCTCTCCATCTTCCCCAAGATTGCCAATGCTCCTTCCTTTCCCTCATTTGACCTGTGATCTTGACCTCCCACCAACGTCCTTCTTAGCCCTTTGTTCATGTTCTTAGAACTCTTGCTACGGTGGGGCATCATTTTATGTATTTTTATGTATGTTGTTGTTTTGTGTCCCCCCCTGGAATATAATCTCCATAAATAAACAGGACCACATCCACTCTTTTTCTCATGATATCTTGGTAGTATCTCCAGTACTTGGCCTTTCACCTAGTAGGGGATTAATGCGTATCCTTAAAAAATCCCCTCTGAGGAGCTACCCCTCAGCCTTGGAAGTGTCTGTTTACCCAGCTGTGTCCTTTCAGAGGCCCCCTCCCGGGTTCAAATGCTTCCTCTTCAAAGATGGGATGCGGGATGCTCAACCATGGCACAGAAGGATCTGCCATTAAATTGAGAATAACTGTGCAGGTGATGGATGGCAAAGCACTGGCCCTCGCTCCTTGGCAAAGGAGTGAATCTTGCCTGATGGCCCACCTAGATAACTGCTACGTTGCAGAATGGGGGATGAGGGTAGAATGTCTAGAAGTCTAGAATGGGGGATGAGGGTAATGGGAACAAGACAGATATTTGGAAGTGGGAACATTTGAAAAGGGGAAACAGAGGTCTGGAGTCAGGGTGCTCAAGAAATGGAAACTAAAACCTCAGCTATACCCGGCATTTTGGTAGATACTCAGTAACTTTGTTGACTTGAGATGGATTTGTGATAGAAAGGAGGCATGGTGTAACAAAAAGAGCATGTTAGGATCTGGTGGTGTTAGAGGAAACTGGCTTTAAATTCCAGCTCTGCTACTATTAACTACATGATACTGGGCCAGCTACTTCGTCTCTGAAAATGTCTCCTCTATTGAAAAGTGGGCATATTGGCTTTAAGGTTATTGTGAAGATTAAGGATACCAAGTGGACTGCTCCTAGGCACTTCCGTGAGGGCGATTATTATGATTATACGAAGAGGGGCTCCTTTGGAGACGAAATGGGCAGCAGTGAGCTAACCCAGGAGTAGGTGACCAGGATGACAAATAGCCTTCAAGTGCTAAGATCATCAGGAGATAGACTTTCTCTTTCAGTTTTCATCCCCCCTTCCTTCCCTCTCCAATTCAGGCAGGTTTTGTGGCTTTTGCTTTTCTCCAAAGAAGCAGAGACTTCTGCATTCCTAGTTCTTGTTGAGCCAAAGTGACTGATTTTAAACACCCTTCCCTTGGCCCCATGCACACACATTCTAGCTGGAACAATTCTTGCCAGAGGCATGTAGGGTAGGGTGGGGTGGTGAGTTCTTGGCAGCAAGTTAATAAATGACCATCAAAGACACCCATTAGGACCTTAGGAGGGTCAAGATCAGTCCCTGGCAGTTTCCCCTGATGCAAAAGGAAGGCAAGAGTGCCTGGAGCACCAACGCAAGGTCACAAGAAAACATAGTTTCCCCTGCCCCAGGATGTAGTTTGGCCCGTCCTAGCTCAGCCCAACTCAACCAGAATTCCCTGGAGGCTGCTGGGAAAGATGGGGAGCTGGGAAAGGATGCAATGTGCCTGTTCTGCCAACACAGGCTTCCCAGGGCCTGGTGTTGTAGCTCCTCCCTTTGGCCTCTCAGTTTCCTACCAGATAATAACTCCATGAGAGCAGGATTTTATCGGTCTTGTTCACTGCTCTATATTCAGTGCCTAAAACTGTGCTTATCCATCACTACAGGCTACTTGAAAAGGCTAGAAATGTAGGGCCCTTTAATTCATTAATGTTACAGACCTGTTCATGTGGGAAGCAGCTTGTATCTCACTGTAGAACGCTCCTACATCAGCATTAGAGGGTATGATTGTGATTTAACTCAAAGCATAATATGGGCGGTAGGGGAGGAGAAAGTGAAACAAATAAAGTATTTCCCCCTTTGTCCTGCCTTTTCAGACACCCTGCATTTACTGGATGAGTTGATCTGTAAAGTCAAGTGCTTAGATTAAAGGCTCTTTGATGTCTTTCCCTCCTCTGTAACCCCATGATTCAGCAATGTCTCCCATGGGTTCTCAAAAGTTAAACTAAGCCTTCCTTCTACTTCCAACACTGCTGCCTTTTCTGTGAAGTTTGGAAGAGGCCTCTGGGGGCGGGATGAGTGTTCCTGACCGGCTGGCCCATCTCCAGCTGCTGGCCTGCCTGGTAGTATCGCGTGTTAGCTCTAGGCTTGACTGGCTGCCAGGGGGTGAGCCCTGGAGTGGTTTTCTGGGAAGGGTAGGTGCCTGTGTGACTCAGAACCAAGTTAGGGAAAAAACATGCTCACTCGATCTCTGGCACCCTCTTGCCTGGCCTGGCTTTGATCATGAGCTCATGAAAGAGGAAGCTGGACCAGGCAGACAGTAGCCCTGCCTTCCCTCATGTTTTCTCTCTATGGCCTCACAGATCCCCTGGAGTGTCTGGGCCTCATGTTGTCATCATCCTGGCTCTGGGGCGGCCCTGACCCTTCTATGAGAGTCTCCCTTCCCAGCCTGGTCAGGTTTTTCCCCAGGTTGGAAATCCCACCCAGCACAAAAGGGGATTGCTCACCAGGGGAGGCTGAAAATGCTGTGTCCCTTGGGTCTGTTAATTTGTACCGTGAACCATGACTGTTTAGGTTTGCTCCTGTAACCATTGTATGGTGGTTACAGGTCTGAAATAGACCAAGTGGTGCTAATCCTGGGAGCCTGAACTAAGGCGTTGCTTGGGAGCTAGGGTTTCCCAGTTCAGGAAGACATACAGGGTGGTCCCAAAGTACTGGGCAGCTGAGCTACCCTCAGGGCTGCTTTATACTGAGACTTATCTAATACTTTTGGCATGCAGAACAGTCCACTACCAGAGAGGCACATTTTATTTCAGTGTATTTTATGACAAGGATGGGCCACAAAGAACCTTCCTAACTCTTCTCCCCACAATCCATCTTCTTTGTCTTCCCCAGAGCTTTCTTGTTAAAAGATAAACTTGACCAAGTCAGTGTCTGCCTAGCAACTTCTGTGCTTCCAGACTTTCATGGGTCTATACTGGCTTCCCAACCTGAATCCAGCCTTTCTCTCTCAATCTCCCAGTGCTTTCCTGTTGTCCTGAGATACATCACTACATCTGGTTTTGTGCTTTTTCTCACATGTGCCAAACTCTTACGTATTGGACCTTCACATATGTGGTTTCTTCTTCTTTTTCCTCTCCATTCTCCTGAGAAAACCCTGCCCTGACTCCTGCATGTAATATTAGTCCATCTACTTTGTACCTCTTGAGGCATCAAACACAGTTGATCATTTTTATTTTTTAATGTATTTATTTGAGAGAGAAAGATAGCACTAGCGGGAGAGGGAGAATCTCAAACAGATTCCCTTGCTGAGCTCGGAGCCCAATGCAACACAGAGCTTGATTTCACAGCCCTGAGATCATGACCTGGGCTGAAATCAAGAATTGGTCGTTTAACTGACAAAGCCACCCAGGTGTCCTGTCTGTTGAACTTTCTAATTGCCTGGACCTGCCATTGCCCTTTTTGGTCGCCATCACCAGACATTGTGGTGCAGCCATTTTGATGCTGGGAACCTTTTGACGAGGCAAAAA